>NC_060142.1:266994475-267671975 GCF_021461385.2 Schistocerca piceifrons | reverse complement strand
AATAATTTGTGTATCTTCAATGAATGTTCAACTTGTTATTTTTCCTGTGTGCCCGTTTTGCGTCTTTGGTTGGCCCACTTTACATTTTTAGTATAAGCGTGTTTCGCTGTTAACGTTTATGTGGGCATTTCAGTTTTATTAAGCTTTAAGATCTTTGTTTTTTTAATGAAGTTGTGGTACTATGTGGTTGTGGAACTTTGGGTTGGAAGTGTACAGTGTTGGTAGTATTTTGACATATGGTTAAACAAGAACGATTGTTTATGATTGATTATTCACCGTGCCTAATATCTATGGCATTGGTTGCGCACGGAAAATACCATTCTTATCCGTGTTTACGTAATTCAAGTAAAGTGAAGATTTGTATATTGTATCAGTAAGAGGCGAATATCCGAAGTGAAGTTTATTAATAAGGTCTGCTTTCAGTCAAATTAAAATTGTGAAACAATCACAAGCTTGTCCATCACCAGTGAACCCGGGCTTCCTATTTCCTTTAAATAACTGAGGTGAGATTGTAATTTTTGATTTTCTAAAGACTTGGGTAGTACCAGGCTTCAGTTGGATCAAAAACATTATTGGATGTTCATTGGAATTATTCCGATTGCAATGTTATGCTGAGCCTAGTTCACGTAGCAGTGAGATCACTGGTTGTCAGATTAGAGCCTCGAACAGCTGTGACGCAACTTCCTAGCTCACGGCCAAGCACACCACGTTTTCGAGTGAAGGGAACTGACAAGTGAGCTATATTCGAGTTTCAGAAGTAAAAGTTTCTGTCACCCTCGTCATAAGTTCCCCAGAAGCAATTTCTCAGCTCGCGTCAGCGAACCGTGCGCGGACTACGAAGCGACTTAACTTCAACTCTAGTTGCTACCCTAATGTAACTTCCAAAGTTTGTCACCGATCAGCGGCTGTAGGTTTCCCGAAGATAAAGTAAGCTTTTCGTGAACGCGACTCTGCTAGCGAATATCTTTTCCGGTACCAATGCCATGAAGCAGGCAAACATCTATGTGTTAGGTAGCATATGTATCGACAAAGTAATTAAAATTTTTTTTGGGACGATATTTTCATTCGCAAACATAACGGCGGATGTATTACCCTAAAAATCGTTCTGGACTCACAAAGCATTATTTTAGCATTTTGATGCTGCTAGTGCCTCATTTAATTGTTTAGTAGAATAAAACGGAAAAATGTGTTTCGCCAGGTAATATTAAATTCTATAGTACCAACAATTAATCTCTGCTAATAACATGGCAAATATGAACAGCGTAGAAGTGATGTCTTCTCAGTGGCCGGCCGAAGTGGCCGTGCGGTCTAGGCGCTGCAGTCTGGAACCGCGAGGCCGCTACGGTCGCAGGTTCGAATCCTGCCTCGGGCATGGATGTGTGTGATGTTCTTAGGTTAGTTAGGTTTAACTAGTTCTAAGTTCTAGGGGACTAATGACCTCAGAAGTTGAGTCCCATAGTGCTCAGAGCCATTTGAACCATTTTTCTTCTCAGTGACTACAGAATTGCTGGCAGATTTACGTCGTCGTTTTTCATTCTTAGCGCTATCGGCAGATAAATCACCTTGGAGGCTGGGTCGACTAACAGTCCATCAGAATTCAGCAGAAAGAGAGAAACTAATACAGCTTAGCAGGTAACTGAAACCATCCCGGATGTATGTCGGCTACGTCTTGTGTTTCCCCGTGCCAGGGCTGATGTTTATGGACTGAACTGACTGCGTGGGCGGGCCTTTGGTATCGTTTCGTCCTATTGCCAACAACGGTTCATATCCTCTGGTATATGTCAGTTCTCTTGCATGATTTCTGCGTTTGTTTCTCTACTGACAAACTTTGAGTAATCTTTCGGCACGTCTTCTCTCTGCACAGTGTAGGCGGGACACCTTTAATTTGCCGCCTTCACATTACTCGCACATTCAAATGTTCTCCTGGGGCTTCGCTTCAATCCATTATACAGACAGGACCTGGCCGAAAATTAAAGTCACTGAACTGGGAGCTGCAGATGGCCAAGTGTTAAGAAAAAGTAGCATTTTTGGAGCGGGTTGAGCGAGGCACGAGCGATCTGCGTTAGCGTAGGTTCCAGGCAGTCATTGATACAGTGGGAAGAATGTAGAACGCTAATCCGGCGGCCATGATGTCAGCTCCCCGCCTCCCTACGCAGAAACGATTCTTTTAATATCTTTTATCTCATCGAGGGAACCGCCTGTATCAAAACACAATCCATTCCACACCATCACAAATCCTCGCCAATATTTGGTGAAATGATGCCTTGCGCATGCCTGACTGTCAAACTGTGCGAGGAGAGTGAACCTTTTCCTTTATGAATGCAAACAAAGCATTATTTTCCAAAAAATGCAGCCTTTGTAATGTGTGCAACATGCTGAGAAATTTACTGCTTCTCCTGTTTTACGATCAAAGTGGCCCCAGCACGTATAAACCATCTACGGTGAAATACACTACTGGCCATTAAAATTGCTACACCAAGAAGAAATGCAGATGATAAACGGCTATTCATTAGCCAAATGTATTATACTAGAACTGACATGTGATAACATTTTCACGCAGTTTCGGTGCATAGATCCTGATAAATTGAAACAGAGCTTGGATGGCGTGTACAGGTACAGCTGCCCATGCAGCTTCAACACGATACCACAGCTCATCAAGAGTAATGACTGGCATATTGTGGCGAGCCAGTGGCTCGGCCACCATTGACCAGACGTTTTCAGTTGGTGAGAGATCTCGAGAATGTGCTGGCCAGGGCAGCAGTCGAACATTTTCTGTGTCCAGAAAGGCCCGTACAGGACCTGTAACATGCGGGCGTGCATTATCCTGCTGAAATGTAGGGTTTCGAAGGGATAGAATGAAGGGTAGAGCCACGGGTCGTAAAACATCTGAAATGTAACGCTCACTGTTCAAAGTGCCGTCAAAGCAAACAAGAGGTGACAGAGACGTGTAACCAGTGGCACTCCATACGATCACGCCGGGTGATACGCCAATATGGCGATGACGAATACACGCTTCCAATGTGCGTTCACCACGATGTCGCCAAACACGCATGAGATCATCATAATGCTGTAAACATAACCTGGATTCATCCGAAAACATGACGTTTTACCATTCGTGCACCCAGGTTCGTCGTCGAGTACACCATCGCAGACGCTCCTGTGTGTGATGCAGCGTCAGGGGTAACTGCAGCCATGGTCTCCGAGCTGATAGTCCACGTTGCTACAGACGTCGTCGGTCTGTTCGTGCAGATGGTTGTTGTCTTGCAAACGTCCCCATCTGTTGACTCAGGGGTCGAGACGTGGCTGCAGGATCTGTTACAGCCATAAGGATAAGATGCCTGTCATCTCGACTGCTAGTGATATGAGGCCGTTGGGATCCAGGACGGCGTTCCTTATTACTCTCCTGAACCCACCGATTCCATATTCTGCTAACAGTCATTGGATCTAGAGCAACGCGAGCAGCAATGTCGCAATATGATAAACCGCAATCGCGATAGGGTACAATCCGACCTCTATCAAAGTCGGAAACTTGATGGTACGCCTTTCTCCTCCTTATACGAGGCATCACAGAAACGTTTCACCAGGCGACGCCGGTCAACTGCTGTTTGTGTTCGAGAAATCGGTTGGAAACTTTCCTTACGTCAACACGTTGTAAGTGTCGCCACCGGCGCCAACATTGTGTGAATGCTCTGAAAAGCTAATCATTTGCATATCACAGCATCTTCCTCCTGTTGGTTAAATTTCGCGTCTGAAGCACGTCATCTTCGTGGAGTAGCAATTTGAATGGCCAGTAGTGTAGTAAAAGTATCTAATGTATAAAAAGTTCTACGCCTACATCTACATTCATACACTGCAAGTTACGATACGCTGTGTGGCGGAGGGTACGTTGAACCACTACTAGTCATTTCCTTTCCTGTTACACTCATATGCAGAGGCAAAAATGACTGGCTTTGTTCCATGGTACGAGCCCTAATTTCCCTTATCTTACCTTCATGGTCCCTACGCGGAATATATGCCAGCGGCAGTAGAATGCTCCTGCAGCCAGCTTCAAATGTCGGTTCTCTAAATTACATCCGTAGCGTCCTCCGAAAAGGTCGTCTTTCCTACAGGGATTGCCATTTGGGATCACGAAGCATCACCATAAAACTCACGTGTTGTTCGAAACTACCTTCAACAAACGTAGCAGCCCGCATTAGAATTACTTCGATGTTTTCCTTTACTCATTTGGCTCAAAATGGCTCTGAGCACTATGGGACTTAACTTCTGAGGTCATCAGTCCCCTAGAACTTAGAACTACTTAAACCTGACTAACCTAAGGACATCACACACATCCATGCCCGAGACAGGATTCGAACCTGCGACCGTATCGTGCGGTGTAACGACGCCTTAGGTTTTCGTTTGATATATGACCATGTGCAGACTTCGTCACCTACGTCAGTTACAACCCACTTCAAAAATGATTCATATTCTTTTTAAATTGTCATAGAATGGTTCTTGAACGAAACTGTAAAACATCAGTTGAGTCGTGTGCAGAGAATTACATCACTTGGGCCAATTGGTTTTCGTAACTTTTTCGAATTTAAATTTCGTTTGTTTCTCCTCAGAAAATTATATCGACACACGTTATCTTGATTTAATCGATATCAGAATCACACATTAAATAAACCTTTTAGATTCAAAGTTTCGGCCAACGCTGTCTGAATCAATAATCTTGTCAAATATATTATTAATCCGTTCACATAACTCTTCATAAATAAATCTTCAAGACACGTGTTTCAACTTTAGTAGCATACACTATTTTATTAGCTTCCTACACATACAGATGTGAACTTGAGCGTTGACAGACAGTGACTAACATTTCAATAAGATTAAGATCTATATGATGTCATTGTTGTACAAAAAGAGTATAAAACTTCATTTTTAATTTTTAGAAGCACGACGCAACAACTCGGTTCCAGGATCTTCTGTTGCTCCTTGGCTGTCGACCCGCGACGTATAGCGGCCAGCAATTTCCTCTCTGGTCGCGGCAACGAAGATGCTGTCCCCGTTCGTTGCGCCGACCTCTCCGTACATGAAACACATAAAAAAATACAAACTTTTAGATAATTCACATTTATTGCAAATAATAAGAAAACACATAAACAAAACTAAATTAAACTTATAGTCACCTGCAAACTGGGCTGACTTTGGTGGATGGGTGACGCTTAATTTCGTCCCACTACAATCGGTCGCGCGGTTCCAGACTGAAGCGCCTCTAACCGCTCAGCCACTCTCGCCGGCCTCGGATTTGGTGCGGATCCCAAACACTAGAGCAGAAATAAAGAATAGGTCGCACCAAACTACAATATGCGATCTCCTTCGCACATAAACCACATTTTCCCAACATTCTCCCAATTAACCGAAGTCGACCATCAGCCTTCCCTATCACAGCCCTCACATGCTAGTTCAACTTGATATCGCTTTGCAACGTTAAGCCCTGGTATTTAAACAAGGCGATTGCGTCAAGCAGTACGCTACTAATGCTGTATCCGAACTTTATGGGTTTGTTTCTTCCATTCATCAGCACACCAGCTAGAAGTATTTTCTGAGTTATCTTGATCCTCCTACACTCAACTCCAACACCTTCCCCTACATCACAGCATCAGCAGCAAACAACCTCGGACTGCTGTCCACCAGATCATTTATGCACATAGAATGCAATAGCGGTCCTTTCACACTTCCCTGTGGCACTCCTTACGATACTTTTGTCTATAAAAAGACTTGCCGTCATGGACAACTCACTGGATCCTAAGTCTTCGAGCTACTCATTTATATGCGAACCTAATCCATATGCTTGTACCTCCGTTAACGGTTTGTAGTGGGATACCGTGCTAATTGCTTTTCGGAAATCTAGAAATATGGACTGTCTGTAACTCTTGATCCATAATTCGCTGTATATCATGTGAGAAATGATGCGATGCTTTCTAAAATCGTGCTGATTCGGGGACAGAAGCTTTTCAGTTGCAAGGACACTGATTTCTTATTTTTGACCAGAGGATATGTTAAAAATTCTCGTGTACGCCTTAGAATCACTTTTTGGAAATTTATTTGCAATCCTAAATTTTTCTTTGCCTTTCCTCCTTCTATGAAAGTATTAATAAATGCAATACATTCCGCGCTGTTTTGATTTATTTGTGGATCAAGCAACGTAACAACTGTATACCCACCCGAAAACTATGAGAAAACTGTTTTTGTTGGGATTCGTCCGCACGACGCTCGGCTTACCGCTCTGTAGCCTTTGTGCTGCGTCAGCTGTCTGCCTTGGAACTGCGCTAGCTCAAGTGACTCTTGTCTCACCCGATCCGTCCCAACACGATATTTTTTTCTAAACGTCTGGCCATCTGGAGCTCCTATTTCTGTCAATGCCCAGCACATACCACAAACTAGAAGTATATTGGTGATGAATAGGGGCGTTTCCCTTGATAGAGCGTAAGTTTCTCCTTCTGAGTTCTCCTAGTGGAGCTAGCTTAAGGCCACCCAAGGTGGCCTTAAGCCCCTCATGTAATTTCCTTCTGCGTACGATGGCTCGCTGTTTAGATACTTCACTCTTTCTTCTGATTTAGACTTTAATATACTATGACATAGTTAGTACACTGTTAGGCTAATAGTTTAAATGCGCCGAAAATACTGACGCATTCGAAAATTACTGCTCTAATGTCCTCTTTATTACATAGGGCGGTGTAAATGTATTGTGTTCTGGCTGCAGCCACCTCAATTCTCAGTTATGAAGTTCTTTTTTCTTTGGCTCTGACTTTGCATGCCCAGTGTTATTCAGCGAACACATGGTGACCTACCACAACTTTTACGACAGGCGTTGCTCACATAATGAATCTATTACAAAAGATTAAAAGTAGATGTGCCGTGCGAGGCAGAAAGCCCGCTGACTTATCCCACGCATGCAATAAACTGCAATTAACAGTGGCTGAAAAGCAATATCTGCATCTTCCGTAGGAAATATAGACAAAAAATGGCATTTTTTGGGGAAATTGAAGCACATTTAACAGGACCATCGTGTATTACCCTTTCCAATAAGTCCTAGATGATAGGACAAAAGATGAGACTCATCCAAAATAAAATATCACCGTTAAAATTTCAACAGTAGCAATGATTTTATATAAATGAATTTTACTTACTGTGTGTATACATTACATAAAGGAAGGATTAAATCTGTAGTTTATTTGGGAGTATACGGTATGTGAAATTTAGTGCCCATTACAGCACGTCTAGCTCTAACTCACAAGGGAATGGTCCAGTCCGATGCATCTAAACCAGCCCTGAACTTTCTTGTACAGGAAGAATACACTGTAAGAATACAATGTCAAAATTTTAGCTGCAAGACACACTGCAACTATTTTGTTAAAAATTGGTGAATATTGCCTAATTCGTTTCCTTTCGTAGTTTCTCTGACACTATTGTCCACTCGAATTTGCAACTCATTTAATATCCACAATAACAGGCAGTTGTTGCTAATAGCCTCTGTCCTTGAGCAGATTCCTGAGTTTCACAGTAATTTGGAATCCAATTAAAGTCTTCAGCGTTTCCAAGATCAAACATAAAGAATGTGGTGTGCAGTCGAAATCACTTACTTCTCCTGAAGACTTATATATGTGCTATTTATTCGTTCATTTCTTTGATATTTATTCGATTGATGTCGACTTTTCGCTAGAAATTATGGAAATATGAGTACGGTAATATAAGAAACAGGACGTAACTCGGACAATTCCATAAACTGTGGTTCAAAAAATGATTGTTCTGCTGATTAAAGTCCAGAAGAGAACCTGACTAGCTTCCAAGCCCAAAGAAAACATGTGCAGTAATAGCTTTCAGTGACAAAAAAAGGTTTAAATTTTTGGTTATAAACTAGGAAGGGGGAGGAGTGGCGGAGTTAGCGCTGAAAACTAAGCTGCGTGCAGAACCGGTTTCGTTTCGTAAAATCAGAACATGCCTTGTGTACATGGAAGGAAGATTTACACGAAGTACGAAATAAGCTTCAAAATGAAATTCGCAGAACTGTGATAGAAAAATTATTCTAGAGAGTTACAACCGTTTGTGGGAGTCAGTCCACTGTTACTGAGGATGATCTGCGAGAATTGGCACTCTGAATTACAAGTGAGACGAGCATTACTGATTTCCAGGCTTCTTCGACCTGGTTAAAAATTTTCAGGAATTTGTACGAAAAGGAAGTTGCAAAATTAACGAAGTTTACCTCAAGTAAACGAGAAGAGAATATTTCAGTAAATAGGTAACACTACAGAGAAACTCGTAGCTGACATGAAAACAAGTTTCCTGTTTTCTCCAACGGTGCTGTGTATAAAGTTAGTTAGCCAGGTTTCGTGCAAGAACTGCGTGCAAACAGTACTTTATCATATCGAGCGAAAAACAGTCGCTTGTGCAGTCGATGAATGCTTTGATACATTCGTATACAACAATGCCAGTGTTAAGAATCTGTGGATTTATGTTTGTTCACATTTACGGGAACATCAAGGAAAATTAGAACAAATATTTAAAAAACACTTTATTTGAAAAAATATTTTAATCTACATTATAAAATATGGAAAAGTGGGAGACAATACTATTTAGTACTGCAGCCGAAATGTCTTCTTACCATTCGCAGAAAATGCTTCATTGTTATTGTTGGACTGTTGGACTGGACATATGGACACCTATGTCTGTAGGAGGTCACGGATTTAGAAGCACTGGGCTTGGATAAAAGCGAAAGATACCACTTCGGATACTGCAATATGCCAAAATTTATCAATTGTGATGTCTCGCGAGTGGTGGCGTGCCAGTGTACTCTCTAGACAACCCACGTACCAGAAATGTGCAGTGGATGAGATATTATGCAAATAGGAAGACGTGCTGGCCAGGGCAACACTTGAATGATCTCTGTATTGACACACATCACTACAGTACGGCCAACATGCCTTCTTGCGTTGATGTTATCGAGACAAGACCTCACAGATATGGCACAGCCGACTGCTTTAACACCAGAAATGTAACCACTGCTCTCAGAGTTACCAGTTACGCAAATCAAAGTTCCTAGTACAGTGGAACCAATGCCTCCTCAACCATTATGACAGTGCTGGGACAGAGGGGCGATCACGAATACAATGTTTTAAACTTGTTCTCTCGTAGCCTCCACACTCAGATGTGTCCATTGTGATACTGTTGCAGGACAGAGATGAAAGTAAGATTACGTGCTTACACCTGTGTACTCAACGTCCACAATATGAAAGAGGAGGAAAAAATATCGATACACCAAAAACACAATACTTTACTATGTCTAATATGATGTTGGAGATCCGCTGGCTGTTAAGAAAATCTTATATTATTCGTCCTGCAAAATAGACTTCATTGAAGCATGATAGAAGTGGATAGAGACCACGCACCCCTCTGGCCATAGTAGACCACAAAGGCTCTATAATACTGAAATTTTGCTAACAAGGAAAATGGCGGCCCCGGTGCTAATAAGTTTGATATCCTTATAGCAAATCGATTTCAGTCACTACGGGGCCATCTTCAGTGGGAATAATTAAGTATTCAATACTCGTGTAATAAAAGCAAATATTACGACATCAACAAGGCGTAAATACAGAAGAACGTAGCAACTAATGAACAAATTTTCAATGAAATTCATTATTAGTTCGTTAGCTGCTATGTTCTTGAGTACTGACGCCATGTTGAAGTTGTAATATATGCTGTTAATACACGAGTTTTCAGGACTTTAATGTTTGCACTGAAGATGGTCATACAGTGACTGAAATCGACTAGCTGTAATAAATGATTTCAAACATGCTACGAGCAAGGCTGCCATTTTTCTCGGTTATAATACTAACAGTGCGGTCGTTGAGCAAATAGATCACAATGGGACCCCAACTTATTATTGAGGTAATTGCTGGTTAGTCATCAAAGTCACATTACTCTTTGTTAGATTCTTTGCGTTCTGTTACTCGAGTGAGAACAGGAGAGATGCGACAGTTCATATTCCTGCTCACAAAAACTTTCCTGTCTGAATAAAGGCCTTGTCATCTTAGAAGATAGCATTGTTATTGGCGAACAAATGTAGTGCCAAGGGACCCACGTGACGGGCCAAAATGGTCACATAACCGTTGGCAGTAATGCGACGCTGTAGAGAAACCGTGAGGCCCACGGAAATCCAAGAATTGGAAGTCCACATCATCACCGAATCTCAGCCATCTTTCAGTCATGGACAGTAAACCTGGTCAAATCTTGAAAACAGTGCGAGACAAGAACTAGCAGACCAAATGACTTTCTTCTACTGCTTCAAAGTCCAGGTAATATGGCTTCGGCATCGCGTTCTCCTGTTAAGGAATTCCTACTCCTCCCTGCTTAAGGAGCTCCATACACGTCTGCTCAGGCCAGGTTACTAAAATGAATGATATTTTGACTTTAAATAGAAACTGAAATTAACCACTGGGAAGAAGACTTTGCAGCGCGCTGTGGCCGCGCGGTTTGAGGCGCCATGTCACGGATTGCGCGGCCCCTCCCGCCGGAGCTTCGAGTCCTTCCTCGGGCACGGGTGTGTGTGTTGTTCATAGCATAAGTTACTTTAAGTAGTATGTAAGTCTAGGCACCGATGATCTCAGCAGTTTGGTCCCTTATGAATTCATACACATTTGAACATTTTTGAAGAAAACTGTTAAAATTAAATGGAGCAGTCGGCCATTGTTGATGGTGGCTGCAACTTTGTTAGTTGTCAAACCGACTTCTAGAAAAATGCTATAAAATAGAGAAAAGATTACATACCTCTTTTAATACCACCATTAGTTTTGCGTGGCCAGTATGTGTTATTTACCGGCGAAACTGAATCATAGCTGGGAGACTGTGGCCAGATAATTTAAGGTTCTGTGCTTGAAGTTCGCAAAACGCTTCATGATGATCGGTGTTTAATCTCTGGGATCCTGCAATCTGCATATAAATAAGTGCCAGAATACTAATTGTGTTCGGCTATTGCGTCTCCACGCCACGATCTGTTAATTTCATATTGGTCGTTGGTGGTAAGAGTGAAGCATTAAAGCCGGCCGAAGTGGCCGTGCGGTTAAAGGCACTGCAGTCTGGAACCGCAAGACCGCTACGGTCGCAGGTTCGAATCCTGTCTCGGGCATGGATTTTGTGATGTCCTTAGGTTAGTTAGGTTTAACTAGTTCTAAGTTCTAGGGGACTAATGACCTCAGCAGTTGAGTGCCATAGTGCTCAGAGCCATTTGAACCATTTTTTTTGAAGCATTAAAACATTTCATGTGTCACATATCTATTAGGACAACTGTTAAAATGAGAATTCATGAGATTTAACTAATTTACATTAATTTAATTGCAACTGCTTCTAAAACTAAAACATAGCACTCGCATCACTTTTGTCTACACAAAATAAAGATTAATTAATGATACGCAGGAAACGTAGCTACTGGGCATCCTGTCAGTCCAAAGGCTAACAGGTAAGAGGGAGAGAGAGAGAGAGAGAGAGAGAGAGAGAGAGAGAGAGAGATCTAAGCAGGAAATCTGTTCAGGTCACATACTTTCTGAACCAAAGAAAATTTTTGCAATCAGTCACAGGCTGGCTGCCGTTATATCTCTGCTAAATTATTTATTAAATAATAATTACCTTTCACAATTTTTATTCACGTAAGTTATTTAGATCTGAAGTTGTTTACAGTAAATAAATAGGTAAATGCACATTTTTGTATTATCCGTCGGTTTTGCGACGTTAAATATACATTAAATTACTTGAGTCTGTCAACGTAAGGCTTCATTTCGTCGTGTTATTCTGGTGATGGCACGATTCGCGACTGCGACATTCAGTTATACACCTGTCGTCATCTTATTTTTCGTCATAGTTCATTGACCGTCCGTCCCGATCACTAAGTACACACTTCTGACCATGTTGTGACATAGCGGATGAGGATTTTTCAGCTTAATCTTTATGCGGTATAAATCTTCGATATGATGTCACGTGAAACACCAAACACTGATTATGAATCACCACCGTACGAGCCCACGTCTGAATTCACTTTGCTCCGACATAATGACCTCCCAACTACACAGGACACTGTACTGACACATGAAACGTATTGACCACATTGTACTGATACCGTCTTTGGTATCCTACAGGCTTGTCTAGCATCTCCATTTAGGTTCAAGAATGGATTTCTTGCTGTGTTTCCATATTTTTGTCTAAAGCCTGTAGTCATGTAATCCTGGACAGCCAAGCGAAATTTAGTTTTGCCTCCTCTGTTGTTAGTAGAGCTTTCGAAGTATTATCCTGGATGGCGAAGATTATGGCTCTCCTAAGTCCATCGGTTCAGTGTTCGCATGGCTCTCCTAAGTCCATCGGTTCAGTGTTCGCATGAGAGTTGTAGGATCACAACCAGCCGGCCGGTGTGACCGAGCGGTTCTAGGGGCTGCAGGATCGCACCGCGCTACCGTTACGGTCGCAGGATCGAATCCTGCCTCGGGCATGGATGTGTGTGATATTGTTAGGTTAGTTAGGTTTAAGTAATTCTAAGCTCTAGGCGACTGATGACCTCAGAAGTTAAGTCGCATAGTGTGCTCAGAGCCATTTTGAACCTGCCTCGGGTATGGATGCGTGTGATATCTACGTTTAAGTAGTTCTAAGTTCAAGGCGACTGGCGACCTCAGATGTTAAGTCCCATAGTGCTCAGAGCCATATTGAGCCCAACCAAAGCGAACAACACTGTCGCAGAACGGAGTACTGCTGTTGTAACACGCCACGATCCTGCAGCTATCGAATTGATGGTTCAAATGGCTCTGAGCACTAAGGACATCACACACATCCATGCCCGAGGCAGGATTCCAACCTGCGACCGTAGCAGACGCGCGGTTCCGGATTGAGCGCCTAGAACCGCTAGACCACCGCGGCCGGCCAGCTATCGAATTCCGACACGTGATTGTGGACAGTTCTCTCTCTTACACGAGGCATAAGACGGTCTTTTCACAAACAAACAACATTGAGGTGCGACTCCTGCACGTGTTTACCTTATTTATGGAATTTAACAGGTGTTAATCGTACCTACTGTTTTCGATTGCGCTGAAATGCTAATCATTTGTTTGTCAAAGCATGCAGCGCACTTCATGCCTGTATGATGTTTCTTTCACATCGTCTTCATGCTGTTGCAGGTTTCATAATCAGCAGCGAGCTTAACTGTGGGTAAATAAATAACTAGCTAACAAAGCAGCGGCAATTCATTCTAAAATATTTGATATCATTCTTCTGCTTCTGAAGTAGCCGCGACCCACTGCTCAGCGAGAAATTAGTTTACAAACTCCTCAGACGGCGAGCGGGAAGACAGCTGGTGTGCCACAGAGGGGCGCTCCTTCCAGCGGGACGAGGTCTTCCAGAGATCCCTTTTAAGTACATCTCGGCAATTACAGAGCTCACAAAGGAGATTTAGACGCGGCCGCTACTATCGGTTTGTTCGCAGGACGACAAAGCGCCGTCTTTGTGAGGGCACGGCACGTCAAACAGCGTCCGTGAGAATTTGCATTTAAAAAGTTCGCCGAATATTGCGTCTGCATTTTTCCTTTCATATGAAACGGGAGAGGTCTTTCAACTTGGAAGGGGAACACTTACCCGAATGTCGGAATGTGGAGTGCTCTGCATTTAAAGGTCAGTAGGACGACATTTTCTTTATTCCGCTTGGCTGCCACGGACGTCGTGCTGCGGAAAATTTAAGAATCAAGCTTGCCATGCCAGTCCTGCCCCGCGCTTCGCCTTATCTGAGGATACAATCTCGAAAGAGTAATTTCTATTCATGACAGTATCTCCTGAAACAGCCTATAACATCTCACTTCCTGTTTTTCCTGGCCAAAACGCAACGGAAGTCAAGCTGCGTGCAGAAGCAGGAATGAAAGAACACTGCGAAAAAGAGCTGAACAGTGCAAAGGAACAGTCTTGTAGAATAGTCTAGTGTCGACGTAATATTATGCGTGTACATAATCAGCGAAATTACGACCCTTTTGAGAACAAAAATGTCCTGTACATTCACGTTCTGCAAACCATTCTGAGGGTGCTTTGTGTACCAGTGTGACTTTACCCTTTTCCTCTTCAAGGCGTGAATGATTCACGAGAAGAACGATTTCTGATAGGCTTCTGTGCTTAAACGAATCTATCTAATTTTATATTCATGACCTTTTCGAGAGTAATACGTTGGAGGAAGTAATATATATTTGATGACGGTTCTAGGAACGTACACTCTCTGAAATTTAACAATATATCCAACCGTGATGCAGAACGCCTCTTTTATAGCGTGTGCCACTGGATTCGGCTGGGAATCTCCACGACGCTTTCACACTTGTTAAATAGGCCTGTAACGAAACGCGCTGCTATTCTTTGGATCTCCTCTATATCCTCTAACAAACCTATGAGGCATGCATCCCATACTGAAGAGCAATTTTCAGTTATTGGTAGAACGGCTATTTTGTAATCTGCTTCCGTTGTCGCTGGACTACATTTCCTAAGTATGCTTCCAATGAATCTCGGTCTGGCACCTGACTTACCCGCAACTAATTTTGTACGGTCTTCCACTTTAAATCGCTCCGTACACTTACTCCTACATACTTCATGGGAGTAACTGCTTCCAGTGATTTTTCTGCAATAGTTCATCCGTACAATACTGGATCTTTCTCTGTATGTGTTCAAAATATGTTACATATTTTTGTGTTTAGGGTCGATTGCCGCTCCCCACACGAAGCGTTGATCCTCAGGAGGCCTTCATGCATTTCGCTACAATTTTCTAGCATTGCAACTTCTCCGTAAACAACAGCAACTTCCACGAAAAGCCTCGCGTAACTTCGGACGTTATCGACTAGGTCATTATTTAATAGTGAAAAGTAATGGTCCCTTAACATTCCATTGCGACACGCCTGAAGTTAATTTTAGGTCTTAACACTTCCTTCCTTTGAGAACGTCATGCTAGGTTCTGTTTCCTAGAAACTCGTCGCAGGTCTCATTTTCTAACAGGAAATTTCTGTACAATATCAACATAAATACCACAAAACTAGCGGATCTGATTCATCAGCAAGAGTGAAAGCACCATATATAATGGCGTCCTGGTTGATGCTGTGTATCATGATTCTCTAAGTTATTAACTACAGTTCGACATAGCCCTTTAGGATCCCTTCACCTTGAGGCCTTTTTTTTCTTGTTGAAGTTATTGTCATCTTGGAGTGTTTCTGTAGCTTCCTTGAATAACCGGGTGCAATAGCTCGAAGCGTGTGCCATTGCAGGTAGAGGAATTGGCAGTGGCGGAGTACGGAGTACGCACTGTGTGAGACCGACCACATATTGAAATTCGCCACCACAGATGTTCTTCCTGTATAGGAGAGCTATTTACATCCGCCTGTTCAGGGATACTGCAGAAACACACCAACACATCAACAGCTTCAAAGAGAAAGAATAGAATCTCAAGGTGAACTGATCATGGATTCCCCTGCAGCAGAGAACGACCGTTGCGGATACTAAGTGCAGAACCGGAGCGGAAATGACCACGGAAAAGCCCTTGGACGTTGACTGCCAGGTTCATACAATCTGCGGCCGTGAGCTCGGCACCATCTCACCATCAGTAATCGAAGGTGAAGCTTTGACAATACCAGCGATTCGTGTTGACGAAACTCAGAAAAATTATCACACAAACGTCGGCCGAATAACCCGAGACAATAGCCAACAGGCAATTTGTCACAATGAAATTAGTTTCTTATTAAAAGTGACAAATCCTTACATACAACTCCTACATTAAGAGAAGATATTTCATTAGTTGAATATACATTTACCAGTAGTTGAAAAGATGTATCATTGATTATTTGGGATGCCCAACAGACCCCGTACTTCATGAAATCTTATAGCATGACAAATAGCTCCCACCATCAGAACTAGATTCCCTCATATACTTCGCTAATTTTGTTGCTCATAAGTACAAATGTCGATGAGCAGCAATGAATAAATTGCCGTCATTTCATCTGCGAATGCAATTTAATTGACTTCAGATAACACGAAAACAGTAATGAACACCGTAACTGGAATTACTCTCTAGCGACGTATATACTGTATTGAGCATTTGTGCCATGTTTCGCTTCTTCCCAAGCATCTAATCGAATTCGTATGGCACAGAGCTGTAGCAGATACTCCACAACGAATTGTGCTAACCGAGTACATTGTTTCAGCGTTTGTCAATCCATATAAAGAACATACAGAAACATTGAGTATTAGAATTGTGACGAAGTTTCCTCCGATGACTATATCGGTAATTCACTGCCTGCCAAAAACAATAATGAACAGTATGATGCTGAATTTAAAATTCTCCTTTGTACATAGTGCAATAAAATGCATCACTTTCAGCGATTATCCTCCAATTAGAGCAGTGGATATTCACACTGACTAATTTTTTCTAAGGTTGACAATCTGGATTTTAGCTCCCGTACTTCACTCTTTTATGAGACGTCTGTGGTTGAAACCACTAAAACAATAAATACTTACAAAGAAATAAGTTTAAACAAACCTCACAAACCAAACACACATGCGCGCACGCGCACGCACACACACAGACGCACGCACGTCCTCACGCACGCAGCCACACACACACACACACACACACACACACATACACACACACACACACACACACACACACACACACACACACACACACACACACGAGCGCGTGCACAGACAAACAAGCTATTAAACACACACAAATACACTCTCACTTCATTTTCGTTTTCCTGCACTAGGCTCGTTACATCTTCGTGGTTCAACCTTTCTCTTGCACCCCTTGTAGAATTCTCGATTATGCGCTGAAGGGTACACCATTAACAACCAAACAAAAATCTCTAAATATTCTCTCAAGACATTAGGTTAACCAAATTTTCACAAACTAGAATTTCCTAAAAAATGAAAAATTATCTACAAAACTCTCCAATAAATCTCCTTAAATTACTTAACTGTCAATGTAATGAAGACTATAGTTCAAAAAACCCTCTCAGCAGCATTAATGAGCATCAAAACCAGAAATAAAAAAGTATGTTTATTGTAAAAAAGAAAAAAAACAGATGTTGAAAATGGCTACAATATCAATGTAGAAATTCACCAGAGAGATTGGAATCAAAAGCACTGCCTGACTATTCAGAAGAACCTAAACAGTCTTAACAATACCTCAACGTACACAGTATATTCTCAGATCCTGTCTTATATGCACCCTTCCTATTTCCTAGATACCTTTTTCCAAAAACAGTAGTTAAAATAACAACTCAACTAGATAAATTATAAGTTGCTAAAAATGTTCATCATGCTCTAAATATGTGGATATACCTTCTCAAATATTTATGAATGACCTCTTCTTCACCGTAAATCACATGATGGAAGCAAGAGAAACGGGGGTGGGGGGGTGGGGGGTGGTTGGTTGGAGGGTGTTGAAGTTTCTCAAAGTCCACTGTTTCAACGTTTTAATTTCCAAAAAGAATTACACTTCAGACTACTCTCTAACATTATGAATCTCTGCATTAAACCCATCTCTTTAGCAACATCTACCCACGGGAATCAAGTGAAGTCACTACATTCCAACCATTCAGATACATATACAGTGTGAATGTCTCAAGTGATACAAAACATGTGGAAGAAATTACGTCAACATTTCAGAAGAAATCCTAGCTTGGTAATACAAATCAATGGTTCCCCATATTAACAGCATATATGTGGGATCAGTACGAGAAAATTTAAAATGAAACATGAATTCAGTCCATAAAACTTAAGAGAATAACCTCCTTTTAATTTGAGAATATATATCTTAGTAATCCACAAAATAAAAAGTAACTATTCACTACGTGCTGCACTCTAAATTAAAAAATTCTATCACAGTCTAATGACATTTATCAGTTTTCTGCATGACACCATCATAGGTACCGCACCACACCGAAAGCTAGTCATAAATAAACTGCATTTCTATTAAGAGCAACCCATAGACCAAGATATACCATAACTGACCTTTATCAGTATCACTGACCTTTATAGGTATAATGTCTTCAGCTTCCCTCAAATCAACAATGACATAGACGAGACTGATCCATTTATTTCTCCATGTTCATCAAGACAGGGCTGGGATAATTTATCTTAATGATGTAATCCCAAACTGTGGATAAGATAACTACATTCGGAAATTATATCTAAATGCTTTAGTCTAAAAATTTAAATAAATTATTTGTTATGTCCTTTAAGTACGCTTCGATCCACGAGTTTATAAAATAATGATAGTAATAAGGACAGGTTTATCTGGAACCGATCGATACTGGGGTCTACAGTAAACTTGAACTCCTTTTCCGAAGAGCTCTTAGAGAAATCTAGAACTAATATTGTACCAGCTATATGCTGTATTCTTCACACTTAAATTGTTTCCAACAAGCAGTAACGATTAAATGGAGCCCATGAAATGATCGTGTGGCATTGTTGGCCGGTAGGACCCATCCGGGGAAGTTCGGCCGCCGGGTGAGAGCCTTGTTTCAGATGATGCCACATTGCGCGACTTGCGCGTCGCTAAGTGAGATGAGGACAACACAACACCCGGTCCTCGAGCGGCGAAAATCTCCAACCCGTCCTGGAATGGAACCCGAGTCCGCTGCTTGGTAGGCAAGCACGTAATCACTCATCTAAGGGGGCAGACCAAAGGCCGATATTTACTTTCAGATGTAATGAATGGTTTCTTCTTGAACAACATAGCAGTGACCGCCTAAAACATCTTCTGACACTACCGATATAGCTTAATTCCTAACGGTTTTTCTGGAAGATGTATGTGTCGAATTCACATAACGCGAAATCACACATGTTCCGACAAGTAGTTGAACCCATCCCAGAGTTATATCATAGCCAAGAATTCCATACGAAGTTTCACATTTCTTAGTTAATAGGTCTGAGTTTCCCCCACAATCCGTCCACAAAAATCAGTGAATATGTTTGCTTCTCGTCCGACTAAAAGAGAGAGAGAGAGAGAGAGAGAGAGAGAGAGAGACAGAGAGAGAAATAGTTGGTATGCCACTGGATATATCTCTCGCGTATTGGAAACTGAAACGCTTTGACCCACGTCTGCGATCGCTTCGTACACGTGGTCGAATAAAGGCGAAGTAAATTGTATGTTTCGAAAATATAACCGATCAGTGTCCTCCCCCGTTAGCTGAGTGGTCAGCGTGTTAGAATATCCTATGGGCCCGGGTTCGAGTCCAGGCTGGGTGGGAGATTTTCTCAGCTGAGGGACTGGGTGTTGTGTTGTCCTAATCATCATCATTTCATCCTCATCGAAGTTGTGTCAAATCGAAAGACTTGCATCCGGCGAACGGTCTACCCGACTGGAGGCCCTAGTCACACGACATTTACAATTTTTTACCGGTCAGTATTCACAGTGTACAGACGACAAACCACGTTGTGCGTGGCACTAGACGGCGCAGTTCCGGTAACGACACTGCAGGCGATTAAAAATATGTAATTAGTATTAGGACGTACTCTTTGAAGACAAGAACACACTGAGTGAACGTAGATAGTCAGAGAACGTTGTAATGTGTTTTCTATAAATCCCAGTGCAGCATGGGCATTGGATCCAGAAGGAGAAAAGCGTCAATGGCGTGCATACTGAACGTTACTGGTATCTGCATCTGTGGAGGATACATATGGGGGGGGGGGGGGGCGCTCCCCCACCCCTTGTGGGGCCGCCCTCATTTCCACTCGCGTCACACCCGCCGGTCAGCCCACACGCTATTCGTTCGTTTCTTTCGTCAGTCTATGACATATTGGAAAAGAACTGTCTTTATTCCAACACTGGACCATGTTACGACTGACATGACAACGTTTTGCTAATGAAAATAATTGTCATTTACAATTCAACGTACTTTTACCCTCACAACTACTGAAACATGGCCGTAATGATCTGGCACATAAACTGAATCAATGCTTAACTGAACTACCGCTTTTTGAAGAAGAATCACTCTTTGTGTTAAAAAGAGACTGGTGGGAAAGATTCTCCAATACAAGCAAACGAACATAAACGCCCTTAATGATAGTGATTCTGACATGCAAGCGTTGTCTGTTTGTCCTAGATTTGACTATCCTACTTTCCACACGCTGTGCAAAATATTTTCTAATCGATCTGCATCTATTGCTATGGTAGAAAGAAGTGTTTCAACACTACGGCGTATAAAGACATGGCTAGGGTCGACAATGAAGGAGGATCAACTTAATGGCTTAGCTCTGTTGAACACTCACCTTGAAGTTGATTGTCCTATTGACGATGTAATTAAGCAATTTTCCAGGAAGAGTAGGCAAACAGAATTAATTGCTAACACAAATTTTTCTATTACACAACAACATTCTCACGCTTTGATTTACATACTTTTAATAAAATATCACATTGTTACTTTGTGTATGTCCCACATTCACTCTGTCTCTCCAAGACACTCGCACAATCGAAACACAATGAAGTAACAATTTTCCAATGTAATCTTAAGTACGTCAGAGATCTGTGGCCCTGAAGCTAAAGAAAATTTCAGAAAGATTATATTACCTATCCTCTTGATTGTAGTTTCAATTGATTACAGAAAAATTACAGAAATATGCCAGCACTGTTATTATATGTTTTAGGTAAAAATAATCTAAGAAAATATTGAAGTTATTGATTTGAAATTTTAAATGTATGATTGTGTTATCCATAGAATTTGGTAAACAAATATGCAAAAGACTGATTAATATTTAATAGTACTTCTTCATATTTATAGAGAGTATGCATAACGCATTGCACGCAGCATCAATTAAGTACACCGCTCGCCCGGTCTAGTAGCCAGCGTGCGAGCGTGAGAACCAACATGTTCTTTCCTCCCGGCTCCACGACAAACTGTTTTCAATGCAAGGGGACAACTTGTAATAATTTTGCTACTGTAGAGCTCCTGCAAGCTTTTCGGACTGATTCTGACCACCCTTATAGTACTCAAATGATATACTACGCAATAAATCACAACTTCGGCGCAGTTATTGTTCCAAGGCCACTTACAGGTACTCATAAAAGATCCACCAAGGTAGCGAGTACCATCTTGTTTAATAATATTACACATAAATATGACACGTAAGAAGGGGGTTTTCTTCGAAATTATTATTCCAAGGCCAGTTAGAGGCCTCTAAAATAGGTCAACGAAGGTAGGAAGTGCTTTTTGTCGTCACGAACACGATGAAATTGTTCTGTCTCCCATCGATGTGTATAATTAACATAACAATCCATAAAAGCTGCTGCTTATGCTGTTGAAAGGAAGTGAAAACCTTGTAGAAAACTGAAATAAACAACTTACAGCTACTCTTAAGGGAAGGTCTTTGCCCCGAAAAAAGCACGTCTTTTGAGAATTTTTTCCTCGCGATTTGTTATAGATATCAGTGTCAAATGTGGTCAACATGTTCACTGATATTTCCTCTACAAACTGGAATTTTTTCGACCGGAAATACTGAGCAGCAAAGGCGGAAGTGCCATCGGAACGAAACAAAATTTCGATGTAGACCTCCACGCGCAGTGTGTCACAGGTCAGCCGGCTCGTCTAAAATCAAAAATGATTTGACGTTTGCGAAGTATGTAATTTCTCTAGGAATTTTACCTCGCTTAAGTTATTTGGACCGTAGGAAACAAAATGGCGGCCATTTGAAAAAAATAGGAATTTTTCATCGATTGTTCGACTTCGTCAGCCAAGTAAAAATATTTATAATTGATGAATCTGAATAAAAGTGGTACATACAACTCCTAGACAATTTAGTTAGCTTGGTCGTAAACAAAGAATCATGCTAATTGGTTCAGTAGATTTGAAGTTACCATACCACACGATAAAAAAAAACGTCATTTCGAGAAAGACCGCGGCTCGTGGTCTTGACGATAGCGTTCTCGCTTCCCTCGCACGGTCTCCCGGCTTCGATTCCCGGAGGGGTTAGGCATTTTCTCTGCCTCGAGACGACTGGGTGTTGTGTGTCTTTCATCATCATTTCATCATCATTTCATCCTCATTCACTCGCAAGTCGCCGAAGTGGCATTAAAGAACTCGTGGAACGGCGGCCGAACCGCCCCGCGAGGGGTCTCCCGGCCACCAATGCCATACGCTCATTATTATTTCGAGAAAAACTCGTTTGAAGTTTCGACTACATATAAATGCAATATTATGCAACTTACGTTCAATCTGCTATTCCGGGTCCGTAAACTAGTCTTTCCTCTTCCTCACAGAGGGCGTTCTGCTCGATCTGGACCATCCTGCGCTGCTCCAGAGCCGCTCGTACAGCCGGTGCCAAGCGGTTTTCGGCTCTTTGAATCCGGTGGTCGTCCGAATACTTGGCGAACTGCGCCGAATAGAATCCCAGGCTGACGTTCATCGTTGTCATGGTCTTCGTTGTAGCTGCTCACTGCCAGGACAGTCGCAATCTCCAGTCTTCGCACCAGAATGCAAATGCTTGGGGCCTAACTTCCAACCACAAGCGTTGAAACTTTCATTTGAATTTTGTGTGTTTCCTCCCTAGCACCGATACAATAACTCGTCCGCCGATAGAAAGAAACTGGTGCGTGAAAGACGACGATTTCAGGCAAGGGCAGTTTTTTGTTCAACCGCGAGTAACAACATTTCCGTTCCGTATTCGGAAAACCCGTTTCAGGGGTGGATTGTAAACACTTTTATGGATCCAAATATGCAATTTAAAAAATCAATTTTTTGAACTCAAAATTAGTAAACCTCCCCTTAAACAACAACTTTTTCTGAAAATTTTGAAAAACTAAAGCTTTCCCATGAAATCGAGGGCAGCAGCATGGACTACGAGTAGATAAAAACTTGTGTATTAATGTTTCAGGAAACATGTCTTACTTTCCAGACACTGACGACATTGCACGTAGGCCTTGCACCGACTGAATGAAAATCTCCACGCGCCGTGTCTTGCAATTAGCTATGCAAAAGCGGGTAAAGGAAAGTAACAGAAAAAGAACTCTTGGTCCTATTTCAGCATTGTTGCGCAAATTTCATATTTACCTTGAATTACGGTGTGCTAAGGAAACGGTTGTTGTCTCTGACGGAAATGAGACAACAACGGACCTGGAAGAGCAGCTGAACGGAGTGGACAGTGTCTTGAAAGGAGGATATAAGATGATCAACAAAAGCAAAACGAGGATAATGGAAATGTAGTCGAATTAAATCGGGCGATGCTGCGGGAATTAGATTAGGAAATGAGACGCATAAAGTAGTAAATGAGTTTTGATATTTGGGGAGCAGAATAACTGATGATAGTCGACGTAGAGAGGATATAAAATGTAGACTGGCAATGGCAAGGAAAGCGTTTCTGAAGAAGATAATTTTGTTAACATCGAGTATAGATTTGTGTGCCAGGAAGTCGTTTCTGAAAGTATCTGTATAATGTGTAGTCATGTATGGAAGTGAAACATTGACGATAAATAGTTTGGGCAAGAAGAGAATAGAAGCTTGCGAAATGTGGTGCTACAGAAGAATGATGAAAATTAGATGGTTAGGTCACATAACTAACGAGGAGGTATTGAATAGAATTGGGGAGAAGAGGAGTTTGTGGTACAACTTGACTAGAAGAAGGGATCGGTTGGTAGGGCATATTCTGAGGCATCAAGGGATCACCAATTTAGTATTGGAGGGCAGCGTGGAGGGTAAAAATCGTAGAGGGAGACCAAGAGATGAATGAATACACTAAGCAGATTCAGAAAGATGTAGGTTGCAGTAGGTACTGAGAGAAGAAGAAGCTTGCAGAGGATAGATTAGCATAGAGAGCTGCATCAAACGAGTCTCTGGACTGAAGACCATAGCAACAACAAGGAGGAAACGGTGTAGTTTGCTGCGAACACTGCGTCAAAGAAACGTGATAGTTGCTAGAGCCATGGTATTTCTCAATGTAGTTGTCCACATTACGTTACAAGTGCCTAACCCTGTGGTGTACTGGAATTATAGACAATTATTTCTGGATGCATATGAGAATTCTGTAGTGGTCAGAAAGCCTGCACTCGAGACTCCAAGGACTGTCTGCTGATTAGTTATTAGTTGTACACTTTCAGCTACTATACATACGAAGTCGTCTACGAGTGGCATGAAGCGCATCCATCTGCCAATTCAGCTAGGCATTTCTATAAGAGATACTGGGAGAATTGTCTAGAGGGAAAATAACTGGCTGAACGCGGGCATGTTACAAAAACCTTTCTGTGGTGAACTCTACGCACGCCGCAAAGTCTCGAGAATGAAGAGAAGGAGCAGATGAGATAAGCGGAGACATGCGTCGCCCTCGTGTGGGACGCTCCGGGAGCAGGATGGGCCGCGGGCCAACGTAGCACATGGAGACGTGCTGACGGCGCGCAGCGCTGCAGCTGTGACGTCAGCGGGCAATCACATTAGGCAATGCTTCCGGACCGATTACGATGCCGCCGCCGGCTGCCGCACCACGCCAGAGGTAGCAGCGGCTGGCGTAGCGCCGGGGGCGGTCCCAGGCCCAGGTCACGCTGCTGCCGCCAGCGAGCTGCTGTTGACATGAATATCTGAAACAATAAAAGTATAAAAGTACCGTAAAAAGGGGGGAGGAGCACAGTAACAGTGCGGTGACGAGACAAGAAAATAGCAAAAAGTTTCTTGCAATCGTGTTGCACGACTACTGGCAACGTCTGTAGAAGCTTTGTTTGCCTACGCTGCTAATGAACCAATCTAACTATGCTATTACGAATTTTAAAGTTGATGATGCTGTCTGTTGATACTTTGCTCAATGTGCCGGGCGATCAAAAAGTCAGGACAAATTTGAAAATTGAATAAATCACGGAATAATATAGACAGAGAGGTGCAAATTGACACACGTGCTTGGAATGACATGGGTTTTTATTAGAACCGAAAAAAATACAAAAGTTCATAAAATTTCCGACAGATGGCGCTTCATCTCATCAGAATAGCAATAACTAGCATAACAAAGTAAGACAAAGCAAAGATGTCCTTTACAGGAAATGCTCAATATGTCCACCCTCATTCCTCAACAATAGCTGTAGTCGAGGAATAATGTTATGAACAGCAGTGTAAGGCATGTCCGGAGTTATGGTGAGGCATTGGCGTCGGATGTTGTCTTTCAGCATCCCTAGAGATGTCGGTCGATCACGATACACTTGCGACTTCAGGTAACCCCAAAGCAAATAATCGCACGGACTGAGGTCTGGCGACCTGGGAAGCCAAATGTGGTGTCACCGCCAGACACCACACTTGCTAGGTGGTAGCCTTTAAATCGGCCACGGTCCGTTAGTATACGTCGGACCCGCGTGTCGCCACTATCAGTGATTGCAGACCGAGCGCCGCCACACGGCAGGTCTAGAGACACTTCCAAGCACTCGTCCCAGTTGTACAGCCGACTTTGCTAGCGATGCTTCACTGACAAATTACTCTCTCATTTGCCGAGACGATAGTTAGCATAGCCTTCAGCTACGTCATTTGCTACGACCTAGCAAGGCGCCATTATCATTTGCTATTTATCTTGTGATGCATGTACCGTCAGACCGATGTTGACCAATTATGGATTAAAGTTAAGTATTCCAGAAGCTACGTACCTTTTTTGCTAGTCTCAAGACAGTGTCCTGTTCCAGACCTCACGCCATCCTGCGTGAGCTTTAACGCGTGCCTTTCGGCTTCCCGTCATAGTGGCTTGGCTGTCTTGCCAAGTCACACCACCAAGCATGACGAAAGTGGCGACTGAGCACACGATCATCACCAAACGACGCGCGCAAGAGATCTTTCACGCGTGTAGCAATATGGGGTGGAGCCCCATCCTGCATAAACATCGTACGTTCCAGCAGGTGTTTATCAGCCAGGCTGGGGATGATGCGATTCTGTAAAATATCAGCGTACCTCTCACCCGTCACTGTAGCAGTTTTGCTGTCCAGCGCCATCTGTCGGACATTATGTGAACTTTTTTTTTTGTTCTAATAAAACCCCATGTCATTCCAAGCATGTGTGTCAATTTTTACCTCTCTATCTACATTATTCCGTGGTTTATTAAGTTTTCGGTTTATACTGACTTTTGATCTCCCGGTATAACAAACATCAGATTTCGTGCTTAATTTGCTTTCTTCGAACTTCATTTGTCGGTACCAACCTAAATTGTGATGTTTTTATTTAAGTCTGCAGTAAATAAAGTTAAAATCCCGTTCCATTAACAAAAGTTCACTTTTGAAATATAGTTCAAATGGCTCGGAGCACTGTGGGACTTAACATCTGAGGTCATCAGTCCCCTAGAACTTAGAACTACTTAAAGCTAACTAACCTAAGGACATCACACACATCCGTACCCGAGGCAGGATTCGAAATATAGTTGAATATGATTCTTGTTTCGGCTGATTGAGAATCTATGGCTCTGTTGTTGGAATTTGTAGATTCTGCTGTGAATAAAGTGCATGGAAAAAGTAAGCTGTCATTCAGGTATTATCCAGGTATAAAAAGAGCCATTAAACACATTTATTTTAAGAGGAGTCCTTATTTTAGCCAAGGAGATGTTGTTCTGAAGATCTTCGTACCTTCTGGTAGTACGTGATGTAGATTCTAGGACATCATTTTGAAACATGATGCCACTGGTTTAATATATTAACAAAAAAACCTCTAGTTCCGCTCTTCCGTTAACCTCTTCATCTCAGAGTAGCACTTTCAACCTAGATCATCAATTATTTGTTGGATGTATCCAAATCTCTTTCTTCACCTGCAGGTTTTATCTTCTACAGCTACCTCTAATACCACGGAGGCTATTCCCCGATGCTTTAATACATGTCCTATCAGCCAGTACCTTCTTGTCAGTGTTTTCCATATGTTCCTTGCTTCGCAGATTCTGCGGAGAACCTCCTCATTCTTCATTTTATCATTCCATCTGATTTTCAACATTCTTGTGTAACATTGATTATTTTCTGTTCCATGATGGTATATTTCTCTTGGCCAGGGATGCCCTCTTTACCAGAGATATTTTGCTTTTTAACTCATCCTTGCTTCGTCCGTCATGGATAACTTTGCTTCCGAGACAGCAGATTCCTTAACCTCTTCTACTTCACGCCCTAAATATTCTCACTATCGTTATTTCTGATTACTTTTGTCTTCTTGCGGTTTACACTTAAACAATATTCTGTACTTATTAGACTGCTCATTCCATTACCAGACGTTACAGTTGTTCTTCACATTCACTGAGGATAGCTGTGTCATCAGCGAATCTCATCATTGAAATCCTATCACCCTGAATTTTAATCCCAATCTTGTATCATTCTTTTATTTCCGTGCACGGTGACATCCGGCCTAAGTCATAGGATGCAATTGAATCTATAGCATTACTGCTGCTTGTTCATGAGACTGTGGGAACTAAGTCCTTTGTTGCACCTTCTAAGAAATTGTAATGCATGCTGCCACCAGTGCTTCATTCTCACCCGTCACTCATTTCATTTGTTGCGCCCGTTTACAATGAAATAATTACATTATATATTTACCGGTACCTCTAGAACAACAGTTTTGCCGGTATACAGAATCAGCCAACCACGCCAAGAACACTCAGAAGTCACAGAGCTCTCCTGCAGAGTATGCTGAAGAACTTACCACACATTCACCTCCTTAGAGTGACGTGTTACGGTATCTGATTGTAACAAATTGCGATTATTGTGTTTGTTGATGTTGCTTGGTTGATTTTGGGGAGAGGACCTGCCAGCGAGGTCATTGGTCCCATCGGACTAGGGAAGGATGGGGAAGGAAGTAGGTAGCGCCCTTTCAAAGGAACCATCCCGGCATTTGCGTGAAGCGATTTAGGGAAATCATTGAAAACGTAAATCAAGATGATCGGACTGCGACACCGCGCTCGGTGTTTGTAGAAGTACTACTTCAGGTAAGTCTCGTAGTTCTTCTGCAGTTAGGTTTGCCATCCGTCGTGATGTATCGGGACCGTCACCATTATTGATCTTCTTGTCCCAACATCCTGACAATTTTGTCGTGATTTTGCAAAAATACTGTTAAGAGCTTGTACTGAAGTAAAGCCATCTGTTAGCGCAACATGTAAATGCAGCATAAGTTTCATTTATGTCAACAGGTTTATGTTGACAAGGTCATCTCACAGATGGTGCTGCATGTTGCGTATCCTGTATCGGCGATGCAGGCACCTCTTAGTTCTACCACCATTATTCGAGAAAACACCAGACTTAGCCAGTAGTACGGGGCTGGAACTATTTAAGCAGCGCCACGCGGAAGAATCGGGTAGTTCCTATCCGAATACCGATCTGATAAGACCATTCCTTCTAAACGTAGAACGAATAACGAGTGTACATTATCAATTTTTTAAGAGTTTACTGCGAATATGTAGGGCGTGAATTTTATAATGACGTGCACTTCGATGACTAAAGTGTTATTGTCGACTATTTACCGTCTCATGAACTTACCGCAGTTTTCGAAAACGCCTAAGGATGGAAAGGGAAAGTGTCACTTTTCCGATGATTACACAAAACAGTGGTCTTCTATCAAGAAAGGACGTACGGACCAGGAAGGCTTGTGTGAGATTTGCAGCTGTTTCATCTCAGAAACTTACGCAGGTAAGATAGATGTGAGGCATCACACCTCTACGAAGAATCATAGAAATAAATTCGCGGTAGCATCAACATGAAAGCCTATTTGTACATTCATGATTAAAGCAGATACCCAGGAAGAATTACCCGTTGTCTAGATCACCTGTCCTTCAGTTCTATTGACTGTGCCTTAAAACTGAATGCCGCAATGTATCCTGACTCCAAAGTCGCCGCAAAGCAATCTACAGACGGGACCAAAGCTACAGCAATTGTTTAAAATATTCTCGAACCTTAATCTGTGTCCGAATGCATAAAACAATTCCAAAAGGTTTCATTGTACGGCTTTCGCAAGCACAAGGCTGAAAAGGTTTCTCAGTTGTTCAGTACTTTACTGAAACTGAAGGAACCCAACAGAAGCCGTCGAAGATTGATTCGCTGAATAACGAAACATCGGAGACAATTACAAAGTTTTGTCTGGACACTCTAAGACAACTTGTAACGCCGGAAATGCATATACTCCTATTTCCATCTATTGTACTATTATTTTTTTTCCTTGTTTTGTTACCTCAAGATATGACATTTCTGTCTCTTTATATATTGTAATTGTTTTACTGTTTGTATATATATATTTATGCACTTATGTCGATGTATAATTGGTTTGTTGTGTAAAGAGTATTTGTATTTTTACGCTGGGTCTTGCCTAGGGAAAACTGCTATCGAACGATTACATCGATAGGTCGTGTGAAGAATCAAAGTGTGTAGGATCTTTGGTAGTGTTAACTCTGCCGCGTGGAGCGCGGGCAGAACAGTCGGAGTCTGGCTGGAGTAGCGAGTGGAGCAGGTGTGTTGTGAGTGGAGCAGGTGTGTTGTGTGACGCTCCCGCGAGTTGCCGCGCTTTCGGGGTTTGGCAGCATGTAATTGCGCTCGACTCGCGATGATAGTTTCTGACATGGTGTCGCGGACGGGAAGCATTAGCTGGCGCACATCAAGAGCCCGTTTCGCCTGGTGACCGTGTCGAGAAGAAGGCGCGCCAACATCCAGCTTCTGCAACAGCGACGGCCGACAATGAGTGACTGTCGCCACCTCCTCGATCGACGGCTTCAAACCTTCAATCAACCAACAAGGAAGACTAAAAGCACGTAAAGTTTCAGAACTGTATGGCAGACCTCAGCTTTTCAAATTGTTCCATTTGTCTCGCAAAATTACAGCAACTTAGCATGAACCTTTGTTGCTCATTGTCCCAATTGCATTGCCAAGCAGGGTCCCTTCCTTTTCCGAAATGAACCCGAGTGTCGTTGAAATTCAAACGCCAGCATTAAAATAATATAATTAGATTTCACTGCTTTAATTTCAAAGTTCAGTAGCTGGCTACAATATTTAGGTTACACGAGCACAAATTTAGAGTGCGAGTTTTGTTAGCATATTTTAGCTTACCTGTGACTGCAGCTCAGCTTGGTACGTACTAAATTTTACTATTGTTAATAGTTCAGAATCATTTAATTCAAGTTCAAAGTTAAATCTCTCGTTTCTAAATTGCGTAGAGTCAAGTTGCTTTTGAAATGATTGTTGAGGTAGTCCAAGACTAACCGTATTTTACTGGATTTCGATGTGCTTCAGAAAGAAAGCTCACTATTAACTTCAGTCACTAAATTAACTTTCGATTTTCCGGTTTTATTAATTCTTTTGCTAAATTAAGTCAGAGTGTAGCGAAATTTATTACTTCTGACAAACTTTCAGTTTTCACACTACACGTGTCAACCTTCAGTTGCCACGCTTCTAGTGTTAATTATATGTGTAATAACCTTTCTTTTTCAGTTACTATAGTAATTGTCCTTAGGACTGGCGACCGTGATTTCCCCCAAATCTCAAATACCTAATTACCGCTAGTTAATTGTTAACGTAACGGCTGCACATTTGCCTTCTTTATTAACTTAACCCCTTTTCAAAATTAATTTCCACCAGTTTCATTAGCACATTTCCTTTCATTTAGATGTAACCCTTTCCTCCCTCTTTACCGACAGGTTAACTTCGGTGACGATTGCTTTCCCAAAACTCCCATTAGGTACACGCGGTTTAATTTCTCACTGTCATTAAGGTCGATAAGTGAGGGGGGAGGTTACAAACTGCAAATTCCATTACCTAAATTAATCGCTCTTTCTGGAGACAATGCCAATACAAACTCCGGAGGCCTCCATCGACGCGCCCAGTGGAATGTGTTTGACCACATTAAAAAACAAGGGAAGAATATAGACGGAATTTTATTCCTTGCCCATATTTTTCTCTTACTGTGTCAAGTGCTGCTGGCGTCTAAACTGTGGACATTGAAATAATCATCAAAATATTTAATTACTTTTCAATATACACGGTAAGGACAAAGAAGCTGAGAGAGTTCTGCTTATACGTTGATGCCAGTCATCAGACTATTGTATCTTCCTCAAAAACAAGATGGCTGTCGTTAATGGCCGGTCTGAGTGGCAGAGCGGTTCTAGGCGCTACAGTCTGGAATCGCGCGACCGCTACGGTCGCAGAATCGAATCTAGCCTCGGGCATGGATATACGTGTTGTCCTTAGGTTAGTTAAGTTTAAGTAGTTCTAAGTTCTAGGGGACTGATGACCTCAGAAGTTAAGTCCCTTAGTGCCCAGAGCCATTTGAACCACTTTTTGTCGTTAATGCCCGCAATTGAGAGACTTCTTAACTTGGGATGCCATTATAATAGTTGTTTGACGTCAAAGACAGACACCTAAAATAATATCAGGTTTTTTCAGTAGTGCGGTTAGTGAAATTTACTTCATCTTCCTGCTGGTAAACTGGTCTCTGTTTGAAAAAAATACAGGAAGCGTGTAGGAGAATAGTCTTGAAACTGAAATAAGAAATACATTTATCGATACTCAAAGATGTCTGAATGAAAGGAAGACTGCCAATTTTATTGCCATGCAAACTAAAATAAATTTAAACAAATTTATGAACGAGAACCATAACCAAGAAATAATTAATTTGATTTCGAAATTTAAGGAACAGAAACGGCTTTGTATACCATAGCATTTTATTACTTACGGAAACGGGCTGTTTCTTTTAATTAATATCAAGTATTTGACTGTATGACGGTACCTGAAACCACAGATTGTGTAATGACTGAAAACACTATTATATACCTGACTAAAATTGGAGCGAAGATCTCAGCCGAAAATTTTTTCAGGAATACGTGCATATGAAGCGCTTTCCAGAAACTAAGCGTGACTAAGGAGAATGGAAGTCTAACGTCTCCGGAGAAGAAAAGTGGAGCTGCTTTCTCAAGAAAATCGAACTAGGCTGAACGCAAGTGCCAACTGCTAAAATTATGTGATCCTTTGTTTTCTACTACCGCACACAACGCCACTGTGGAAAGAGTACAGAAATATAATGAAACGTCATTATGTAATTAACAATTACAATACGCGCTTTAACGCATTTAGCGCGTTTTTCTACAATGGCACGACCACTCACTGTGTCCGTCCCCATTCTAATCCACTCGGCAACAACACAGGAATTTCTGTCTCAAACGTTTCGACCAATCAGAGGCTAGAAGGTGCCCCGCTGCCATATAAGGCTCCACTTCTCTCAGCCAATAGGAAGCGACTATGATGTCTCCAATTGCGTTGTGACGCCGTAACCCATGACAACGATGGCTCCATCTCGTTTTTGAGGCTTCCCCAAGAGTAGAGCTTGTTACATGAGTTGGCTATAATTTTCCATAAATCATGTAAACTTCTGTGAAGTTGTTAAGGTAGGAAGAGGGAGGCTGGTCGCGTATCGTGCACGGATAGGTTACTTGGGAGAATGTGGTATCGATAGCTACGATGCCACTGCTTAGGCGCTGGAGGGCTTTACGAGCATCGCTAGAGTCTCGCCCCATTTGATCAGGTGCTGCCAGCCACGACACTTCGCTTCAGCACCGCACCTACGTACAAAGTTATGTAATCGTTTATCACCTTGTTTTTGCACCAGTAAACGATTTTCGTGCAGTACCAACTTTTATTACCTTTTCCCGTTCCTGCCCACGCGCCGCCTCCTAGGCGGGATACAGAAGAGAACACTAGCATGCGAAAGGCAGAAGTCCCAGACTAGAAGCCCGTTTCAACAAACAGTTTTAATAGATTTTTTGAAAACATCATGGTTGCAACCGGTTGGCGGTATTATAACAATAATAAATGCGATTAAGACTGTTCTTGAATTATTGACACAGTTTTGGTCAAATGGCTCTGAGCACTATGGGACTTATCTGTGGTCATCAGTCCCCTAGAACTTAGAACTACTTAAACCTAACTAACCTAAGGACATCACACACATCCATGCCCGAGGCAGGATCCGAACCTGCGATCGTAGCGGTCACGCTGTTCCAGATTGGTGCGCCTATAACCGCACGGCCACACCGGCCGGCGACACAGTTTTAATCTTCCAGGAATTTACACACTTAAAACTAGTTTTCATTATAGGACCGAATAAAATACATTTGTCTATGGAACAATAGGAATTGTCCATAATAAATGATTGTGAGTGAGATTTAAGACCTGCTTTATTACCCGTGAGACATACAGGGAATTCTGAGACCTTAGAAGGCAAATAACATATGACAGACGAAGAAAGGAGGATATGAAGAGCGGACTCTGCTGGGCAGATTATCATCATTAACAACGAAACGAACTCGAGGTAACTGTGTAATTACGAGCCACCACTGAAAGAATTATCAAATACTGTCCTATCTAGTTTGAAAGTATTAGAAACGGAAACATTTCGATTAAGTTCACAACCAACTGGGCTCAAATGCTACCGAATGCCTACCTTGATAAGAAATCCTATACTACTTTAATACATTACATGCTGTAATTTGCTGACTGATGTGTTTTCTTCATATCGACTTAAGCAGCTCTGATCGACAAGTTATTTTAAATTTTGATAATACATTTTCTATTTCTGTCCCACCTTTGCCGAAGGAAAGCGAGATAATTTATGAATTATGGAATTAAAGAATTCCGTCAAAAAATGTTCAAATGCTTGTGAAATCTTATGGGACTTAACTGCTAAGGTCATTAGTGCCAAAGCTTACACACTACTTAACCTAAGTTATCCTAAGGACAAATACACACACCCATGCCCGAGGGAGGACTCGAACCTCCGCCGGGACCAGCCGCACAGTCCATGACTGCAGCGCCCTAGACCAATCAGCTAGTCCCGCGCGGCTAATTCCATCATTAAACTAAAATTAATAATTGACATTTTATGTTTTTCATGTGAATTACTATTCAGCAAACCACCGTGAAGTATATGGCAGAGGGTACGTTTAACTGTACCAGTTATTAGAATTTCTTCTGTTTCCATTCATGCATGCAGCGCTGTAAGAATAATTGTTTAAATGCTTCTGTGCGTGCTGTAATTGATCTATTTTTCCTTACTCACGGTCTCCATGTGAGCGATACGTAGGGGGTTGTGGTATATTCCTTGAATGATAAATTTAAAGCCTGTTCTTGAAAGTTTGTAGGTTGGCTTTCTCTGGATGGTTTACATCTAACTGCATGAGTCTGCCAGTTCAGTTTCTTCAGCATCTCTGTGACTCTTTCCCACGAGCCACTGAATCTAGGAAAACGCAAATGTTCTAGTAATTATGCTTCCACCAAGCCTTTTAAATATCTCAGGAATTACCTTAAACATAATTGAATTGTTTGTTCTTCTAATATTTAAATTTCAGAGTAGATTCATAAATTTATTTATGTTAGAGAAGATGCCTATGTAGTACTTATTTTAAAAGAGAGATAAACATTCCCGGGTCATTAGATTTAGATTTATTTTCAAAAGTCTTACCGAGAGTCCAAGGAAAAGGCTTATCTGGAAAAGTGCTCCCAAAGCGGCCCTGCCTGTGGTACGCTACGCGGCAGATCACATATCACGTCACTCCGGTGGCCACACTGCTTAACAAAAAAGAAAAAACTGGTCAACAGTTACTTCTGTTTTGATTAGTATTGCGTCGCTATGGCATCCATTTGTAGTGAACAGATAAACTGTTCAACGAGGTCACTGTCGGATATGTAGATTGATAACTTAACGCAAATATTGCAACAACTAATAGTGAAACGTATTCGACGTGTTTTATTTCTCCGGTTTCCTCTTTGGTTGTAGCAAAAATGAAACTTCGAAAAAATGGTTCAAATGGCTCTGAGCACTATGGGACTCAATTTGTGAGGTCATTAGTCCCCTAAAACTTAGAACAACTTAAACCTAACTAACCTAAGGACCTCACACACATCCACGCCCGAGGCAGGATTCGAACCTGCGACCGTAGCGGTCTTGCGGTTCCAGACTGCAGCGCCTAGAACCGTACGGCACTTCGAAAAGTCAAAGTAATTTGAGAATTGTTGGAAATCACGGAGCCTCCGCGAATTTACAGGAATTTCACGATTATTACAAATGAGACATAATTTTTATAAATCTCTGATTTGCTGATTAAGTACGACTTACAACATCGATCCAGCAACGAACATTTATGAAATTGCGTAAATCTATAAATCAGTCCGATATTATCTGAAGCGATTTACCGGTAGGCACTGGAAACTCAGATGTAGAATCAAGTAAAAGCTGACATTTGTCTTCCTTTCTACAGCGTGTCAACTGACAGTATTCGAATTCAAGCACTGTTACTAATTGTGAGTTTCCAGTTTTACACTATACCAACAATTTTATCAGTTGCGACTACTAATGTAGACCTGAGTACAAATCTTTCGTTCATGTACTAGACTGTAGCCACCATACTCTGAAAATTATTAACTTATTTCGTCATTACTTAAATATTCCGAATGAATGTCATACCTCTCCCGATCTTTAGTACTTGTTTTCGCATGTCTCGTGCTCGTCGACATGGGATTCGACATGTTTACAGTGTCCAAATTAAACTGACGTGTTACTACAGTGTTGTAACATAATTGAAAAAAAAAACATGATCGTATTACTAACATGCACAGATATTAAAGACATGCAAGCTGTAGGTGTTATAAAACAAGGAAAATAAAACGAGTTTTTCGCATGTCTTGTATTTCACCGCTTGTGTGTTCCTTTCCGCCCGTGCGTGTCACGCGACGAAGCAGGCTCCAGTTGAGACATTTGCTACCCAATGCCTTGGCTGCTAGCTATTTCACATGCCACCGCCAAGATGCGTAAGGCCTACTGTACGCCAGAAGAAAAGTGGAATAGAAGTGGACTCAAGTTCTCACTGACCTGTGACATTGTTACGACTAAAACTCTCGATTTAGCCAGATTATATCGCCAAAGGCATTTCCCCAGCCCTCTGGATGGTGTCGAAAACGGAATGTGGAATATCAGTTTTGGTTAGAGACATGGAAACCTGCAAAATATCTTTCTGCTGTCACTGTTAATTTTAGCTCTGCCATTGATTCGTCCACTTTCGCAGATGTGGGATTTCAGGGTCCAGAGTGAAGGAGCTTCGTTGAGTGCCATTAGATTTTTGTGTACCCGTGGCGTTCACAGGAAATAATTTATTGCACAAAATAAGGACTACTTTCTCATTAATTTTTCCCAACTGAGCTGTGTTTATTGTGTTTTAGGTTAAATATTTTTTGTGTGTTTGCTATGGATTTTGAAGCTCTAAGGTTTATACTACAGCCACCTTAGCCCCTTATTCGGTGTCGTACACTATTACAAGAGCTTCGAACTCGATAGCAAACAAACACAAAACCATAGACTTGAGTTGATGCCTTTATTCTCCATAATAAATTATTAAACGTCTTACGTCGCCAATTTCCAGCACTATGGAAGCACCACGATCACAGCGAAAGAAATATGCAGAGAGCTGTCCACATAATTCGAGAAAATCACATGACATTGTGTTCAACGAACCACAGCATGTAGGAATAACACGTAAGGGGAAGAAAATGTAAAAGCTCGCTGCTCATGAAGAACTTACGCCAAAATTTATTTTTTAGAAAAAAACAGAATGAGTATAGTAAAACGACCAACAAATGCCACATTTTCTTTGGACTATTTTCATCTCGTCATCCATATCCACAAGGGTACGGCTGCATTTTTAAGATCAAAATATGCAGTTGTTTACGTAATCCTCTTTCTGATTGTTACACCTCGATATCTCTGCAGTAGGTAGAGTACATTGTTGAAGAGTGAATCTGTAAGGTCTAGCAAATATTCCCCTGTTGGTACCGTAACCTACACACTCCGTTCGAGCAGGCTTCGGAAGGCCCATTGGTACTTCCTCAAACAATAGGCATCACTGAATGCGGATATGGTCAGCACCCCGCTCTCCCGACCGAAGCCGCAACTTCTCAGACAAGTAGCTCGTCAATCAGCCTCACAAGGATTGAGTGCACCCTACTTGCCAATAGCGCTCGGTAGATAAGGTAGTTGCTAGCCATGGCCGACAGCGCTTAACTACGGTGATCTGACGAGAGCTGTGTTAGCGCTGCGGCAAGGCCGTTGGTGTAATCTGCACAGGATGCGAAAACATTTCCAGTGAAAAATTCATTTAAATGCTGAGAAAAAGTGGAAATTAGGCGATGCCAAAAATATGATAGGCTGCTATTTCCACGTTTCGTCCTACCAGTCAATAAGATTTCTCTTCGTGAAAGGACCCTTCATTGTGTTGATTAAATCGGATTCCTGTTTACTCTTGTAATCTAAACTACGTGTGATGTATGTTTTCATCAAAACGGCCTGTAACTGAAAATACACTCCTGGAAATGGAAAAAAGAACACATTGACACCGGTGTGTCAGACCCACCATACTTGCTCCGGACACTGCGAGAGGGCTGTACAAGCAATGATCACACGCACGGCACAGCGGACACACCAGGAACCGCGGTGTTGGCCGTCGAATGGCGCTAGCTGCGCAGCATTTGTGCACCGCCGCCGTCAGTGTCAGCCAGTTTGCCGTGGCATACGGAGCTCCATCGCAGTCTTTAACACTGGTAGCATGCCGCGACAGCGTGGACGTGAACCGTATGTGCAGTTGACGGACTTTGTGCGAGGGCGTATAGTGGGCATGCGGGAGGCCGGGTGGACGTACCGCCGAATTGCTCAACACGTGGGGCGTGAGGTCTCCACAGTACATCGATGTTGTCGCCAGTGGTCGGCGGAAGGTGCACGTGACCGTCGACCTGGGACCGGACCGCAGCGACGCACGGATGCACGCCAAGACCGTAGGATCCTACGCAGTGCCGTAGGGGACCGCACCGCCACTTCCCAGCAAATTAGGGACACTGTTGCTCCTGGGGTATCGGCGAGGACCATTCGCAACCGTCTCCATGAAGCTGGGCTACGGTCCCGCACACCGTTAGGCCGTCTTCCGCTCACGCCCCAACATCGTGCAGTCCGCCTCCAGTGGTGTCGCGACAGGCGTGAATGGAGGGACGAATGGAGACGTGTCGTCTTCAGCGATGAGAGTCGCTTTTGCCTTGGTGCCAATGATGGTCGTATGCGTGTTTGGCGCCGTGCAGGTGAGCGCCACAATCAGGACTGCATACGACCGAGGCACACAGGGCCAACACCCCGCATTATGGTGTGGGGAGCGATCTCCTACACTGGCCGTACACCACTGGTGATCGTCGAGGGGACACTGAATAGTGCACGGTACATCCAAACCGTCATCGAACCCATCGTTCTACCATTCCTAGACCGGCAAGGGAACTTGCTGTTCCAACAGGACAATGCACGTCCGCATGTATCCCGTGCCACCCAACGTGCTCTAGAAGGTGTAAGTCAACTACCCTGGCCAGCAAGATCTCCGGATCTGTCCCCCATTGAGCATGTTTGGGACTGGATGAAGCGTCGTCTCACGCGGTCTGCACGTCCAGCACGAACGCTGGTCCAACTGAGGCGCCAGGTGGAAATGGCATGGCAAGCCGCTCCACAGGACTACATCCAGCATCTCTACGATCGTCTCCATGGGAGAATAGCAGCCTGCATTGCTGTGAAAGGTGGATATACACTGTACTAGTGCCGACATTGTGCATACTCTGTTGCCTGTGTCTATGTGCCTGTGGTTCAGTCAGTGTGATCATGTGATGTATCTGACCCCAGGAATGTGTCAATAAAGTTTCCCCTTCCTGGGACAATGAATTAACGGTGTTCTTATTTCAATTTCCAGGAGTGTATAACCAGTAATCCAGTTGGAGACATTCGACAAACCTTCATAAAACGTGATTTCAATCTTTATCAAGTTACCTTCCATTATGAATGCGGATGCACTCAACAACTATGATATGACTTTCTAAATGATGGAGTACAGTAATCAGTTGTCTTTTTCTTTCAGGTTTTATTAAAGCATATCTAGATTTCTGCTAGTGCGCTGATAATGACAAGGCACTGGCCAGAATCTAGATTGGCTTTAATAAAACATTAAAGAAAAGGACGACTGATTACTGTGCTACTTTATTATCACAATCAATTACGATTCTGACTTACGACATGTGCACCAACTTTGTGTTACACCGTATTCATCCTCCTTCTAATTTTCTAATTCACATCTTCGACGCGTTAGATAGTTTGATTCACTCAGATGCAGTTTACGCTTAACGGTACATATAGAAACTGTATGGTAAGCTGGTTTTTTTTAGTTGCCTGTTCTTAAACTCTTGTGGTTTTTAAAAGTTAATTGTAATCATTACACAGCTTAAAAAAATACAGAATTTCGAATTAACCTACTGATAAGTACAACCTGGTCGAGATCTGTCGTTTCCATAACGGATCATGGATGTTGATCTGCTGTTCATTTATTGATGTTTTAACACCCCAGCATACGAGACATTAGATGAATAAGACGTAAGGATACTAACTTCTTAACGGTTTACAACTGACACCGTGTCTCATCGTCATTTGCTATGCACCGATAGTAACGATTCATGTCGGATGTTACTTAAGTTTCTTCTGTCTGGTCCACTGATGAATGAATACGAAATTTTCATGCTTCAGAAAATTTATTAATGGTAATTGACATCCGAACTGCACACTCGTCATGTAAACAAAACACAGACAGACTTCACTGATCTCTTTGACTTCCGAAAGTAACTCCAAAACTGACTTCTGGCAGTATCGCTGCATGTCTTTTATAGAATTTTAACAATTGCTTCCCAAATAAAGCATTATTAATTTTGTACAGTTTTGATGTTACAATTAAAATTTACAAAACGTTACAGCCGAATAAGGTATAAAATACAATATTGAATGACAACCTTTTATTGTAATATGTTTAGTTTTCCATAAGAAAATCAATTTGAACTTCAATTACAATAATGTCTCCCGTATTATTTTAGTTACGTAATTAATTACAGTTTGGATTCGGTTACTAATATTCTGTGGTAGTACAGAGCTCATGCTCTATCCGATTACATACATAAAATGCACAAATAAGGCCTCAAATTCTGGAAATAGGAACCCTGTGACATGTAAACAATTGAAGAGTTAATTGCAAATGTAATTTCAAAGAATATTAATTACAGAGGAAGACATAAAAATAAATAATAAATGTAAATACATTACTTGGTAATAACTTTTAAGCTGTTTCTCAAGATAGTGAGGTCTTCTGTTACTGGATTTTTAGACTACCATTGTGTTAATTAGAAGCATTGATTTCTCATGCTAACATCTCTGCAGTATGTAGTTACTTATTGCTAAGTACTTATTACTTCAATTTCTTGATTACTTACTTAATTTAGTACATGTACATAAATTTATCAGTGACAGCGATCCACCGATAATTACGAACATTCCACACGCCTTCACAATGAATATTAAGTTTTTTATCAAATAGGACTGAATGATATGTATATAAAGACACACATACAGGGCCGTGGGAAGCACTGCGATAACTATCCGGAAGAATATAAGAAAAGGTGGTATCAGACATTTCACATGCATTTTGGGGAGGGCTGCACCGTTATACGATACACTGATATTCTCTAGCGTGTGTCTTCCCCTGTAACATGGAAGGAAACTCATCCTCCGCAGTGTGACGCTGTTGCACATAAGTCACAGCGCAGCCGGCTGTGCAGTTTGCGGCCCACGAGGGCGCAGTAGCAAACGATCGCCGGAGTACGTGCTGATGTGTTATACCGCCCCCATCAATTCCTCGCTTACTACGTGCTGATGCGGTGCACTGCAACACCAGCTGCATCGCCTCTAGGTACACGATTAAGCAGTCAGGGGGGAATGCATGTATAGCTATAAAAACGCAGCAAAGATAGCGGCGATCTCAATTTTAAGTAGCACAGGTACTAGCTACTGCAATTCTGCAAGTTCGGAATAGTAATTTATATTCTGCAATCATTGCACTACCCACAGACAAGAAAAGAAAACCGACCTACAAACATAACTTAATCCTGATTACTTATACAACGTTTACTTTACTTAAAGTATTTTTTTTAAGCATTGGTGGAGGAAGTCAGCGACCACAACGTAATATTTGACTTTCATTATGAAAGAGTCTAGATCGCAAAGGTACGTTGCTAAAAGGGGACCACATCCGAGTATCACACGATCGTCTTCAGACCATCGACTGTAACATAATACAGCATATGAGTTAAAGAGATACATAAAAAACCTCATAATGTGCAATACCGAGCAGTACAGCAATTTTTTAAGGACTGTAGGCTCCACCTACAGCTGACAGCACGATGTCAGCGTTAGGCAGTCAGGTATATGTCAAATGAATTACGTACAAAAAAATGTACTTACTAATAAATAGAAATTCAAAATTACGTAGAATAATACATAGAAAAAGATGTACTTACTGGTAAACAGAAATTCAAAATTATGTAGAATAATTATGAAATAAAGAATAAACAACTTGTTAATACAGATATTGGCAAATAGATATGCTAAGATCTTTAAAAAGGAAACAGATGAACATAGTATTTGTTGTGTATATGTTTCCATCTAAGGGAAAAATAGACAAACAATTACGACGTTGTTGGTGTCTATGGAGATACTGGAAGACGTTTCAAAAATGCCGCAGCAGGGTGATTTCCAAAGAGATGGCTGTGAGTATCGATAGGAGATGTTAAGCAGACGCCCTTCCATAGACGTACGAAGTAGTTGGTTACTATGAAACTTCCTACATCTTTCGAAGGTCGTCTGCTAGGCATCAACTACCAATACTCATAGCCATCTCTTTGAAAACTGCTCTTCTGCTGCATCTTTGGAACGACGTTAACCATCTCCGTGGATACCAACAACAGTAATTGTTTTTCCAGCATGCTCCTAGAGGGCATTACATACACAACGAATGGGATGTTGATTTGTTTCTTTTTAAAGAATTTAGTATTATTTTCTTCTAACTATTTTAACAAGCATTTTTTTCCTTTTTACAAAATTATTCAATTTAATTCTGAAGTTCTATTTGCTAGTAAGTACATCTTTATATAAAATTCTTACGACTTGTATCTGATTGGTTAACGTTGACATGAAGCTGTTAGCTGTCGACAAAGCCTGCAGCATTTAAGAATCAGCGATACTGCTCTTTCCAGCATTTGACTATAATCATTCAGCAGTTTCTGGTCCATGCACAGCCGTTGTCCATCGATACGGTTATATCTGTGTTCTGTAATTTTATTGCTTTTATGTATCCCTCTAATTTATTAATTTATATCCTGCTGAAGGCCTGAAAATTTTCTTGTGATGATCGTCACTGGGCACATTTTAATATACGTGCTTTTGTGATCTAGATTGTCATTTAATTAATTTCAGAAAATATTTAAAAAATTCTTTTTTTAATTAAGTGTGAATACGCATAAATTCTTTCAAATGAATCATTCACTTATAGCACATGCAAGCCTGACGAACACATTCCTTGCTTCCGAATATGAAAGGTAACCTTCGTGTATTAAATAGGGTATATTAAATTGTGGGGGATTACCAAGCCGGCTTTCGGAGGAACAGATCAACTATAGACCAAATATTCACCCTGCGTCAAATTTTGGAAAAGATATGGGAATGCAATAAACCTGTTCATAATCTTTTCATAGATTTTACAAAAGCATATGATTCTGTATTGTAATCAAAATTGTACAGAATTCTTTTGGAATTTGGAATACCAAAGAAGAATTTGTAATAAAGAACGGACTTAAGCAGGAAGATGCCCTGTCTCCGCTACTTTTTAATTTAGTCCTAGAATATATTGTACGAATGCAGCAGATAATTCAGAGGGTGTGGAATTAAATGGAAATATTAAGATATTAGGGTATGCAGGTGATCCAAACATCATTAGCGATAGGAAAGAATCTGTAACAGCAAATGCGAATGCGTTAATCAAGGCTAGTGAAGATGTAGGTCTAAGAATAAGTGAAGACAAAACTAAATACCTGGTTACTACTAGAATGCCAACAGCAGTAGATCAGGAAACGTTAAGTGTTGGAGACATGCATTTTGAAGAAGTGAACCCATTTAAGTATCTAGGTGTGGACATCACATCGAGAAATGAGATTGAATCCGAACTGAAGAAGAGATTACAGGCTTGAAATGCGTGCTGCTTCTCACTGATTAGATTACTTTCATCATGGATATTGTCAAGAAATTTAAATATTAGAATATACAAAACTATTACTCTACCAGTTACGCTTTATGGGTGTGAGACTTGGTCTCTCACTGTGCAAAATGGAAAGCCCTTTCGAGTATTTTAAAACAAAATTTTGAGGAAAATTTTCGGAGCAAAAAGGGATGACATTAGCGGAGAGTGGCGAAAACTGCATAACGAAGAGGTTCACGAACTCTATTCAAGCCCTGACGTAATCAGTATTACTAAATCACGTAGGCTGCGATGGGCAGGTCACGTAGCTCGAATGGATGAGGGCAGGGCAGCGCGCAGAGAACTGGTAGGGCACCTAAAGGGAAAACGTCCTGTGGGGAGACCGAAGCGTAGATGGGAGGTCAAGGTGAAGGCTGATTTGAGGAGCCTAGGTATTGAAGGTGATTGGAAGGAAATAGCCCAAGACAGGGACAGATGGCGAAAATATGTTGCTGCGGTAATGGACTCTCGAGTCCGGTATGACCAGTGAGTAAGTAAGTATATTATGCTTTATACGCTTATGATTCGAAGAGACATTGAAATAATGAAATGCATGAACACCAAAAATTAGTTCCAGATGGGTAAGGAAATACTTCAAAGCTGGATGAAAACAAACTTGTCTAAAACTTAGAAGGCAGTAGGTAGTGGTAGTTTTTTGGACCCCAAGCGTAGCAAACGCTATAAATTTTTGGACGGACTAGACTATAATTTTTACTGTCTTTCTTTGGTTCATATCATGACATGTTTAGAACCATGCCCTTTTTCAAATGTTTGAGGTAGGTACCCAATGTTGTTAAAACTACACTGCTGTACGTCACACAGCTAGCTGAATATGACCACCAGCCGAAACATATTACGAATTACAATAAAAATTTGTGGGCACTATGAATTTTTAGATGAGATGTCTTTTCAAAAAATTAAGAACCTGTTTTGATGGAATATTATGTTACTAACCATAACAAATGAAATAGGAAACAAGCGTTGCTTGAACAGGATGTCGTGAAATCCGACAAATAACGTTTGATGATCTCACCTCGTGAAATTTAGTTTGGGAGTTCAGCTTATAGTCATTCTGTCAGACCACTTTCAAGAGCGGGACTTCTGTTACCAAATAATAACTTCCGGTACTCACATGATGCTTCCAAGTTTTCCAGGCTCCCTCGAAGGGATGTTGCTCTGCAATTATTTTTCTCTCGGATAGGAGACTTTTTCTTATGATAGCCTCCCAGTTGCCAGCCAGAATTTCACATAAGGCAGTGGCTCGAATTCAGAAAGAAGAGGTCCATCATAAATATCAAATCCGACACACGATTCTTCAAACAGGGATTTCTTGAAAGGGTTACAGTCTCATTCACGGAAATAAATGAGTGTTCACATTCAGCTGTTTTACAGTAACAGTGTCTGAAGCACAAAGCATTGGCAGTAGACAACGCGACTTCCTTTCAATATTTCCACAGTATTTGTACTCCCAGAAAGCTGTTATAATTTTCTTGTAATCTGAGATTCTAACTTGTTTACAGAGGAACTGTGCTTTCTTGTCTATACATTGTTTCTAACATCTCGGGCCATTCAGATGGATTTCACGTTGTTAGAGGACATCTTTATATCTACTACCATTTTGCAGCTCTTGATTCATTCCTTTCGAAGAAGACTGTGTAGTTGACAAATTTGATCCTAAATTGGCAGTAAGACTCTGGTAAAATTATCCTGCATGAATGATTTGCATTTTATTGTACAGTGTCTTGAAAGGGCTACAGATTTGAATTTACTAGATGTTGTTAGCTTGTTTTGCATAATGACCAGGATTTTGTTGCAATGACTGAAACACTCTAACAGTTCTTTTTATTAGTTTACCTGCTGTTGGCTGTGTCATTTCCCTCTGTTGAAGATCACATTAAAGATCAGCAAATTCTGTCAGTGCATCAAACACTATTCCTAAATTTTCTACAAAATCTACTCATCCTAAATATTTCCTCAAGCCAGAATATTTGTCTTTCTTCTTTGTGATCTCTTGTAACATCACTCTCCGCCATTTCTGAATGAGAATATAAACTCTCGAAGTTTTTCCATACAGTTGGTAGGGTTCTTTCAGTTGATGAAGTCGACCGAATTGTGAAAAGTCTACTAATATTCAACATTAATTTCCACAGAGCCTTGGGATACTTATTATATAGAGCACACAGTTTTCCTACAAATATCTGAAAGAAAATTAGTCCACGAACTTTTCTGACGTGATCACCAACAGCTATCCCTAGTCTATGGTTGCTGCGATGCCAGCTTATGATAAAGGGAAATAAATTTTTAAATTGTACCATACCCTTCTGTTTCTGCCTATCATTGTCGAGGTACCCATCACATGAAAAATATTTTTCACTCATTTGAATGAAGTTTTTTATTTTATTTTGATTATTTTTTAAAGGAGGACAGTAGTAACACTAGAAGTTGTTCCATTCTGTAGTTCAGTCAGATCTGAAACAATTTGACAACCGCCAGAGTCCTCTATGGAAAAATTTAAATACAACTAATGTCTGCTGTTTGATTTGTAATACATGATTTATGATCCTTTCACGTATACTTTTAGCGTTATGAGAGGTGATAGTACTGGAAGAGAAACTAGTGTGAAGGATTGTTCCCATGACGAGACCATTAAAAGATTGGAGGAATGTATCAACTGACACATCAGTATAAAGTCCTTGATGTTTGATAGTTTTGTAAGCCGTTTCAGAAACGCAAGCAATAGTTTCAGCTTCTTCTTCCTGCATTGTTACTGCCCTTTGTTGTAAGTATTGCTTTTTGCTTAAGTCTAGTACTTCTGATGAATATGTGTGTGATTCACTTTATTTGTGATCACGAATTTTTTTTCTCAAATTCTGTAGTTGACCTTTCTTGTCACATCCATATCAGTTTATTTTTTCCCTGCACCTATTCCTGTGAAATCTGCACTCTTTGAGGCTTGTTAGGAACAAAATTTGATTCTGATTATATCTAGCATCGTGAGTCATCTTTATTAATAACCAGCCATGAATTCTTAGTACAAAGATAATGCCACTGTTCTGAGGTCTAAGAACGAGGCAAAAGAGTGGTGTCATTGAATGAACTCGTTAACAATTCATTCCAGTGCTTTCAAAGCAACTTACTGTACCTTCTACTGCTGCCGGTCTTTTCACTGGATTTTCTGCGGCACTGCCTTTATCCGAAATTTTTGCAATAATACTTTCACCTGCACCGGTTTCACCACATTCATTATGTTTTAACCACTTCAGTAACTGGTTTTGCTTCTTACGTCTTGAATGCATACTTAACTCTGATTCTTAACAAGTCACAGTACCCACTGCTATTTCCATCGAGATTCTCTTTGGAATGTAACCTAGCCCTAAATACGAACTTTATTAACATAATACAGAGAATAAATACTTGTTTCACTACTGTGCAGCAAGGAATTGTATAGACTGTTACCGATTATTATTTAACTTGGTTAAGTGCAAGCGGGCGACAGTGGTTAACATCAGACGGACTAACTCACTGTTGAAGGATATTTTTCTTTGTAGTCGTTTTTAACGTGCAGAACAAAGAAATATGTTCCTTGAGTATTATAGCCTCACCACTCATTAGATGTAACGTATGAGATCATATTCTGTTATAGCAACAACAACTGTAATACTGTATTCTGAGAGCCGGTCTTTACTGTGATAGATTTGCAAGTTTTAGAACTTTCGTTTCTCTATTGGGGAAATTCTATAACTACCGGTACTAAGCTCCATTGAGTAGTGCCCCAACTAAAACCATGTCTAATAGGACTTGAAATTCAGGGAGAATTTCATTACTTGACGAGAGTACGAACATGAATGTCTCTCTGTGAGTACAGGCTTATACGTATTTAAGATTCATACACCATTCCTTTTAGAATGAGCGTTTACATTTAGAAGGAATTTGTTATTATAATATTGAAACGGAGATTTTACTTCCACATTCTTTTAAACACTTTATGGAAATCGTTCACAGTAAATAACAGGGCAATGTGGAACGAAGAATGCCAAGGGTCCCATTGGTCTGTGGGAGAGATTATACGCGAACGTAAACTTCACTATCCGTGAGTCACAAGTAACTGACGACATGCAAGGAATACGGCTGCGTTTCGATAACGTTCGATTCAAGAAACGTCTGTATCATATCGCTGTATGTAAGCGGTGAAGGGGATGATACAAACAGTATCTTTCTCGGATACATTATTCTACATGTTTCCAGAAATCCTCCACTGTGAGATGTGATTTGTATACGACTGTTATAGCGACCTTGATACCAGGAAAGAATGAAAGCCTTTTAACCTCTTGTACATATTTGTTAATTCGTAGTTAAAATGGAAACAAATTAGTGAAGTACATACAGTTTTGTGTGTAATCGTAAACTATATTTTTCTTGTACTATTATTTACCAATATAACAGATCCGCTTATGAGTTTTCCTAAGATGCAAGTAAAAGGAGAGATTCTCTGCTCTAAATACTGCTGAACAGTTGACCTTCTTAAATATCTTAATCGTACTGCAAGGTGACACATTTAGAATTAATATTAATAATTTTTTGTTATGTTACTTTTTATGTTACCTTCGAATAAAGCCTGTTAATTGCTTGTTTCCCTGTTCTTATGATAACGAATATGGTTCCTCCTGATCGCTATCTTCCATCAGCATACCGTTATTTCTTTACGCAATGACATATTGCTAGTCTGCAGTCTCTCTGAAGAGAACTGAGCGTATTGATATAAATCAGCCCGAAAACAGAAAAATGCGACAATTGACTTAGGTTCATTTCGCTGTTAATGTTCAACATATAGAAGGAAAGAATTGGTATTACATTTCGGTCTCTTTTCCTGATTTAATACAAATTTACATTGGTGGTAATTTTTCTGCACGATGTTTCACTTTTGTCGTTTATATATAATTCGTCTCTTGTAGTAATAATATTGTAACAAGTGATGCATTTTTAAAAACGAACTACAGAGTATTCAGATTATACAGAATTACAGTTTGAAAAGCAATGTTTTTTCAACACTGAGATTTTCCTGTTAAGTGTTTTGTTTGTGTCTCATCACTTGGAATTGCTATTTCTTTGTAACCTATTTGGTTACATTGTCCAAATCGAAGAGTAATTATTTAATGTTACTACCCTCCATCATTATATTGGATGCAGTTAGTTGAAACATAAATTTGGGTTTTGTGCATTAAAAATATGATTTATTTTGGCTACATTGTGACATAGAATTTCGCAGCACATGTCGACAGTTTGTTTGTCTGTGTAGTATAGTTCTCCATGGTCTTTGGTAAGAATAGGGACTGTGATGGCAGTGTGCAGATGCGAGGCAAGTTGGTGATACTTAGCTCTCAGCTCCACGCTGTGATGACTTCGGCTACACAGCTTGAAGCTGCGGTGGATGTGCATCACTCTTGTGGGCCATCTGCCGAGATCCATCAGATATCCAGCACATCTGATCATCTGATCGGTCTGCACCAGTGGCCAACCCAGTTACTGCTCACACTGAAGTTGACCCCTCACCCGAGGTCGAGAGGAACGTCGCCTTGGGGCGTGGTAGGTGGCGAAAAATTCCCAGGGACCCACTTGTAAGGCATGCCCAGTTAATCTGACAAACAGGTTATAGGTGACTGACACTGTCCCTCAGCCAGTAGCAGTCTGTATCAGGGGGAACCTTTCTGCCAGCAAGATCTGGGCAATTGCAGAGGGTGGTATTATTGGTAGTTGGGAGCTCAAATGTTAGGTGTGTTGTGGGGTTTCTTAGGGACATAGCTGTCAAGGAGGGGAAGAAAGCCGATGAGCATTCCATGTGCATACCAGTTGGAGCCATTCCATAAGTGGAAAGGGTAGCTCTGGATGCCATGAACTGCACAGGGTGAAGTCAGCTGCAAGTGGTAGCTCAAGGCGGTGCCAATGATGTGTGTCACTTTGGATTAGAAGAGATTCTCTCTGGTTTCGAGCAGCTAAAAGAAGTGGTAAAGGCTCCCAGTCTTTCTTGCGAGATAAAAGCAGAGCTCACCATTTGCAGCATAGTCGACAGGATCCATTGTGAACCTTTGGTATGGAAGAAAGTGGAGGGTCTGACTCAGAGGCTCAGGCGGGTCAGTCTCCGCGTAGGCTGCAGATACCTCAACTTGCTCCATAGGGTGGTTGGGCTTCAGGTTCCATTGAATAGGTAGGAAGCGAGTACACGAGTAGCAAGGGCTGTGTGGCGTGAAGACGATTTTTAGGTTAGAGGTTCTCAGGGAAATAAAAAAGGGCTTCAGTCTCAACATACGAAGCAACGATCACCACGATAAAATAAGGGAAAAAAGAGCTCGTACAGAAATATATAGGTGCTCATTCTTTCCGAGCGCTACACGAGATTGGAATAATAGAGAATAGTAAAGGTTATTCGATGAACCCTGTGCCAGGCACTTAAATGTGATTTGCAGAGTACCCATGTACATGCAGAAGTAGACCCAGGGCAAACATAGGAAGAACGTAGATACAGGATCCGTCGGTACAGCAGTTGTAAATCGTTGTGGCCGTTTTGAGATAGTACCAGAGCTCCAAGCGCTAATAGAAAGCACTGATGCTCAGATCGTTACAGGCACTGAAGGCCGGTTAAAGCCAGAGATAAAATCATCGGAAATTTCTGCAAAGAGCCTAATGGTGCTCTGAAAGGATAGGGTAAACAGAGTTGGCGTGGCGCGTTCGTTGGTGTTATAAGTAGATTATCTTTTCGCGAAATTGAAACTTATAGTTCCTATGAGTTAGTATGGGCAGAGGTCATTCTTGGAAACCGGAATTAAATAATAACAGGATCCTTCTATTGACATTCCAACCCAGATGATACAATTGCTGAAAGGTTTAAAGATAACTTGAGTTTAATTTGAAACACATACTCGACTCGTACAATCATAAATGGTGGTGACTTTAATTTGCCCTCGATACGTTGGCGACAATAAACGCTTAAGCCCGATGGTATGTATAAAACATCGTACGAAATGGTGCTAACTGCATTCCCTGAAAATTATTTTGATAAGTTAGTCCATAAGCCCACGCGAATTGTAAACGGTTGAAAAAACACACTTGACCTCTTAGCAACAAATAATCCTGAGCTAATAACGAGCATCAAAACGGATACAGAAATTAGTGAACACAAGGTTCCTGTAGCGAGATTGAATATTGGAATCCCAGGTCCTCAAAATATAAACGAAAAATATACCTATTCAAAAAAGCAGATAAAATTTCACTTGACGTCCTCCTAAGAGACAATCTCCACTTCTTCCAAATGAACAGTGTAGGTGTAGACCAGATGTGGCTTGAATTCAAAGGAACAGTATCGAAGGCAGTTGTCAGATTTACACCAAATGAATTAACAAACGACAGAGCTTATCTTCCTTAGTGCACAAAACGGGTCAGAACACTGTTGCAGAAACAGGAAAAAAAATCCAAATTTATCCGAACATATAAAATCGAATGGAGTCTTTGACTGGCGATCTTTGAAAGAAGCTCAAAATTTATCGCGGAGATCAATGCGGAATGCTAATAATGGTTTCCACAACGAAACTTTGTCTCGAAACCTGGCAGAAAATCCAAAGACTTTCTGGTCTGAAGTATCGTATGTAAATTACTCTGCGGGCAAGACAGCAATGGAAATACTATCGATGACAGCGCTACCAAAATAGAGTTACTGAACACAGCCTTCCGAAATTCCTTCATTAAAGAAGGCGAAGTAAATATTCCATTATTTGAATCAAGAATAGCTGCCAACATGAGCACCTTAGAAGTAGATAGTGAAGCAACTTAAATCACTTAATAAAAGCAAGGCTTCCAGTCCAGACTGTATGCGAATTATGTTCCTTTCAGATTAACTATCAAATACAACCACTCGTTCGACGAAAGATCCGTACTCAAAGAGTGGAAAGTTCCACAAGTCACACCAAGAAGAAAGGTAGTAGTAGTAATCCACTAAATTACAGGCCCATATCATCAAAGTCGATATACAGCAGGATTCTGGAACATATACTGTATTCGAAAATTATGAATTAACTCGAAGAGAACGGTCAGCTGACACACAGTCAAAACGCATTTAGAAAACATCGTTCTTGTGAAACACAACTAGCTCTTTGCACACGAAGTGTCACGTGCTACTGACAAGGGATTTCAAGTTGATTCCGTATTTATAGATTTCCGGAAGGCTGTACCACACAAGCGACTTGTAATGAAATTGTATACTTATGGAATATCATCTCAGTTATATGACTGGATTCGTGATTTCCGGTCAGAGGTCATTGTTCTTAGTAATTGACGGAAAGTCATGGAGTAAAACGGAAGCGGCTACTGTCGTTCCCAAATGAAGAATATTCAGTATTATAGAATACTCAGTATAATTTCGTTTATTGGAACTGAACTACACTTCTCGAACAGTCACTATATACACACAAAGAAAACAAATAACAAGTAGGCGACTATTCATCAAGAGCGTCAGTGAGGTTGTAACCTCCCCCTCACTTATCGACCTTAATGACAGTGAAAAATGAAACCGCGTGTACCTAATGGGAGTTTTGGAAAAGCAATCGTCACCGAAGTTAACCTGTCGGTAAAGAGGGAGGAAAGGGTTACATCTAAATGAAAGGAAATGTGCTAATGAAACTGGTGGAAATTAATTTTGAAAAGGGGTAAAGTTAATAAAGAAGGCAAATGTGCAGCCGTTACGTTAACAATTAACTAGCGGTAATTAGGTATTTGAGATTTGAGGGAAATCACGGTCGCCAGTCCTAAGGACAATTACTATAGTAACTGAAAAAGAAAGGTTATTACACATATAATTAACACTAGAAGCGTGGCAACTGAAGGTTGACACGTGTAGTGTGAAAACTGAAAGTTTGTCAGAAGTAATAAATTTCGCTACACTCTGACTTAATTTAGCAAAAGAATTAATAAAACCGGAAAATCGAAAGTTAATTTAGTGACTGAAGTTAATAGTGAGCTTTCTTTCTGAAGCACATCGAAATCCAGTAAAATACGGTTAGTCTTGGACTACCTCAACAATCATTTCAAAAGCAACTTGACTCTACGCAATTTAGAAACGAGAGATTTAACTTTGAACTTGAATTAAATGATTCTGAACTATTAACAATAGTAAAATTTAGTACGTACCAAGCTGAGCTGCAGTCACAGGTAAGCTAAAATATGCTAACAAAACTCGCACTCTAAATTTGTGCTCGTGTAACCTAAATATTGTAGCCAGCTACTGAACTTTGAAATTAAAGCAGTGAAATCTAATTATATTATTTTAATGCTGGCGTTTGAATTTCAACGACACTCGGGTTCATTTCGGAAAAGGAAGGGACCCTGCTTGGCAATGCAATTGGGACAATGAGCAACAAAGGTTCATGCTAAGTTGCTGTAATTTTGCGAGACAAATGGAACAATTTGAAAAGCTGAGGTCTGCCATACAGTTCTGAAACTTTACGTGCTTTTAGTCTTCCTTGTTGGTTGATTGAAGGTTTGAAGCCGTCGATCGAGGAGGTGGCGACAGTCACTCATTGTCGGCCGTCGCTGTTGCAGAAGCTGGACGTTGGCGCGCCTTCTTCTCGACACGGTCGCCAGGCGAAACGGGCTCTTGATGTGCGCCAGCTAATGCTTCCCGTCCGCGACACCATGTCAGAAACTATCATCGCGAGTCGAGCGCAATTACTTGCTGCCAAACCCCGAAAGCGCGGCAACTCGCGGGAGCGTCACACGACACCTGCTCCACTCGCTACTCCCGCCAGACTCTCCCTCTGTTCTGCCCGCGCTCCACGCGGCAGAGTTAACACTACCAAAGATCCTACACACTTTGATTCGTCACACGACCTATCGACGTAATCGTTCGATAGCAGTTTTCCCTAGGCAAGACCCAGCGTAAAAATACAAATAATATTTACGAAACAAACCAATTATACATCGACATGAGTGCATAAATATATATATACAAACAGTAAAACAATTACAATATATAAAGAGACAGAAATGTCATACCTTGAGGTAACAAAACAAGGAAAAAAAATAATAGTACAATAGATGGAAATAGGAGTATATGCATTTCCGGCGTTACACGTGCCCCACATTGTCTGAGGATGTTCGTGTAACGTAAACAGACTCAGAAAATGTCCCAAAAAAGAAACAGCGGAAATGCATATGCTCAAAACATCAACAAAATTTAGCATTCGTCTAATTAATCATAAATCAATTTTTAGACCATAATAATTGAGTGGGGACACTCCTAATCTTATTCCACTCTGTCATCTTGCACAAAATAAAACAGGTTGACAACATATTAAAATTCATAGAAGATATAGAAAATGGTTTAGCTATTCCAAAATCATTAAAATTCGTAACACTATGAGAAATGGAATACTATTTGCAAAATTAATCAGAGTACATGGTCATAAAAACAGGTAGATCAAAATACGCAAATTAATAATTAATTACATAGAATACACATTTTTACATAACCTTTTCATAATTAATATCTCGTCATGAGATTCCACTTAACGCTAAACAAGAAAATAATATTCAGTAGATCGAAAAAAACATAAATATTGACAGCAGAATTCTTTCACATCAGCTGTCCGGGAAGAAAAACTATTCCGCCTTTCGTACTCGCAAGTACAAAGAATGCCGACAGCGGCACAAGAGCCAACAGCGGCACAAGAGCCGACAGCGGCTCGCCTCGCCAGTATTATTGCGCCCGCGTGTGCGGCACGCTTGATCTCACTCGCCCTTGTGACGGCGTTTCCAGAACGTCCGTTTCACTGAATTCTTTAGGAAAAACTCACTCCCGAGTAATCTCAAGGAGTCCCTTAATACTATCACAGTGGATAACTCAACACTGTCCATCATCACACGCATGTACTAACCTGAAACTTAAAACAGCGTCTAAGTACATCGGCAATGACTAGTAAAACACATATTCATGAAATCTTACAGCTAGTTACAAAATCATATTTACGTTGCTTAATCTACTGTGACTCAGCTGAAAACTTAAATTAGCAGCTTGGATTTTTCAATTGATAAATAATCACTCTCTCTTAAATCATTTAGTCAAAATTAATTACTTATTAATTACAACTTCTTTAATGACCTTGGTCAGTCAAAAGCATGGCAATCTAGCAAATCGTTAAATCTTACACTCTATTTTACATACTGTATAAATTACCCATTGTGTGGTATTAATCGATCCTAGGTTGGTACAATTTCAAGTCTACAATATTCCGTAAGCATTTGTGTGAGGCATACCAATGACTTTATATGGTCCATTATAAACAAACTTAAATTTAGAGGTTTCATGGTCTATCTCGCTCGATTTCTCATGAGCTTTTACAAGTACTAAGTCTCCGATTGCAAACTTAGCAAAACGCGCTTTAGCGTCATGACGACGTATGCGAGCATCGGCTTTTAGCTTCATTACTTCTCGCAAACGATCTTTTTTCACACCAATACTAATGTTAATCCGTGGAGGGAATTTGATTATCTCTTCCAATTCACTTTCTACACTTTTGTCAATGCCGAAATTCCTCATGCTATGGCGGTTCAAACTCATACCTACGTCAATACCATTCGGCCAGTTAACAATGTGTATAGGCTGGTATTGCCTATGCACACCGTCTCCTGCCTCGTCAAAACTAACTACTATTGTTTTATCTTGGGACGTACATGTCAACGTTTTGCTTTCGCAGTTAATCACTGCACGGTACTTTAACAGCCAATCTAACCCGATAATTACTTCCGTAGTTAAGTCTGGCACGACGGCAAACTCTTGTTCAAATCGTGCCCCACATATCTCGAAGTTGACAAAAATCTGTTTTGTGACCGGTTTACTGGCCTTCCCAGTAGCACCGATAATTTTCACTCCTGTTACTGGCATAACTACGATGCCAGGTCTGTCTTTCAGTAACTCAAATATTTTCCCAGATACAGCACTCAATTCTGCACCGGTGTCAATCAACACGTTTAGTTGTAGGTCGTGCATATTAACAGACACTACTATCTGTCTACACTTGTCCTCGACTGTTTCTTTATTTTCCCACAGTAAATCCTCGTCTATATCCAGGTCATTCCATAAAAAACCATCCGGCTTTGATCCTAAATCCAGTTTATCTGGCGGCTTTTTCAGCCTCTGTTCACATACAGTTTTTATTTCAACACGTTTGTCCTGAGGCTTAGTCTGTAGCGTCGCCTCCAATACCGAAACCTTTTCCTGTAACTCGTCAACTAGTGAGTGTAGCTTTGCTATCAATTCACTAATTGTCACCTTCGTTGATTCCTCTTTAATCAGATTGATCTCATCTGCCAATCTACCTGGAGACATGTGCCCAGTAGTATCTGCAATTACTTCCTCTGGATCTGCGCAACCCACACTGCTATCGTCTGACCGTATAACGTCAGCTCTAACCTCATACACACTGTAATCTACGTGGTTTTCTACCAATCGTGTCCGGCTATCACTAAAATTTTCGTAATCTTTCTCCTTAATACTCTCGCAATGTTTAAACTGGATGTTCGCGTCGGATGGGTCGGCTACTTCTACCATTACAACTTTCGGTAAAGTCTGCCGGTTAGGGCCAGAACTTTCCGTTACTACTTCAACATTCAACTCCTGCGGGACGAAACACGACGAATCTTGCTCGTGCTCCCCATTAACATCAACTATTTCTGGTAAAGCCTGCCGGTTAGGGCCAGAACTTTCCAACACTTTACAAATACTATCTTCCTGTGGGACGAGACGCGGCAAATTCTGCCCGCGCTCTCCATAAATACTTCTCCCGTACAGGCCCCTATAATCTCTTAGTTCGTCGTATAAGCGACCGAACTGCCTTAACCAGACCTCATCCCTCTCTGCATCCCCTCGCTCGATGACGGACGTTTTATCCGACATCTGATCTTCTCTCAACAATTGCGAATCATTCTTAAACTCAATCTCCAGTTCCGCTGTGGGTATTACAGCTGGCACCTTATAATCGATTTCCGGAACACTACTTAAATTGTTCTCACTGACAGTGAATGTACCTTCTACTGCCGTGTATACAGCTGATCTACTACTTGTGGGCGCACTCCTTTCTCTTAACACTGGCACACTCTCCCGCCGTTGATTATTCCACACGGAATTTTCATACCGACGACACCTGGGTTTTCTCCTGCTATTGGGCCGCCAAAATTTCTCCACGCCCGGTCGGCCCCTCACCGGCGCGGCTAATGGTTTCCCTGTCTCGTCCCAGCAGATACGCTCCCCGGATGCTGCTGAGGCGGCTGATCACACCCTCTGGCGTTATTACTATTCTGTGAAGCCCGTATCACGTTAGTATGATACTGGTTTCCGTCATTCCTGTTATTATTTGCATTGTACCGATTGTTATTACGGTCCGAACCATTATTGTTATTGCTGCCATGGTTGCGGTATGCATTATTCCCATGGTTATCGTTGCTGTGGTACCCGTTGTTGTTACCACGGCCTCTACCACTGTCGCGATTATTGCGCCAATAGTCCTCGTCCTCAACTCTTCCCAGGAAATCATTGATTGTCCTGTGATTGCTCCCTACGTAGCGTTTTGTATCATCTGGAAGCTTCATGTAGAGTTCCCAGACTATTTCGGATTCCGTGCGGCGATCACGCAAATAATCCAACTTGCGGATCCAGCCCTCACAAAACTCCTTCATCGAGCCGCGCGAATTCGCATCGAAAGGCCTCGATACGACAAATTCGCGCCAGACACTTTGCTGTTTTTTCTCTGACCAGTATTCAGCCAGAAACAAATTTTTAAACTCGTCAAAAGTCATGTTCGTAATGTTGAGGTTTAAGCCCCAACGCTTGGCATCACCAGCCAACACATCAATAACCGCATTAATTTTTCTCTCATTAGTCCATGATCTGGGTAAAACTCTTTCACAATTTTTAATGAAATCCGTCGGGTGTATACCGCCTTTTTTCAAGGGGTCGAACCGCTCCTCTTTCGTCAACAACTCCGAACTATGTGTACAGATTGGCACATAGCTCTGTTTTTCGTCAAGTTTCCTTTCTAATTCCGACACCCTCGTAATCACTTGGCAAGTGGTTGTCGCAAGCGTTTCCACTTCCCTCTTTTTCTCTTCGCAGGTATTAGCCTGCTTCGTCACTTTGGTATCTACTTCGGATACTAAAGCCTTTAAAGTTTCCACCTTCTTTTGATCCTCTTTTTTCACTAATTGAATTTGTTCCGTCACCTTATTCTCGATGATCGGAGCAACTGATTCTCCTACACTTTTCTCGATTCTGCTAATTTCAGAATTAAAACGAGTATTTATGCTCGCAATTTCCGCCTGAACGCCTATCATTTCCTGTTTAAGATTACCGATTTCGGTATTAATTACAACAATATCTTCTTTGATTTTATCAACTTTTGTGTTAACAACTCCAACATTGTTGTTAACAACGTTAATAGCTTTGTTCTGATTGTCTAGCATCCGTTCAAATTTTTCAGACTGAGCTTCTTGCTTGACCGATTGACTCTTGATTTCGTTAATCAAAACGTTCAATAAATCAGTTAAATTCCCGGAAACTACCGGTTTTACTTCCGTAGCGGCTTCCTCTTTAATTGTCCCCCCGTATTCGTCATCAAGGGATTCAGATTTGATTTTCACTTCTGATTCCGAAACATTTTCTAAAGTTTGGAATTCCATTTCTGCTCTTTGTTGCGTTTCGCCGGTCGCGTCTTTCATGCTAGCCGCCTGCCCCTGAACAATGGGTACCGCGGTGCGCGTTTCCCACTGTTCGACCGATTGTTCCGTATCCAAGTCTACCAAATTTTGGCAATTGTTGCCTTCACTCATTTTAATAATTTTCAATATAAATGCCAAATCTCAACTCTAATTAGGATTCCTCACACGAATATTCTCGCTGACGTATCGACCATTTCGTAACCAGTACTTTGTTACGAGATTTGCACAATGCAAAATTCGTGTCCAGAACAACCTCAAATTTGAAGATTGTCCTGTCACCAGGTCGCCACGTGTAACCTCCCCCTCACTTATCGACCTTAATGACAGTGAAAAATGAAACCGCGTGTACCTAATGGGAGTTTTGGAAAAGCAATCGTCACCGAAGTTAACCTGTCGGTAAAGAGGGAGGAAAGGGTTACATCTAAATGAAAGGAAATGTGCTAATGAAACTGGTGGAAATTAATTTTGAAAAGGGGTAAAGTTAATAAAGAAGGCAAATGTGCAGCCGTTACGTTAACAATTAACTAGCGGTAATTAGGTATTTGAGATTTGGGGGAAATCACGGTCGCCAGTCCTAAGGACAATTACTATAGTAACTGAAAAAGAAAGGTTATTACACATATAATTAACACTAGAAGCGTGGCAACTGAAGGTTGACACGTGTAGTGTGAAAACTGAAAGTTTGTCAGAAGTAATAAATTTCGCTACACTCTGACTTAATTTAGCAAAAGAATTAATAAAACCGGAAAATCGAAAGTTAATTTAGTGACTGAAGTTAATAGTGAGCTTTCTTTCTGAAGCACATCGAAATCCAGTAAAATACGGTTAGTCTTGGACTACCTCAACAATCATTTCAAAAGCAACTTGACTCTACGCAATTTAGAAACGAGAGATTTAACTTTGAACTTGAATTAAATGATTCTGAACTATTAACAATAGTAAAATTTAGTACGTACCAAGCTGAGCTGCAGTCACAGGTAAGCTAAAATATGCTAACAAAACTCGCACTCTAAATTTGTGCTCGTGTAACCTAAATATTGTAGCCAGCTACTGAACTTTGAAATTAAAGCAGTGAAATCTAATTATATTATTTTAATGCTGGCGTTTGAATTTCAACGACACTCGGGTTCATTTCGGAAAAGGAAGGGACCCTGCTTGGCAATGCAATTGGGACAATGAGCAACAAAGGTTCATGCTAAGTTGCTGTAATTTTGCGAGACAAATGGAACAATTTGAAAAGCTGAGGTCTGCCATACAGTTCTGAAACTTTACGTGCTTTTAGTCTTCCTTGTTGGTTGATTGAAGGTTTGAAGCCGTCGATCGAGGAGGTGGCGACAGTCACTCATTGTCGGCCGTCGCTGTTGCAGAAGCTGGACGTTGGCGCGCCTTCTTCTCGACACGGTCACCAGGCGAAACGGGCTCTTGATGTGCGCCAGCTAATGCTTCCCGTCCGCGACACCATGTCAGAAACTATCATCGCGAGTCGAGCGCAATTACTTGCTGCCAAACCCCGAAAGCGCGGCAACTCGCGGGAGCGTCACACGACACCTGCTCCACTCGCTACTCCCGCCAGACTCTCCCTCTGTTCTGCCCGCGCTCCACGCGGCAGAGTTAACACTACCAAAGATCCTACACACTTTGATTCGTCACACGACCTATCGACGTAATCGTTCGATAGCAGTTTTCCCTAGGCAAGACCCAGCGTAAAAATACAAATAATATTTACGAAACAAACCAATTATACATCGACATGAGTGCATAAATATATATATACAAACAGTAAAACAATTACAATATATAAAGAGACAGAAATGTCATACCTTGAGGTAACAAAACAAGGAAAAAAAATAATAGTACAATAGATGGAAATAGGAGTATATGCATTTCCGGCGTTACAAGGTCCGTGGGAGCTGGTCCTAGCTCGGCGAGGAACTGGGTGTACTGCTGCTGCGCTGGCCTTATAAAGCCGGCGGTGGTCGGCGGAGTACTCCAACTTCCCTGTGTCTGTGAGGCGACCTCTGCAGAAAAAGGTTCGCCTTAGTCTCTAGTCTAGTTCTGTTCGTTTTTGAAGAATTGTTTTCCTCTTGGTTGCTCCTGCAAGTGCTTGAGTATGTTATATGGTACACAGCGGTGTCTTGAGTGTAGTCTGCTTGGCAGGGGCCGTCTGTGGCAGACGTAACACGAAAGGTAGCGTTACAGGCCCTCTGCTGTTCCTTGTGTATATGATGATTTAGGAGACAATCTGAGCAGCTTTCTTAGATTGTTTGAAGATGATGCTGTTGTTCATCGGCTAGTAAAGTCATCAGATGATAAAAACAAATTGCAAAATGATGTAGAAAAGATACCTGTATAGTGCGAAAATTGGCAATTGACCATAAATAATGAAAAGTATAAAGTCATCCACATGAGTGCTGAAAAGAACCCGTTAAACTTTGGTTACACAATAAATCAATCAAATGTAAGGGCCGTAAATTCAGCTATATACCTAGGAATTACAATTGCGAACAAGTTAAATTGGAAAGAAAAAATAAAAAAGTGTTGAGTGACAGGCAAACCAAAGACTACGTTTTATTGGGAGGACACTCAGAAAATGTAACAGATCTTCTAAAGAGAATGCCTCATTCTATACTTGCACGTCCTCTTTTAGAGTACTGGTACGCGGTGTGGGATCCTTGATTTGATTTGATTTTAGCAGGAAAGCTAAAAGAGCGTTGGTCCAACCCGCTACTGCCCGCACCGAAACCGAGTTTCGCTCCCCATATTAGTAAAGCCAACCAATGCTCGTAAATAGTGCAAGAGATCCCTTTACCAGTTCTTCGTTAGACACCATTTCTTCAGGTCTAGTTGCCCCGAAAATGCTGTATCACTTGCTCTCCAATGCCGTGCATTTGAAGATTAGATGTGATGCAGTTTTATGTCTTTCGTGTTCGAACCCAGGATTACAGAGATTCTTTTAAAACGCGGCTTTCACATCATTCACTTACCATGTTTTTGTTTACAGACCTTTCTGCAGTATTCTGCGTGCTGTCTTCTGAGCCAGTTCCATAGTTCTAGTTTTATCATAGCCTTGATGATTTTCTGGACAGGTTCTGGTCCAATGACTGGCGTCTGTGCTCCCATCCTGGCCAATCTGTCGGCTTGTTCATTGCCACCGATCCCTGAGTGGCCAGTCTTAGGTCCTTACCAGATAAGATTAACGGAGTACATCGAAAAAGTTCAAAGAAGGACAACACGTCTTGTATTATCACGAAACAGGGCACAGAGTGTCACTGACTTGACACAGGATTCTATGTGGACATCATTAAAACAACGACGCTTTTCATTGCGGCTGTATCTTCTTACGAAATTTCAACCACTAACTACGTCCTCCGAATGTGAAAATATTTTGTTGGCGCCGACCTACATAGGGAGAAGCGATCAGCATAATAAAATAAGGGATATCAGAGCTTCGTTTTTCCCGTGCGCTAATGGAGGTTGGCATAGTGGAGAATTACTGTGTAGGCGGCTGCATGAACTCTCTGCCAGATCTTTAAGTGAGATTTGCACAGAATACATGTAAGTGTAGATGTAGATTGTTGACTACTAGGCTGATACGAAAACAAAACAAAATGACAATGAATAATGCTATAAATCGGCAGGAATAAGACAGGAAAGTAATTACAACTAATGTTAATTACACATTCGATTGACAGCAGTGCAGCGTATATTAATTGAAGGTGAAAGAAAAGTAATGGCCAGTTATGTGTCAATTGTGTCTGTAATTATCACGTAATAGTGTTATCATCTCCATGAACAACACTCTTTTCTCTCAGTCTTAGAAGATTCGTATTTCAAGAATACTTTTAAACTTAATTGCCCCCTGCAGGAATAATATGAATGCTCTTTCGCAACTACACAGTCAGTCACGGAAAAGGCAAACGACCTTACATTTTATGGATATTTGGCGGTGTAGATATCTCATTTGTAGGCGGACAGATGACAGCACGGAAGCGTTCTGCCATCTGCTCTAACGATCAGAAGTTCAGCTATATGTTGCTATGGAAATTTCATTCACCAAGAATCGATTTAACTTTGAAATAGATCCGTTATCCTAGCTGGAGCAATGACCGGTCGTTAACATAGTCCCTTCGATTACTCTCAGGCGCTCTCGTTCCGAGTATGCAAATTTTGTGGCAAAGCGCCAGCTGGGAACTTAAAGAAAAATGGCACTGAAATTGCAAAACAAACGAACCATTTATGCCAGCATAGCAACAGTTTATACTGACGACAGGACATAACTACCTGAAATCCATCATCAGGAAATTATGCGAAGCTGCTATCTGTTGTTAATTGTTACTCCTTCACTGTTTAGTTGATAAATGAATGCTTTCCTCATTTAAGCAACGTGAAGCAGGTTGTAGATACTTTGGGACATTGTCCTTTTCTTCAGGCTTCGATCTCCCATATTTTAATTTTCCAAGTGCACGTCGCAAAATCTTCAAAATTGTAAGAAAGGGAGTGGAGGCATGCTGCGATGCTTCGCACTATTTTTCAGAGTGTTGTAAAAAAGCTAGCGTTTTCTCCAGTACTTCAACATTAATCCTGAACAATTTCGGGAAAGATTCTAGCAATAGACCGTAGTACTTGCAATCATTTGCTACTTATAATTTTTAATCTTGAATTAATTCTCTAGAAAAGTACATAATAATTATCTTTCCTGGTATTCAAAGTGTGTATCCATGGTTCACATAAAGTGGCAATGATCTCGACGAGAGAGTGATAATGTGGCTGTGATTCAATATGGGTGTAGTAGCGAATACGAAGTACCCACTTAATGATTAAGAAAGAACGATCTCGCAAAGAGTTCATTGACTTTCCTCGTATTTTGTAGTGCAAGGAATTATAAAAAGTAACTTACACATTATTGCTGTGGGCCAAGTAAACGTGAACGACATTTAGAAGTGAGATAGATACACGACCTTAATTTTCAATATAGTCGTAAAGTCTCTGTAACCAGTGGTTGGAAGCCCTATAAATAGGTCAATTCCTTGAGGGTAGAAACCCGCTCCTTGGTCATACAGCCATTCAAAAAACGCTGATCGTCGGAAAAACCACTTTCCTTATCAGGTGTTCTTCTTCGATTGCCTATATATATATATATATATATATATATATATATATATATATATATATATATATATATATATATGTGTGTGTGTGTGTGTGTGTGTGTGTGTGCGTGTGTGTGTGTGTGTGTGTGTGTGTGTGTGTGTGTGTGTGTTTTGACTACAGGAGAAGCAAACTTTTTAATAATTCATAAAATGTTTATTAACAGTACGTCGCAGTTGCATAACAGGTCTTTGGCGACTAGTTTCGAACCAGCAAGTTTATCCTCAAGCCTGCCTGAACCATCTGGTTCGAAAATAGTCGCCAAACATACGTACAGCAGCTGTGACCAATTGTTAATAAACACATTATGAAAAAACGAAAGCATTTTTTCGCCACCTCTTCGTTATCCTGCTTCCCCCCTCTCGTGTAGCACCCTTAAGCTCCTTGCAGCAGTGCTGCTCAGTCGTCGCTGGAGTACCGGTTATTCTCCATTTTTTACCAACCCTGTTAATACATATCGACAAAACGAATTCGGCACTAGACTAATTTCGGACATCTCTGTCGAATGGACATGGTGCACTCAATTTTGAATTTGGTTGTGATGGGAAACAAACCGATACTTCCAGCTGGCACTGGACGTCACAGGAAATACTTAATGAGCAGTGTTTGTTTGCGCAGAATCCATTCAGACATTGCAAAAGCGACATTGAACATACCTGCCCAAACATCACACAAAACGCGCCCGAGGACTCTCAGGAGAAACACCCTATGGTCATAGTGTCTTTGTTTTAACTGTAGACAACTAAAAATCTCGAAAGTGACACATCGTACTAAAAACATGTTCTACGTGGAAACTTAATATTTACTGAAGGGGACATCTCTCTGACCTACAGCTGACCACCTCCTAACCGCCCCTCCTTCGTGGACAGGGTCAACTTCGTATTTTTAAATGGAAACAGCCATTTTTTGAATATACGAATCCTACAACAATAAATATGTACGGCTAACCAAATCATTGCTTCTCATTCTTGTTGAATAGCACTGCAATCGACTTTTGCGTTCTAAAGATTGATACTGATATTCAAACGTTACTTGAATGTCGCATATATGATTGTGCAGTACAAATAATATGGCTAGACATTGACATTTATGGGAAATAAGCTACCTGTATGGTACGATAGTCTTCTGTTCCCTAAGAGGTCCCCAGACAAAGGAAATGCTTGATTTCGATCAGCGTCGACGGACTTCCCCATCAGGGTGACTAAATTCGGGGTGTGGTTCTGTGCAACCGCCGTAACTCTTGCTGGCCACTACGCGGCTACCGGCGAAATACGCTCCTCAACCACTGTACTCAGGTAAAACGCGCTCGTTTCTCGATGGGAACAGAAAACTATTACGATTTCGTCTTTATTCCTGAACCCGTAAACATAGTTTCTAACCAGGCATTGAAACCGCTAACCGTACTGAACTGTGCAAAACATATTTGCGACACTGAAGTACACTTCGAACTTACATACTTGCATCAACCGTAAGAGCACAAAGTTTTACATTTAAACCGTAAAGGAAACGTGGAATCAAATGCGTCGGTTCTTAACCCCAAAAGCTAGTCGCTTGATAATTCTCGATTGCAGCGCCATCTACCACAATGGGCAACAGCAGTTTGATAAATCGTACTTATTCTTTGTGTTGCACGTAATCCGAATACGAAATATTGATCTCACTCACAGAGGAAGGGTGGTTAGCGGGTGGCCAGTTGTACCACAGACAGGTGTCCACGTTACTAGTATCAACTTTTCACCTAGAGAATTTATTTGGTACGACACGTCGTTATTTAGTTGCCTCCAGTTAAAACAAATTCCCTGTGTCTTAAGGCACCAGTTCTTTAAGCGGTGGGGCGTAAGCACTATTATTGACCCGTGGTGTAGGAGTAGCCATTTCCAGTACTAACCAAAAATTATCGCCCGTGGTTCGAAAACAACTGCTTAAATCACCATCAGTTACGGTCGAAGTCATCCGGCGTAACAAGTCATCCTCGTTCAGCCTTGGGCGGAGCAGACAGATGGTCAGGGTACTTTCTTGCTCTTGAAATGGGAAACTGTTACTAAATGGCGGTAGAAACAGCAGTGATCAACAGTATGAGGATACGGAAGGCAATGAACTAGCCCCCATTCGGATCTAGCCGGCCGTTGTGGCCGGGCGGTTCTAGGCGCTTCAGTCCGGAACCACGCTGCTGCTGCTACGGTCGCAGGTTGGAATCCTGCCTCGGGCACTGATGTGTGTGATGTCCTTAGGTTAGTTAGGTTTAAGTAGTTTCTAAGTCTAGGGGACTGATGACCTCAGATGTCAAGTCTTATAGTGCTCAGAGCCCATTCGGATCTCCGTGGGATGAAGATAAGGAGGAAGAGGAGGAGGAGGAGGAGGAGGAGGAGGAGGAGGGAGTCTGCCAAGGGGAGGTGACATGAGGAAAATAATTACCAACGAAAGTATAACGTTCTACTTGTCGCAGCAGGAAATGTGAGAAGTTTGAATGTAGTAGGAAAGCTGTAAAGTTTGAAAAGGGAAATTCAAAGACTCAGTCTTGGTACCGTGGGGGTCAGTGGCGTGAAATGGAAAGGACATAAATGTATCTGGTTAGACGAATACGCAGTAATATCAGAGCAAGAGAAAATGGTGTAACGGGACTAGTATTACATGTGTATAAGAAAGTGGGTCAAAGAATGAATTACTGTGAACAGTTCGGTGATAGTGTTGTTCTCATCGGAATCGATGGCAAACCATCATCGACAACGATAGTTCAGGTGCACATGCCGATGTCGCAAGCAGTAGATGAAGGAAGTGCATGGAGATATTGAACAGATAATTCAATGTGTAGAGGAGATAAAATATCGTGTGACTAGGCCCTCCCGTCGGGTAGACCGTTCGCCGGTTGCAAGTAATTCGATTTGACGCCACTTCGGCGACTTGCATGTCGATGGGCATGAAATGATGATGATTGGGACAACACAACACTCAGTCCCTAAACGAACCCAGGCTCTTAGGATTTACATTCTGTCGCGCTGACCACTCAGCTACCGGGGCTGACTGTAGAGGAGATGAAAATCTAATATTCGTGGGGGACTGGAATGCGGTTAAGAGCAGAAAGTACAGAAGAAAGTGATACCGAGAATGTGAGCCTGCCACAATAAATTTCACCTAGTAATAACGGTTACTATATTCAAGAATCACAAGAGAAGGAGTTATACTTGTAAAGACACGGAGACACGGGATGATTACAGCTGGATTGCATTATGGTCAGGCAGAAACCGGATATGGGTTTGTAAGGCGTACCCAAGAGCAGACATAGACTAAAATCATAATTTAGTAACTACGAAGAGCAGAGTGATGCTTCGTTCGGAAGAATCAGCGTTGAAGGATGTGCGATACTGAAGCACAGAGAAATGATGAACCGTGTTTGAAGTTAGCTAAGGGTGTGAATACTATTACATGGAATACTACTAGGCAGTAGAAGAGTAATGAATATCTCTAAAATTGGCAATTACGGATGCTGGACAGTAAGTCGTAGATACAGGGAAAGTAACTGAGACAGGACCTTGGCTAATACAACAAATACATAAATTGATTGACCATAGTAGGAAGAAGATAGTAGGAAGAGGAGGGGCGGGGGTGGAAGGAAAGGAAAGGGGTTAGTAATGTCATCTGCATCGGGACATTAAGCGCTGTCAGTGGAGACGAGTGAAAATGTGTGCCTGACAGGGATTCGAACCCGAAATCGCCTATTTACAAGGCAACCGCGTTAACTATTGCTCCACCCGGGACACGGTGTTCAGCTAAAATGCGCGTAGTCTTTTGGTACACCACACGGCCGACCCACACTACGACCGAGCGCCGCCTATCCTCAGTCCCTCTCCATCTCCTACATGCTCGCTACTCTGAGATTACCGCAGGAGGTCGGACGTACTTGTGCATATGCACTAGAGAATTTTGATCCATTGCCCAACTAGACGTATCAGGTATATGAATGCATGGTGTCTGTTTTTTCGGATGTAAAAAAATAAAAGCGTTCAGGATAGACAGTACAGCAGCATAAATCGGTTAGGAATGAAATAACTATTAAGTGAAGGGTTGCCTAGGCAGAACGACAGCTGCAAAATGTGAAGAAACCGGAACAGAAATTATTATCGGGAGGACTGTTTCAGCGTATAGAATATTCAGAACAACCGTAAGTGAATATTCTATTGAATTTCGGGATTGCAGCCGGATGAAGTCGACATCTTACCACAAACTGAGCAAGATTCGAAATTGACGCGAATCTCTACGGGGAACGCTCATGTAGCGACTGCCTTTGTGCATTTGTCTCTGCCCCAATTTCTGACATAAGGTTAGCGATGTGAAAGAAGAGTTTCCAGTGTGAAACACTCACCTGAAGATGGCTGAATTGTTCTCAGCCGAAATATAGAGACAAGAAATCGTCATCCGGATGCAATCCAGAAACTTCATTGCAAATTTCAGAAATCTGAAACCTATAATGAAATTAAAAGCAAGCGTGGTAACATTACCGAGTGCAGCGGAAATTCCACTGCTAAACGCATAGCTAAGAGCGAATAGGTGAACTTGTCTGACTGCTTGACAGAAGAAGAAACTGAATTCGATAAGGAAGTCATGGAGGATATAGTGCATGGGTAAGAATTTAAGAGCTATCTAAGACTACAGAACAATTAAAGCAGAAGGAATACATAACATTACATCGGGATTTCTAAAATGGCAACCAAACGATTATTTAAGTTATTGTGTAGAACCTATGAGATCAGCGACCTACCAGGCTTTCGGAAAAATTTCATCCACACAATCCAAAGATAGTACAAGCTATCTCACAATCAGCTTAACGTCTCATACTTCCAAGATGCTGACGAGAGTAATATAAAGAATTACTTTTGAATGCATTACGGGAACAGCAGTGATCAATGTCTTATAAATAATTACTATTAAAAACAGTCTTGATCACGATTTATTTAACAGGGTGACCGGTTTCGACCACTACTGTAGTCATCTTCAGAGTGGTAACATTACGAGTGCAGACTAGCTTATGCAATGAGGAAATGCCCAGCCAAACTGTTGGACTGATAAGGAATGAGGAAGTTCTCCGCAGAGTAGGGGAAGAAAAGAATATACGGAAAACACTGACAAGAAGGAGGGTCAGGATGACAGGACACGTGAGAAGGCACGATGGAATAACCTATAAGATACTAGAGGAAGCTGTAGAAGGCGAAATGCTTAGGGGAAGCCAAAGACTAAACTACATCCAGCAATTAATTGAAGACGTAGAGTGCAAGTTCTACTCTGAAACGAAGAGGTTAGCATAGGAGAGTAATTCGTGGCAGGTCGCATCAGACCAGTCACAAGACTACTGACTGAAAGAAAAAGGACCGTCAAATGCCAGGCTAACTGGTATTGAGATTGAGAGGATAGTTATATGAGGAACCAGTGCGACGTCTACAGTGAACTTACTCCAGCGGTATGAAATTTTTCGTAGGTGCTTGATACTTCCCAAAACATGCTTGCACGAGCATTATCTCTCGTAAACATTCTCTACTGAACAGAAATATCCAGATACGAAATAGATGAGTACACTCCAGCAACTCCGGTATGGTGCCTCACACTGATGCTGTGAATGAATTCCAGCTCTAGTTACGTAAAATATATCTTGCGCAACGAGACAGTGTGAGTAGTAGCAAGAATCATGTTATGTTAAACAGTTCACAACCTTTTGTTAATGCTCTAAGACCTCAAACCAATGGTGACACAAAATATAATTTATACTTACTATTTACTCAAATTTTCAATTATAGTTGCGGTTATCCTGAGTCCATATAAAGAAAAAAAATGCAGTAATGGTTTTCATCCGGTAAATCACAATAGGTATTTGAATGTGGTCAATGTTTATGGCAATGTTAATAGACATTGCTGCCACGCGTATCAACTGAAAAATGTAGTAATTTGTAGTTACTCTCCGTATTTATATAGCTGCTTTCCGCACTACGTAAAGCAGAAACGGTGATTTAGTTTTCATTTCTTTGTGGCTGCAGCTTGGAAACAATTCAGGTCTCGATATGAGTTCTTACCTAGTGATTATCTTCGTGGCAACTTCTGCGCTTACTGTTGTTGTTGTTATGGTCTTCAGTCCTGAGACTGGTTTGGTGCAGCTCTCCATGCTACTCTATCCTGTGCAAGCTTCTTCATCTCCCAGTACACACTGCAACCTACATTCTTCTGAATCTGCTTAGTGTATTCATCTCTTGGTCTCCCTCTACGATTTTTACCCTCCACGCTGCCCTCCAATACTAAACTGGTGATCGCTTGATGCCTCAGAACATGTCCTACCAACCGATCCCTTCTTCAAGTTGTGCCACAAACTCCTCTTCTCCCCAATCCTATCCAATACTTCCTCATTAGTTATGTGATCTACCCATCTAATCTTCAGCATTCTTCTGTAGCACCACATTTCGAAAGCTTCTATTCTCTTCTTGTCCAAACTATTTATCGTCCATGTTTCACTTCCATACATGGCTACACTCCATACAAATACTTTCAGAAACGACTTCCTGACACTTAAACCTATACTCGATGTTAACAAATTTCTCTTCTTCAGAAATGCTTTCCTTGGCATTGCCAGTCTACATTTTATATCCTCTGTACTTCGACCATAATCAGTAATTTTGTTCCCTAAATAGCAAAACTCCTTTACTACTTTAAGTGTCTCATTTCCTAATCTAATTCCCTCAGCATCACCCGACTTAATTCGACTACATTCCATTATCCTCGTTTTGTTTTTGTTGATGTTCATCTTATATCCTCCTTTCAAGACAATATACATTCCGATCAACTGCTCTTGCAAGTCCTTTGCTGTCTCTGACAGAATTACAATGTCATCGGCGAACCTCAAAGTTTTTATTTCTTCTCCATGGATTTTAATACCTACTCCGAATTTTTCTTTCGTATCATTCACTGCTTGCTCAATATACAGATTGAATAACATCGGGGAGAGGCTACAATCCTGTCTCACTCCTTTCCCAACCACTGCCGCCGCTCTACTCTTATAACTGCCATCTGGTTTCTGTACAAATTGTAAATAGCCTTTCGCTCCCTGTATTCTACCCCTGCCACCTTTAGAATTTGAAAGAGAGTATTCCAGTCAACATTGTCAAAAGCTTTTTCTAAGTCTACAAATGCTAGGAACGTAGGTTTGCCTTTCCTTAATCTGGCTTCTAAGATAAGTCGTAGGGTCAGTATTGCCTCACGTGTTCCGATATTTCCTGCGCTTACTAGGAATTTATAATTGGTGTTTTGAACATTTTTCAGTGAGGTTTGTCGGAAGCCTGGGGTGAAGTTTTGTAAGGAGAGGAATAGTATTGGAAAAATACAATCTGTAAAGGAAGGCCCCGTGTGGTGCCGGGATATGAGCATCGACTGTGTTAAAGAAATATTTTCTAACTGAATTAGGCAGTTATTCGAAAGGTGTGGATTTTTGGCTAATGAAGGAAGAGAGATCGATATGTAATCAGAAAGTTATTTTACAAGTCACTTCCCTCTTCTCTGGCCATTTCAGCACTTTTCATGCCTTTGACATCAATTAACGACCCGTGCAGAAGTGTCGTCTCACTGCTCTTTCTCAATTCCATAAATTTTTCGTAGAAAAGTCAGTGCACCACCCCCGCGCCCTTAGCTGACGAGCCAGGTCCCAGTAGCGGTTGAAGTGGGGGGCGGGGCCGGCGGTGTTTTGTTTCTGGTTTGCTGTAGGGGTAAGTTCACTCGCGCAATCCCAAAGACAAGCAAAAGAGTCGCCGCGGTAATCGGATCTGGCGCCAGGCTCCGCTGTAATGGCGCCAGCGCCGCGCTCTCCCCAGCTAATGCTGCGCCCGAAGCCCCCAAATGGTGTCGGTAGTCGCCCAAAGCGGCGTCTGTCCATAGCTGTCTCTGGTGGCTCACGTAACGTAACGTAACGTAGCACGGCTTTTCTCCGCTAATGAGAAGCTGGGAGTGCATCACTAACTTTCCTCGTTAGCGATCATCGTTACGACATTTTCATCTTCTACTAACTGACAGGAAGGTACGTCACGAACCGGGTTGGACTGCAAATAATCGTAGACTGGCAACAGAGCTGGTTTGGAAGAGAGGGCCTGTACTCAGTCTTTGCTGAAGAAATATTATGTAGTTAGTGATCTAGGTGTGAAACAACGCATAATGTGAGTTCGAAATTGAAGGAAAGATTTTGGTGTAATTAGCAACTTTGTGATGAAAACGCTGTGACTGTTGGTGTTTTGTCCGTATATCATTAATACTGTTAAGGAATTAGAAAGTCCGAGAGCCTGATTTCATTCGAATCAAGTTATCACTTCGTTCCCTTAACAGCGATTTTCTCCAACTTTAGGGTGTATGCAGTGGTTGTCAAGAAATGAAAGTAACAAAAGTGAGAGTTGCAGATGACCAAGAGTTTAGTAGAAACAGCATTTTGGCAAGGGTCGTGTGAGGCATGAGCCATTTGAGATAGAGTAGGTTAAGGCAGCGGTTGACGCAGCAGAATAAGTGTTGAATGCTAATCTTGAGGGTTGTATGATGGATTCCTTACGCGGGAACGTCTTTTTTTCAGTTTTTTCTTTACTTCCACTGCAAATAAATGCCCAATGAACTGAGTATATTAACGCTTTCATTAAAGCAGTGAAAAGAAAGGCAAAGAAAAGTTTCGGTATACAATAAATTTTCTACTTTTTATTATTAGGTAAAGAACTTGACCGAAAAGCCTTAAAAATGGTGTTAACTCGTCGAGACACAAAAAGAAATCACATTCTGAGAAGACTGCATCAGGAAGAATTCATTGTATATCGTCAGCAATTGTGGTCAATATTCGGCTAAATAATGCATTACGTGTGGTTTGCCGCCAAACTGCGCAATGACGGAGAACCTTTTAATAATGCAAAGCAATTTCGATTTCCGTAGAAACTTTAAGACAACCATGTAGTTGTAAAAATGCGGCTTTTATGACGTGCCCAAGATGCTGAGGCGTTAACAGCTTCCCTTTCTGTTTTACGATGAATAAGACCATAGAAAGTGTACTTCATCAATGGTAAAATAATAATAGCATCTAATATTGTATACGACGTTCTCGTATACGCATTGCAGCCAGTTCCTAGAAATTTACTTGCATTCCTAAATTCGGGTTTGCCCTTTTCTTTTCATGCCTTTTATGAAAACTGAATAAATACAGTATATTCAGAATTATTTCGGGTTATTTGTAATGAAAATAACACAGAAACAGAATATGAAAAAAATAGTTTTTCGTATAGGGTGTATATTCACTATCCTGCGTAGTGTTTGCGCTGCGTCAACCACTACCTTGAAACAAAGCTATGTGAAATTGCTCATGCCTCGCGCAAAATGTGCCGACACTGTCGTTTCTTCTAACGCTTGCCGTATTTGGAGGACATCGGTGACGATGAGTAGGCGCAGTCACCTTTACAACAAAGCTTTTTTAACCGAAGTTTCTGCACACCTCGCGGTAAGGGTGGCCACCTCCAGCATACTCTCAGAGTCTAAGACGATCTTTCATACGTATGAGATGACTGCGGTGTGGGAATTCGGTGTTTGTTGCAAAACCAATTGCACTGAGTTAAGTGGGACTTTCAATTATTATTTGGTCGATGATGCAGCCTTCATAATGAGAGACGGAACTCATTTACATGTGTGAGGTGTAAAAACAAAATATTTGACATGTCTGTATGTCGAAGCCTGCAGGCATTTAAATGAAAACAGTCTCCAGTTACCTAAAAGTAACCATCCAGGGCGTCCGGAAGTGGAATGACAACATAAAATAAATAGTAGGAAAAGAGGTCTTAGGGTGAGAATGATTATGATAATCTTATGAAAACATACATTGCTGTGTAAAACGTTAGGACGAAAGTAGATTTCGCATGACTAGCGAATAGTAGCCCCATGAAACTTGTATCATACAAAGAAAGATCTGCTACAGCATAGTACAGAAGCTAACTATAAGAAAAATGCATATGAGACGACAGGACTGACACTTTTATTCAAAGACAGTAATAAGATTGAGAAGTTTTAAACATGGCTGCAGCCATATTTAAAACTTTGCGATATGTGCCTGCCCAGGCATCTAAGGCTACCTCTAAATATAAAGATCTAAAGAACAAACTATTAAGTACAAGTATGGCTATTCAGTTTAATAAGCAATGTGAAAAAAGGGGACTAGTCACTACTTATAGAAAAGCCTATATTAATTTTGCTACATGTAAGAAAGATCCCTAGTTCTTCAGACTTATCATTAAAAATCTACTTTCTGATAATGTTAAAAAGCTATATGCTAGCTGTCTCTGTGTTGGATTGTTAGTCAGTACGTAAATTTTTATACAAAAATTTTCTTTTCCCATAAATTTGTAATTATGTTATGGACCATTTTAAACATTTACATTCTGATGAAGGCACTCTTAGAAGTGAAGAAACCTGATTACCAGGACTAAAAATTGTGACCGAGGGATCATTTGTTTCAACTTTAATTACATTGAGGTCACGCTGATTCATGATGGTCTCTTGGACACTAAAATAAAGGCAGAGCATGTTTCATAATAGGGTGTGTAATCAATATCCATGCTCTGCAACGTGCTGCCATACTGGCCACAGAGTTGTTAAGTTCTTGTGGTAGGACGTTCCATTCCTCCATCATTGTGGTCGTCAAGTGCTGGGTGTTCGTCAGGTGTGCTTTAGTATGTGGCCCAACGCACCCCATACATTTTCGCAGGATTTAAGGCGAAGGTACGGGCAGACTAGTCCATTCGCCGAATAACCTCAAAGAGCTCCTGTATCTTCGCTGTTCCACGAGGTCAGGGATTGTCATCCGTAAAAATTAAGTCAGGGTCGAATGGACCCTTGAAAAGCTGCACATTGTGAAGAACTGCAGTTTCATAATAACGTTGACTAGTGAGTGTTCCGTGTTAAACAATTTGGAGATTAGTACACCCATACAACATTATAACTCCCCACATCATAACAGCTGGATCACCAAAACGATCATGTTCGACAACGTACCCAGGTCCATGATGTGTCCCACATCTCGCTATATGAGAGTACATCATCCAAAATCACCACTCGGAGTCAGCCTGTTCTCATTCCAGAGGAACGCGCGATTCCACTGCTCCTTGGTCCAGTCGGCGTGCTCTTGGTAATCGCAGACGGTTCCGCCGATACGGTGGGAAACAGAACGTACTCGTTCTCTGTTGTACTCGGCTGGTAAGTACGTTTCAGTTTCAATAAACTTCACCAACAGCCGTATACCGTAAGCTATTTTATTTTATTCTGAAAGCAACCAGTTTCGGCAATTCATTTTGCCATCTTCAGGCCCCATATTTAGATAAAAGCGTATGGGGTCTGAAGATGGCAAAATGAATTGCCGAAACTGGTTTCTTTCAGAATAAAATAAAATATCGTACTTTTGTATCCCGCCTGCAAGGCGGCGTGTGGGTAGAAGCACAAAAGCACTCCGTCGTCAGGCCACGAGTGGCCTACCGGAACCATCCGACCGCCGTGTCATCCTCAGAGGAGGTTGCGGATAGGAGGGGCGTAGGGTCAGCACACCGCTCTCCCGGTCGTGATGATGGTATTCTTGACCGAAGCCGCTACTATTCGGTCGAGTAGCTCCTAAATTAGCATCACGAGGCTGAGTGCACCCCGAAAAATGGCAACAGCGCCTGGCGGCCTGGATGGTCACCCATCCAAGTGCCGCCCGCACCCGACAGCGCTTAACTTCGGTGATCGCACGGGAACCGGTGTAACCACTGCGGAAAGGCCGTTGCCTGGGTAGGAGCAGGAGCAGGAAAATTACGTCGGTACTGCAGTGAGTAATGGTGGTTTACTGGTGCAAGAAAGAATACATAACTTTGTACAGATGCGAAGTCTTAGACCAGTCGTAAGTAGAGCAAAGCTGAAGCGAAGTTTCCGGGCTGGCTGCACCTGATGAAATGGGCAGAATCTACCGTGGTGCTCGTAGAGCTGAACTGCGCCTGCTAGAGGGCGCTGTCATCGTTGTCTGTCGTAGTGGCAACTTAACTGGCACCTAAGCCGTGGCATCGTCGCTATCGATACCACACGTACAGTATACGGCTGTTGGTGAAGTTTCTTGACATTGAAAAGAACGTACTCGTCGTCGGGCAAGGAGACGACACTCATGCAGTCGCCGTGCCACTGTGGAGCGTGAAAGTGAGTGCCTTGCATTCCTGTTTGCTGAATTTGCAGTGGCACCCGCTGTCTAACGAGAAACCTTTTTGCCTGTTGAAACAGTCTTTTCACGTTTCTTCACTTGAGTGGCGTCGCAGGACAAGCCACATGTGGAACTGTATTCAGACTGACCTCAAGCTTCGTGACGTCCGGACCTCCATCCTGTTGTTCATTTGTTATGGTACTTTATACGTCTCTTTCTTGAGTTTTTAAGAGCAGTGTACTTCATCCACAAAATAAGCGACGTAACCAGGGAATTCTTGACTACTGTTCAGCAGTCTGAGAGACCCACCAAGTCAGATTAATGGAAGAGATAAAAAACATACACCAGAGAGCAACGCATATAGTAACGGGATCGTTTAGCTGGAGACAGACGTAGCTGAGGTGATCAACGTACTCCATTTGAAGGCACTGTATTACGTGTTGTGCATCGCATGGAGGTTTACTATGGCAGTTCCGATCGCATAGTTTCCAAGAAGAGTCTGGCAACCCATTACTTATTCCGAGATACGTTTCGCTTAATAAGAACGGCGAGAAAATCTGAGAAGTTACAGGTCTTACGGAGGTTTACGGACAGTCGTTCTGCTCAGTTACCATTCGGTTGGCAATAGGCAGTCTTGGCGGACGATTGGACTCAACCGCTCGGACGTGAACAACAGCAGTGGCGGAGCGTTACGAGTTGTTTTCGATACGATAAAGTGCTGTCAATATTTTCCTGATAGTGTCTGGTACTGTTTTTATCAGTATCGTGTTTTTTAGAGTTTTCATTCGTTTCCTGTCTTCTGTCATTTAAAACCTACGTCCAGTGAATATCGTTTACAAGCTAGTGATGACATCCATGCGCCATCTAATTGTTACGTGTCGTATGGATTCTTTACAGAGCTTTCCGTGATATCCAGACAGCGGCGGTTTAAGATCAGAAAATATATTGCTTTTTAATTTTGATTGAGGTCGTATCTTGTACTACCTACGTTCAACGAACTTCTGGGATGTTATTCTACTACTGCCTCGCATCTGGAAATTTGCTACACAATTCACCAAAAGATAAGTTTTTACATATTATTATAGTTAAGTTGTAGTGCGTTCCAGTTTACTGCAAGAGTAGTGTCATATGTAAAAAAAAGGATGTTGTGCTGGGGTAAGTGGAATGGGCGAAACATGTCAGGACTGGAGGTTAGCGTTTCACTCTGGAAGAATCAGCGCGTAGGCTAAAATTGAGTCAGATGAGGTTCATCCATGCGCTTATTGATTACGTACTCATGAAAAGAAAATCGTGGAACAAAAGAGAAGGTTTGTGACCTCCAGTCAGAATTAGAAATGGCGAATTCGGAATAAAAAATGTCTGAACGGGAAAAGTAAGAGATGGGAGAAGGTGACAAGTAAAAGGCAAAAAGAGAGGAGAACCTAAAAAATTGCATTTCAGGCTGCAACTGGCAATCTGTTTCACTTGGTACTTGACGTAGGAGAAGAGATTCGACCAATTTGTTAGTTGAGTAGAGTGTAACAGACTCGTGGGAACGACTTTAAGGGTAGATCGTCAGAAAAGTCACGTAAAAAGATAAAGGGAAGTGGAGTCTTCTTGCTAGGGAGCAGTGACGGTAGAAGTGTAGCTCAACTGCTTTAGCAAAAGCTAAGTGTATAATACCAATCACAAGGATGGTGAAACCTAGAGCCAAACCAAAAGAGTTGACGGAGAACATAGGGGCCTTGGGCAGAGATCGTAATAGACTGGATAAGATACTTATAGTAGGAGGAGCAGGGAACAGCCTAACTAGCAAATTTAAATACATCTTTAACGATGTATTGGATTAAATAGATGCAGGAACTTGTGAGGTGTTTGTGGAGGTCTTACAGCGACATGAACTGTCCTGGGTAAACACAGCTGTTAATGGTGTGAAGAAAGAGCTGAGTGAAATGTTTTTGACGTAAACAAATCTCATATCCCAATTCTCATATCCGAATCACGCCTGTTCTACAATTGAGAGATGGGCGTACACCAGTCATCTCCTGCACCAGAATAAGAGGGGGAAGGAGAAAGACTGGCTGAGCATCTTGCAGGTAGTGTAAGGGGAACTACAAGCAAACGAGACAAAATCCCTGTGATTTCTAGAGTCCATGTGACCCATTTCAGGTAATAGACTGGTTACAGACAGGCAGTATTGAAACAAACAGCATCATACAATATGTAACACCTTTTACAAAAGCCGGCCGCGGTGGCCATGCGGTACTAGGCGCTTCAGTCCGGAACCGCACGACTGCTACGGTCGCAGATTCGAATCCTGCCTCGGGCATGGATGTGTGTGATGTCCTTGGGTTAGTTAGATTTAAGTAGTTCTAAGTTCTAGGGAACTGATGACCTCAGATGTTAAGTCCCATAGGGCTCAGAGCCCTTTTTGAACCTTTCACAAAAATAAAATAATTTTGCTTCAGAACAACATTAGAGAGTTAAAAATACGATGTACCTATAAAATGTGTAAATTTCTTAAGCATTAAATGTCGTTTCCCTCTCTGAACACCACATAACCGCAGGGACAGAGGAAAATATCAGAAATTGTAAAATTCGATCACTTATGTATAGAGTTAACATGGAAAGTGGTGACCATGCGACGTATGTTGGACATAAAAATATTAAAATCAATAATTTTTTGTTGACCAGAACCTAGAGAAGCACCCTTGTAAGCTGATATTATAAAATATTTCTTGATAATTGTAACCGTCTACAGTTGCCCCCTAGAAAACTTTCAGTTGTTTATGATGAATATTTTGTTTACCTGTCAGTTGGAAGAAAGTGCTCAGGCTGACAGAATTAATGTGTACATAATTGCTAATGGACTGGCTGACCAGGATGCACAGTTCATGGAAATAAACAATGTGGCACCTTAAAACCCTGCAGCAGTTTCATACTAAGTAGTAACGCTTATTTGTGAAACCAGCATATAATGTTTTAAGAGTGGATTTAAAAGTGGTTTTATGGGATAAGGACCTTCTAGACAGAGAAGACAGTGTAAGGATCCAATTTATTCCATAGTAAATTTGTACCAATATTTGAAAGTTACTTTTCTAAAAATTATCTCAAGGCCCCATTAAAAGGAATAAGTTAGCTGCGGATAACTAAGGCAATGAAAATCTCTTGATAGAGCAAGGTGGAAATTTACATGAAGGATGGAGTACGTTAAAATGTGAGTTACTTGAGTACAACAAAATATAAGGTACTGTTTTAAGGACAATCGTTGAAATGTGCAGAAGTAACCATGTCCTGACAGAAATAAGTAATGAAAGCAACAAGTTTAAAACTTTATGGGATATTATCATGGGAGACAGGAGAGCCATTCAGTGTACAAGGCATTATAACAATTAAACTAAATGTCAATGTTGTGACTGATAATTCACAAGATGGAAGTACTTTCACCAATCAGTTTCTAAATGTAGCAGCAAAAACAGGATTAAATGGTTTATTTGAAGAAGCAATAGAACATATTTTAAAAGTCATTCCAGGAAACATGCGGTAACTAGAAGTTACAGCAACACCCTTCACTGAAATTGATTATATTATAAAATTTCAATCAAACCAGAGTTCTTGTGGAGTTGATAGAATTTCAAACACAATTCTGAAAGGCTGTTCCAGCTTAATAAGTTTCGTCCTTAGTGATGTGTACAATGCATCACTGATGCAGAGAATATTTCAGGACAGATTACAGTATTGTTGTTGTTGTTGTGGTCTTCAGTCCTGAGACTGGTTTGATGCAGCTCTCCATGCTACTCTATCCCGTGCAAGCTTCTTCATCTCCCAGTACACACTGCAACCTACATCCTTCTGAATCTGCTTAGTGTATTCATCTCTTGGTCTCCCTCTACGATTTTTACCCTCCACGCTACCCTCCAATGCTAAATTTGTGATCCCTTGATGCCTCAAAACATGTCCTACCAACCTATCCCTTCTTCTAGTCAATCCATATTCACCTACTATGTTTCCTTCTCTCAGTTTTCCTACTGACGAATTCCATTCACCCATGACTATTAAATTTTCGTCTCCCTTCACTACCTGAATAATTTCTTTTATCTCGTCATACATTTCATCAATTTCTTCATCATCTCCAGAGCTAGTTGGCATATAAACTTGTACTACTGTAGTAGGCATGCGCTTTGTGTCTATCTTGGCCACAATAATTCGTTCACTATGCTGTTTGTAGTAGCTTACCCGCACTCCTATTTTTTTATCCATTATTAAACCTACTCCTGAATTACCCCTATTTGATTTTGAATTTATAACCCTGTAATCACCTGACCAAATGTCTTGTTCCTCCTGCCACCGAACTTCACTAATTCCCACTATATCTAACTTTAACCTATCCATTTCCCTTTTTAAATTTTCTAACCTACCTGCCAGATTAAGAGATCTGACATTCCACGCTCCGATCCGTAGAATGCCAGTTTTCTTTCTCCTGATAACGACGTCCTCTTGAGTAGTCCCCACCCGGAGATCCGAATGGGGGACTATTTTACCTCCGGAATATTTTACCCAAGAGGACGCCATCATCATTTAATCATACAGTAAAGCTGCATGTCCTCGGGGAAATCTACGGCTGTAGTTTCCCCTTGCTTTCAGCCGTTCACAGTACCAGCACAGCAAGGCCGTTTTGGTTAATGTTACAAGGCCAGATCAGTCAATCATCCAGACTGTTGCCCCTGCAACTACTGAAAAGGCTGCTGCCCCTCTTCAGGAACCACATGTTTGTCTGGCCTCTCAACAGATACCCCTCCGTTGTGGTTGCACCTACGGTACGGCCATCTGTATCGCTGAGGCATGCAAGCCTCCCTACCAACAGCAAGGTCCATGGTTCATGGGGGGCAGATTACAATAAGCAACTCTTAAACCTCTTCCTAAGAAAGGGTATAACACAGACTTAAACTGTTGCCCTCCAATTTCTAAAATAGTCATTTGAATAGTCTCACATTTAAGTGGAAACAATAAATTTTTGTAGCATATCACAGTTGGGATTGTAGAAATGCTGCTCGACTAAAGATGCTGTTTATACATTCACTCACTATGTAGTGCATTCTTTGAACAATAGATTATCGTCAGTTGCTATTTTTGTGATCATTCCAAGACGTTTTACTGTGTAGATCATGTTACTCTCTTAGAAAACTCAACTTTTATGGAACTAATAGCTTCACACACATCTGCTTTGAATCATACTAAACAAACAAAATGCAAACAGTGGTACTGAATAACTCAGACCATTTTGGAAGGGTGGAAAATATAAGTGTCTGGGGAGAAATCACCAGGAAATTCAATTTTGAGACTTCTCCTATTTCCTATATATATGAATGACCTTCCAATTAACATTCAGTAAGCAGAATTGGTACTTTTTGATGATGATACTAGAGGCAGCAACAGAGGAGACGGTGAATGATTTTTTCAAAGAATTACAAAGTGGTTGACAAAAAATGGACCCTCCATAAATCTTAAAAAAAAAACGGACTATATTCAGAGCTGTACAACAAATATACATATCAACAACTGACGTAGCATATGAGCAGGAGTTTGTAAGTAAGGTGGAATGCTCCAAAATTTGTAATGTATATTAATGAAATTGTGATCTGGGAGAAGAATTTAACTTAACAGTTAAGGTCAGTTAATTTTTCTCTTGTGTATCTACTAATCTTGGAATCAAAGGAATCAACATTTTGATATATTTGCTGTATTTCCACTCAGTAATGTCTCATGGAGTAATTATGTGGGGTAATTCATTAATTATGAACAATGTATTGATTGTACAAATGTGAGCTGGATGAATAATATATTGTGTTCACGAACAGACATCACGTAGTTACAACTTCAAGGAACTAGGTATCCTAACTGCTCCATCACAATACATTATATTCGCAATTTAAGTTCATTATAAGTAACATACCACAGTTTCAGAAGAACAATGGTACACATTCGTACAACACTAGGGGGAAGTGACCTTTATGGCCTATTATTTAAGCTGTCAGTGGCTTAGAAGGAGTTCAGTATGTGAAAACATAAATCTTTGATGATTTGCCCAGTAACAAACTCTTTGATGATTTGCTCTATAACATAAATTGTCCGACAGGTAGCAAAGCAAGTCTTAAATCCAGCTCTAACTCATTCCTCCTGGACAACTCCTCCTATCCTATTGACGAATTCCTAATTAAAAACAGTTAACCATTTGAAAAGGAAAAAGTAATATGTAGTTGTATGAATAGGTCTAATGAATAGTGTCCTCATTGACGTTCATTAATGCTATCACTAATCACACATAGATTTCCTGTAAACTGACTCCCTCCACATCATTTTAGTAAAAGTATCGTACAAATTATCCATGGAGCATTGATCTGACAAGCTAACCAAATACATCACACTTGTTATTAAACAAGGACTTGTATTGGAGAAACGTCTCTGATTGTTGCTAGTGGTACAATTAAAACTGCATTCACCAGATGCATGTGTTACATTATTTCATTTCTATGATTTATCAATGCTATGGAATACTATTAACAAATAGTATCTTTGTATAGTTTTCAGAGTGGGTTCTACATTCCATTGGAAAGGTCTAGGTGCCCAAACAATATAAGCAAGATAAGGCAAATCCTTACAGATTCTAAACATAAATTTCAAATTTACATTATTAGCCATCATTCCTGAAATTTATGAAATTATCTGTTTTTAATTATTAATGTGTTATGTATGTAACAAGAAGTGTTTCTATTGGACAGTGATTTCTGTTGTTAGATAACTATTGTTCTCTGCTATAAATAGCATACAATAATTTAAATAGCTAGACCTATAATCCAGTTCTCCACAATTTACAAAGTTTTGTGTGTTACTTGGAAATCTATCTGCAGATATATAAAAATATTCTGCATCTAACACATTACAAGCGACAATACAACATGTTAATTTAAACCTACATCGAGTGACAATACTTTCTGAAAGAATTAATAATTTTTGAACGTTGTTTCGTTTTTTATCTAAGACAACATACCTGACGCCTTTTGTAGATAAATTGACCAATTATATTCACTAAAAGAATGTCAAACCGCACAGAAAAACAATGAAATTCAATGCTGAAAAGGAACAAGCTATACTTACAGATGGATTTAGCACAACTGACAAATGGAACGTGCTTCCAATACGGTAAAACCTAGGTTTCTACGCATTACCACATTACCTAGAATCCGTTTTGTGGACACGTCTGACGCAATTTCAACAAACTCTGTACTGGAAACACAAGTCATAACTCAAATTATCTTTTACTCTTTTCCTTTTTATTAACAGGCTTTGCGACAAATAATACTGCCTAGTTGGTTTAATGTGTTATCTATATGTTTTACATTAGTGACACATTTTGGTACAAGTGATCATCAGATTCAAAACTCTCAACTAATTAAACAATGTTTAGTGTTAGTTGCAACAATTAAATTTGTATCACGAGCCTGATCTGATTATGGAAGGAGCGACATAGTGTCACTAACTAGTAAATAAATAAATAGTAAAATACATTTACTGTGGTACGCGGTATCATTAGCGTAAAAATATCTTAATAATTGCAGTCTCATGTAAAGGAATTTAAGCTTACAGGCCAAGTTAAGCCAAAGGTTATCCATTTGAGGATTTACGGTGCATAACGCCCGATTTCTGCGACTAGGTGAGGAGTAAACACGATATGTGAGCAGTATGTAAAAGGCAGATGTCTAGTGAAGATGGAAGCACGTTGCAAAACCACCGATTTCAGCTGACGCTTCCGTCATAGCGTGTCGGGGATTGTACGAGAATTAGGGTTTCCGACGTGAGAAGTGTATAGCGCGAAACTTGACCAACTCAAAGGCAATGTCCCCGAGCGCTTAAAAAGTGTTTCACGAATGGAAGTAACGTCGCCTTCGTAAAGGCATTCGAGCTGATCAGCAGTCTGGTGTCAATCAGATTACTGCAGATTTGTATAGGAGGCATCGCGAACCTACCTGTACCAGCATTGTACATCTCACCAGGTGACTACTGGGTCGTGTCCCTTTGCTGATACCTCAACAAAGAGGTCAACGACTGACTAGGGTGCGGAACATCATCCCTGGAAGCGTGTAGCATCGTACTAAGAAACTCGGTTTTTGTCGTAGCGAGCAAATGGCCACGTTACAGCGTGACGTATGCCCTGTGAAGCTATGGATCCTGCTGTCAACAAGTTTGAGTCCAGGCTCGCTGTGACTATGGTCTCAGTTGTATCCACATGGTCCAAACTAGCCGTCTGCAGTTGCCAATCACAGGTGCACGTTACGTTGACTTTCTTGCAGGTTATCTGTATTCTTCTCTGGCAGAATATCCTGGTGTAAATACCTTGTTTCAGCATAAAATGGGACATTGCACCTCTCGTTGTTTGTTCGCAAGTTAGTTACTTAGTTAATTTTATGTTCTATGGATCATTTTGCACGATAAATCGTAATGATGTAGAACGAGTCATTTTACATTCTCATCGAAAATTAATTTGTAAATATGGCTGTATGCTGGACATTTATAAGTTTTTATTTATTATTTTTTTAATATACAGATTAGAGTTAGTAATTCCTACCCACTGAGTTCCATAGTGCTCAGAGCCAATTCCTACCCACTATCTTTCACACATTATAGTGAGATATTATTCTGCCGAATACAAGGAGTTGTCAAGGAGCAGCTTTTTCATTTTATTTTCGAATTTTGCTTTGGTCTCTGTCAGAAATTTAATATCACTGTGTAAGTTATGAAAATTTTCTGTTGCAGAACTATCCAACCCTTTTTGTTCTAGAGAGAAACTTAACTTGAAGTAATAAATGTAATTTTTTCCTTTTGAAGATGTAATTATGTCATCATTGTTCCTTTTGAACTGTAGTATATCATTTACAACAAATTTCATGAGGTAATAAATATTACTCAGAAGGAGTAGTCTCAATGCCCAAGTCTTTAAACAGATGTCTGAAAAATTACAGTGGGTAAGTGCCTGAGATATGAAGACTTCGTTTCTTAAGGATGAGTTACCACAGAACATGGAATGAAAATACGCAAAATACATCGACTTACTAATTACCCTCTCCCCAAGATTTGCAATGACTGTGTGCAAATGTGGCTACATTTTACAAGTTCAAAAATGTGCTTTTTGCGGTTTAAATTTTCATCAGTAGGGACATCTAAGAATGTTTAAGTTTCCACTCTATTTATTATTTCCTTACCATGTGCTCCACTTATCGTCGGTGCACTACCTCTCTCATAAAAGAAGTCAATGATACTTTTAGGAACATTGTTTACCATTTCTTCTGTTTCTGTATGTATTCTAGAGTTGATTACAGTGGTAGTGTCATATGCAAAAAGAAGTTTTTCCGCTTGTTGTAAATTACACGGAAGACCGTTTTTATATGAAGAACAGTGGCTGACTTTGAGCGTTTGGGAACCTCGTGTGTGATTTCTCCCCAGTCACAATTATTAAGTGCAACATTTGTGTTCGTTTGGTTGGATATGATACTACCCATAGGTTCGTTATACTATCATAAAAAGTTGCTTGCTGACTTCTTCAGTCAATTGGCGTCCAAGGTTTAGTTGTGTAGAACACCCGATCTTATTAGAGAGTGTCTGGGATGATGTCGACGCCCGTGTAAGCTCGATGAGCGCAGCACCAACTACATAGCAATGATTTTGGATGTCGCCGCGAGGTGCATGTATCAGTATTCCTCCAGAACGTTTCCAGCGCCTAGTACAATTTTTCCTTGGACTTTCCATTGCGGTGTTTAGGGCTCGCAGCATAGTAGTTCGTTAGTAATATCACATCCAGTTGCTCTCCAAAACTTTTGGGCACTTACAATTAGCGTATTATCTTTTTTGGAAACATGTAGACATGTAGACATTCAAGAGTCAGAATTTTACTTCACTGGTTCCAAAATATCATTAGCAGTTAAAAAAAGTACAACCACTGTAGTTCATCGAAACGTTAACAATAATGCTCTCGCACTAAATTAACGCTTCTTACGAGTCTTTACTACAATTTAACTCGCTCAAATGCTACTTCTTAGAGATAAAAGGATGTGAATCTGACACATGAAGCAGACTTCTGACCAAATGACTTCCCCCCGCTGGAGAATAACGTAGCCACCACAGGTTGCGTGGAAGCGGCTACAATGACCCAAGTTAAATTGCGCCATTACTATCACGGGTTGTTAGCGGTCGGCAAGTTCTCAGTTTCGTCCAGATCTCCTGCAGTTTACCTGCTGGTTACGCAGGAGGAGGGGAAATAATGGAATCGCTTCAGAGGTGAGTGTTCACGTATATTGCACCCCGCCGTTACCAGAAATTCGTCATTCTTAAGTACGGCTGAAAATTGCCCTACAATAGCTGTAATTATAGATAGTCTGATTAGGAAAGGAATGAAGTCCTCATTACCTTACACAAAGACTTAGTTAAACGTTTCCATGCTCCCTTTTCTACCTTACTGGTCTGAACGTATGTCTCTGAGCCATCTGTCTGTCATATTCATCTTTCTAAATATGCATTCCTGAACACAGAGTTGCAGACACAGAATAGAGCAGCACTAACCCTTCATCCTGACAGAAGTGTCGGATCGTCGAGTTCACAAGTAATGACAATAATCCAGCGATGTAACAGATACATAAAATTTTTTTGTACAGATAATATCGATATTCACTCACTGATTTCGATATCTGGTATGTTCCGTCGATAGATTGAGATTATCGACGCATTTCAAGGATTTATTGTGGTTTTGTACTTTTATCATGAGTATTCTTTTGCTGGGTACTGAGTGCATGAATCACTCAAACGTCCCTGTAGATTAAAACCGTGACTAAACCTCGGACCGATGCTCTCGCGGGGAAGTTCTCTACTGACTGAGCTATACAAGCATGATGCACGGCTCCCCTCACGTCAGCTGTATTCCGCCAGTACTTCGTCGCCTGCCTTCCAAATTTCAACAAAGTTCTCTAGCGTATCTGGCGGGACTAGTACTCCTGAAAAAAAAGGACATTCCGGGTACGTGACTTGGCCATGGCCAGGGTGAATGGTTCCAGAATAAACATTCACTTTCGAACTGAGAGTACCTATTTCAAACTTCAGGAATGCTTCAGTAAGTATGCCATCGACCTATCATTTTAGACAAGTCCTTTGAACTATTTTCTTCCTGCTGTATGTGTTAATTACGTTACACAGTAATTAAAAACCTCTGTAATAATTATTGCATAAAAGAGTGGCCGACTAAATAGCTTCTTATTTTAATTGTTATGTGGGTTAACGGTTTCATTTCTAATGAGCAAATCAGACCAAGATTTCAGAATGCCGTAGCTGTCTAATACCATTAGGTATTTCACCACTGGCTCTTCATGTGCTTTGGAATCTTCAACGGAAAATAGTTACCTTTAGTAAAACAAAAGTAGATCGCGGTTTGGAGTGTTTCTTTTATTCTTGTATCATGTAGTAACTGTAAAATTTTTTAAGCTCTTCAAAATTTTGTATGCCTATCTCGTTGCTAATAACTTTCTTTTAATTTTTAATTTTTCTACAGTGTGATAATCAATTTCAGTATCTTAACTACCATCTTCAGATCACACGTAGTACTGTAAACGCAGTCGCAGTGTACAAGAGCGTTGCATCATCCATAACATCAATAGTTCATATCTAAAGATAAAATTTGCTATGTACAGACTCGCTATATGTGACACCAATTGAAACAAAGACATACAGCCTCGTAAAAATTGTTATATACTGAAACGTCCGTGTAATTATTTCCCTTAGGCAGTAACTGTAAGCGGAGAGTAGTCATGTAAACTGTAATTAGGCCAAAAGTAAGACACGCGTTTATATACCACATCGCCATACTGGGTAACACATGCAATGTACGTATATCTTTAGTTTTTGGACAGGTTATCGCTTGTGAGGGTATTGTATATAAGTTTTACGTTTTACTTTTGAATTACAGTACAGCGTACGTGACAATATCTGCTTGCAGTTACTCACCGTAAGTAAATATCTATAGGAACGTTTCAATGCATAAGAAATTTACACGACCCAGGTTTTTTGTGACAGTTGCTATCACAGATAACATGGCTTTACTTAAAGATTTAGAATAAGTATGAAGAGGTTGAAGAAATGAGCCAACCATTTGCAAACCATAGGTTCATTTTAAATATAAAACAAGAATGTTAGGGAGGATGGAACGATATTGTACACTGTGAGTGCATTTATACATACAGATGGCAGTTAAGCTACCGAAACTGTTAAAAACACCTTAAATGAGACTGGGACAATACATAGAAAATTTTTAAAATTTAAATAGTTTAATAGAAAGTTTTTTTTTAATTTTTATGATTTTGCACTTGATTATCTGCTTACGATCGCTTTCTCTTCTGCTGACAATGTCAGATATATAGATGAGTAATAGTATGCAATACCGCTGTTCATATATTTGTAAAAAGAACAAAGCTACAACGAAGGTCATCATGCTGATTGGTGTCCCCACTACAGCTAAAGAACATTTGATTGAAACATTTTCTAATTTGCATCTGGGCAAAAAGTTATTTAGGGTGGTCAAGTTAAACGATACACCCTGTATATCGAAAAAATCGATATTTTACACCTGATTCTCTTTTATCATCAACGTATTTTGTCGAATATCTGTTTTCCGATGTTTCAGCAAATATTTTCATCCCTATCTAGAACACCCCGAATGTGTTCATTCATGACTGCTCAACCGCCGACCTCAGTCTCGAATGATGACTCTGTCAAGGCGTGATCTCCTGGGATGATTCATACAATGAACACTTACACTATGCGAACAAAAGTATCCGGAGACCTGGCTGAAAATGACTTACAAGTTCATGGCGCTCTCCATCGGTAATGCTGAAATTCTATATTGTGTTGGCCCACACTTACCTTTGATGACAGCTACCACTGTCGCAGGCATACGTTCATCAGGTGCTGGAGGGTTCTTTGGGGAATGGCAGCCCATTCTTCATGGAGTGCTGCACTAAGGACAGATATCGACGTAGGTCGGTGATGCCTAGCACGAAGTCGACGTTCTAAAACATCCCAAAGGTGTTCTATATGATTCAGGTTAGGACTCTGCACAGGTCAGTCTATTACAGGGATATTATTGTCGTATAACCTCTCCGCCACAGACCGTGAATTATGAACAGGTGCTCGATAGTGTTGGCAGATGCAATCACCATCCCTGAATTGCCCTTCAACAGTGGAAGCACAAAGGTGCTTAAAACATCAGTGTAGGCTTGTGCTATGATAGCGCCACGCAAAACAACAAGGGGTGCAAGCCTCCTCCATAAAAAACACAATCACATCATAACATCACCACCTCCGAATTTTACTGTTGGCACTGCTCACGTTCGCACGTGATGTTCACCGGGAATTCGCCATTACAACGCCCTGCCATCGGATCGCCACGTTGTGTACCGTGATTCGTCCCTCCACACAACGTTTTTCCACTGTTCATTCGTCCAATGTTTACGCTCCTTACACCACCGAGGCGTCGTCTGGCATTTACCGGCGTGATGAGTGGCTTATGAGCAGCCGCCAGATCACGAAACCCAAGCTTTCTCACCTCGCGCCTAACTGTCAAAGTACTTGCAGTGGATCCTGATGTAGTTTGGAATTCCTGTGTGATGGTCTGGATAGTGTCTGCCTATTACACATTACGACCCTCTTCAAATGTCGGCGGTCTGTGTTAGTCAACAGACGAGGTCGGCCTGTACACTTTTGTGCTGCCCGTGTCACTTCACGTTTCCACTATCACATCGGAAACAGTGTACCTAGGGATGTTTAGGACTGTGGAAACATTGCGTACAGACGTATGATACAAGTGACACCCAATCACTTGACCACATTGAAGTCCGTGAGAACCGCGGACCGCGCCATTCGGCTCTCTCACGATGTTTAATGACTACTGAGGTCGCTGATATGGAGTACCTGGCAGTGGGTGGCAGCACAATGCACCTAATATGAAAAACGTATGTTTTTGGGAGTATCCGGATACTTCTGGCTCAAATGGTCAAATGGTTCAAATGGCTCTGAGCACTATGGGACTTAACATCTATGGTCATCAGTCCCCTAGAACTTAAAACTACTTAAACCTAACTAACCTAAGGACAGCATACAACACCCAGTCATCACGAGGCAGAGAAAATCCCTGACCCCGCCGGGAATCGAAAGCGGGAACCCGGGCGTGGGAAGCGAGAACGGGATACTTCTGATCCCATAGCGTATCCACGCGTTGAACTTTCCTCAGACAATTCTGCCACTATTGCCGAGCGTCTATGTAGTACATGGTATTGAAAAAATTGTAGGTCGCATGCGGGGCGCTCGTGCATATGATTGTGACTTTCCTTTTCCCCAGAAGACACGATGGCAGACGGATCCAGGGACCCATTCTGGCCTATGTAAACTGCTCGAGCAAGGAATAAACTCCTATTTCGAATCGGCTGGTGCCCCATTTTTGACCTCATTTGTTTCATGACGTATTTACACCATGAAATCTGCATGTATCAACATGATCCCCATTTCGCCAGTCCTCGCTTTTAGCGTCCAGTGTCGATATTCATACAATCATGATAATCTCCGTGCCCTGTTGCGTGTGGCATGCAGACGTACTGGTATAAGTGGAGGACCTCTGAACTCAGTAGTGTGGAGAAGATTTTCGATCAGCAGTGAAATCGAACTTAAATTGCTACAGTGGGCTAATCTGCATGGCGTTACCATCTACGACCGTCAACGGTGCCCCCAACATAGCTTTACCTACAGTTGACGCTATGCCTCGTAAAAATTTCAGTGTCTGTACTACATGGAAGATTAGGTTCAAGCTGAAGAGAGTCGTAGAGAAAAATTAATATGCGAGAAAGTGGGAACATGATGAACTTAGGAATGATGATACGGGTTTGAAGTTTTCTAAGTCTGTAGTTATTCTACATCTACATCTACATCTACATCCGTACTCCGCAAGCCACCTGACGGTGTGTGGCGGAGGGTACCTTGAGTACCTCTATCGGTTCCCCCTTCTATTCCAGTCTCGTATTGTTTGTGGAAAGATGGATTGTCGGTATGCCTCTGTGTGGGCTCTAATCTCTCTGATTTTATCCTCATGGTCTCTTCCCGAGATATACTTAGGATGAAGCAATATACTTCTTGACTCCTCGGTGAAGGTATGTTCTGCAAACTTCAACAAAAGCCCGTATTGACCTACTGAGCGTCTCTCTAGCAGAGTCTTCCACTGGAGTTTATCTATCATCTCCGTAACGCTTTCGCGATTACTAAATGATCCTGTAACGAAGCGCGCTGCTCTCCGTTGGATCTTCTCTATCTCTTCTATCAACCCTATCTGGTACGGATCCCACATTACTGAGCAGTATTCAAGCAGTGGGCGAACAAGCGTACTGTAACCTACTTCCTTTAATTTCAGATTGCATTTCCTTAGGATTCTTTCAATGAATCTCAGTCTGGCATCTGCTTTACCGACGATCAACTTTATATGATCATTCCATTTTAAATCACTCCTAATGCGTACTCCCAGATAATTTATGGAATTAACTGCTTCCAGTTGCTGACCTGCTATTTTGTAGTTAAATGATAAGGGATCTTTCTTTCTATGTATTCGCAGCACATTACACTAGTCTACATTGAGATTCAATTGCCATTCCCTGCACCATGTGTCAATTCGCTGCAGATCCTCCAGCATTTCAGAACAATTTTCCATTGTTACAACCTCTCGATATACCACAGCATCACCCGCAAAAAGCCTCAGTGAACTTCCGATGTCATCCGCAAGGTCCTTTATTTTTATTGTGAATAGCAACGGTCCTACGACTCTCCCCTGCGGCACACCTGAAATAAATCTTACTTCGGAAGACTTCTCTCCATTGAGAATGACATGCTGCTTTGTGTTATCTAGGAACTCTTCAATCCAATCACACAATTGGTCTGATAGTCCATACGCTCTTACATTGTTCATTAAACGACTGTGGAGAAATGTGTCGAACGCCTTGCGGAAGTCAAGAAATGCGGCATCTACCTTGGAACCCGTGTCTATGGCTCTCTGAGTCTCGTGGACGAATAGCGCGAGCTGGGTTTGACACGATCGTCTTTTTCGAAACACATGCTGATTCCTACAGAGTAGATTTCTGGTCTCCAGAAAAGTCATTATACTCGAACATAATACGTGTTCCAAAATTCTACAACTGATCGACGTTAGAGATATAGGTCTATAGTTCTGCACATCTATTCGACGTCCCTTCTTGAAAACGGGGATGACCTGTGTGCCCTTTTCTAATCCTTTGGAACGCTACGCTCTTCTAGAGACCTACGGTACACCGCTGCAAGAAGGGGGCAAGTTCCTTCGCGTACTCTATGTAAAATCGAACTGGTATCCCATCAGGTCCAGGGGCCTTTCCTCCTTTTGAGCGATTTTAATTTTTTCTCTATCCCTCTGTCGTCTATTTCGATATCTACCATTTTGTCATCTGTGCGACAATCTAGAGAAGGAACTACAGTGCAGTCTTCCTCTGGGAAACAGCTTTGGAAAAAGACATTTATTATTTCGGCCTTTAGTCTGTCTTCCTCTATTTCAGTTCCATTTTGGTGACAGAGTGTCTGGACATTTTGTTTTGATCCACCTACCGCTTTCATATAAGAGCCAAATTTTTTAGGATTTTCTGCCAAATCAGTACATACATAAATACCACAATACGCAGTCCAGCTGAAGAGAAATGCCTTACAACAGAAGTTGTACAAAAGAAGTACAGTGATAGGAAGTGGAAAGTGTCATGAAGCGCTAGTGCAATGTTTGTCAAACTCAGTGGAAATTTTTGTCGTAACGTGTATTAAACGATTATATTTTCGTTCAGTTCGAAACTTATGTCGATTTTGAGGAATTTATTTTCGTGCGTGAAATACATACTGTATCAATTGATGAAGGTTGGTGGTTGTGTGAAAGTGTAGGTCTTCCCATCGCACCCTAGACGTACTCTATAAGGGAAAAATCCCCAAGGCGATTATGGTGTAAACTGCAATGTGAGTGCTTGCATTATTCTGTAGAAATATGCTATTTGGTACCGCGGTCTTTATGATCATGACAGCAGGGTATACCATATTCGGCTCATGATGACGAGCGTTCAGCTTGCCTTCATCAATTAAGAAATCAGTCCTCATATCCAACATCTCCTCACTCCATTATCTCAATACCTGGAGAGACTTGAGACTCGTTGCTCCCACCTTTCAGTAAGTCGTGCATGGAACGGTACAAACAAAATTGAGACAAATCGCTGACACCACACGATGCCGCTCAGTGTCCCAGTTAACTCTGGTTCTGCAGCATGCAAGTCACGTCATTGGTATGGTGACAGCGATAAACAGGCGTGGAAATTTCAGATCTCATATCAGCGACCAGAGTGACCCTCTGACTGAAAATTCCTTCTGAAATTCAAAATTAGTGAGGGGGCAGTGGCAAATTAGATATTATAGTGTATATAATCTATGAGACCTGACTCATACCAACCGATATTCGGAAATTAATCTTGGACAAAATCTCGAAGAGAGAAAAGAATATTAAGACTTAAATTATCGCACAGTCGGCTGATTAGAACGAAGAAGTATTGGCGGAAGGAAAGGAAAGGCACAGGAATGGAATTAACATACAGGGTGAAAGTTCATATGTGTGTGAAATCTTATGCGACTTAACTGCTAAGGTCATTAGTCCCTAAGATTACACACAACTTAACCCAAAATTATCCTAAGGACAAAGACACACACCCATGCCCGAGTGAGGACTCGATCCTCCGCCGGAATCAGCCGCACAGTCCATGACTGCAGCGCCTTAGATCGATCGCCTAATCCCGCGCAGCACAGGGTGTAACGAAATCAATGATAATGCTCGTTGATGACATTATCACCCTCAGTGGAGGCGAGAAGGAATTACTACACAGAATATTTGATACAGCATATGGACTGTGTGTAAATCAAATAGATTACCGACAAACTTAACACCTGTTTGGAAGGGTAATAAATAATACATACAGGATGTAAGAAGTAAACCAACACAGGAAAACGTAGGCCTTAACTTGAGGAAATAATTTCTGTGAATAAACTTGCGGAGCGCAGGATTGTATGATAACGAATCAAGGACTGACAGACAAACCGAAAAGGAGAGAATCGATGCGTTTGAGACCACAAGAAATCAGTTACTGATTTCTATACGTTCTCTCCTTCATCGTGTTGTTTTTATTCCGATTTTCGTATATACAGTAACTTTGTACCACCTGCGTGTGTCTCATTATTAGCACACATTCTGTGTATCTAAAGGATACTCCAAGCAAATTAACACAAAAGAACAAAAGAATCCTGTAAAATTATTCTCTAAGCTTCAGGATAATCGATAGGACATTCTCTTCCTCAATGGTTTTTTGCCTTCTCAGGAACAATCACTGCCACACTACATCTTTACAATTATCACAAGAATTTAAAGTAAATAGTTGAGAATTAGGAAGTTTCATGTTATTGTCTGCGACATAACATCCAGTACCAAAGAACATCTAAAAGTGAATATAACATGACGGCTGGGTGTAACAGTGCAGCCGATGTTGTTCAACAAACCTGACAAAAGATCTTGTCACGAGGCAAGAAACCATTGTTTTACCCTAATATTTTTTGTGCATGCACACATCCTTTCGGGTCTTATAATAATTATTAATCCTAACAGTTTGTGTGTTTGTATGCAACGTATTAAGTTGTGTACATCGTTTTTGTTCTTGCAGTTATCACAAACAGTTATGACGAATGAATGAAAGATCGCCTACCAGTCAGGAAAATAAGCAACCATTTTTCATTGTCCTGTTGTAGTAAGCATCTGTTTACTAGACTTGACGCCATTACTTTATGTTTTTATTGTCTTTTTTTCTGGTTGATCCAGGTGCATAATGACAATCGAAAATTTGTGGAGTGTATCAGTACTAGTCGCCCTAGTTTACCGTAATAATCTATTCTATCCGCCCCGCAGTTAAGAAAAGTGTAAGCACAACATGTTGTTACTACTCACATCAATAGCACATGTACTTGTTTCAATGTACCGGCTCTCCTAATCGCTGGAATAGTTCAGGAAGTAGCACTGTTTCCTCTTTTACCATCTCATTAACCCCAACTAAGATCAACGTGACTGATCACACGCTCTGAACAATAAAGTGCCCTTAACTTCGTTTTCATCCTAGCAATGTAACACCGCAACGTGAGGGGCAAGAGTCGCGTAAGTTAACCCATAATGCCTTAGTCTTCACAAGAATGTTTGTACTACGCTAGGACCTCAGTCGCAAATCTAGATTAAATTGTAAGACTAAAATGCTCCGGTTAATTTGGTGTACTTGTTATTTCCGCAACACACGAAAAAAAATTAAAAATATCAATGTTTCGAGCTATTCGGTCGTAAGCTTTTAAATTTAATAGAAATTTTTTATGTCTAGAAATTCGATACATATGACTTGTTTATTAAATTGTATTTCGGTAACTGCAGTAAGTATAAAGCAGAAATAGTCATTTTCGTTTGTCTGCACGGCCTTCTTTTGTCACTGGATAAAATAAAGTTTAGCCAGACTAGATGGGGGTCAAAGTAGTGGACACCACAACACACCACACTTGCTAGTTGGTAGCCTTTAAATCGGCCGCGGTCCGTTAGTATACGTCGGACCCGCGTGTCGCCAATATCAGGATTGCAGACCGAGCGCCGCCACACGGCAGGTCTAGAGAGACTTCCTAGCACTCGCCCCGGTTGTACAACCGGCTTTGCTAGCGATGGTTCACTGATAAATTACGCTCTCATTTGCCAAGACGATAGTTAGCATAGCCTTCAGCTACGTCATTTGCTACGACCTAGCAAGGCGCCAATACCAGTTACTATTGATATTGTAAATAATGTACCGTCAAGAGCGACGTTCACCATTAATGGATTAAAGTTAAGTATTCCACCAGCTACGTTCGTTTTCTAAATTCTAATTTCCTTGTCGTGTTCCAGACCTCACGCCAGCCTGCGTGAGCTAAAACGCGTGCCTTTCGGCTTCCTCTATTAATACGGTGTTGGCTCTCCTGCCAACCCACAACACAAAGTAGACCAGTACAGGTAGAAATATCATTCCTCGTGTGAAGATGTCAATGATTTGCATCCTGATACAACAGAGCCTGTACGATCGTTCCACTAAATATCCCGACACGCTGTGATCCCCAAATATTTTAATGACGTGGCTGATTCTAGTTGTGCTTCAGTAAAACGAAAACCAAAGTCTATCATTATTTTACATTGTGTATAGAGCATAACTTTGCATTTCTTTATGTTAACAAATTCCAGAAATTTAAGCTACGTAATACTATTTATTGGGACATTAACGTACGACATTAACAGTTGTCTTACCTCTCCCCTCAGAGTCAGTAGGCGATCTTACATACCAGACACCGTATTCCGTCCTCCCTGTCAGTCGACAACCTAATTAAATATTCCATATCGACTTTTTTTTAACCTGCCGGCATGGTACTGAATCAAGAGTCCATACCACTGTAGATAGCCTATGTGATGCGCGTGAGTTGTTTCGTATCATCGATATTCCCGAAAACCATACTCATTTCCATACAAAAGGTCAGTTTGTTACACCAGGGGAGATTGGCTGCACACAGGTGTTGCTTAACAGGTACGGCAAAGTTCATTGATTGTAACCTCAGTCGAGTTAGACACACTCAGGCACGTGATAACGGGCCTATATCACTAACGACAATGTATTGTCGAACTGTGGAACAGGTTTTATGCTCTCGCATTATGTCAATTTTTGTAGAACGAAAATCCATTCTATATAAAATCAACGTGGATTCTGTAACCGGAGACCTTGCGAAATACGACCCGCGCTGTTCAGTCACTGCATCCAGAGCACCTTAGACGATGATACATAGGTTAGTGCTGAATTCTCGACTTCCGGAAGGCATTCAATTCATTGCCTCGCTGTTGTTTAGTGAACGAAGTACGATCTTACCAAGTATCTGGCCATATTTCTCATTTCTAGAAGAGAGAACTCAACAAACTGTTGTTAACGGGACGAAATCGACTGATCTAATGGTAACTTCCGGAGTACTCCAAGTCTTTTAGGATCGGTATTATTTAAAATATAAACTCAAAAAGAAAAAAAGATACCGGCGCACCGTGACGGAATTATCCGAAAGGATGTCATTTACAAGTACAGACTAACAAATGATTAAAACCTCAGAAGAAATGGATGATTTATTTAAGAGAAAGAGCTTCACAAATTGAGCAAGTCAGCAACGCGTCAGCCCACCTTCGACCTTTATGCAAACAGTTACTCGGCTTGACATTAATTGACAGAGTTTTAGGATGTCCTTCTGAGGGATATCGTGCTAAACTCTGTCCAGCTGGCGCGTTAGATCATTATAATCCCAGTTGGTTGGAGGCCCCTGCCCCAAATGTACCTACTAAACGTTCTGAATTCAGGAACAATCTGGCGTCCTTGCTGGACAACTTAAGGTTTGGCAAGCACGAAGACGGGTAGCAGAAACTCTCGCCGTGTGCAGACGGGCGTTATCTTGTTGACATGTGAGGCCAGGATGGTTTACCATGATGGGCAACGAAACGGGGCGTAGAATATCGTCAACGTACCGTTGAGCTTTAAGGATGCAGCGGATAACAACCAAAGGATCCTGTTGTGAAAAGAAATGGAATCCCAGACGATCAGTCCTGGTTGTCGGGTCATATGACAGGCGACAATCAGGTTGGTATCACTCCAGTATCTGGAGCGTCTCCAGACATGTCCTCTCTGGGTCATCGGTGCTCAGTTCGAACACATCAACGAGGACAATTTTCCTTAAGTCATTCAGAGACGTCTTTAAACATAGAATCGCCATTGGCGAAGAATCATTGTACCATTGGACGAACCTGATCAGCCAAAATGGTCAAATACTAATGACAGTAATGCAGAACACGATGTGGTTGCTTAAATGAAGCCCCCTCCCCCACTCCCCATCCATGTTTCATTCTTGGGACGTAATCTCGAACAGATGTTGCAAACAGCGTGGAACGAGGCTTATCCGAGGAAATGACATTGTTCCATTGTTCAATTGTCCACCTTTAATTGCTTCGACCGAACGGAAATACAGCTTGTTCGCAGTTCCCCGCTTCTGAAACTACCTTCGAGTTGCTTTGCAGATGACAAGGCTAACGGGTGAGACATCCAATCTACAATAACTTCTACACCCGTTGTCCTCGTTATTTTTCGTCAGAATCGTCTTCAATGACCGTCCGTCACAATCACTGAACACAGTTTAGGCCAAATTGTTTTCAGCTGTACCTGCGTGCGGTATAAATCGTCGATGCGATGCCTCTTGAAACACCGAACACTTCGATCCCCTTAGTTACGGGTGCATCCATCATACGAACCCCAACAATTTTCCGAAGTTCGAATTACTTAGCTCCAAAATAGTGTCCATAACGCTCTTCTGACGACGACTGACTGCTCCAACGTATTGAGAACATTTCTCAGTTGCCGTTGGGAGCCAAATACAAAAGCACAGCTTGCAGTCTAGGCTAGCATCTGCATTTATGTTCAAACGTCCATTTCTCACGGTGTTTCATATTTTTGTCCGACCCCTGTATTATTAACTCTGATGGAACGACATAAAGTGGAATGACGACTGGAAGGAAAAGCATATTGCAGACTGACATTAATCAGAAGAATCTCAGGGAAATGTGACAAACAAAACACTTCTTCAACGGATTCTTAAATACTGTTCGTTAGTCTTCGACTCTTACCTGATGAGAGTAATGTAAATGGAAGATCCAACGACAAACGCCGGTTTCGTCAAAGCATATTATAGCAAGCGCGAGAGCATTAAAAAGATACTCAGCAAACTCCTTTGGCAGTAGCTCCAAGATACCCGGTTTTACTTTCACAAAGAGGATTACTGTTTAAATTCCGATGAATTACGTTCGAAGAAGAGTCGAGGAAGTTCCTGTTACCTCCTTCTTATAGTTTCCGAAGTGAAGAAGACGAGATAGTCGTAGAAGCAGCTACTCATACGAGGATTGAACGACACTCGTCCGTCATACAAACACCACTCGCGGGTGGATAAGAGTAGAAGGGAAAAGATGGTTGAAACAGAAGTACACATCGCTACACACCCTAAGCGCGAATGTAGTAACGTTATGAATAGATTTAGGTAGCAGGGCTCAGTTGTAGTGGTAGAGATTAGATTAATTGACCTGCAGATGAAATTGGGGTCGACAACCCCTACAAAACAATGTTCTGAATAAATGGGTCAAGGAAATAGTTTTAGGCTTGCTGATAAAAATGTTTCTTTGCCGATGGTGGGATGATAACTTCGCGTAGTGAGATCGCGTGCGCTGATGGTGGACGACGGCATCACGCCGGAGGAAGGAACGTTTCATAACGTTTACGATGTCAGCTACCGCCCTCCAGAAGATGAAAATTTGTTTCCTAATTCTGCCCCGTAGCGTAACGTAATCACTCGTGGTCTTATGTTCCGGAAATGTTAATTTTTGTCCTGACATACAAATTCCTGGCACCAGAAAGAGCTCCAGTTTTTAAAAGGTTTAGACTAATCATTATGACACATAGCTATGTTTCACAGTATTTCCTTATTTACACGTTTGTCGTCGTGGCCATCTTCCGCAGCAGCTTTTAACATCTGTTACCATAGGTTATCCGTCTTGAGCTGACTGCAATCTAATTAAAATGAATTACACCAGACGCGTTTCGCTTTTATTTACGAAGCATGTTCCGTCATTATTCTGCAAGTTGGATACATACGTTTGTACCTTTTTTATTGTTTTAGGTTAAAAACCGCGTTTTTTTAATAAGTTGGTCTGCAAGCTACTCACAGTGTTTCTTTGCATAATCTGCTCCTTCCCTTCTTTCTAGTAGTGATTGGCGTCGACAGGCTTCATTTCACACCTGCACTTGACAGTTTTTGGTATTCTGCACTATTTCCTGCACTGCAATATTTACAATTAATTTTCTTAACGTTTTTTTTTTAATTCTGCACTGCCACGGTGTTTATGCCTATTTGTTTGTTTTCGTTCTCGTTCTCTCTCTCTCTCTCTCTCTCTCTCTCTCTCTCTCACACACACACACACACACACACACACACAATCCTTTCATAGGTTGCCAATACATGGTGAACGAAAACAAACGAATAGGCATAAACACTGTGGCAGTGCAGAATGAGAAACAGTTAATTAAGTTAGTTGCAAATAGTGCAGTGCAGGAAATATTGCAGAATATAAAAAACTACCAAGTTCAGATGTGAAATGAGGCCGGTCGACACCAACAACTGCTAGAAAGAAGGGAAGGAACAGATTATGTAAAGATACAACGTGAGTAGCTTGCAGACCAACTTTATAAAGAAAACCCTGTTTTTAAATAAAATAATAAAAAATGTACAAACGTACGTATCCAATTTTCAGAATAACCGCCGGCCGGAGTGGCCGAGTGGTTCTAGGCGCTACAGTCTGGAACCGCGCGACCGCTACGGTCACAGGTTCGAATCCTGCCTCGGGCTTGGATGTGTGTGATGTCCTTAGATTAGTTAGGTTTAAGTAGTTCTAAGTTCTAGGGGACTGATGACCACAGCAATTAAGTCCCATAGTGCTCAGAGCCATTTTTACAGAATAACCACGGAATGTGCTTTGTAAATAAAAGCGAAATGCGTCTGGTGCAATTCTTTTTAAATAGATTGCAGTCAGCGCAAGACGGATAACCTATATTAACAGATTTGCTTATTTATTTATTGTTTTGCTTAGGTCTATTGTGGTTTTTCATGTTGTTGCATGTTGTAATTAATTACAAAATTGCGTCTCGGTACAATAATAGTACAGAAATAATAATAACGTTTAATTAATGTAAATATATTATGTATTATTACCGGTGAGCGTGTTACAGCACCGCTTCAGGTAGTGAGAGCTGCGCCGGCACCGAACCGATTCCGCCCGGCTCATTAAAGACGACCGTAGGTTTGCCGAACAGCCTTGCTGTGGGTTTTAGGTTGTTTCTCACTTCCTAGTCGGTGAATACCGTGCTGGTACATGAGTCTTACCGGTGTTACACGATTAGAAAACGTCTAGAATTCAGTCTCTTTCGTATGAATACTCTGCACACAGGCAGTTGAATTGTGCATATTCCGTCCCCGCGGAGGGAACAGTATGCCGGCAAGAGGGCATCTCTTAAGATAACCATACTACATCCGCTCATAAGCATGCCGGCCGTTCCCCGATGCAGGACAAAGCCACAATAAAATGAAGAAGGTAACTATTATCTATTAGTAGAGACAATATGAAAGATTAGAAAGAACAATGAATGCCGGACTGACAAGATTTACAAGAAATTTACCTTCTAAAATAAGTAACAATACACAGTGATAAAAAGTATCCGCTCTTCTAATAGTGGGCATTAAGACGCCTTTATGATGACTTGAACTCTACTGGTGACACTTCTAATGCCTGTTGGTGAATGGCAGCTCTTACTTCCCTAAGCGCCAAAACCAGACACGGTATTGAAGCAGGACGCTGGTTCAGGAGCGGAGTCCACGTTCTAAATCATTCCAAAGGTGTTACACTGGGCTCAGGCCAGAAGTATGCTGTTGTCCGTCCATTTGAGGAATATTATTCTCCACAAACCGTTGCCTAACGTATGTTGCTTTATTACAGGGTGCATTATCATGCTGATAGTAGCAATCATCGTTTCCGAAATGTTCCTCTACACAATGGTGTAAAATATGTAGATATTCCTCCGCATTTAGAAAGAGAACCACATCCTAAGCACGAAATACACCGCCGTACATTAACACAAACTGCTCTCAAACTCGCGCTGCAAATTGACAGAGGTAACCTTTCGAGGCATTCAACGAATCCGATACTTTCCATAAGGTTGCTATGATTTTTCACCTAATTCATTCCAACTCACTAATTTCCGTAAGCTTTCCCGGCGTAATAATTCTTTGCATTCATATCGGGTCTCCAGCGGGTACATCTCGTCATCTGGATACAATATTTCGGCGGTCCACTTGGCCACCATTTTCAGGTGTGTAGGCCGTCGCACTGTCTCGCCAGAACTGAAATCAAACACGCAGCGGCTGCTCCTTTATACACCGGCCGTGAGACCACAGAGCGTGCACGAAAATAACTGCCATTCTCACGCTGGAAGTTGAAAAGGGTGGAAAACTTCCGTTTTTAGATGTTTTGGTCTGCAGAAGGTATGATGGTGCATTAGTACACAGTGTTTATCGGAAGCCCACGCGTACATACCGATATCTTCATGCATAAAGTTCTCATCCATCGCACCAACGCATCAGAGTCCAACGTTCACTGGTGAAGATAGCTATACCGTCTCAGTTTCAGATAGTTTGACACAAGAACTAGACCATCTAGAAGCTGTGTTCAAGCTGAATGGTTATACTGAAAATCAGATCCGTTGTGTTCTACAGACTCGACTTTAGCGGGAACCAACGGAAAGTACAAGCAAATCAGTGGCATTCCTACCTTTTGAGGGGAACATATCTTCAAAAATAGGTAAAATTTTAAAGAAATTTAATATTAAAAGTGTATTCCGTCCACCACCTAAGATCAGCGACCTGTTGGGCTCAGCGAAGGATGATTTAGGTTTGAGAAAGCCCAGAGTCTGCAAGATTCCCTGCTATTGCGGGAAAATCGTCTCTTGGAACTTCATCGCCACACGCGTTTATGTCAGCCAGAAAAATCTACGGTGGCAGAACATTATCTTACGGAAGGACATAAAATGTTGTACGATGAGACACAAGTGGTTGCCCCTGAGTGTAGTGAAAGAAGCCATTGAAATCCGGTTATCTGACTAAATTTTAAACAGAGATAAGGGGTATCCTTTAAGTAAGAGTTGGAAACCTGTTCTTTTTGACATTAAGAAACAACGGCCCTTGTCTCGGCCTTCAAAAACTGTCAGTAGTGTTTGATATCGATTTATCATTTCCGCGAGCTTTCTCCACCGGTGCACTGTTGCTAGAGGGCAGTTATTCTCGCGCACGCGCGGTGGACCCACAATCGGTGTATAAAGGAGCCGATTCGGCGTGTTTGATTTCAGTTCCGGCGAGATAGTGTGATGACCTATTCACCTGAGGATGGCGGCCAGGTGGACCGCCGAAATATTGTGTCCAGACAACAAGATGTTCGGGCCGGAGACCCGATATGAATACAACTCACTATTTTCCAGTTATTCACGGTCCAGTGGCGTCAACTCTTGGCAGCATTTTAAGTTTCACTCAGCATTGGGTACAGAAATGTGAGGCTTATGTGAAGCTGCTCGAGCAATGCACCCCACTGCTTTTACTACTGCGTTGCTACCTCTGGATCACGGGGTCCCTGGTTCGATTCCCGGTCGAATTGGGGATTTTTCTCTGCCCGGGGACTGGGCGTTTGTGTTGCACTCATCATTTCATACTCATCATAATCATCATTTGTGATAGTGGCTGTATTGGATTGTGAAAAACATGCGCCATTAAAAAATTGGGTCGTGCGGTAGCGTTCTCGCTTACCACGCCCGGGTTCCCGGGTTCGATTCCCGGCGGGGTCAGGGATTTTCTCTGCCTCGTGATGGCTGGGTGTTGTGTGATATCCTTAGGTTAGTTAGGTTTAAGTAGTTCTAACTTCTAGGGGACTGATGACCATAGATGTTAAGTCCCATAGTGCTCAGAGCCATTTGAACCATTTTTTGAAAAAATTGGGACTTTGTATGGGCGCTGATGACTGCGCAGTTGAGCGCCCTACATATCAAGCATCATCATCCTCATCATCATATTTTACTTCTTACGCAGCGTCACAGCTGAACTGATTGCAGCGTCCTGGAAACCACTAGTGATATATTCCACTGATTTAATGCGATTTATTCCAGTCACCAATATTCCAGTGTAATTTACGTCAGTGCATGAGATCTAACTGGCCGTGGTTTAACTGTGGCTGTTCCTTCGCACTTCCATTTCTCAATCACTTCAGCAGCAGATGACTCCGACAGCTTTGGAAGGTTTGAAATGTCACTGATTGATTTGTTACTCATGTTTACTCCCCGTTCGAAGCCACAGAGTTCTCTTGATCGACCCATTCTACTGTTAATGCTTCTCTTATGGATACGCAGATCTCCTCACGTACTTTTATACTTGCGGCTCCTCCTATCATGACATCTAGTAGTCGATTCCGCAGAAGTTTGATCAGATAATGTATTTTCTGCAGTTGGTGGCTTCACAGTACTTAGAAACTTCTAAAAACTCGCATTTGAAAACCGTAAAGAGTTGCAGGTTAATAAATCTTTATGAAATGCCCGTTTCGATCATCTGATTATCTTCAGGCATCATAATATTGTTTGCAGCGGTCTGTTTCGTAGCGTTCTTACAGTGTTGTGAAATAAAAACAATTCCGTCATTAGGAAAATGCGGTATAAAGTCAACAGTAAAATACTGCATGCACTGTGTCAAGCGCACTCTGCGTACACAGGAAGATGGAATCTCGTCACTCTGCTGCATGTTGCTAGATTGACGCAGGAGCCAAATTGTGAATAAGGTTTTTTGTACTTCAGTTGTAATAGCTAAAACTTAATGCTGTATTCCTGTATTTGTATTATCACATACAAAACTTCGTGACTCCTTTTTTGTGAGACTTGGAAGGAAAGCTTTCTTACTACCGTTTTGTCGAAAACTAACTATTTGAGACCGTGTTTGTGTATTACAAATAATTTGATTCTGAAAAAAGAAAAGAAAACAACAAGTCAGTGTTAATAATACTACTTATTTACACAAATAGCGCCTTACCGGATTCAAACCGAAAGTTCATCTTCAGACAGCCTTTCACGTTTAAATTACATTTAGTGTTGTTTACATTATGTATTGGAGAAAACAGCCAACAACTAACGTTAATTATAACTAACGTAATATGGATGCTGTGAACGTGAACAGGCGTCTGGAGTTGTCGGTTCGAAACCGGTAATGGTGCTACTTGTGTTAATAAATATTATTGTTAACAGTGGCCGGTTTTGTTTTCTTCTTTGCAAGAATCATTTTGTAAAAATTTTCTTACTGGCACTCATAATCGATCAGTTTCCTGAGAACTTTCTTAATGAAGTATTTATTCTCTAATTTGTCTCATTTCTTTTGGTGGTACGGTGAACATCACAGTTCCATGGTATTATAACACCTTCTCAACTTTTTGGGCACAGTTAAATTATTTATAAACAGAGATAGCTTGTTCTTTTTTAGTTCTCTTAACTAATGTTATATTTGCTACATACAAGTTTCTCCATTTCAACTCTTCTGATACCTACAGCACTCGGTTTTCTAGTTCACTTATACTGCGGTTTACTATTAGTGATAGTAGCGCAGGATGAATATGGTTCGAGGCCACAGTACAACTTTGCCATACGCCTGCTGTAAATAACTTATCGTACCTGAAGGTGATCAGATGTTCGAAACCGACAGGTGATAAAGATTTCATCAGCAACAGCTGTTCTCGGTTTTGAAACGATGTGTTATATTTTCAAGCTACATTTAACAAAACAGACGGCGCGAAAAGAAAACTAACGCGAAGTTGGAGTTCAGTATTACAAAAAACCATTTAGCTTGCGTACGGGATAATGGCTACGAATAATAGGTATTGGGGGCGTATGAAAGCACAGAAAATATAAAGACTGAAAAAAATGAGAAAGAGATCTACAGACGGAGGTTGCTCCATCAGCGGGTAAGTTTCGCATTACTCGAATGGGTGCTTACGTACAGGACGAAACTCAGACGAAGGTCAGAAGAAAGGGACGAGTGCAAGGAACTACTTCAACTGTCCTTTCTTTTCATTTCCTCCAGCTATTACCGCACCTTTCAGAACGATCTAGCTTTTGTTAACAGACGACCGGGAGAAGCGTACCCGAGTCAAACAAAGGTGTGTCGTTAAAGCGATCAGCAGTTAAACTCATTAAAATCGGAATGGCTTTCTGTCCATGCGCCGCCTCCCATTACAATAACAATAACAATAATTAGTATTCCATTATCGATGATAATGCTCTACGTGGTCTGTGGTCATAATGACGACCAATAGGATTCGGCGCCCTTCTGGCGTGCGACCAATCGGGGAGAGTGGAAATTGTGCTGGCGGGAACGACAAGGATGCGGTTGTAATGGGAAAGCGAAGAGCCGGTGAGAGGACGCGCGAGCTATAGAAGCGTGAAGGACGGGCAGATTGCGATGCTATTGTGGTGCGGCAGGATCGATCGGGAAATCGACTACTCTCTCGCGTGAATGCGTGCGTTAACACAGTGAAAACAGTCAAGGGAAGAGCCGATCACAGGGACAGTCTGTGTAGCTTTCGAAATTCACCGTCCTTACTTGATAGCCACATATATTTTCCCGGCAAATATAGGGCGTTTCAGAATCATTTCTACATCTACATGCATACTCCGCAGTCCACCATACGGTGCATGGCGGAGGGTACCTCGTACCACAACTAGCATCTTCTCTCCCTGTTCCACTCCGTAACAGAACGAGGGAAAAACCACTGCCCATATGCCTCTGTACGAGCCCTAATCTCTCTTATCTTTGTAGTCTATCCGCGAAATGTAAGTTGGCGGCAGTAAAATTGTACTGCAGTCAGCCTCAATTGCTGGTTCTCTAAATTTCCTCAGTAGCGATACACGAAAAGAACGCCTCCTTTCCTCTAGAGACTCCTACCCGAGTTCCTGAAGCATTTGCATAACACTCGCGTAATAATCAAACCTACCAGTAACAAATCTAGCAGCCCGTCTCTGAATTGCTTCTATGTCGTCCCTCAATCCGACCTGATAGGGATCCCAAACGCTCGAGCAGTACTCAAGAATAGGTTACCGACGAAACACAACTTCCCAAAATTCTACCAATGAACCGAAGACGACTATCCGCCTTCCCCACAGCTGCCATTCCATGCTTGTCCCACTTCATATCGCCCAAATATTTTATCGACGTGACTGTGTCAAGCACTACACTAATAATGGAGTATTCAGACATTACAGGATTCTTTTTCGTATTCATCTGCATTAATTTACATTTATCTGTATTTAGAGTTAGCTGCCATTCTTTACACCAATCACAAATCCTGTCCAAGTCATCTCGTATCCTCCTACAGTCAATCACCGACGACACCTTCCCGTACACCACAGCATCATCAGCAAACAGCCGCACATTGCTATCCACCCTATCCAAAAAGATCATTTATGTAGATAGAAAACAACAGTGGACCTACCACACTTCCCTGGGGCACTCCAGATGATACCCTCACCTCCGATGAACACTCACCATCGAGTACAACGTACTGGGTTCTATTACTTAAGAAGTCTTCGAGCCACTCACATAGTTGGGTACCAATCCCATATGCTTGTACCTTACTTAGGAGTCTGCAGTGGTGCACCGAGTCAAACGCTTTCCGGAAGTCCTTCACCAGATTTCACAATTCTACGATAGCGTACTGAAAAGTAATGACTCAGAATTTTTTGTATGAAAATTCTCATAGATTTTTAAATAAAAGAAACTGTACTAACACTCTGAATTTTTCTTCACTTCTACATATTTATTTCATAGTATAGTTTTCGTGGCAACGAACACATTTCTCGTAATGAGAGACAAGTTTGTCGATATCGTCACTGTAGAAAGTTTGACTTTGTTGACTGAGGCACGAGTTGGGACCCTATTCAGGATGATCGATGACGGTGAACCCAAGACTTCGGATTGTTGCAAATATCACAGCGCTCGTGCTTCGTCTGGCATTGTTATGCTGAAGAATCGGGAGCTCCAAGTGTGGACGAGCTATTTGGATTCGAAACTCACCGACGTCGTTACACGGCAATTTTTGTTACATCCTACAATTCGGAATCCTCTTTCTGCAGAGGGTTGTAGCTTAAGTCAGCGGAGCGGGAAAATCGACCGAGTAATATGCTTCACATGTTATCAGTGTCGGTTGAGGCATTTCTTTCTGCACGCCATGGCATACCACATACATTATTTATCAAGTCAATAAACCTTCTTCTGAACACGTTCAAATCATACAAGGATGAATGTGGTGTCGTTAGAAAGGTCTTTAACCGCCTTCTGACACTGCATGCCAATTTTACACTCAAACTTACTTTTTTACGAAACATTATAAATTGAAAGGTACTTTTAACTATCATTTCGGAAAGGGCACTAAAGGTGTCCAGCCTCATACCGATGTTTTATGAGGCTAACTTATTAATCACGAGTGAGAGACTCCATTTTCAAATTATCTTATTACAAATAATACTTTACTTGTTTTAAAACACCGATAAAACAGATAATTTATGTACAGAATTGCATAGATAATAACCGTGACGACTGCCGTACTCCATTTTCTTTACTTGTCGTACAGGTTGACTTTTCTAAATGAATACTTTACAACACTACAGACATATTTGTCATGGTCGCCTTGAATTGTTATTGACGTATTGCTTACATACTGTGCGAAGTGCAATTAAAATCTCAAAATACAGTTAGAGGTGATTGTGACCTTAGTCATCTACAAGGCAAGATTCGACCACTGAACACTGATCTATAATATACATTTCGAGTTTATTTACTTCTTTGTATTCGTAGTTCTCATTAAACCTTTCATAAAAAACAGGTGAAAGTAATTATTAAAGTCGAAAGCTAGAAACTTCAAGCAACTGATGACAGTCAAATATTGTCATGAGCAATACATTACTTTTCTTTACTTCTTTTTTTGTGTTTCTAGTTGTTCATTAATTATCAACTTAGGCAACAACAGGGTGGTGTAAATACTACTGTTACAAACAATAAATGACAAGCTTACGATGCCAAGGGAAAAAACCTTAGAAGCTGTCGTGAGAAGCGTCACTCCACAATGGTGGTTGCAGCTCAAGCACCTGCTCAAAGAGAAAGGCATCATTCCCACAACTACCCTCATCTCAACGACTACACTTATTCAAAATAGAGCCATTATTTAAAACTGTAAAAGCCCGAAGTTTCCTCAACGATCCCTTGTTTTTTTAAAAAATGCAGAAAGAAACTTGAGGTGAATTTTGACTTAGGTGTTTAATAGCATACCTGGGCACTAACTACGAGTTGCTGGTTCATCTGAATGACGGTAGAGATCTCCATGAGGCAACTAGCTAGCTCGCTTGCTTGTTTATCAACCAATGCGCAGGATTTACCAAATCTGCGGGAGTATGCCGAAAGTTGTATCTTTCGATAGGACTATCCATACCGCACTATTAAATTGCTGTAACGTCATTTCTTATCAATGAGCTGCCTCAACGTTGAGTCGACCTCCTACTGTAGCAATGTTGTCCAAGGTCAAGCAATCTCCCTGTATATTAATTGTGTTTGTAGGCGTTTGTGAATGACCGCAACAACACTGGGTGAAATGTAATGCCGCATATAAACAGTAGTGATCGCAGTAATTCGAAAGATGCTCGCAATGGTATGGGTTGAATTTCATTATCATCTGGATGTTTGTGGTGTGTTTGAGGAAGGGAGTATTCAACATTATAAAAGGTAAATGAAAAATTTGATCAGAAACTTAACTGTACAAAGCGCCCAAGGTTTAGTGTCCATGCTTGAAAATATATACTTTTTTAAAAATTAGGTGTTTCTCTACAAAATAAAAACATTACAGTCCCATTCGAAGTTAAATACACGCCAGGTTCCTGTCTTCATTGATTTAGAAGATATAATCGTGTGAAACTGAATGTATGCATTTGAAACTACCTGTATACTTCATACAAGATTTCTTATTTTACCGACGAAACACGTAATGTCTCTGTTGTCCGTGATGCAAAATACTAAAGTATTTCGGGTTCACATTACTAAAATGTTATTTTTGCCATATACGTCCGATGATATAACACTCCGCTGAAAATGTTATTACGTTAAATTCTGTAAACTACTGCGTACAAATAAATCCAGTATGTCGATAGGTCATAAATGACATAACAGTAACTACAAAGTTCGAGTACTCGATAAACCTAACACACAAATGTTCACATGCAAGACAGACCATAAAGTTGACTCTTGCCGAGAACTGAACTTGAAATTATCGCTACAATCGTAAAATGTTGGGGCATTTGTTGGACCGCAGGTTTCCCAAGTTGACACTTACTTAGCTATTTTTTCATTTACAAACATCCGTACTCTGTCTCATTCTTAGAAGAGAAACTTCCCTCAGTGGACAGCCCGTCAAAAACTGAACACAGATCAAGCGTGAAAACTGGAAGGAGGTGTGCTGAACTGTCAAAAAAGAAGAAAAACAGAAACAGTGAACGGTCCAAGGACAGGAAGTCCAACATAGAGGAGCATCAGAAAGCGAATAGGACGTGGTCGCGTTGTTAGTCAACTAAGCGGGCTAGACGTAATGACACATTACCCGTGCCAAAAATTTTGAGTTTTTTTCCGCTGTTAGCTGTATTCAGATTTGAGTTTGTGTCGTGGTATAACGTCCGATTCCAACAGCGAGGTGTAAGCAAGGGACCTATAATGACAGTTGATTCTGCACGACAACTCTCTCAGAAGCCGAAAGGAAACGGCTTTCGAATGGAAACCGCAAACGTTTGATGACAAGGCGAGAAGCCAACCGAATCCTCTACCGGAAAATACGTCTGCCGTGTCATACACGGGGTAAGCGACAGTAAGTGTGTCATATGACAGGAATTTCTCACTGATGGACCTAATTTGTACGCCTGGTAAGTGAGTGACGTGCGCCTCCTTGCCCGATTTAGGTGTTTGTATGTTGTACATGTGATCATTCCTAAGGAAATAATGAAAACACGGTAGTTTGTTACATAATCTGCAACAAATAAACGCAACAACTTCACAATTACACAGTGTCTCTGTGTTCTGTCAAAACGTATGTTTTCAACAGTTTTGAAGTTACATTCCGTTTTGAAAAATTTGACACCTGAACTCCTTTCTTGTGACGTAGTTCACTCCCGTTTATTTGTGGTTTTCATTTATGTGAGGCGCCTATTAGGTATCTCGCCCTGCACTCATTATTCATCACGTTTAGTTGTGACGGCAACGTAATCAAACCATATGATTCATATTCTATAAGCAATATGCAGTGCGACAACTACCAAAACTACAGAAAGAGAACAAAAATTTCAGTAACCGAAGGGACAGTTCATTGAAAAAAATAAAAATAATTATAAATGGCACGAGGGAGTTTCGAATGCGACTTGTATGCTTCAAGGTTTAACAACAAAATCACTTTTTTCTTTTTAATCTCATTTTGCTCCTTTTTGGTCGTTGTATTTTTTCGGGGCGGATGTACCACGACGGTTATAAAAGTTCGTTGTTCATCCATTAACTGAGTTTTTTTTATTACGGAGGGCAGCGAAACCTGTGACCGAACACGCTTTTTCTTAATTTCATTTTGTTCGTTTTTGTTCGTTGTATCTGCTCGGGGCGGACGTCGCAAGACTCCCGTTTCGGTCCGTCGTTGATCAAGTAACTCAGTTTTTTATTACAGAGGACAGCTAACCCCTGACCGAACACGCTGAGCTACCGTGCCGACTCACTTAACCTCGCCGCCACGGCCATGCATTTGTGCTCGATATTACACTTGTTAAATTTCAACCATTCGCGGTTTTTATTTTGCATTTTTTCACAATACAGTGAAGCGTCTTCCTGTTTTCATGCTTGAACGGTGTTGTCCGCTTTTTGACGGGTTATCCACTGGGCCATCTTACCACTAAATCTGAGGAGAGTACGATAGGTAGGTTCCCTTGTTAGGAAACACTTTATCCTAAAGATTTTCATCACTTGATATTCGTTAGAATACCAAGAGTCGTCTATAAATTATAATTACTCATGTCGAACCTGCAATGATATCCCTTTTCGTCAGCCTTATTGTCTCTTTTATTTATCCCGTCTTTTCTGAATCATCAGTCTTCTGACTAATACGATGTGGCGCACCACCAATACATTTTTGGTGTCTACCTCTTCACCTCAGAGTTGCACTTGCACCCTGCGACGTCAATTATTTGTTGCATACAGTCCAATCTCTGCCTTCTCCTAGAGTCTTTACCATCCCAGAACTATTAAAACATATCCGGGCAGACTGACCATTCTTCTTTTCATTGTTTTGAGTATGATCCATTCTTTGCCTATTCTGCGGGGAACCTCCTCATTCTTGGTCTTATCAGATCACCTCATTTCCAGCATCCTTCTGTTCCACCACATCGCAAATTCTACGATTCTGTTCTTTTACTTTTCTGCAATAGGCTGTGATTCCCACTACCGTACGGTGCTGCACTCTAACGTACATTCTCAGAAATTTCTTCCTCAAATTAGGGCCTATCTTTGATAGTAGAAGAAGATCGTTGGCATGAAATACCCTCTTTCCCGGTGATAGTTAGTCTTTTATGTCTTTGCTTACTCCTTCAAGCGTTATTTTGCTTCCAAAATAACGGAATCCCTTAACTTTGTTTTCCTTACGTCAGAAATTCTGATGTTAAAATATCGATAAACTCTGTTCTGCTTCTTTCGCCTTTCTTCGGTTTACTCTCAAGTCACAGACTTTGCTCATTAAACTAATTAAACTACTTATCTCATTGACTTTCAGTGAGGATATCGATGGTTCTTGTACATATTACCCGTCTTTCCCCAACTGTAATTCCTGATTTTGTCAGAATTTCGAACATCTGGCACCATTTTACGTTGTAAAACTCATTTTGTAGTTCGACTTGGTTTTTCTTAACTCTTGCTTCCTTTATCAAGTGCCTTTCCAATTGATAAACTGATCATCTCGCAGATTTTTGAGTTTCTTTTCCCCTCTTCTGTTAATGAGTCATCTCCGCAACTGGGTTGCGTGTGGTGTTAGGCTGACTGCGCGATAGTTATCGGACGTACCTGTAGCTGCTATCTTCGGGACTGTGACGATGATATTTTACCGGAAATATGATGGTACGTCTTCAGTCTCATAAATTCTACTGCCAACCTGAATAGTCGTTTGGTTGCCGTCTCCACAACGATTTTAGAAATTTAAAAGCAATGTTATCTACCCCTGCCGTCTTTATTTGATCGCAAATCTTCCACAGTTCCTTTAAACCCTGCCTCTAATACTGGATCAAATATGTATTCGGTATCGGTTACCATTTCGTCTCGTATCACACCGCCCCTTTCAATGTGCTCATTCCATGATTCTACTCTTCCCCCTGCGTTTAGTAGCAGACTTCTCATTCGATTCTTAATGTTGACAGCTTGACTGAAGGTTTCTAGAATGAATTTGCACTCTGTATGTAACTGTACACGGTGATTTGGAACTTTCTCGTACATTATAACCGTGTACCAGACACGGACTCGAACCTTGCGCCATTAAGTCAGGTCTTTACCTTTTGGGAGTAGGAAAAATCAATGGTGTCTTCGAAAAAGCATACCACTCGTTAACGTACGTCATCTTTAACTGCTTTCACGTAAGTCACGTTGGCGTAAGTCGCGTTGGCTATGTTCGGGAGACAGACTGTTTCGACCAACTATCTGTCAAGGGTATCGAAGAATGGAATGCTTTTGTCCATGTGGAAATCCGAATCTAGCCGTAGATATCCTGGCGTCTGTCTCCAAGTCGTCGTCGGCACTACTCACAGTATTAAAACACACACACACACACACACACACACACACACACACACACATAGACACATACACACACACACACACACACACACACACACACACACACACACACACAAACTCCAGCCGCAATCTGCGCTGAATTAACGACCCGAGAGCGCAACGTGAACGTCCCGAGCAGCTGCCGTGAGCAAACTGTTGCTGAAGCATGGCTTACGACTCGACCGTACAGCTCCACCAGTACCTCACCCCCTACCTTCGAAAATCCACTGAAGTTCGCCTCAACACCTTGCAGGGCTAACAATCCTGTAAAAATGGAGAATATTCCACCTCGTACATTCCAAAGCTCACGAAAGTTCTCCTTCACACTTTGCAGGACTAACAATCCTGAAAAAATGGAGAATATAAAGAGATGGCTTAGCCATAACTTGTGGGATTGTTTCCAGAATGTATTTTCACTCTGCAGCGGAGGATGCACTATTTTCACTTTAGTTTCAAATAACTTTAGATCGAATGGAGTACCAATCAGAAACATTTCACCAATGGAGAGATCATTATGAAACTTTTTAAACTTTCTGTGGATACATATTGCATGTCTTTAATGCAGTGGTTTCCATTGCTTTCTGCATCGTCTGCCGTTACCGTTGCTGATTCCTTCCCTTTTAGAATCAGTTTCCAACACCAAAGACAAGAGGTTGTCCTGAAAGTGTTGGCTCTTCCTCCCTCTTTAACAAGGCCATAACCAGAACGAGGAAGATTGGAAATCTGTGACCACAATTAATGAAGATTTGTATGCAATGTTTAAGCAGTAGCACATATCGAACCCGTGACCTAGAACATATATTACTAAACAAAGACGCCATCCCTAGGTGACAGGTGCAGACTGCCAGAGAGCACATGTATACCTCCTGTCTTTTGAACAATATACTATATCTCCACTAGCTTCCATGTCCGCAGTCGTTAATTGAAATGTGTTTGTTAAAGAAGAATATATGTTTTGTTGCAGGGAAACTAATTCTTTGATATCACGGGACTATAAACAACGTTTATGTTACAATTACTAGTGCACAAGCCCTAATTTGTGTCCAAGTCGGACGTGGAACGTAGTATGCGAAATACGTCATAACTGTTGATTTGGAAACTGCTGTGGGTGAAGACGTAACACTGTATCTTTCTTTATTACATCGAATAAGAAAGTTCTATACAGCGTATAACGCAGAGATCGTATTACCAATATCAGCTATTTTCCGACCGATTCAATTCGCAGAACAACGAGGGAAAATTCCAATATTCCTCAGTGTGCACTCTAATCCCTTATCTCTTTCTTCTGATCCCTGCACCAGGTGTAAGGGGGAAGCAGCAGTAACCTTGAATGTTTTTTCTCGAATGCCGGCTCACTCAGTTTGCCCAAGCGAATGTTCCGAGAATAGATCCGCCTTTCTTTCAAAGATTCCGAAGTAATGAAGGGCGACATAAATGTCGATTCGGAGAATCTGGCGAGTGGAAGAGATGTATACTCCTTCTCCCACGTTTCCGGGCGGTAGTCACTGGTTTTATTTTTACAATACAAAGACGAGTGATTTCTTATTCGCTGTAATTAAGAAAGATACAGTATTACGTCTCCACTCACGTATTTCGCATGCTACGTTTCACGTCGGACTTACACACAAAGTAGGGCTTGTGCACTAGTAATTGTAACATAAACGGTGTTTATAGTCCCGTGAAATCAAAGAAGGAAAAATAATTTCTATATCACTTTCGTCCATATATCGGTTCGGCAGAACCGACTACCTATGTCACTATCAGAGTCTCTCTAAATTCATTCAGTTTGTGCCGTAGCTCCCACTTTATAAGGAAACCAAGCATTGGAGCAACATTGCAGAATTGTACGAGCTAGCAATTTGTGTGCGGTTCCTAAAGGGATACACGACATCTTACCAAGCCCAATTGGGTTCTGCAATTAATATCAGGTGGTTAAAGCAAATATTCCGTTCAAGAATCGCCAGAGGATGAGGTATACTTGCAAAAGGCATCATGGTCGGACAGTGATTTCGAAACCAAGTATTGGATTGTAACGCTTACCCAGCCCAAATATAGACACATACTACATTTGAGTAATGATGAAGAGTTGGCTGAAATTTAAAAGACTAGTCAGAAAGAATGAATGCACAACATGCAGTGAACTGAAACACGAGGGAATGAAGAGATGCCTGATGTTCTCTCAGGCTATAGATACTGCGATAGTAAATAGCTCAGTAGGCTGGCCAGTTGAAGAGGAATGGATACATCTAAAAAGATACATAAAAGTAAATGAAAATAGAAACATAAGTACAAGGATGGTAACAACGAAGAAACCATGGATAACAGAAGAAATTCTTCAGTTGATTGACCGGAGAAGGAGGTACAAGGGTGTGCAGGGAAATTCAGGAACGAAATAAATAGAACATCTAGGGAAGATAAGGCGAAATGGCTGCAGGAAGAAACCGGAAAGCAGATGATCCTCGGAAAGACTGACTCAGTATATAGAAAAGTCAAAACAAATCCTAGTGAAACTAAAGGAAAGATCGGTAACATTAAGTGTGGAATGGTAATTCCAATGTTAAATCCAGTGGAGAGAGCAACTGGACAGAAAGATTACACTGAGGAACTCTATGAAAAGAGGATTTACACTATGTGATCAAAAGTATCCGGACACCCCCAAAACATAAGTTTTTCACATTAGGTGCATTGTGCTGCCACCTAGTGCCAGGTACTCCACATTAGCGACCTCAGTAGTCATTAGACACCGTGAGAGAGCAGAATGGAGCTCTCCGCGGAACACACGGACTTCAAACGCGGTCAGGTAATATGGTGTCAGTTGTGTCATACGTCTGAACACTCCTAAACAGCCCTAGGTCCACTGTTTCCGATGTGATATTGAAGTGGAAACGTGAAGGAACGTGAAGGAACACGAACAGCACAAAATCGTACCGGCTGACCTCGTCTGTTGACAGAGAGTCGTAATGTGTAATAGGCAGACATCTATCCAGACCATCCCACAGGAATTCCAAACTGCATCAGGATCCACTGCAAGTACTATGACGGTTAGGCGGGAGGTGAGAAAACTTGCATTCCATGTTCGAGGAGCTGCTCATAAGCCACACATCACGCCAAGCCAAGCGACGCCTCTCTTGCTGTAAGGAGTGTAAACATTGGACGAATGAACAGTGGAAAAACGTTGTGTGGAGTGACGAATCACGGTACGCAATGTGGCGATACGAAGGCAGGGTATGGATATGGCGAATGCCCGGTGAACGTTATCTGTCAGTGTGTGTAGCGCCGACAGTAAAATTCGGAGGCGGTGTGTTACGGTGTGGTCGTGTTTTATCATCGAGGGGGCTTGCGCCCCTTGTTGTTTTGCGTGGCACCATCACAACACGGCCCAACATTGATGTTTGAAGCAGTTTCTACCTTCACACTGGTGAAGAGTAATTCGGGGGTGGCGATTGCATCTTTATACACGATCGAGTACCGGTTCATAATGCATAGTCTGTGGCGGAGTTACACGATAATAACATCCCTGTAATGGTGTAGTGGACTGGCCTGCACAGAGTCCTGACCTGAATCCTATAGAGCGCAGACTTCGAGCCAGGCCTCACCGACCGATATCGATACCTCTACTCAGTGCAGCACTCCGTGAAGAATGGGCTGCCATTCCCCAAGAAACGTTCCAGCACCTGACTGAGAGTATGCCTGCGAGGGTGGAAGCTGTCATCAAGGCTTAGGGAGGGCCAACATCATATTGACTTCCAGCATTACCAATGGAGGGCTCCACTAACTTGTAAGTCGTTTTCAGCCAGGTGTACGGATACTTTTGATCGCATAGTCTACCTGATAATGTGACAGAAAAAGATACAGGAGTCGACATAGAAGAAATAGGGAGTTACAATTAGAACTAGAATTTATAGGAGCTCTGGAAGACCTAAAATCTATTAAGTCAGATAGGATAGACAACATTAGATTGGAGTTCCTAAAATCATTGCGGGAAGTGTCAACAAATTGTATATTAACATGGGTGTTTAGAATGCATGAGACTGGCGATATTAACGGACTTGTGGAAAAAACCATCATCCACACAATTCCGAAGATTGCAAGAGCCGACAAGTGCAAGGATTATCGTGCAGTCAGCAAACAGCTAACGCGTCCAAGTTAGTGACAAGAATAATATACAGAAGAATGGAAAAGAAAAATTACGATCCATTAGATGATCAGTTTGGCTTTAGAAAATGTAAAGCACCAGAAAGGTAGTTATGACGCTGGGGTTGGTAATGGAAGCAAGAGCGAAGAAAAGTCAAGACACGTTCTTAGGATTTGTCAATCTGCAAAAAGCATTCGCCAAAGACATTGGTGCAGGATGGAAGTTCGAATTTCTGAGAAAAATAGGGGTAAGCTGTACGGAAAAATGTTTAATATACGATATGTATTACAATGAAAAGGGAACAATAAGAGAGGAAGACCACGATCGAAGTGCACGGACTGAAAGGTTTGTAAGACAAGTATGTAATCTTTGGTCCCTAGTGTTGAATCCATATGTCAAAGAAGAAATATAGAAAATAAAAAAATGGTTCAAGAGTGGAATTAAAATTCAAGCCGAAAGGACATCAATTTCAAGATTCGCTGGATGAATTATGGGATCAGCTGAATGGAATGAACTGTCTAATGAGCACGGGACGTAAATTGAGAGTCAATAGAAAGAAAGATGAAAATAATGAGAAGCATAAGAAATTAGAACAGCGAGAAATTTAACATCACAGTCAGTGATCATGGATATGATGAAGTTACCTATGTAGTGAAATAACTAATGACGGACGGAGCAAGCTGGACATAAAAAGTAGACCAGCACTGCCAAAAAGGGCATTCCTTGGCAAGAGAAGTCTACTGATATCGAACGTAGGCCTTAATTTAAGGAATAAATTTCTGAGAATGTGTGTCTGGAGCACAACATTGTATGGTAGTGAGGCATTGCCTTTGGAAACGCGGATCAAATATGAACGGAAACAGTTGACATGTTGTGCTACAGAATAACGTTGAAATTTAGATGGGATGATAGCAAAACAAATGGGGAGGTTCTTCGCAGAGTCGGCAAGGAAAGGATAAGAGGAAAATATTGACAAGAAGAAGGGACAGGATGATAGGAGATTCGTTAAGACACGACGGAATAACTTTTATGGTACACAGGGAGCTGTATGGGGAAAAAACTGTAGAGGAAGAAAGAGATTGGAATACATCAAGCAAATAATTGAGGACATAGGTTGCTAGTGCTACTCTGAGATCAAGAGGTTGACACAGGAGAGGAATTCATGGCGTGTCCCTCAAACCAGTCAGAAGATTGATAATTTAAAAAAGAAAAAAGTACTAGTTGAAGAGCTGCGATTTTGGGATATGAGCAATGCCATCAGGGAATAACTTTCATGGTACTAAAGGCAAAAACTAAATACATTAGAATAAACGTCATAAATAATTGAGGAAATTGGGGTTTGGTTCTCTGTGAAATACATGAAATCGTCCGGACTGCATAAAGCGAATAAAAGGCTCGTACTGAAACAAAGAAAGAAATTAAAGGCATGTCCTGCCTGCAATGGACATAGCTCTGATTCTAGGTATGTTCTATCCTGTTGTTCACTTCATTGAGGGTACTATCCTTCTAGTGTCCACATTTAAGAAGAGCTGACATTGCTTATAGAGTATACATACTCCATAGGGCGTCGTGCCTTTTTTTTTCGAACATCGAGAAGCGAAACCATAAACAACAGTTTTTAATTTTCACGTCTCTCAGAGTTGTTATAATAAGGAAACAGAAAATTAGCATACCGAAATCTTGTTTAAGAAATCACTCCACCGTTCACAATTGAATGAGAGAATGCAAAGAAAATAAAAAGTAAGGAGTATAGGTGGGGTTCTGAAGTCCAGACTCGAGCATCTTCATCAGTATATCGCGAGAAGATTGGTGTTTCAGGAGTTTGAGGCACACGTACCTGGGGCAGATGAAAACAGGGAAACACACACACGTTCCCATGCCTGATAAGTTGTACGATAGCCGTTCCAATCCTCTTCAAATAACTATAGGTACACTATTGTTTTCTAGTCGGGCTTACACCATTCTTCCTTTAAAATAACGCCAGGTTCTGTTAACGATGATGGAGGTCCACAAAGGCTCTATAATATTCAAATCTAGTGACAGTGGTGGCCAGGGCTGATGGGAAAATATATAGTCGTAGTCGCAAAATCAGTTCTGGATGATGAATGCTGGTTGATCAGTGTCCCAGTTGTCTTGGAACACATCATCGCTATTGAGGATGGTTCTGATGGTTTAGATTGCTCTTAGCACTATTGGACTTAACATCTGAGATCATCAGTCCCCTTTACTCAGAACTACTTAAACCTAACTAACCAAAGGACATCACACACTTCCATGCCTGAGGCAGGATTCGAACCTGCGACAGTAGCAGCAGCGCGGTTCCGGACTGAAGCGCATAGACTGCTCTGCCACAGCGGACTGCCGCATTGGGGAAAAAGCATTATTCCGTGGGGTTGACTGATGACCCAAAATGGTCACATGATCATTGGCAGTAATTCGAACTTGGGTCCCTACTGAATACCACTACATATGAGTGCCCAAATGAAGTTGGAAAAAGTGTGAAACAAAACTCATCTAACCAACTGACTTTCTTCCATTGCTCCAAATCCAGATTTATATCTTCGGCGCCACGTTTACCTGTTAGGGGCGTCAGAATCACTGATGAGTGGTTTTGGAATTCCAGCTTGCCTTTAAATTCCTTGCTTATAGAGTTTCCGTCGTATTGTTATGGTCCTGACAGGCTTCGCGACAGTTACATTAATTTCTGCAATGACTTTTTCCTCCTTATTTTTCGTCACAGTCCCCTTCAATAACGGTATGTCATGAGCACAGAACAAACACTTTCCTTCCGGTTGTGACTCAGCGGCTGATGCTTTTCTACTTTCCGTATAAATTATCGATACAGTGTGTTGTGGCGTAACAAGACAGCCACGCCACTCGGAAGTAGCCGAATGGCACGCGTTAAACTCACGCAGGCTAGAGATAGGTCTGAAACAGGATACGTAATGAATGCTATAAAGAAAAGTACGTAGCTACTGGAATACTTAACTTTATTCCATCATTGTGGTACATAGTTCTTGATGAGACATGCTTCATACGATAACTATCAATTGCTATGGCGCCTTGCTAGGTCGTAGCCATTGACTTAGCTGAAGGCTATTCTAACTATCTGCTCTGCAAATGAGCGAGGCTTCGTCAGTGTGCATCGCTAGCTACGTCGTCCGTACAACTGGGGTGAGGGCTAGTACGTCTCTCGAGACCTGCCGTGTGGTGGCGCTCGGTCTGCGATCACTGACAGTGGCGACACGCGGGTCCGACATGTACTAATGGACCGCGGCCGATTTAAAGCTACCACCTAGCAAGTGTGGTGTCTGGCGGTGACACCACACAGTGCCTCTTGAAAACCAAAGGGCTTCTGCTACTTTGATCACGGATGCATGCACCACACGAGCAACAACGCTTTGAGCTACATCGAAGTCACTTAGCTGCGACATAATGCACTCAAAAATACACAGAACGCTGTTATGTTAACGACTGACGCTTTCAAAGTATAGGTACAGTTCGAAGTCAAAAACAACAAATATTCAGCAAGAAACGAAAACGACGAAACAGAAAAGACAGCAATCAGTGTGATATAAAAACCGGTATTGTATTTTATCTGCCCTGAATTCATCCGAAGGGTCACTACTAATGAGAGCAAACATTTCATTTTGTTCACTTACATCGATCAGCTAATGATACTGTTATGTTATTTTTGTTTCGGTGAATTCAAAGAAAAATTTTCTTTTACAGTATTTCTACAATCGCGCAGAGAAAACTGATTGCCGGCCGCTGTGGCCGAGTGGCTCTAGGCGCTTCAGTTCGGAACTGCACTGCTGCTAGGGTCGCAGGTTCGAATCCTGCCTTGGGCATGGATGTGTGTGATGTCCTTAGTTAGGTTTAAGTACTAAGTCTAGGGGACTGATGACCTCAGATGTTAAGTCCCACAGAACTTAGAGCCATTTTTTGAGAAACCTGATTGTTGGGAGTTCTAAGTAATTGTGTTTCTCCTTCCCCTTTTGTTGTCAGAATCATCATCACAAAGAAACCCTGAAAGGGAATAGCAGAAACATAAAAAAATAATGCAGAGTAAACTTCTACGTGTGGTGGTGCATTGAAGATTAGAAGATGGATGACAAAAAGTGGGCCAAATGAAGTGAATTTTTAGCTGCCTGAAGCATGTCTCCTTCAGGGCAGGACACAGGTTAGAGGTGGCAGATGGTCCATGATCTGTTCTTCTCCCAAATCACCGTTGGTAGTGCCGATTGGAAATTTCCATTTTTTGAGAGTAAACGTTGATCTTCAAATTTTGGAGCGTAAGCGACATGCCTTGTAGCCTGCTTTTCTTGGCAGGAAAGCGTTGAGGCCAACAGAATCGGTTACACATTGTAATTTCCTCATTTTCAATATCTCCTTTGGATACAGTCGTTTTACAAAATGTTGCTGGTTTTCGTGAATCTTTGCCTTGGTCTCTCTCTCTGGATGGCAGGTATAAATAATCATTTCGTGCATGGTTAGGCTTAGTGACCGGATTTGTTGTTCTCACTCTAGCAGAAAACTTTTGACGGGCGTATGGGAGACAATTTGTGGACAGAAGATAAATCTTGTCAAACGGAGTTGGCTGCAGACAACAATAAATGATGTAGGCCGTAGCCTTTCAGTGGTAAGCCTTGACGAGTCGTTTAGTGAATTCTAAGCTACTGTGTGTTGGGTGAACCCGTGACAGATACGCCATACGTTTTCTGCTATAGAGTAGCAGGGTGATAATGCTCTCGTTATTAAGAGTTTGTGGTTGAGAGCTCCACCTGTACCTATCAGCCTTCTTTGGATGTTAAACCTGGCTTCCAGTTTCAACTTTGTGATTAGGGAATGCCACTTGTGTAAATCAAGGTTGTGATCGAGTGCGACAACTAAATATTTTTTGTTGTTGATAGTATCGAATACAGTTATACCGATTAGTGTTAGCTACCAGCAGATTCTTTCATTCCAGTGGCATCTTATGAATGGGTAATGCAATGGGTGATGTGACTAGAACACTAAAAAGGGAGAAGATTTGAAACGTTTACTGCTGTACGTACATTGCGCAACGTAATTATTCCCCGCAATACAGCACTTGCGAGTCAGCACAGACTGCCAGAGCTCTAGAGTGCGGTCAGAACGGCAGTGCGCCTGCTGGAGTAATCCTGTAGCAGCAGCGCTCGGCGGTCATCGTGTTGCGCGCAGCGGCGCGGCGCCTATTGTTACTCGGCAGTCGCCGGCGTGTTGACAGCAGTTCTGGGAAATTTGCAACTGCTGTGCAACAAGCAGGGCTGCGGAACTGTCAGGCCAGGAAATATTAATTAGGGTCGCCCGCAGAGTGACGACTCGTGGCACAGCGGCGCGCAGATTGCTGGGCACAGTTCGCGCTGGACAGAGTGGTAGACGTACAACCTGCCCACGTCGGCCCCATGTTAGCTGACGATGAACAGGTAAGCGCTTTCCTTTGTTTGTAAACTAGCTGAAAAACCCGGCATCCTCACGTATTTATTTATTCCAGTTTTATATCAATTCCTCCCCTCCTCCCTCTCTCTCTGTCTCTCTCTCTCTCCCCCCCACCTCCCTCTCTCTGTCCATCTCTTTCGTCCCCCTATTCTGTACGTTTCGTCTTCTCCTCTCCAACCATTAACCCCCTCTATCCATGTTCTCCTCCCCTTCCTGTCTTTATCCATCTTCTCCTTCCCCTATATCCATGTCGTTCTCCTCTATCTGTCCATCCTTTCCACCCTCGTATAACCCCCCCCCCTCCCTCCTCTGTCGGTCCACCTCCTCATAAATTCTCCCTCCTCTTGCTCCATCTCCTCTTTCCTACCTTCACTCTGGCCCCCACATATTCCCTAATGGGAGGTTGTTGGCTTCTCTCTACACAGTACTTCTTTCTAGAAAGTGAGTAATATGTCTAGCAAGTTAGGTTGAAACATCTTCAGTGCATTAGGAGAATATGTTGAATATACGTATATGTTAAGTATGTTGAACACACATATGGTTTGTCTAATTGTCTGCATTTCACGCCATACGACTACAAAAAATGGTTCAAATGGCTCTGAGCACTATGGGACTCAACTGCTGAGGTCATTAGTCCCCTAGAACTTAGAACTAGTTATACCTAACTAACCTAAGGACATCACACACATCCATGCCCGAGGCAGGATTCGAACCTGCGACCGTACCGGTCTCGCGGTTCCAGACTGCAGCGCCAGAACCGCGGGGCCACTTCGGCCGGCTCATACGACTACAGAAATATTATTAAATTTATATATGATATGTAACTTATTAGGTTGTGAACCACGTGGATGGTAGTGAGGAATATTCTTCCCTTAGTATTTTCATAGAAATAATAAATCATGTAACCAGCAAATTTGGTTGGACTTTTTCCAGATGTTCTTCAGTTATGCTTTAACGTCACCCCGTTTTCATTCCCACTCCTACAGCATGTAGGTTATTCTTAGCACCATAATGCTTCTTAAAAAATTTTAAGTAGCCGCTAAACCCCAGAGTCCTTAAATACTAAACCGCCCGTATAAAACCACTTTAAAGTTCTGATTACTTCCCGAATGAGTTTATGTGCTAAACATATGTCATTAAGCATGTAAGCGAGAAGTACTTTAGCAAAGCTTTGAAATTGTGATTAAAATTTGTATGAATTCACTAAATATTCTCATTATCAAACAGTGGATGAGTATAATCTTGGAAATTTGCTCTCCGTTTTAAGAACAGCAATTTGAAATGCATCTCAATGTTTATTACGTCATATCTTCTGAACTATGTACCGCTATAATTTTGCAGCTCCATATAATGGTGTAAGGGAATATGCAAACTGTGTTGCAAGTAGAGATCGCAGTAAAGAAATAATAAATTAGAACATCATGTCCGATGCGGCAGTTTTGCTGTATGAACTGCGAAAATGTAATAAGCTATAAACTTTAATTCTTTCTTCATTTTGTAAGCGGTGGTAGAGAGAAAAATTTTCATTAATGTTCGAAATTATGTGTAAAATTTGTCGCAAGTCACTAAGTGTTCTTATTCTCAAGTAATAGTTGAAATAATTTGCGCGCCTGCAGTTACCATTCTTTCTCACCCCGGTCCCCTTCCCTTTCCGAGGTGGGTGGTTCTTAACCTAGCCGTACATCTTTCCAGATAGTAAGTGATGTGTGTACCGTTTGGTTGAAATCCATTCAGTGGCTTAGGAGGTGATGTGGAACATACGCACGTGCGTGTATACATTTTTATAATACTTATGGATTTATCACACTTTCACAGCCGGTAGGTTTCCCGCAAAGTCACAGCTGCGTCACCCGATGACACGCTATCCGACGAAGATATTATTCCCGAGGAAGTGTGGGAGACACAACTAGGCGGTTTTTTTCTGAACAGCAGGGTAACTCATAAAGTTTTTCCTTTGAATAAACTTCCACATATACTTGTTGCCCGTAGAACGTCTAGGTGACGCTGAATTTCTCTCCGTGTCTTTGCTAACATCGCTTCCGTCACCGTCTCTACAGCTTCTCGTATTAGTACAATATGTTTTCACATTTGGAACAATTGCTCTGAACACTTCATCATTAACGTAATTCCACAAAGTTAATCAAGAGGTGCTGTGTCTGGTGATCGTGAGTCATGATATTGGACCATCTCTACCGATCTGTGCGCCCGAAAAGGTTTCACTCAAGAACTGGCGAATAAATAACCACCAAGTGTGGCGGTGTACCATCTCGTATTACGGTTTTCATTCCATTGATTCGTTCCAGCACTATCCTACAAAACTTAGTATGTCTGGGTCTATCATCTGGCTCCAAAGGTTGCTGTAGTAGAACCTAGTATACAGGGAAATTCAGTCTTTTTGTCAAATCTTCACCACAGCGCTCAGAGGTATGTTTGCTTCTCTGGAAACACGAGGCTTCTGCTTCCGTGGATTGCTTTGAATTACTGTACGCATATAGTTAAAGGTGTCCTCACTCCAGGTGTGCTTCTTATTGCCTTGTTACCACCACTGCCAGTCTCTTAAACATTTATGGCTTCTTTTGATGCTCTTCACAGCTGATGTTTAATAGGCGATCGCGGTCAATGAAACCCCAAAAAAAATTCCGCAATCTGCTGCAGAGACACCACTGTGACAGCAGCACTCCCGGATTACACAGCCAGTAACGATAGAGGGAAGAACTCGTATCCTGTCAAAGAGCAGATACATAAGATGTCCCAGAAAGGTTGCGGCTAACTTCGAAGTGTTTTACATTGTGTCTTGAGGAACTAACCGAAAATAGGAACCACTATCCAGAAACGTCACCTAACGACGCTACAGAGCGTGGGAGTTGTAGGTACCGGCGCTGCCTTGAGGAACTAATCGAAAATAGGAACCCCTATCCAGAAACGTCACCTAACGACGCTACAGAGCGTGGGAGTTGTAGGTACCGGCGCTGCCTTGAGGAACTAATCGAAAATAGGAACCCATATCCAGAAACGTCACCTAACGACGCTACAGAGACTTTGAGTTGTAGGTACCGGCGCCTACGTATAGACCACCCTTTCGTCAGCAATGTGTGACTGTACGCTGACCGATCGTAAACGGCACATCCGGCAATGTTTAATCTTCGTTGATCCATTATAGATCTTGGGACGACGGCTGGCATGAACTTCTTGATGTAATAATTTACCAACAGTCATATGTATTGTAGAAATTTATTTTATTTTATGAACTTTTATGGGCTACCAGTTTCGGCATTACATTGATGCCATCTTCAGGCCCCACTCGTCATAGACGTAAAATCGCTATACACGGAAGGAGCCATGTAACTGGATCCGTGAATCAAATCGTCCTTCAACAGCTCTTGGTGACCACCGACTATGACGAGTGGGGCCTGAAAATGGCATCAATGTAACGCCGAAACTGGTAGCACATAGAAGTTCATAAAATAAAATAAATTTCGACAATACATACGGCTGTTGGTAAATTATTGCATCAAGAAAATCCGGCAATGTTGTTTACTAGTCAGTGATCGCGACTGATTTCCACGATCGCCAGCGGAGAAGATGCAGCTAGCTGCAAGCGTGACAGGCCTTGTCTCGCATGAATTCGATGCTCCGATCCATTTTCAGATGACAGTTTCGGACACCCGTTTCCGTCTGCAGTTTATTTTTCTCTTGGAACTGTTGAAATTCTGTTTTTTTTTGTTTTTTTTTTTGGTACACAGGAGAAAAACAGTCGATGGAAACGTTTCTCCAAAACCGTCATCCACCGATTCAAGAGAGCATCGTATTTATGGGAGACAACAGCTTCTACTCTGCAGCTGATACCATATCCTTCACTGGCGATTGTGGCAATCAATCGCGATCACTAAATAACAAGCAACATGGCGAGATGTTCCGCAAACAGTCCGTCATCAAACAAAGTCACTTTTGCAGTAGAAGGGGTGGGCTAATGGCAGGTGTCGATTCCTGCAGCGCGGACTATGGTGCTGCAGTCGCAGACTGTGCGGCTGGCCCCGTCGGAGGTTCTAGTCCTCCCTCGGGCATGTGTGCGTGTGTGTGTGTGTGTGTGTGTGTGTGTGTGTGTGTGTTTGTCCTTAGGGTAATTTAGGTTAAGTAGTGTGTACGCTTAGGGACTGATGACCTTAGCTGTTAAGTCCCATAAGATGTCACACACATTTGATTCCTATTGCTTTGGTAATCTGTAGAGTCGTTGGATAACGTTTCTGGATACGGTCTCCTATCCTCGATTTGTTCCTCGTTACACCCTCTACAACCTATCGAAGTTTGCCACAACTTTTCTCGGACACCCTGTAGAGGTGCATCCGCGAAAACCCCACCAATTAAACTACCATTTGCTAAAATCCTCATATATGTGTGGAAATGTGTCCATAAAAAATATGAGTTATACACCCATTTGCAACAAATCGCTCCTGAAGCCGAAGACCAAGAAGGGCGTCATTACCTTACCGGAACTTGCGCGAAATGCGTTGGATAACTTTGGCGATGCAGAATGTGTCCAACGTTTGCTTCCCTCGGGGTATCGTCGGACGGAATTATTCCTCCTGCTGCCACACTGTCAATCGATCAAAGGCTACGCTTCAGCTGTTTGGTTGGGTATCACTGCAACATCCTCCTTACAGCTCGGATTTTCACTGAGTACGAAATTTTTACGAGGTCTATTTTTTTCTCAACTTACCATCGGTCGAGAAAGAGATACGACAGTGAAAACCAAAAAGTCTTTATTTGCAGCATTTATCTGCACCTAATTATCTATATAGTCGCTTCTCGGTGGCTAGAAAGAAAGCTCCCTTGTATTATTTTGTGCTTCAGCTTACAAAGTACTTTATGTAATCCTAAAGTAATTATTTTAGTTTACACAAATTACAAACACGGAATATTTGCGACATTTGTCCATCGAGGGACACACACGCGATAGTCCGTCTCTTTCCACTTATGCCCAAACATGTCAGCGATGATGCTGACAACAGAGGCGAGGGTGTGTCGCTTCAGGTCCATTACTTTAGCTGGTGAAGGAGGAATAGAGACTTAAACGTACCCCCACAAAAAGAAATCACTTGGTCTTAGGTCTGCTGAATATTGTTGCCACGGCAAGAGCATCTGATCAGCATCTGATCCACGTCCGATTCATCGGTGTGGTTGTTGTTTGTACAAAAACTCTCTCTCCCTGTGGCAATGAGGTCATGCACCACATTATGGGCTGGCCGGTGTGACCGAGTGGTTCTAGGCGCTACAGTCTGGAACCGCGCGACTACTGCAGTTGCAGGTTCGAATCCTGCCTCGGGCATGGATGTGTGTGATGTCCTTAGGTTAGTTAGGTTTAAGTAGTTCTAAGTTCTAGGGGACTGATGACCTCAGCAGTTAAGTCCCATAGTGCTCAGAGCCATTCTTTTACCACATTATGGAGTCATCACCGTCGTCATTCAACTGGGGTAACAAGCATTCTATACTCATATCGAGATATTATGTCCATTGCACCCTCTGTTCAGTGAAAACGATTAAAATTTGTGAAAGTAAATGATTTTGTGTTTGGCCGATTTACATCGACGTATTCAATTTTTTAATGATGTATATTTAACATTTCAGTCACTCCCTGAACAGCAGCCACACATTAAATTTTTTCGCTTTCATCCGAAGTTCCTTTTTGTTTCCAAAAGTAAAGTTAAAGGAAGATATACTTATACTTTTATCTGAATGACTGTGTACCACAGGAAAAAATTGATGGTGCAGCAAAGATTTACATCCTAATAACTCACCAACTAGAGAAGGTAATGCAATTAAATGAAGATCGAAGCATTATTACTAAATTATCTGTATTTTATAGTCTGATAGCAGAGCTGAGTTCCATATCTACATCTATATTTACATCTTCATGACTACTCCGAAATTCACACTGAAGTACCTGGCAGTCGGTTTATCGAACTACTTTCATAGTATTTCTCTAGCGTTCCTCTATTTAATATCACAAGGGAAAATAAAAACTCAAATTTCATCATGCGACATCTGTTCGTTACCCATTATAGAGGTAAGTGTCAACGAAGTATTTTCGCTTTGTAAGGACGAAGTTGGTGATTGAAATTTCTGGAGAAATTCTAGCCGCAACGAATAACGCTTTTACTTTGAGGATCGTAGCCCTAATTCTCGTGTCGTATCCGTGACACTCTTTCCCCTATATCGCGATAGTACAAAGAGAACAACCCTTCTTTGAACTTTTCTGTATCATCGTCAGTCGTGTTTGGTAAGGAACCCACACCGCTCATCAGCGCTTTACCAGTGGACGGGTAAGCGTAGTATAGGCAGTCTCTTTTGTGGATGTTTAGTGTCCTCTAAGTGTTCTGCCAATAAAATGCAGTCTTTTGGTCGTCAATTAATACATATATAAATGTTCACAAACTTTTTACAAATGTCCTCACCATTAAAGTAACGCTAACATTTTCTCTCCATTAATTTTTCAGTATTTTTTGTTTCGTGTTGTTAACAGCATAAATTGGCAAGTTATTTGGTTTATGAGTGCCAACGTACTGACGTTAACTAAGAGGCGCCATTGTAGAGGGGCGAGGCACCATTCATAAACCGATGTTTATACCGGTTAAGCAGTGATGTCAGGTACACGATGTATGCAGTGGCCCATTTAACTACCATAGAGGGATGGTAATGTGGGGGAGAGAAACAATGAATTCTTTTCTGAATTGCTATAGTCGCTATCCTTTTAACATGTTTGTCATCATTAAGTTTTCCATGTTACATTGTCTGATCTCCTATAGTCCAAAACTCTATATCTCTGGCATCGACATAGTATGAGAAAGTGTTACGACTTAGAACATCTACCTCGCGTATTATGTTTTCGTATTATACGAATATCACTGTGAATAAACAAGTACTTAACACAGGGAATATATGCAATTAAAATAGGAAACATGTAATTGTGGAAGTGCAATATGTTTGGGTATTCATATTTGGAATAAGTATCTGTTTTAAATAGTTATTGTACACGTAAAAAACTATTTGCGTTATGTCTTTCATAACGCGTATCATACTCCTGCATAGATTATTCATGCTTAATATGTGATTTAAATTCCGGAGAGTTTTCAATTAGAAACGAGAGTTTTTATAACTTTACAACACTGTGATGTAAAAATATCACTGACCCTTTAACTCTGAAGAAAAATGAACAACTAATGCAGGAATTATCATTACCCTTCACACACTTCACAAATCTCTAAATTTCCTGAAAAAACCTTGTTCCTGAAAATTAGCTTCTGCTGGGTAAGCCCACACACTCTTGTTTTGTTCTTGGTTCATATATTTCCTCGGAGGAATGATTCATTCACTCATTTTTTTCGTTTCCTCTCTTCCTATTGGTAGTAATTTCAGTGCTAGTTGATATTACTAATATTATAGTCACCACCTTACAACTATCTGACGTGAAATTACGGACCCATTTATGCTTCATTTTGTCATGATGAATGAGGAAAACTTCTGAATTAAATTCTCTTATTTCACCAAAACACTCCTTTTATGCTGTACACTCAGTTGCACTTCATTTTACCTGTTTCATCCCTCTACAGATAACTACTTTATGTGCTGCAGCCTGGAATTCAAATTTACGCCATGCTTTCATATTGAAGAATTCGTCGTGAGAAAAGTTTAGAAATTGGTATATTTCATGGATACGTGATTTGTATCATTAATGCTGTTGATAATTGCTGGATTTCCTATATTTTAATAGCCGTTGGGAGAAAGAAGAAGTTATATCGTACGGAAAGCGATTGGCCGCCACAGACGACTAGCTACACTGCCTCAGATCGAAACCAGAATTTTCGATTAGAAGAGAAATCCGCGGTTTACTAACAAGGGAACCCCCGCATCGCACCCCTCTCAGATTTCGTTATAAATTGGCACAGTCGGTAGGCCTTGAAAAATTGAACACAGATCAATCGAGAAAACAGGAAGAAGTTGTGTGGAACTACGAAAAAGTAAGGAAAATATACAAACTGAGTAGTCCGTGCGCAAGATAGGCAACATCAAGGACAGTGTCCTTGTGGTCCCGTCGTCCCGTGGTTAGCGTGAGCGGGTGAGGAGCCGGAGGACCTTGGTTCACGTCTTCCCTCGAGTGAAAAGTTTAATTTTCTATTTTCAGTTTATGTGACAAAATTATTGAAGTCAACGAAATTTAACAATAGTTACATCGAAATTTTTCATAGAAAATACAATAAAAACACGTATTTTGGCCATTTATTAGGATCTCGAATGAGACAACAAGTTTACATTTATCGGCCACTGTTTATTTATGTCCACTATACCAGGTGATCAAAAAGTCAGTATAAATTTGAAAACTGAATAAATCACGGAATAATGTAGATAGAGAGGTACAAATTGACACACATGTTTGGAATGACATGGGGTTTTATTAGAACAAAAATAAATAAATAAATACAAAAGTTCAAAAAATGTCCGACAGATGGCGCTTCATCTGATCAGAATAGCAATAATTAGCATAACAAAGTAAGACAAAGTAAAGATGATGTTCTTTACAGGAAATGCTCAATATGTCCACCATCATTCCTCAACAATAGCTGTAGTCGAGGAACAATGTTGAGAACGACACTGTAAAGCATGTCTGGAGTTATGGTGAGGCATTGGCGTCGGATGTTGTCTTTCAGCATGCCTAGAGTTGTCGGTCGATCACGATACATTTGCGACTTCAGGTAACCCCAAAGCCAATAATCGCACGGACAGAGGTCTTGGGAGCTGGGAGGCCAAGCATGACGAAAGTGGCGGCTGAGCACACGATCATCACCAAACGACGCGCGTAAGAGATCTTTCACGCGTCTAGCAATATGGGGTGGAGCGCCATCCTACATAAACATCGTACTTTCCAGCAGGTGTTTATCTGCCAGGCTGGGGATGATGCGATTCTGTAACATATCGGCGTACCTCTCACCCGTCACGGTAGCTGTCTGTCGGACATTTTGTGAACTGTGTTTTTTTTTTGTTCTAATAAAACCCCATGTCATTCCAAACATGTGTGTCAATTTTTAATTCTCTATCTAAAATATTTCGTGGTTTATTAAGTTTTCAAATTTGTACTGACTTTTTGATCACCCGGTACATATCAAAGGTTTAAGCCTCCATCATCAGGTGGATTTTTATTTTATAATACGACATGTGTGACTTGTGTTAGGACTTTCGGTGAACTTGTGGCACTGTCTAGTGAAGAAACAAAACAGTATTACAAAACATGGCTCTTTGGAGGTCTTTGACTAGAAACTAAATGTAAATATGAAAATATAACAACTGAAATAAAATACCTCAAATGGTCGCAGCCTCCTTTTTCTGTCGTAACACATCCCATATAATATGTCACACTTTGTAAACGATGATAGTGTCTGGAAAGAACTAACTACGAAGAACGAACATAAAAAACAAGAATACTTTTTCAAAGTAGAATGAACATATAGGAATAAAACATCATTATTTCGTATCAGGTTTTAAAGCTTCGTACAAGTCATCGGTTGAGCTGATGAATACATACGTTACTGTAAATATTTCAAGTATTTCAAGTAGTAAAAAAATCATATTTGTGTGCAGTTTACGTAGGTCAAATTTCATACTCTTTTATGTAATAAGTGTCATATTGAAAACATTTAAGTGCAACAGTTATATTCCTAACAAAGGTAAAATTATACGTATTCGCATTTGAAGTTAATATAGTAAAAAATTTGAAATGCCGTTGAGGATCACTGCCACAAGTATATTGCAATTTTTGGAAAGCTGCCTACCAGAAATTATCAGGAAATACAGTATTCCTTGAACACCGAGTGGTTCCATTTTCAATTTAAATCACATATTTCGGGCCGTATATCCAAACCTCACTAACATTATTCCCCTTGGGCAACAGATGCGTTCGTCACAGTCAGGATTCACGTCTTTGAAGACGCGCTGAGGGACTGTATGACAGTGACAGAATACCATATGTGATCCCTATGAGATAGCTCGCCCTGCTTGCTTAAAATTGGATTCATAGGAGTTGGGACGTCGGGAGCAGAAAATAAAACATATAATTCCTTGGCGGAGTGACGCGAGATACCTCATTTCTCGCCCGGCTGCGTCTTGCGAACAGCGGCGTTAGCAATGCTCTTTGCGTTTCAGAGACATCCGCGCTCCCACTGAATATGTGATAATCCTATGAACAAGATTTTGCACGGAAGGTGGAAGGAGGTCTCAGGAGCCACGCTACATCTTCACCAGGACTTTGTCAACGTTATCTTGATGAGAGTTTGTGTGCGAAAACAAATTATTTGATACTGCTCTGTGAAAGAGTTGAGACTACAGCTAGCGCCATTAACGCTAGCCGGCCAGTGTGGCCGAGCGGTTCTAGGCACTTAAGTCCGGAACCGCGCTGCTGCTACGGTCGCAGGTTCGCATCTTACCTCGGGCATGGTTGTGTGTGATGTCCTTAGGTTAGTTAGGTTTAAGTAGTTCTAAGTCTAGGGGACTGATGACCTCAGATGTTAAGTCTCATAGTCCTTAGAGCCATTTGAATCATTAACGCTCCATAGAGATAGGTCGAAACAAGGCCCCGGGAGTAGAGAACATTCTATTAGAACTACTGACAGCCTTGGGAGAGCCAGTCCTGACAAAACTCTACCATCTGGTGAGCAAGATGTATGAGACAGGCGAAATTTCCTCAGACTTCAAGAAGAATACAATAATTCCAATCCCAAAGAAAGCACGTGTTGACAGATGTGAACATTACCGAACTATCGGTTTAATAAGTCGCAAAATACTATCGCGAATTCTTTACAGACGAATGGAAAAAATGGTAGAAGTTCACCTCGGGGAAGATCAGTCTGGATTCCGTAGAAATGTTGGAACACGTGAGGCAATACTGACCCTACGACTTATCTTAGAAGAAAGATTAAGGAAAGTAATCCTATGTTTGTAGCATATGTAGACTTAGAGAAAGCTTTTGACAATGTTGACTGGAATACTCTCTTTCAAATTCTGAAGGTGGCAGGGGTAAAATACAGGGAGCGAAAGGCTATTTACAATTTGTACAGAAAGCAGATGGCAGTTACACTTCTGGAAATGGAAAAAAGAACACATTGACACCGGTGTGTCAGACCCACCATACTTGCTCCGGACACTGCGAGAGGGCTGTACAAGCAATGATCACACGCACGGCACGGCGGACACACCAGGAACCGCGGTGTTGGCCGTCGAATGGCGCTAGCTGCGCAGCATTTGTGCACCGCCGCCGTCAGTGTCAGCCAGTTTGCCGTGGCATACGGAGCTCCATCGCAGTCTTTAACACTGGTAGCATGCCGCGACAGCGTGGACGTGAACCGTATGTGCAGTTGACGGACTTTGAGCGAGGGCGTATAGTGGGCATGCAGGAGCCCGGGTGGACGTACCGCCGAATTGCTCAACTCGTGGGGCGTGAGGTCTCCACAGTACATCGATGTTGTCGCCAGTGGTCGGCGGAAGGTGCACGTGCCCGTCGACCTGGGACCGGACCGCAGCGACGCACGGATGCACGCCAAGACCGTAGGATCCTACGCAGTGCCGTAGGGGACCGCACCGCCACTTCCCAGCAAATTAGGGACACTGTTGCTCCTGGGGTATCGGCGAGGACCATTCGCAACCGTCTCCATGAAGCTGGGCTACGGTCCCGCACACCGTTAGGCCGTCTTCCGCTCACGCCCCAACATCGTGCAGCCCGCCTCCAGTGGTGTCGCGACAGGCGTGAATGGAGGGACGAATGGAGACGTGTCGTCTTCACCGATGAGAGTCGCTTCTGCCTTGGTGCCTATGATGGTCGTATGCGTGTTTGGCGCCGTGCAGGTGAGCGCCACAATCAGGACTGCATACGACCGAGGCACACAGGGCCAACACCCGGCATCATGGTGTGGGGAGCGATCTCCTACACTGGCCGTACACCACTGGTGATCGTCGAGGGGACACTGAATAGTGCACGGTACATCCAAACCGTCATCGAACCCATCGTTCTACCATTCCTAGACCGGCAAGGGAACTTGCTGTTCCAACAGGACAATGCACGTCCGCATGTATCCCGTGCCACCCAACGTGCTCTAGAAGGTGTAAGTCAACTACCCTGGCCAGCAAGATCTCCGGATCTGTCCCCCATTGAGCATGTTTGGGACTGGATGAAGCGTCGTCTCACGCGGTCTGCGCGTCCAGCACGAACGCTGGTCCAACTGAGGCGCCAGGTGGAAATGGCATGGCAAGCCGTTCCACAGGACTACATCCAGCATCTCTACGATCGTCTCCATGGGAGAATAGCAGCCTGCATTGCTGCGAAAGGTGGATATACACTGTACTAGTGCCGACATTGTGCATGCTCTGTTGCCTGTGTCTATGTGCCTGTGGTTCTGTCAGTGTGATCATGTGATGTATGTGACTCCAGGAATGTGTCAATAAAGTTTCCCCTTCCTGGGACAATAAATTCACGGTGTTTTTATTTCAATTTCCAGGAGTGTATAAGAGTCGAGGGACATGAAAGGGAAGCAGTGGTTGGGAAGGGACTGAGACAGGGTTGTAGCCTCTCCCCGACGTTATTCAATCTGTATATTGAGCAAGCAGTAAAGGAAACAAAAGAAAAGTTCGGAGTAGGTATTAAAATCCATGGAGAAGAAATAAAAACTTTGAAGTTCGCCGATGACATTGTAATTCTGTCAGAGACAGCAAAGGACTTGGAAGAGCAGTTGAACGGAATGGACAGTTTCTTGAAAGGAAGATATAAGACGAACATCACCAAAAGCAAAACTAGGATATTGGAATGTAGTCGAATGAAGTCGGGTGATGCTGTGGGAATTGAGACACTTAAAGTAGTAAAGGAGTTTTGCTATTTGGGAAGCAAAATAACTGATGATGGTCGAAGTAGAGAGGATGTAAAATGTAGACTGTCAATGGCAAGGAAAGCGTTTCCGAAGAAGAGAAATTTGTTAACATCGAGTATTGATTTAAGTGTCAGGAAATCGTTTCTGAAAGTATTTGTATGGAGTGACTAGAAGAAGGGATCGGCTGGTAGTACATGTTCTGAGGCATCAAGGGATCACCAATTTAGTACTGGAGGGCAGCGTGGAGGGTAAAAATCGTAGAGGGAGACCAAGAGATGAATACACTAACCAGATTCAGAAGTACGTAGGCTCCAGTAGGTACTGGGAGATGAAGAGGCTTGCACAGGATAGAGTAGCATCAAACCAGTCTCAGGACTGAAGACCACAACAACAGAGATAAAATTTTGCAATGGTGTTACTTCTGGGAATCCTAGTAATAAATAGTGCTGTTATTTAACTAATCATCTCGCACTTCATACAAACTAAAATAATTAGGCAAGGAGAATGCTTCTTAAAAATTTTACCTTACTCTTGTCCTATAAACGATTTGTTCACGCAAACTGTTGCTATCTGTAGGTCAAGACTGCTTATTTTTTGAGAATTACCAATCGAAACAGAAACACTACACATAAACGCTCTCAACATTAGACACATTTTACGTAATTTTAGCAAAATAAGACGTTTCAGGATCAAATGTTGTAGCGGGAACGAATGGGATGAAATGGAGGAATCTGTAATGAAATATAACAGCCGTTGTATCGGGGCTTGTAGTGGCTCTCATTCGCATTCGACCAGCGCATGTAGCAAACTGATTCTCCATTTATATGCGAATGTATAACAAAATTTCTGTGCCACCCGATACGATGCCACTGCGAGCGTAGCTCTGTCCGTGTTGATTGCTTAATCAGAACGCTACATATGACACATTAAATAGTTACCCGACTTAATCGTGATTACTGCGCGTACTGAACTGAATTGTTTTCATAATGAGTTTCCGCGTATGCACGCCTTATCTGGGTAGTAACTGTTTGTATTTCATTATCTGCATAGTCGCCGTGGAGGTCCTGGTACTGTTAGGTTACCTTCATTTGCCTCCCATTCCTTTTTCGTTGTATTTGAACTTGCTTTCAGTAATGTTCTTCGTTGACGTCAGAGAAGGAACACTATAAATGAACACACACACACACACACACACACACACACACACATACATACATACATACATACGTGTATGTGTGGCAACTTTTTCATGTGCTGTATCACAAATTGTTAACAGTGTTCCACTCAAAACTGTCCAATGTACTAACTGCAATAGTGTATTTATGCACAAATGATTTTTACATTCAAAAGCTACCTTGAAACCGCAAAAAAAAATTACGCAACTTTAAACGACATCAGCGAGTCATTAACCACGTCCTACTTAGTCTTCTACAAAGTCTAAGACATCAGCCGTCGTTTTCCAAGTGTGTATTCAACACTCAGTACTCCTGAGTAATCATAAGCGTTGTTTGTGCCGCCACTGATGAATTAGAATTACAAATGGCTCTGAACACTATGGGCCTTAACATCTGAGGTCATCAGTCCCCTAGAACTTAGAACTAGTTAAACCTAACTAACCTAAGGACATCACAAACATCCATGCCCGAGGCAGGATTCGAACCTGCGACCGTAGCGGTCGCGCGGTTCCAGACTGAAGCGCCTAGAACCGCTCGGCCACACCGACCGGCAAAAGTCCATTTTCAAAAAGAACCGTATCAGATTTACTATTCCTCCCGAAGAGCTTTCTTTAGGAGTTGCGGTTATGGTTTCACTACAGGCGGGGAGTTTGCTTATTCTGGAAATATTGAAATGAAATCTTTCTGCTTTTGGCTATTAAAACCTGATTTACTGCTATTACAATTTCGACATGTAGTCATTTTCAAGCATTGTGGGATGTTGCAACACGCTCGGTAGTATAAAGCTTTGTAAGAGCAGTTCCATGAATTGCTGTGAATTTATGTTCTGTTCTACGTACCATATACGTTATAGAACTGGTGAAATAATTATGTAAACAGTGAAGTTGAAATTTTGTGTAGAAGCCATGGTAACTAGATCACGAAAGATGCAAAGATATATATCTTGTGATCCAGTTGGTACACCTACTACACGAAATTTAAAATTCAGTGCTTACAGCATTAATTTACTTCACATCGTGCATTACAATATCTCATGGAACTATAAAAATGAACACAAACAGTTTCTACCTCATAAACGTTTTTCTGTGGTAACCGGTTATGGTTAGTTTTTGACCATCGTCAGTCCTCATACCATGATGGTAGGCAGTGGCGATGAATGAAGCGGCTGTCGTAACTGCCAAAGCATGGGTGTAGAACATGCATAACGCGTTTGTGCTCCACCTCTACATATTTTGATACTTTTGGAGAGCTTAAGGCTCATGCACGGGTATCAACGTAGACTGCAGTAACGTAAATATTCTACAACTATCCTATATCCTATATAGGATCCAAAAGACGATACACATCGGTAGTCAGATGGATACCGTAGTTTCTTTACTTCCGGAAGACAAAGAACCTAGTTCCACTCAACACATTAATCATCAGAATACGAGTTTTCCGAGTATCCTCGGGGGAATTATTGGACTAGAGCTATAACTGAATTCAGTTCTTCGAAGCAGATGGAATAAAATATGTCTTTCGTAATGAAATTAAAGCTAAAGATTAAGTAATTTGGAAAACTCCCCAAGCAAAAAGGCTGCAGTTTGTAGTAAATTAAGGAATCATGTGAAAAAGATGACAAGTATCGTGAAGCTTTTCGCAGGTGAAGCTGTTATTTGTATGAAATTTGTAATGCTGGAAGACTGTAGCGGAATGTAGGTAGAACTGCAAAGGATCGACAATTCGCTCAGGTACAAGAAGTTGATGGTGAATTTAAATAAATGTTAAGTGTAAATAAGCGAAGAAGTCCGTCACTCTTCAATTACATAAAGAGTGATCAAGAGTTTCTGTTCAAAGTTCACGCAAGTCCCTTGCTTCCATGTCAGCGCTTGTTTTCCCGCATTGGAGTCGTTCTGCGTTTCGTACGCTGCATCAGAGTAATTGAACGGTAACTTTTTGATCGCCTCTTGTACTTTTGGGTATTAATCACCACGAACAGCAACAACCGTAAATTACCAACGTTTTAATCCTCCGGAATGATCTAAACTGGAACTTATAAGTGACCCATTCACGATCCCGCAGCCATATGTATACATGACGGAAGAGAAATTCCGACACAAGCTGCAGTCGGGCGTTGAAACAAATCCAAGGATGAAAAGGGAAGAATTATGCCGAATTGTGAATGGAACCCATATTTCCTGCATACCATGCTGCAGCATAAAGAGTAGTGACTCGTCTTTCCGACATGTCCAAAAGAACAGAACCGAACCGACAAATATATACGCCTTGACGTCGAATAATCATATCTTCAGTGCAGATGCACTGTTCGTTCGACCTCTTGTGGGAATCAGGTGAGGCTGAGAATAATTAGCACAGTGAACATGAGACTCTACGAATGTAGTAAGTGACGTATGGAAATTTGGGTTTAACTGGACACGGATAGCCGAAGTTTTTAGGGCAACTGCTCACGGCAAACGGGAAATACTGGTTACAGTCACGATCAGGCCAAATTTTCACTTGTCGTCAATGGATTTATCCCAGTTCCAGACTGCAGCCGATACCAGAATTTTTCTTCCATAACGTCTAAATAGGAATGGCAACCTAATTCTGTTTACAGGAAAGACAGCTGCCATGCAAAAGGACATTCTAAATATTCCAAGGAATTGACTCATTCATGGAAGAATTACTTCTTAAACACTCGTTCTACTGATTCTTGAGTATTGTTCTTCAGTCTGGTCGCAGCATCAAGATGGTTTGATTGAAGAGACACAGTCGATCTTACGAAAGCGACGCATTTTGTAAATGGCTTATTCAGTAAGCGAAAGATCTTTACGAAGGTGATCAACAAAATGCAATGGCAGGTTCTATAGGGTGATTCAGAAAGACAAAGACGTAAATATTTATGCGGTTTACTTTAAATGGAACAAAGATACCTCTGTCTTGTTGAATGTTTGACTCTGTTCATACCAACGACTTTGGGAAATGTTGAGTAGTAATGCATCACTCCACCAGTCTGCACACACGCCATATGGTCGCTGGTGTTGGCTGGCGGCTACTGAACCCACCATGATGCTCAAGCAAAAGCAGAGGTCGCATTGTTGGAAGCTTAGAACGCGGTTAAATCTTACAAACCGTCCTTTGACTTGTTCTGCGAGAAGTTCACTAATGTTCCTGGGAAAACAACAGTTTATGACACTGTTAACGGAAGTGTTAATGTAATGTCACGAGGCCGTCAGCCTGATGTTTTAATACTTTATTTTACGGAGCGTAATCAGCAGTTTCTGCTTCGTCGGTTGCCTCAACAGCTTTGAGCATCTTATTCAACTTACCAGAGAGCCAGTAAACATCAGACATTGCAGCTATACCGATTTAGAGTAGTTTAAGAACTACCTCCTTTGGATTTATAAAATCGTGTCACCTGTTGTCAGTGGTTTAAGAAATTCATTCTTAACGATGCGAATAAAAAAATACACAAAAAATTTTTCAGTGGAGAAGCATAGTTCACTTAAATGGATATGTTGACAACCGGAACACTCGCATATTGACTGCCAGAAATGTTCACACACTGCATGAGTCGCAACTTCATCCACAAAAGCATTTTGTGTGGTGTGTCTTATCTAGGGAGCGAATTCTTGTACCAGTATGTCTTACCGCAGCTGTTAAATCAAACATAAATCAATTTACAGTCATTATTGACGTGAAGAAACCTTATTACTAGTTTAAGATGATGAAACGTGTGATACCTCCCGTGAAACCACGACGTGGCGATGCTTCGTGATTTCTTCAATCATCCATTAACCTTTAAAAATCCGTGGACCCCATACACACCAGATCTAACTTCCACACCTTTATTTTTTGTGGGACCATCTTAAGAAGAAGGTGAAGAGTAACCAAACGAGAGCACTGAACCAATTAAATAGCGACACTACTACTGCCGTATCGGAAGTCACGGTCGATGTATTTAGTCGCATATCTGCAAACATGTGCTGTCGAGTCAACGTGTCTTTACTACAAAGTAGAGTACAATCTCCACGTATTTTATAAAGGTATTTAAATGTATTAAGTGATATCGATAAGGAATATAGTTAATAAGTGTTAGAATTATGACTGTTACACTATCATAAGGGAGGCGTTTCGCTTCAAGGATCGGTTTACTGCTCTTTCCAAGAACAAGCGGGCAACGTATATTTCCTCCAATCACCGAAAAATCATAGAAAGCATTCATTCTATGGAGGGAGTGGGGCTTCATTATCAACAGTGATCCTTATTGCGCACCGTTCGCAAGTGGAATACAGAAGGAGAGATGATGGTAGTGTCTGTCGTTACTATGGAACCCTTACCATATCTGGCTAGTAGATGAGATAAAGAAAATTCAACGAAGAGAGTTTCGTTTCGTAACTGCTTCGGTCAGGAATATCGAGAACATTACGATGATGTTGATGTTTGGTTTGTGAGGCGCTCAACTGCGCGGTCATCAGCGCCAGTGCAAAGTCTCCATTTTTCCATAGTCCATTTTTATTTCTTCACAATCCAATCTAGTCATTTTCACAAACCATAATAATGACTCGTGATATAGAGGCAGCAACGCTAGACACTAGACCACGAGCTGCGGACAAAGAGAACGTTACGAAGAGATTCAACAAATCTCTGTGGCAGACGTCATAAGAGAGAGGCGTTGTGTATCACGGGAGATTAATAGCATCAAAGTTTTGAGACTGTTGTTGTTGCTGCTGTGATTTTCGGTCCAAAGTCTATCCCATGAAAGACTCTTCATCTTTGTATATCTACTGTCACCCCTTCACTTGGACTTGCTTACTGAAGTCGATCCTTCGTCCTCCTCTACAATTTTTACCCCACATATATTCACTACCAATATTACGACTTCTTCATGCCTCAGTATACCTCCTATCAATCATCCAATTCTTATAATTCTGACAAATAAATTCATTTTCTCCTCGGTGCGATTCAGTACCTCACTTACCCATATAACCATCAGTGTTCTTGAGTAGTAAGGATTGTTTGTCATTGACATTTCACTTTCATGCAACGCTACAGTAGAAAAATATACCCTCAGGTACCTAATATTTGCATTTATATTCGATACTAACTAATTTCTCCTGCTAAACAAAATCTTTTGTTGCTATTACCAGTCTTGATTTTATATCCTGTCTACTTCGGATATCGTCATTTTCATCTACTACCCTCATGTCTCATTTCGCTGTCGACGGGGTGTTAAATTCTAATTTTTTCCCTTCATTTCAGAACGTAATTCCATCAGCATGGTCTGATTTCATTTTACTACGTTCCATTATCTCCTTTGCTGTTGTTCAGCATACATTTTTTCCAGACATTATCCACTTCAAGAAAATTCGAGTAGGATATGACTTCCTACCACGCCAGAAAATCAGAGCAACAGAAATCTTGCCACTACTGTTTAGTTTAACCTGTGAATTCATAAGATACTATGTCCTTGGTTTTTACGCCCTGAAATGTTACTGCTTTCCATAACATTATCCCCTTATGCGAACCAACGCTTTATGACTATATTTGTTTTAAATCTCGTAGAGGCACGAGCTTTCGCAAAGTGAAAAGAATTAATTAAAGGTGTTTATAACAAGAATTAAGCAAGATAAATCAGAAACTATGTTTCTTACAAAAGACCTAATACAGCTATTCACAATATATGTGGAAAAATTATATCTCATATACGTAAAAAAATCAGCTCGATATCTCCGCTGGCTCTTGTGTCGAACTGCGTCATAAACTTAACTGTATAACCAAAAACTTTATTTAGTTAGTAAAACTCTCGTCTTTGCTGAAGGCTGCTCATTCCCTCTACACTTTAGATGAAAGTAAATCGAGTAAAGAACATTCCAAGGACGTAGTCCTTAAGTGACATATGTGGAGGTATGGAGCACATGGAAGGTTAACGTGATCGTAAATCTAGGGTAGTGAAAATGAGATGGTAACATTCCCAAATTCTGCTCACAATATAATGTTCAATAAGTGAGCACAAATGATCGCATTTGCTGTACATATCGAAATGACCAGAACATGGTCTTTACGTTATACTCCGGACTTTTCCTTCACTGTTCAAGGCTAAATTTATTGTACACATATTCATAATCTTGAACTGATTTGTTTTATATGTCAGAAAATAGTGTTTACTCGTTCTGGGTGACTTGAAAGTGAGTTCAGGTAACCCTAAATTAGTCATCAATTAAATAAAAAAGATTCTTGCAACTTCGGCTGTTCCTGCACCGGACTAGACACAAAGAAATCACCCCATGTCAACATTAACACCGGACATATTACGTGATGAGTGGAAGAACGCTGAGAAAACCTACTTCAAAGTTTGTATGACAGAAATTAAATTGGATAGTCATCCCAAGTGTTCTGATAAGTTGAAAGTACGAGCAAAAACCTTACATTTCTCACGTTAGACTTGACTGCAACACGTATCGCAAAAAGAAATCTAGTGCTGTATAATCTGAAAGCCACGTAACGTTCAAGTACTTAACTGCAGAGGAAGCATGCGAGCCAGCAGCCACATTAAACCAAGAACGAAGTCCATTACTACAAGACAAGGCGTTTGCACACGAGGTAGAGTCACGGCAGCATGCGGAAAGTGAGTGTGTTATTGTCTTCTAGCCTCAGACTGATTCTACTGTAAAACTACCATAGTGGATGAGTCTCGCCAGAGCTCGGACGACTTAGCTTATGGATTCAAATGGACGATGCGGTACCGTTGCAGACGGGAAAGTGACTGCAGGTCTCTGAGGCAGACAAATGTCCATCACCCAAGTGCGAATACGCAGCATGAGAGGTGTCTCAGCCCTTATTACACTGTACGTTCCACAGAAGTTCCCCAAGCTTACGTGTTTGGAATTGAAGACGATTTACGTTCGCCAGATTATACGATAGACCTAAGTGATACAAGTAGGATTTTAATACCGAGAATACAAAAAAATGGTTCAAATGGCTTTGAGCACCTTGGGACTTAGCTTCTGAGGTCATCAGTTTCCTAGAACTTAGAACTACTTAAACGTATCTAACCAAGGACATCACACACATCCATGCCCGAGGCAGGATTCGAACCAGCGACCGTAGCGGTCGCGCGGTTCCAGACTGCAGCGCCTAGAACCGGTCGGCCATCCCAGCCGGCCGAGAATACACGTTTTCGATCTATATGTAGGCGGCAATAACACGCAATACTGGAAGGGTATATGTGACTCATTGAAAGCCGTTAGTTGAGGTTCCTAAAGAGAGCTATGAAGGTGAAAAGAAAGTAATTTACTGACACTTATCACCGACGTTGTTCTATACTAATTCGTCATAGCATTTATCGACAGCCAAATCTGTCTTTTATTTCCACTCGATGTAATAAATTGCGGTTTGCAAGCAGTTTTTGCACAAACCATGACTAGTTGGCTTTATACGTAGCATTTTAAGGGATAACAAGAAGTTTAATCTCATGTGAGACATGAATTTCTCGATAGTATCATCTATCAATGATATCTCTTCTGCACATTTACATGAAGTAAAATTCGTAATTTTGTGACTTCTCTTTCCATATAATTCTAGGAATCTTCTTAACTAGAAAAAACATGGAAATTGGTGATGTTCATCTCAGTTGCGATTCAGAGGGCCCAGTCTCGTAGATCCCACTCGTAAAAGTGCAATGACTGTCGTTAGCAGTTATGAATCTAATGAAATGTCGACATCATTTGAGTGAATGTTCATGAACGTAACTGCTAAATAACACATGTGTAAGTTTTCATTAGAAGTAGGTGACTTCAGTCGTATCCGTCTTGAAAACATTAATTGACTCAATTATTTCAGAAGGGTCTTAAGTCCACTTTTATGACAGTCTGTACTATGTATATTTCTGAATTCTTTAAGGGTCGACTCATCATTGAGTGTTGAAAGGATCTCAGTTTTTATCAGCTAGTTGAAATATACAGTGGAAAAATTTTCGTTGATTGTAAAAGGACAAGGCACTTTTGCTCTCAACAGTTCCGAACATTAACTCTATGTTCTTTATTGAGATTCTGTGATTGTCAGATACGGTTGGAAGAACTTTATAAATAAGGCATCTATGGTTTGTTTCAAAGTCATTGTAGTACAACAAGCACTAGGATGTGACATTGTGTCGGAATAGTAGCTAATATCCTATCAGTAAGAGTGAATCATATTATGAAGTTGAACTTATCGATAAGGAAAGGAGGAGGGAGGTTGTATGTCATCCTGAGCAGTAAGAAGGAAATGTAATCAAAACTGCTAAACTAAAGCGACTGTGGCATACCAATTACCGAGGAAAGCTAATACCAGCAAAATCTCTCAGACAAATTTGTACAAGCAGTTCTAAGTGCTTTGAAACCATTAATTAATATGATCAGTTTTCATACATTTTCTTGATGTTAATAAGATAAACAGTATCTTTACCTTCAGAGCAGTCAGGAAAAGTAAAACGACATAGACCAAGGAAAGGAAAAAGTCCAAAGCAAACTCTCTCAAATATCATTGCGCAGTGCGAGCAAATCGTATCTAAATCTGCAGACAGACATTTCTAACTTTATTATCAGCTGGCGAAAAAGGGATGAGAAGAATAAGATAGCTACTTAAGCTTGCAAATAACCTTAAACATGAAAGAGGAAAGTCAAAGAGGGGTAATTCAGTATCAGAACTCGAAATTGACAAAGCTCATGAGCAGCGATCAGTGAGCTTCCCGAGGAAAGTGTTTCATCATGCTGGTAAAACGTATCTTTACTTGAGTGCTGAGTCGAATAGAAAGATCATGTACAAGCTTTTCAAAGAAGTGGCTCCCCTTTCTCCGATCAAATATTAATACTATGAGAAAATATTTAACCAGAAATTTGACCTTCATGTTGGCAGACCACAAGTAGAAGTGTGTTGTTAATGCGTGCAATTAATGCTGAAAATTAAAAACAAAAGTCTGAATGAGGAGTCTCGAAGGATTGCGATTTGTGATTTAATGGTGGACAAGAGAAGAGCCAAGAACTTTTATACTGCTTTGAATAAAAGTGAAAGGCTGTGCAAAGAAAATAAACATATATTGAGTCTAAGTTTTGATTTCATGCATTATCTCCATTTACCAAGAGTGCCTTTTCAAATCTATTTTATTCCTGGCAACTGACGGTTAGTGTTTTCGACATTCACAACTTGAAAGACAATAAGGCATTTCATTACATTTATAACGAAGGTGTCTTGCACAAAGGTCTTAACGAAGTTTGGCGTTTCTTGTATCACTACTTAAGAACGCACATCCCCAAGGATACAAAAATTGTTTATCTGATTTTGATAACTGCTCAGCGCGAAACAAAAATCACTGTTCAATAAGAATGTGTCACGCTTCCGTGGATGATGGAAAATTTCAGAAGACGGACGTGTTCTTTCCTGTCAGGGGGCTTTCTTTCTTACTGTCTGAAACAGATTTTGGCCCAATGAAGAAATAACAGCGAATAATTGGCAGAATATACGCTATTATGGGTTATGTTGAACTGATCACATCATCGAGTGTAAGACGATAATTCTCTGTAGAGGTTATCTCATCAGATGAAATCTTGGACTTGAAGTCGTGGTGGACGAGACTTTACAAGAGGACAGCTCATTCACTCTAGAGACAGTTACGTCACGAAGCGTCTTGTAAGTAACATGTATTGTTTAAACATTTCATCGTTTGCACTTGAGGGTTGAGGTGTTTGGAACTGTAACAGCCTGCAGTATGATCAATAGCTTAAATGCCCACACATTCCGATTAGGACTACTATTAGTTTCTCGATCCAGCGTCAACTTCCCAGCTGTTGGATCCTATTCAGATGACTACATTCCTATCAACGCAAAGGATCTCACAGATGTAAAGACATCTGCTTCTTACTTAGTGCAGGAAGAACACATCCCAGAGTCGTGGAAAGCTGTCGTCGGTGTCCAACTTCTGCGGGAGCATCGGATACAGAAGTGCGATTTGTGATTTACAGTATTGATAGTCAGTTTGCTTTAATGAACAGACACTGTGAGTTCTTTAAACATTGTCTGTAACGTTTACTTGTTAGTTCTTTAAACAATTTCTTTGTGTGATGTAAGGGTGCTAAGAGTCTCATTCCTCACTTATTTCAGTAAAGCCATATGCCTAAGAGAGATAGTCAGCTCTGGTTAATAAGGCAGAATAATTTTTCACAATGATATCTCTCCATACTCACTGCAAACAATTAAGAAAATGTCCTGTTAAATGTTAAAAGTTTTTTTCCACTTTTCCTCGAAGCTATGTCAGATGGACCTAGGACCCTTCTGAAATAAGCTATTCATTTAGGTTACAAGTTACTGCAAACTCTGAATCCAGCACAAAGACAGATGCTACTGGCAAGCGTATACGTAGGAAACACTAACAAAATGAATTCAGTTATGTCTCTAGTGTTAAGACTTAGCGATAACACAAAGGCAGCTGTTAATTGTTATGGATTTTAAATGAGATGCAGACTCCAAAGAATACTAACTGTGAACAGTTGTGGGAGGGACTCTATTAACACAAACTTAAATTCGCTTTACAAATTACGATCGTATTGAACCATATTACCTGTTTACTTATGCACCGTCAATCAACGCTACGCACCTGCCGTGCTGTGCGTGTGCTGTCTGCTAGAGCTACGGTAAAGGTGTACATTTCTACAACGGCCTGGCGAGCTACAAATTCGACAGCTTTCATATTTCTTAAGAAATTCTTAACGAATAATATTCTGACATACAGTTACTTTCGGTTTATTTTTCCTCTGTAATAAATTTCAACGCAGGTTTCGACATGTCAAACTGGACCGTTCCCTTGTAAGGCTTGCAGGCAGTCTACATCCACATCTACATGATTACTCTGAAATTTACAGCTAAGTGCCTGGAAGAGATTTACCAAACACCTTCAAGCTACTTCTCTACCGTTCCACTCTCGAAAAGTGTGCTGAAGAAACGAACACTTAAATCTTTCCGTGCGGGTTCCGATATCTGTTATTTCATAACGATGATCATTCCTCCCTATGTAGGTCCATTCCAACAAAAGATTTTCGCACTCTGAGGACAAAGTTGGTGCTTGAAATTTCTTGAGAAGGTCAGGCAGCAACGAAAGTCACGTTTGTTTTAATGACTGGCCACCCGATTCTCGTATCATATCCGTGGCACTCTCTGTCCTATTTCGCTATCGCACAAAGCTAGCTCCCCTTCATTAAAATTTTTCGTTTTCCTCCTTCTGAGCATTCTGATGTGGGTCCCACGTCACACAGCAACTCTCCAGAAGAGCGTGGACAAACTAGCGTAAGCAGTCTCTTTAATAGACCTGTTGTATTCTCTAAGTGTTCAGCCAATAAAACGCTGTCTTTGGTTTCCTTCCCTAACAACGTTATCTATGTGATCCTTCAGCTTTAAGTTATTCGTAACTGTAATCCTTAATTGATTGTTGAATTTACACCCTTTAGATTTGTGTGTTTTATCCCGTAACAAAAATTTAGTGAATTCTGTTTATTTGTTATGTGGATGAGTTCACACTTTCCATTATTTAGAGTCAATTTTCACCACACAGATATATAGCCTAAATCGTTTTGTAATTTCTTTTGATCATCTGATAATTTTTTAAGACGGTAAATGACAGCATCATCTTTAAACAGTTTAAGGGAACTGCTCAGATTGTCTCCTAAATCGTCGACGTAGTTCAAGAACAGCTTCAGGGCATGTAACACTTCCATGGGGAACGCCAGATATTACTTCTGTTTTACTCAATGACCCGTAAAATAATACGGACAGTGGCCTTTCCGACAGGAAATCACAAAGCCTGTCAACAACTGAGACGATACTCCGTGGGCATGCAGTTTGTTTAGAACTCGTTTGCGAGGAACGGTGTCAAAAGTCTTCTCAAAATCTGAAAGTATGGAATCAATTTGACATCCGCTGTCGATAGCACGCGTTACTTTGTGAGAATAAAAAGTTAATTGAATTCCACAAGAGCGATGTTTGCTGAATCCATGTTGGCTGTTTGTCAACAAATCGTCCTCTTCGAGGCCGATCTTAATGTTCGGGCACAATATACCGGGTGATCAAAAAGTCAGTATAAATTTGAAAACTTAATAAACACCGGAATAATGTAGATAGAGAGGTAAAAACGGACACACATGCTTGGAATGACATGGGGTATTACTAGAACCGAAAAAAACCCACAAAATGTCCGACAGATGGTGCTGGACAACAAAACGTCAGTGACTGCTACCGTGACGGGTGAAAAGTACGCCGATATGTTACACAATCGCATCATCTCCAGCCTGGCTGATAAACACCTGCTGGAACGTACGATGTTTATGCAGGATGGCGCTCCACCCCATATTGCTAGACGCGTGAAAGGTCTCTTGCGCGCGTCGTTTGGCGACGGTCGTGTTGTGCTCAGCCGCCACTTTCGTCACGCTTGGCCTTCCAGGTCCCCAGACCTCAGTCCGTGCGATTATTGGTTTTGGGGTTACCTGAAGTCGCAAGTGTATCGTGATCGACCGACATCTCTAGGGATACTGAAAGACAACATCCGACGCCAATACCTCACCATAGCTCCGGACGTGCTTTACAGTGCTGTTCACAACATTATTCCTCGACTAAAGCTATTGTTGAGGAAAGATGGTGGACATATTGAGCATTTCGTGTAAAGAAAATCATCTTTGCTTTGTCTTACTTTGTTATGCTAATTATTGCTATTCTGATCAGACGAAGCGCCATCTGTCGGACATTTTTTGAACTTTTGTATTTTTTTTTTTTTTTACTCTAATACAACCCCATGTCATTCCAAGCATTTGTGTCAATTTGTACCTCTCTATCTACATTATTCCGTGATTTACTCAGTTTTCAAATTTATACTGACTTTTTGATGACCCGGTATGTTGCAATATTCTACTGCCAATCGAAGTTGGCGGTACGGGTTTGTAATTCAGCAGATTACTCGTATTTCCTTTCTTGACTGTTGGTGTGACGTGTGGCACTTTCCGGTCTTTAGTTACGGATCTTCCGCCGAGCGAGCGGTTGTATATGATTGCTAAATGTGGAACTATTGCATCAGCATACTCTGAAAGGAACCTGGCTGGTATAGACGCATTAATTGCGATCAGGGAACGGTGAGGAGGGGGAAAGGGGTGGGGCAGTGAAAGCGGTACCTCACAAGGGAACCTCCCCATCGCACCCCCCTCAGATTTAGTTATAACTTGGCACAGTGGATAGGCCTTGATAAACTGAACACAGATCAATTGAGAAAACAGGAAGAAGTTGTGTGGAACTGTGAAAAAATAAGCAAAATATACAAACTGAGTAGTCCATGGGCCACATAGGCAACATCAAGGAGAACGTGAGCTCAGGAGCGCCGTGGTCCCGTGGTAGCGTGAGCAACTGCTGGAGGAGAGGTCCTTGGTTCAAGTCTTCCCACGAGTGAAAATTTTACTTTCTTCGTTTTTGCATAGTTATTATCTGTCCGTTCGTTCATTGACGTCTCTGTTCACTGTAATAAGTTTAGTGTCTGTGTTTTGCGACCGCATCGCAAAACCGTGCGATTAGTAGACGAAAGGACGTGCCTCTCCAATCGGAACCGAAAACATTTGATCGCAAGGTCATAGGTCAACCGATTCCTCCACAGGAGAACACATCTGATATATTCTATACGACACTGGTGACGGCATGTGCGTCACATGACAGGAATATGTTGTCGAACCACCTAACTTGTACACTTGGCGAATGGGTAAAAACATTCTTCTACCTTGCCCGATTTAGGTTTTCTTGTGGTTGTGATTATCACTCCCAAAAAAGTGATGGAAACATAAGAGTTTGTCACATAAACTGAAAATAAAAAATTAAAGTTTTCACTCGGTGGAAGATTTGAATCAGCTGCTCACGTTACCACGAGACCACGGCGCTCCTTCGGTCCCAGTGTCCTTGATGTTACCTATCTTCCCATGAACTACTCAGTTTGTAAATTTTGCTTATTTTTTCACAGTTCCACACAACTTCTTCCTGTTTTCTCAATTGATCTGTGTTCAGTTTTTCAAGGCCTATCCACTGTGCCAACTTATAACTAAATCTGAGGGGGGTGCGATGGGGACGTTCCCTTGTCAGTACCCAGAAGTTCGGGCCTAGAAGCAGCCGTGGCTGGCACCTCTGGTGCCTGCAGTGTGTTCTGCGGCCCGCCTCCCCGAGCAGCGGCTCCTCATCTGCATTGCTCATGGGGCGGCATTGTGCTCCGGCCACAGGAAGGCCCGCCGTCCCAGAAAACTCTGGCCGCGCCTTTGTGCGAGCGCTGACCACACTGCCAGCGGCCCACACAACGGCTGCACACTGCTCTGCCACCGCCAGTTGAAAGGACGCCTTACCACGCTGCATCGCACGCCTGCGTTTGCTCTGCGCGGCTGTGCCCACCGGAATTCAAATCGCTGCCTTTACGATACATCTTCTCTGTCTCGTGATGACTGGGTGTTGTGTGATGTCCTTAGGTTAGTTAGGTTTAAGTAGTTCTAAGTCCTAGGGGACTGATGACCGTAGATGTTAAGTCCCATAGTGCTCAGAGCCATTTACGATACATCATTTCCCTTGTCCTTGAGTCGTAAAGTACAGTCCGTCAATCGCACTAAATCTTTTCGAAGCAATTATTTCGCTCAACAGTCTACATCTACATTAACACCCTGCCAGTTTCTTTTGTGTGGTCAAGGGTACTGATATGGTTGTGAGCAAGATACAGGGGCTGATGGAGTGGAAGACTGAGCAACATATTGAGGATAGAACATAAAATTTAATTTATTGCGCAATAAAAATTCATGCAAGGTGCTGGTAACAACATAATGACATATAACTTTTTCAATTTAAATGTATATCGGCTGATTTAACATGAATCATCAACAAGTTCCCTAACATCAAACAATCTGCAAATATGAGATTTAAACCTATCCCAAAATTTTAATGCTTGTAAAATGTTATTACGAAACACTGAAAATGACCAAACTGATTACTGTATTTAAGTCTTACTTAACCTAATGGGCACAATGGCTTACAGGAAATTATATCACAGACGTATAACAATATCTGCCCACTACAGCACTGTCTTACGTGACCTTGTGTGCCACAATGATTCACAGAAACAACTCATATAGTTAAATGGTAAATATTACCCACAATGGCGCTTGCGCTATAATCTTACGTAGCACACCTATTTACGAAGACAACGCAATTAATGCCAAGTACAGTCTGGTTCAGAATAACGAGTGCCCTACCACTGATTAAACTACTCAGAATCAGTAATGAACTGTTTTACAAGGCAAGCACATTCAGTTCAGACAAGTTAAAAAGACAGTGCCTCCATCTGAATTTTCCCACAGAAATCCATTAATAGTCGTAGGCCAGACGGTGATTCGAAAAGAACTGATAACAAGCTACCGCACTGTTGGCGGTCGGCACTAAACCCCTGGAGTGCGATAGGTGTGTGGCCCAGAAACCCCGTTTGCAACAGGAGCCGTTAACAATACCCACAAAACTCTTTCTAAAACCCCACCGTGAAATGGAGTCAAAGCAGTTTCAGAACAGTTTAACACTCAACAATAGTGAGTAAGAGAAAAAGGACAAAAAACAAACATACACGGAACTTACAATTAGCCTTGAATTATTCCTAGGTGTGGTTAAGATTTAATTAATTGTAATGCAACAGGTAAACAGTGGTGTCACAGTAGACTTAAACTTTACTTGACTAGAGTGACAATTTGGGCGTCCCTTAACTGACATAAGTTCAGTAACAAACTGAAATTCATTTAAAGACACTCAATTAAGGGTATTGTGAAACACTTCATCAACAATTTGAGCAAACATGCCCACATAGGCACTCCAGTTCATACGCAAATCAACCAGGGTACAAGTCAGTATTTCGACACGCGACGTGGAAACCCTCACTGCTCAGCAGTGCCAGCCAGAATACGACAGGAAGAAGTCTCACTGCAATTTCACCAGATGAAGATGCACCAAACAAACAGCTCACCTTTAACAATATTAATCCAAATGCCGCTAAGAAGGTAATGGCCAGAATAACACCAACCCGCAGCCACAGCGTGAGGAAGGTTGAACTCGTAAACAGAACGAACGACAGTGAGTCCCTGCAGCACCTCCAGATCCGCTGCTCGGCCGGCCCCAATGCAACTGCCACACTCACACCACTTGCCGACGCGACTTCAGCGATCTTCCGGCGTCGCTCCGCCTAGGCCAGCTCGTCTCTCTCTCACCCTGACCGAGATTCCCTCTCGGCTTCCCCCACGGAATCCCAGAGGGCGCACCAACCCGCACACCACAAAGCGAACCGAAAGAGACCGAACACACTACACCGGAACAATGAAATCGCAGGTGCACACGGCACAGGTACGTTACGGATGACCTGAAACCATCCTAATTCTTTTGAACTTAGCGGATTACATATTACATAGATGATATGACGTCAGTGAAATTTCCCTGAAAATAGTCTCCCATTGTAGACAAAATCTTAACCCGAGAATGAAAATTACCGTGATCTGATTTCATTGATACACTCATATTCAGAAGAAAGAAAAACGGAACTTCTTATAGGACTAGTGGTAGGACATGTATATTAGTATGTTCTAGAGAGCATCTCTATCATCTCGGTTCAGCATGTGCAAGTACAGAGTCCGCAATGCGAGATGGTATCGACGCGTGTAAGGCGCGAATGACGCCATGTACCTATGCGTGCAGCGTTTACCTGGTCGCAAAGTGGATCTGTCGTAGTTGGCATTAGGTCCCAGGGCTCCACTCATATCCCACACATTTTCGACTCTCTACAATTCTGGTGGTCTGACGGGCCAGGGCAAAAGGCTGATATCCTGTGACACCAAGAAGGCACGTGTTCAAGGAGCAACATTTGTCTTGCATTGTATTCATGAAAAATGACACCTGCGCTGTTGTGCAGCAAGGGTATGGCAACGGATGGCAGGATGTCATTCACTTATGTCACACTGCTCACAGTGGCCTGAATAGGCACCAGACGTGATTCGTGATTGCATCCAATAGCCACCCGCACCATAATGCCCTGTGTCTCGTGCGAATTCAGTTACTGTGATTCCGCTCCCCCTAACCGCGGCGAACCAAAATGCGGTCTTCATTTTCAAACAAACAGAACCTGAATTCGTCCGAAAACACTACCTGATGCCTTTTCTGTCCCCAGTGACGTCGTTCCATACACCGATTCCAGACAACATGTTTTTTTAATGTTCGTCTAAGGTGTGCAGAGAAGTGAACGATGCGCACAAACACCATCCCGTAATAAACGGCGACGGACTGTTACCCCTGATAGTGTTCGATGTGTTCGACTGTTTCGCTGTTGAGTCAGAGCCGTGGAGGACGAAGATCTGTCCTGCAATGCCATTCGAATGTGGCTGTCGATCGTCTCAGGAGTTGGTCTCTGTGGCGTGACCCGACCCAACTCGTGTTCTACGGCCTTCTGTTAACCATCTGCGGCACACACCCGTTGCGCTGCCGAAGCATTTCGTCCCACATGAGCAGCAATTTCCCGGATGTATGAATCACGTTCTCTCAACCAGTAACGCACCCCTTTTCAAACTCACTGATTTGTCTGTACGGTTCCCGCATATGCCTGGGAGATATAATGCACGTCTGCTCAAGTCACGTTGATCCATCACCCTTGATTTATAGCGATAACGAGAGACGCAGGCACGTTCTGCCGGTAGTTGGTGTTGCGCTGCTGACCTTGAACCCGTGTGTCGATATGTTTCAAATTATAATCATTTCTGCAGAACATAGACATGTCCTGTTAATATGAATGTTCTATCTCTAGTCGCTATAGATGTTCTGCATTTTTTGAACTTGGGTGTAAATAAGTAGTAGGAACTGATTTCACAGCGCAACACAAAATGCAAGGGAAGCTCGAACATACATCAAACTGAACACAAAATTATAATCACATCTAATTTCAGGGCAAAAACACTCTAATGTGTGTTGGTGCCTTCCCTTATAGACTGCAGCCTCAAGAACAATGTCGTTGTATTGAAGAGTGAAGCGATAGACAATTCTTCATCGTTGGAGTACACGATAGGAAATTCGGACTAAACGAAACACACTTCACAGTAAACGATCACATCAGTTCAGGGCGTAATTTATAATATTAGACACAAAGATCTCTTGATGTGAAATAGCTTTCGACAGTAACTAGCTGCCATCCTCAGATTATCAAGTCTCGCAGCAATATTACTCATCAGTTTCCTCGACATACTGAGAACATGCCCCAGTTACAATAATACAGCTTCACACTGTTTTGCCAAATATGTAGAACTAGCTAAATAAAATACTCATAGCACCAACAAGGAGTAGAAGAGCAAGAGGTAGATCAGGAAGGACGATGCATCGATGACAACTCATTTCAGATATTCAACATTAAAGAGCGACTGTATCCTTTAAAAAGGTTAGTAACGTGTAATCAGATCTTAAAAATATATGAACTTGGTGCGAAGACTAGCAACTAGCTGTTAAAATAGATAAACTTGCTTGTAGCCATTGACAGTCTGATTAATGCCACAACCCCCAATGTCATATAAAGAACTGTGTGTAACACTGGATTTAGGAAGTCTGACAATGTAATGAGTTCTTCCTTAGTTATCGGAAATATCAATCTGCTATTCACTATATAAGCTCTCGTCTCCTTGGAGATTATATGTGTTAATTAATGATTATTATGTTACAATCCTCTTGTTGTAGTTGACCGTGTATATCGAGACTTCGTTCATTGTTAAATGCAATGGTGTGGTTCTAACCGATGGAGACGCATTAAGAACTGGTAAAATTTAATTTATTTCCTTTATCACACTGCACAAATATAAACACACTATTATTCAAATTGTGTGCCACTACTATTAAACATAGAGATAAATCCTTCGCTACGCAACCGCCTTTGGCTCACGCAGCCCACACCTTCCACAGCCTCTCAACAACTGCCTCTGCTTGCGACTCTCTGCGCCACTGGGCATTTTCGCCCTCCAAAGAACAACCACTTACAGATGCTACACACCAGTATCCTCACAACTAGGCTGTACTGAGAAATTAAACTTTCTTTACGGTAGAGAGAGATTACAAATACTTGCATGAGCCGTTCTGGAATTCATCTGCAATATGTTGTATCTAAGTTTCTCTGTTCGAACACGGGACAATAAGTAGCTTGAATGGCCACTCGCTTTTAGCAATAATCAGTCCTCTGTGGCTTGTGCTTTCATTTCTTGAGAATTTGGACATGTTGTCACCTACAGTTCATCCACTGTTTTGTTTCCAAATTTTTTTCATTCTCGCACATTTGTTAGAAATTTAATATGTCCAGTTTTTTGGGTTGAGGGGTGGCGGGAGAAGGGTGAAGCGGAGACACTGGTCTGACTTGTTTGATGCGGTTGGGCACCGTTTCTTGTCTTGTACCATACTTCTCGTCACACAGCACCACTTTCACTCGACGTCTTCACTTACTAGTTATAGGTAATTACTTTTACGTGTTAGCCACCTTCAAGGTCTCCGTTCTTTTGAGAACAGTGACGTATTTTCTATTTATTCAAACGAAGATTTGTAAAAGACATTTAAAACTAGACACAATGTACGAATCAGAATAAAAGAAAGAAAGAGGCCCAAGATAAGCCCAAATTTAGTTATATCAGGCGTACTTGCTCTTCATGGTTTCGTCCACTGCATTGGATGGAGACAATCCTGAGAAGCTCTATGAACTTATTTCCGTCGTACCCTATGTATGAAGTCTAGTAAGTACGAACATGTTCCTAATAATCCAGCATCGATGAGAACAAGCGTTATGAATGTGTAAGAAAGGTACTGAGGCTGAGTTTTAACCTACTAAAGTTTTTAATTTTTTTCGAACAACAGCATTGTCCTGTTCAAAGTAGTTCTCGTCGTTAGCTATATACCTGGGAGTCGTTGTTCTCAGTCTCAGTAGCACCGCTGAACTGGTAGGCCCTTCAACATGTCAGTCACATTCTTTTTAATCTGTTCCAGTCCCATAATGACATCCTTTTAAAACTTCTTCGATTTCAGGAAAAGTAAAACGTCACAAGGACTCAGATCAGGTGAACTGGGGCGGCTGTGGAACAACGGATATGCCCTTTGAGATAAAAGATTCCGTGATGTCAGTGGCCGTGTGACACGGAACGTTGTCATGATGCAGCATTCACTTATCTGCAATGTCCGGTCTCTCAAATTTCACCCGAGTCTTTCAAGGACATCTGTGTAAAACACTTGATTGACTCTGTTGGAGGAATAAATTCTTTATGCACGATACCTCTACTGTCAAAAAGGCAGATGAGCATTGTTTTGATGTTTAATTTGTCCATAGGAGCTTTTTTCCGGTCAAAGATATGCCTCAGTGTACTACTCCCCACTTTGCCGGCTTGTCTCAGCATTATACTCAAAACTTCAGGATTCATTAACTGTGACCACACGACTGAAGCATTCAGGGTCACTGGCAATCCCCTTCAGAAGATCAACACACACGTTACTTCGTCTGTCCTTCAGCTAACTTGTGAGGTTTTTCAGAACCGTTTTGCCACATACTTTTCCCACGTGCAAATCTTCAGTTAAAATTCGATGTATGGCGGAAGTGTTCAACAGGTCACCCATCACCCTTATTGTTAAAAGTCGGTCTGATAGCACAAGAGCATCACACAGTAGTTGGTTTTTGAGATTGAGGGAGAGTAGGTAAAAAATTCGTTTTGAGGATAGGAGTAACAGATAAAGTAGATTCATCTCACAACACACGTGAGAATTTTAAATATTTCTAGTGAATATGTTCGTCGTCATTTGCCTGCACATTTTCGAGGATTTTCACAAAGAATGGAAACGAACTAGCACTTTTAAAAACTTGGTCAGCATATTTTTCGTATATTAATTACAAGTATTCCTAGCGACAACAAGAAGTTGCAATTAGATTTTCTTTGCAACATTCCACTGCAAGTGTCTGATGAAGTACGTTGATAATAATACCGCAGCCAGGAAGCAATGTTCAGTCGCTGCTGGATGATTAAACTGACCGCTTGCCTGTGTAATGAGGAAAGCAAATATCAATATTTGAGCGAGGAGTTTCAACCCTTTTTTTCTATTTTTTTAATTTTCCTCTCGGTCTTTCAAGTTTTATAGGGAATTTAAACTCATAAGCCTCACGGACAACAGTTTAATGAAAAAACTTGGCAGAGCAACCGACAGACGGTTTTATAAACGCCCCTGTGGCGGACGAACCCTGTCACCAAACAAGATTGGCTGGATTCCGTTTCACGGAAAGGAAACCGCATTGTCATATAGAAAATTTCTTTCATTCGGCGTCACCACAGTGCTTCTTTCTGTATATTAATTTTTGTACAGCAACGAATAAAAATACTCGGTAGTTCACTGCTTGGAAATGGGGATGTTATAACCTGTTTTGCCTCGCGTTGTCAGAAACTGCGAGAGAAAGTTTATAAATAGAGTTGCACTCTTCCAAAGGTACGGTTCGGTGGTTTTGGTACACTCTATAAATGACGCAGTAAATGGTAGGTTACTGGTAGGATTGGTAGGCAAACGAACGTAAATGAATTTGTAAGAGAGAAATTGGGAGTCGAAGACTTACCTTTTTTTTCATTACTTATCAATCCATTGTATACTTCATCGCTTACAAAATATAAACTGCATTTAATAAGTAATAAAATTAGTTGATCGTGTAACTTCTGCACCTTTATGTAACCAAAGCAATTACTTCAAAGGAAGTTCCGTTTACAAGCACAAGCATAAAAATATGATTCATTAATGTTGTTATATTGTACTCAAAAGAACGTTCTTCACCATGATCATAGGTAGCAACTTTCTGTTATTATTAATAAATACGAAAATAGTTTGTGAATAACCGAAACATGTTTTACATATGTATTTTGTTTTGCGTTTATTTCTTTTATCTTTGGTCAGAAAATTGCGTTTTCTACCGCTAGAAGGCAAATGTGTATTGTTTTCTTTATATTTACAACAACGTCCCCCTTTTTCACTTTATAAATGAACAGTTACACATCGAGAATTATAATTTCGCAATAAACGCTGCTTACTTTTAAGTAACAGACATGAGGATAACTATGTAGAACAAAAATGTTCCGTCGGTTACCAGCCTTTTATAAGCCTTTACTCTGTTTCCATAGGGTTCACCGCTTCCCGTTTTTAGGGGAATATTACGATAGTCTACGATAGCCTACGGTAGTTTTACAACTCCAGTTATCATCCATTACCACTCCATATCTTATACGTGAGAAAATATCATCCCATCAGCGTTCTTCCTTTTCCTCGAAAAAGGTAGCAAAATATGTATCGATACGAGATACATAACATGACAATGGGGAAGTCGAGAAACAGATTGAAAGTGAGAATATTTGCTTCATCTGTTTCTTTTTTCTGATGGGGAAACTAAGGCATGAAAAGATGTTATCTAACATCAAGTCTAAATCTTCAAACTAATGTAGTGTTTCAAAAATAGGAACAACTGGTAGAAAGGTTTCTACCTTTTCTTGTCCTCAGACTGGTTTATTGCAGTCAGACTCAGCTTCCTCTCTTTTGATAATCATTTAATGTGATAAAAGGGCAGTATTTAGCATACGACTATGGAAAGAAAGATATCTACTGGACCAAAAATTCATCAGTTATCATGTTTCATGTTACTGGCAGGACATCTTCATCGACTGACTGATTCACTGAGTCATCATCCCTCCCCCCCCCCCCCCCTTCCCCCCCGAAACCATTGAGGACCGGACTAGAAACTGCAGAGGTGTTGATCTTATACTGTACGTGTCGTTTAAGAATGGATTTTTGGAAATATAGTGCCTAAGGGAGTGATATAGCGGATAAACGGTTGTTTTGAAAACACCTCGCTATTAAGACAGTTTAGAGGCTAGACCTACGAAAAGTGGTATTTGGTTTCTTGGTCAGGAATGACGAAATACATGTTCCAGTAACTTGTAAATTTAACCACAACAGTGCAGAAGTGCACTCGAAAAGATAATGCTTCAAAGACGGCCTTAATTAGTATGAATAGTTTAGAAGGAGTCGCAATTTGTGAACAAGAGAAGCGATTTTGGCATTGAGACTCCTTATCTAAAAGCAATTACAGAAAAATAAACCAACTTATATTACCTTTGTAGACCAGAAAAAGGTATTTGATAACGTTATCTGGCAAGAGATGTTCAGAGTGCTGAATAAAACTGGAATGAAGTACATAAACATCCGTGTGATAGTTTCTATAAGAGTGAGGTGGCAGTGATTAGGAACTGTCACCGGGAACAAGAATCAAATATTAGAGAAGGGGTAAGACAATTATGTGCTCTCTCTCCGCTTTTGTTCAATGCTTATATCCAGGAAGCTATAGACCAAGTTTGAGAAACTACTGAAGTGCGGATCAGAATTAACGGACAGAAGATAGATATGCTACGTTATGCAGATGATATTGCTATAGCCACGGAGACAAAAGAAGATCTAGAGGAAGACCTCAGAACAATGGAAAAGCTTCTGTGCAATCAGTATGGAATGAGAATAAACAAGAAAATGACTAAAGTGATGGTATGCAGTACAGAAGCAGAATATGATCCTCTGGTTATGAGAATTGAAAGAGAGGAGATGGAAGTGATAGAGGAATATACTTACCTGGGATGCAATATCACAAGGGATGGCAGAAGCCGGAAAGAAATTGCGAGCAGAACACAGAAGGCCAAAATTGGATTTAATCGGAAGAGTAACTAACTCACCAGCAAGAACATCAGTATGGAAATAAGGAAACGTATCATGAAAGCTTTCGTTTGGAGTGTGGCCCTATACGGATGTGAAACTGAGACAATGGCTAGAGGCCCTGGAGATGTAGTGCTATAGAAGAGTGATGAAGATCAAAGTAACTAATGAAGAGGTGCTCAGAAGAGTACAGGAAACCATATCTCTGTGGAGGCACATCCAAAAAAGAAGAGACAAACTTATAGGGCACATCCTACGACACAACTGCATCACTGGAACAATAGCGGAAAGACCTATTGAGGGAAGAAATCGGCGGGGGCGATCAAGGATGTCACACATGCAACAGTTAATGAATGGAAAAAATTGTTCAAATGGCTCTGAGCACTATGGGACTCAACTTCTGAAGTCATTAGTCCCCTAGAACTTAGAACTAGTTAAACCTAACTAAGCTAAGGACATCACAAACATCCATGCCCGAGGCAGGATTCGAACCTGCGACCGTAGCGGTCTTGCGGTTCAAGACTGCAGCGCCTTTAACCGGACGGCCACTTCGGCCGGCAGTTAATGAATGACGTTGGATGTAACACATGCGTAGAAATGGAAAGGAAGTCAAACAGAAGAAAGGAATCACGCTCTGCTGCAAATCAACCTCACGGTTGAACACTAAAAGAAAGAAAAAAGAAGTGGTGAAATAGTGGGTGACAGATATTTTTGAAAATGAGTGGTTATTAAAGAACTACTAAAGTATTTTTAAAGCTATATCTGTGAGAACTGGTATTTGACTTCTTGGTTCCAAATAAAAACAATAAGTATTGATTTTGAAATTCTGGCCCTGGGTGGAGGGGGGGGATGGGAAATAGGGGACGAAAATTTTTCTGGAAATATTTCATTATGCAAAAATTTTTGAAGCTAAATCTGTAAAAATTTGTATTTGGCTTCTTAGGTACAAATAAAGAAAATTCGTGTTTCAATGCTCTTATAAACGATTTATTGACACATAGCACGGATTCAGAAAATATCGTTCTTGTGAAACACAAGTTGCTCTTTACACTCATGAAGGAAGGAGTGCTATCGACTGGGGACGTCAAATTGATTCCGTTTTTTAGATTTCCAGAAGGCTTTCGACACCGTTCCTCACAAGCATCTTCTAACCAAAATGCGTGCGTACAGAGTATCGCCTCAGTTGTGCGACTGGATTCGTGATTTCCTGTCAGAAAGGTCGCAGTTCGTAGTAATAGACGGAAAGGCATCGAGTGAAACAGAAGTAATATCCGGCGGTCCCCATGGAAGTGTTATAGGCCCTCAATTGCTCCTGATCTATATTAACGACAAAGGAGGCAATCTGAGTAGCCGTCTTAGATTGTTTGCAGATGATGCTGTCATTTACCGTCTTGTAAAGTCATCAGATGATTAAAACGACTTTCAAAATGATTTAGATTAGATATCTTTATGGTGCGAAAAGTGGCAGTTGACCCTGAATAAAGTAAAGTGTGAAGTTATTCACATGAGTAGTAAAGGAAATCAGCTAAATTTCTGTTACGCTATAAGCCACACAAACCTGCTGTAAACTCAGCTAAATACTTAGGTATTACAATTACAAATAACCTAAATTGGAACGATCACATAGATAATAATATCGTGGGTAGAGCAGACCAAAGACTTCGATTCATTGGCAGAACACTTAGAAGGTGCAACAGGTCTACTAAGGAGACTCCTTACATCACGCTTGTCCGCCTTATTTTGGAGTATTGCTGTGCGGTGTAGGATCCGCATCAGGTGGGACGGACGGATGACATCGAGAAGCACAAAGAAGGGCAGCTTGTTTTGTAATATCGCGAAATAGGAGAGACAGTGTCACAGACATGATACGTGTATTGGAGTGGCAGTCATTAAAACAAAGGCGTTATTCGTTACGACGGGATCTTCTCATGAAAGTTCAGTCACCAGTTTTCTCCTCCGGTTGCGAAAACATTCTATTGGCACCCACCTACATAGAGAGAAATGATCATCACGATAAAATAAGAGAAATCAGGACTCACACAGAAAAATTTTAGTGCTCATTTTTTCCGCGTGCCGTCCGAGAGTGGAACGGTAGAGAGACAGCTTCAAGGTGGTTCATTGAACCCTCTGCCAGGAACTTTATTGTGAATAGCAGAGTAATCACGTAGATGTAGGTGTAGATGTAAACAGATTCTCTAACTGGGTGAAATAGGGTAAAATGTTTAAAGAAAACATTTCATTGTGAAAACATTTTCAAGGTTAAATCTTTGAAAATTGGTATTAGGATTCTTGGTTACAAATGAAAAAATACGTTTCATTGTTTTTTAAAATTCAAGCGCTAAGGGGGTGTCAAAAATGCTAATTATAGAAACTTGAAACGTGGATATCGTGTTGATCTCGAACCATAAGCGTCGTTTAAGAAGGGAGTGTTTGAAATTCCACTCCTAAGGGGGGAATAAGGGGAGGAATAGTTTTATGAATTTCTTTCATTATGAAAACCTTTTCAAAGCTAAATCAATGAAATTTTGTATTTGGCTTCTCTGTTAGAAACAAAATTCCTGTTCCACTGTTTTTAAAATTTCAAACCTTAGGGATAAAAATTTTTAAACAAACATTTTATTATATTAAAAAAAGCTAAATTTATGACAATTGGTAATTCACTTCTCGGCTGGATATAAAGAAATATATTATAGCAAATGAAACTTTATTTTGCAATATCACATAAGAATGCGAAAGCTATGATTAACAGAAACCTAGGACACAAGCTAGCAGAACCGCTTTTTTGTAACAAGTGCTCTCGGATAAGACCAAGCTTCAAAGGCGGCCTTAATTAGGATGAAAATTTTAGAAGGTGTCGCCATTTCTGAAAAACATAAAAATTCGGTTAAAGGAAAACAAAAAGAGTCTTTGCAGGCCATAGTCTACACGAGCGAAGCAGCGCACACTAAGCTAGTTCTTTTATATTCGGCATTTCCATTCAGAGTTCATTGCTACTAAAAACCTTGACTATCTGTTCGTTGTAAATTAAGCAAAGAACTGTTGACCAGTTGGTAACTGTTTTAGGCACTTGTAAAGAGGTTATTTGATTGCGGCGCAGTCTTAATGAATCAAGTACGTAATGTTTCAGCCCAGTCTCAGCTACACCATAACTGAAAATCGTTAGCAATCTGAATGTTCGTTCTCCATCTTCTCTTAACATCGTCAGTAGGTAAGTATATATCTGCAAAATTCAGCAGCGGAGTCAAGGATTTCGTCTTTCATCTTATATCCATGGTAGATACAAACTCCGCTGTCTCTAAAATTGCATCTGAGATCCGGTACACAGATCTAGTCTTATTTACGCCATTTTACTGTACACTTGTGATGTACGTTTTATCCTCATCTTCACTGGATATTTTACACTGGCTAATTTAGTGAATTCTAAACCGACAAAAATTTGCTTTAATATTAAAGCAAACCACATAAATATTACTCATAACAAAAATATATGCTTTCCGGCATCTTTGTTAGTCTAGGATGTTTACGAACAAATTTTAATCTAATTTCACTATCCATTAAACTTTAATAATTATGTGTACAGAGCAAACGCAGCGGGTTGCGGTAGCGTTATTACGACGAAATTAGCCCGTTATTAACATTCTACGGGCGGACATTAATATTTAAACACCAGTATTGAGTACATTCGCTAATATCTCTGTGCATGTCGGGATTACGAAGAAACGAGATTCCAGCTACTGGCTCCGAAATTAAAGACAATAAAATAAACAACAGATGGTAGACAATAAAAAGCGATGGGATTTTACTCTTTTCTGTGGATAATGCAGTCCTTACGCGGCAATGGAAAATTGCCAGTAAAAGCGATAAACGTCAGTATTATCCAAATGGGTTAGTTTCAGCCCGTATTTCTCAACTTTTGTCGCTGGTCAGCTTTATACGTTTTTTTTAAAAAGATTTATGTGATATGAGAAAAGAACGTTTGTGGCAGATAAAACAGATTTGTGAGGCAAAAGCATTAAATATTAGAAGATGCTGCTCAGAAGGCTCCGAGCTAATAGCTTCGTTAACAAACTTTTGCACTTGATGTCCAAATTGGAAATGTTATCTAAGTGATGAGAAGTCACTGTAAAAATAAAGACATCTGGCAAATCTCAAGATAAACCTTAAACTTCACGAAAGAAAAATGATAAGTAAATCATAAATAAAATATTGTATATTTGTATATGGGAAGTCACAATTCTAAAGTAGAGAAAACAAATACTGTACTGTTATGAACATTGTAAAGACTGGACTTGCAGTTATGGATGACAGTGCCGATGTAGAAAGGAGATTCTCAGTGTCCGTGAACATGTTCAATGAAAGAAGTGTGAAAATCATTGGATATTCATTCGGCTATAAGAGATGCTGTGGTGAATGTGTAAAACTTACTACTGTGGAATGAGATACTTCTCATCATGCGGATATGTCACCGAGTGTTGAGCCCGATGGTAAAGAATGACAGGTGAGTTTTTTGTTTTGGAGGTCAGTGGTTCAAAGCCCCGGCATGCGAACCAGATATGAGTTTTTCATGATTTCCCAAAATCGCTAAGTCCAATACCGGTAGAGCTGCCATAAAAATGACACGTATGAATTCCTTCCCTATCTTTCCACAATTCGGGATTTTGGCTTGTCTCTAAAGACCTCTTTGTCCATACGGCATGGAACTCTAATCTTACTTCTTTTTGCTATCTCAAATTACGGTAGAAAAAATATCAATAAAATGTCGTACTGCACCGCAACACTTATTTCTAAAATTTAAGAAATGTATCGTTAACTGAAGGATTGTCACTTTTCGTGCTGATTGTAGAAGTGAATAAATTTTTCCTATACTGTTCGTAAGAAAATTTGAGATCCAGAAGCAATTATATACACAACAGAAAGTTCAATGGAAAAAGAGTACATTAGTTTTCCATATGCCATGGGGATAAAAAGTAGGGAAATTTTTTCACTAAGGTTCGCTTATTTCTTATGAGTGTCTACTACGAAACAAACATAAAAACGTGGTACAGTCACCAAAATATGAAAATGTCCCAAAACAGCCCTTCGCCCATTAGGAGTAAAAAAATGGAAGAAAGGGTGCTCCAGCTATGCAGTTGCATTGAGCAGAGACTGTAAGTCTGGTACACGCTTTCGCTGCAGCCAAGAAACAATGACGTTCCTATAGAAGAACCTCGATAATTACCTGCTTCTAGAGCCCCTCCCCTCTCCATTCTTTCCAATCCCGTCCCCGATTGTCTTTGATCTCAAAGTATGAGATGAGCGTTTCCCTTCCCGTCATCAAATCATCTCAGAGCAGACCGACGTAGAAACAATTTTTCTATACTTGTGTTTCGAAAAAGCGTCATTATACCGTCATTCACTGCACTGCACTGCAGTCGGAGCATGTTTCCCTCTGAGGTTCTGCTGGTAAGAATAAAGCGCTCGTCGTGTGCTCAGCACCGGAAATTGTTCCTCCTGTTGCATGCAGCTGCACACAAAACGTGCGTGCACCGCATCCTGATCCACGGGTATAATCGTCCGCAAATGAAAGCGGCAGGGTTCTGCGTATTGGCTTGCGAGGACCAAAGAATCAGCGAAGACTGTAGTTCCATCTCAGGAATACGATGACAGTTACAAAAACTTTTCGTTATCATGAAAAGATCCTCGTGGCAAATGATAGGAGTGAGTATTCGTTGGCAGGCAGATACATATTAATAAAGCACGAAAAACTTCTATAGGGGATTACTGTGATGAAGATACAAATTTTCAGGGATGATGGAGAGGAGTTTGAAATTTAAATTTTTCCCGACGAATTAAATATTAGAAGAGATCACGGGAATGCAGCCGTTCGTCGTAAGCTCCCTCCAAATGGTTCAAATGGCTCTGAGCACTATGGGACTCAACTGCTGAGGTCATTAGTCCCCTAGAACTTAGAACTAGTTAAACCTAACTAACCTAAGGACATCACAAACATCCATGCCCGAGGCAGGATTCGAACCTGCGACCGTAGTGGTCTTGCGGTTCCAGACTGCAGCGCCTTTAACCGCACGGCCATTTCGGCCGGCTAGCTCCCTCCACCTGGGTAGGACTGGCAGGTGTCCAGTCGAAATATCGTGAAGTTTACGACGACCGCCTGCAATTCCCAAATCTCTTCGAACAAAAGTATCAGTCTCCGTAAGAGATTCTGGTTAGGAAACGACGGGCTCAAAAGTTATAAGCGGAAATTGTAGTGACATCTCCTGCAGTTAACCTCTTGTACTGCAATCTCTCTGTTTCCCGCGTTTTAGCAAGAGATAACGTGGACCAAAACAAGAGAAAAATAGCCCAGTAAACGTGGGTTCTAAAATGCATACGTTATGAGCAAAGAGTATTTGTTCATCATTACTGTTCTGAAACACGTCTACTGAACAGGTACTCAGCAGAGACTTGCTTATCATATTTGGTGAGAAGCTAGTTAGGACAAAAACAAAGAAAAAGTTCACTAAACGCAGACTCTTAACGCCACACCTTTCCTAATAACGATTACCACATGTTCAATAGCTGTGTTCACACTAGCAAAGATGTACAAATGCTCATAGCTTTAAAGATGTCCACTTTAGAGCCGATGTGTGCTGGACGTGTTTTCCTTGTTTTTGTGCACACCATTTCCTCTCAAAGCGAGGAAAGCAAAGAACTTTCTGTAGTAGATGTCCACTGTCACAGATATCAGATTTACACTTTACATTTCGACTATGTCTTAACTGAACGACGATTTCTTACCCGAAATTGAGACATTTGCTTTTCTCCATCATTTCTGTAACATTATCACGAAATCATCCTGTATACTTTTGCGCGATATTAGACTGCGGTCAATATTCAGTTCGCGTCATTATCGTCTTTCTCGTCTTCTTCTTCTTCTTCTTCTTCTTCTTCTTCTTCTTCACCTACTTCAATGGCTCGTAGTGACGAAGATGATGAAGAAACTGTAGAAGAAGACGAAGAAAAAGAAAAAAGGAAGACGAGGAGGAATAGAACGACGCGGCAACCTAAAAGATGTTACTAAGTGCTTCGTCTTGAATGGCCCAAACCAAATGAAAATCTTTTTAATCTTATAACAGATATCTAGATGGTTTATCTGTAAAACTCTCCATTTGGTTACCATTGACATTTGCAGGTTAAGAAATGTAATTACAACTGAGTCACATGTCACTGAAAAAGCTATATCATGTAATACGCAATTTTGACAGATTCACGTGGAACATAAGCACACACTGCTGATGAAACAATTCCGGATACAGACAATTATGATAAGCAGATTAATGGAGGTCACCTTCTTCTTCTTCTTCTTCTTCTTCTTTTCCCGGCCTTGTGTTTACACGAATCAGGACTTGGCCAGTTCCTGGTAGAGGCTAGCCGGGTGCTTCCCCTGTCAGCCACCCCTCCCCCCTTTCTCCCCCTCACCACCAGCCATGCATGTGAAAGTTTCTTTATAAAACAGTATGAGACTCTTATGTCTCAAGGAAAATTTAATTATATCACATTCTGAAAACAAAAGCTAGTAGGTCGCAAAAATTAGTCACTTAATGGTAATGTAACATCTAGTGACGACGTTTGGTGACCTGTCAGCGTTTTTGGAATCATTTTCAAAAAGCATCAAAAATGGTATCACACCTCACTCACAATTCTCATTCGTATGTGAAAGTGTGCGAACGTTTTCGAAATCTCTGCCAATCGTGTAGCTGAGGCAGGACGTGGATACCAGACAGGTATTCACTTACTAGCATTTGGGAGATCGCCTAGGAACCACATCCAGGCTGGCCACCATGAGCATTACACCTGGAGCAGGCGTCTCCCCGTATCCCGGAATAGACTTGCTAATGCGCATCGTTATCGGGGAGGGACAAGTAAATGAAAATTTATTTGGCAAAAACACAAACAATTGCTTGAAATATTGTCTGTAAGGTTATGCTGTTCCTGCAGGGCCGTGTCCTACAGATTACGACTAGTACTCTTATTTCATCATAAGAATGAATCTCATGTAAACAAACACAAACGCGATGACTGATCAGCAGCCGTAGCACGCGTACGCTGGTTTTGTTGTGCTCTTGGAGATAGGTGGTGCTTGTATATTGGATATCTTATTACTATCTTACGGTAAATGAAATATTAACATATTGTAACATGTTAACAGCCATCAACATTTTTCTTAAATATATTTTAGCCCTGTAGTTTTTGTTTCAAAAATCGCGTACGGTTGCAGTCCCTGTAGTGTTTTTCTCTGATTGTCGCCGGCCGCGGTGGCCGAGCGGTTCTAGGCGTGGAGCCCGGGGCCGCGTGACTGCTACGGTCGCAGGTTCGAATCCTGCCTCGGGCATGGATGTGTGTGCTGTCCTTAGGTTAGTTAGGTTTAAGTAGTTCTAAGTTCTAGGGGACTGATGACCTCAGCTGTTAAGTCCCATAGTGCTCAGAGCCTTTTTTTCTGATTGTCGCGATATTAACGCGTAATGTGAAAGTCGCTGACACTGCTTCCTACTCCGTGGTGGAACGTAGTGAAAAAGTGGACAGAAGTAGGATGTTCTAATGTTTTCCACAAATTTATAGAAAAAAAATCTGCTTTGAACATTTCCGAGGAGCTGCATTTGCTATCGCTTAGGAATTTTCCAATATGGGATTCATAATCGAACTGGTAGCGATGTAGAATGGTAACATAGTACAGTCGATTGAGCAAGGTTTCAAATCCTGCTTCTTTCATTGAATTTGGGATACCTACATCTTTTAAATTTAAAATTCATCAAATTTATGCTAATTAACATGTACATAATAATCATTTTAATGAAAAATTCATTTTTTGTTACTAATTACACATTACACGCAAAATGTAAAATTTCATTACAAATATACTTTTTAAAATAAGAAAACACAACTACTAAAATTTTTAGCAGAAAAACGAAAAATGAAAAAAGAAATACTCTTTATTTGGACTGTGTCCATTGTTGTATGTGGACTTAGACGACCCAGAGTGATAAGCGTTGTGGAAACATGGACAATAGTAATTTTCACAGCACTGAGCACACCACACAAATGCTGAATTTTTACTGTTGCCACCATACCACTGCAATATGAACCCAACAGAGCTGACCTGGAACCATGTTAAGGGATTTGTCGCGTTAAATAAAAATATATTTAAGCTTACAGACGTATTGGAAATAATGCTCTAAGCGTTGTCATACTTCACTGTTGAACGCTGATGGGATACAGAAAGGCACGTAATGAAAGAAGAGGAGAAAATATGGCACTTGGATAGCTCTGGATTCTGCTGTTGAATGACTCGTTGATCACTGTAGCAGACGACAGTTCCAGTAATGAAATGTATTTTTGGAATTCAGATATGGAAGGAATTCAGAAATTGCTTGACGACTGTGTGTTAGTAATACCTACAATGGCTTCAATATTTAACTATACGGTGAAATCCCAGCATCACGCTTTTGCATCAGACGTATCTTACCCTGTGTTAAAGTTGCTTTTCATGACGACACTGTGTTAGCTATGAATAAGGTCATTTTATACTTCCCGTATGGTCCTCAAGGAGAGTGCTGTATTGCAGGAGTTTTATCGACTGTTAGCTCATTATCTTTAATAATTATGTGACATTCGAAGCTACGTTGTTTCTCTTGTTGTCTTGTCTCGTCTCGTTTTACGTCGTAACTGCCGCTGTTCCTACCGCTACAGGTTGGTGGGACCAGCTGGCTAGCCATTGCTCTCCAAGTTAAATCGGCCAGTTAAAATGTTGTTCCGTATTATACCTCAGTCGGTACGTCATGAAAAGTATCCTTATTATTCCTCTTGACTGTACCGAGAAGGTTTTGCTTCCGTTACGTACACGTGAAGCGAAATCCAATGAGTTTCCCGCAAACGCGGTAGAAAACGTGATGCAGTGTTTACATCAGTTTTATTCTTATGATGAACACAGTATAGTAGCTGTGATGTCGTACGTTCTCCCCTTACGTATCATCGAAGCGCAAATCCAGAATTCCAAAGAAGCTATTAAAACAGTGGAATGTAACCGTTCTTGGATACCAGCTTAATAAGATCATACTGTGGCTTTCGATACCGGACTGCTGCAATTCAGACATGCAGAAATGGTTGTAAAATAGCATGCCGTCCTTATCAAGTGTACGTACTGTTCCACTCAGCTGTTTCAACGACCTCTGACGCACTTGAAAGTGTTTTAGCCATTTCTCCTTTTTTTGACTGGTTTGATGAGGCCCATAATGAATTCATTTCCTGCCTGTACCAACGTCTGCAGCTCAGAGAAGCACTTGCGCCCTACAACATTTATTGTTTCTAGGACGTATTTCTGCTCCCGTCTTCCCCTACAATTTTTATGTTAGAGCTCCCTTTACTATAGTGAAAGTAATTCCCTGGTTTCTTGAAAGATATTCTATCATCTTCTCACTTCTACTTGCCGTGCGGAGTGGACGCTTGGTTTGAGATGCCACGTCACGGATTGCACGGTCCTTCCTGCAGGACGTCCGAGTCCACCCTTGGGTATGGATGTGTTTAGTAGTCCTTAGCGTAAGTTAGTTTAAGTAGTGTGTAAGCCTGGTGACCGATGACCTCAGCAGTTTGGTCCCTTAGGAATAAACACACAGCTGAACATTTTCACTCCTGATATGAAACTTCTTGGTAGATTAAAACTGTGTGCCGGACAGAGACTCGAACTTGGAACCTTTGCCGAGTTCGAGTCTCGGTGAGGCACACAGTTTTAATCGGCCAGGAAGTTTCATATCAGCGCACACTCCGCTGCAGAGTGGAAATCTCATTTTCATCCTACTTCTGAGTGTTTCCTATTTGAACACTCCCTCACCATTCTGTAGAGAACTTCATCTCTTACCTTACCAGTCCACGTAATTTTCAATAATCTTCTGTAACTCCACATCTTGATTCTCATGTGTTCCGGTTTTCCCCCAGTCCATGATGCACTCCAAAAGCACATTCTCATTTTTTTTAATGCAATAATGGCAATGTTTGATTTTTTTGCCCGGCAATGCCCTCTTTTATTCTGCCTCCTTGCTTCGTCCGTCATCGGCTACCTCGCTCCCTACGTAGCGGAATTCCTTCGTGATCCCCAATTTTGATGTTAAGCTTGTTGCCACTCTCAGTTCTGCTACTTCACATTACTTTCGTCTTTCCCCTATTTACTCTCAGTCTTTATTCTGTACTCATTAGGCTGTTCATTCCATTCAACAGATCCTAAGGCTAACAACGTCATAAGTTAATCTTATCATTCGTAACCTTTCACCCAGAATTTTCATTCCTCTCCTTCTCCTTTTTTTTATTTCCATCGTTGGTTTTTGGATGTACAGATTGAATAATACTGACGAAAGACTGCATCCCTGTATTACATCCTTATTCATTAGGGAACTTCGTTCTTGGTCTTCCAGTCTTATTCTCCATTTTGATTCGTATTGTTCCATACAGTTACCCTGTGTTTAAGTTGCTTTTCATGACAACACTGTGTTGGCTAAGAATGAGGGCATTTTATACTTCCCGTATGGTCTCCAAAGGAGAGTGCTGTATGCAGGAGTTTTATCAACTGTTACTTCATTTTGTTCATATAGTTTGGTTCGTATTGGTATTGCCTTCTTTCCCTGTATGTTCAAATGTGTGCGAAGTCTTATCTGACTTAACTGCTAAGGTCATCAGTCCCTAAGCTAACACACTACTTAACCTAGATTATCCTAAGGACAAACACACACACCCATGCCCGAGGGAGGACTCGAACCCTCCGCTGGGACCAGCCGCACAGTCCATGACTGAGCGCCTTAGATCGCTCGGCTAATCCCACGCGGCTTCTTTCCCTGTAGCTTACACCTAGTTTTTCTCAAAATTTCGAACATCTTGCACAATCCTACATTGTCGAACTGTTTTTATAGGTCGACAAATCTAACGAGCGAATCATGATTTTTCTTCAGTCTTGCTCCCATTATCGAGCTCTACGTCAGAACTGTTACTCCGGCGTCTTTGCCTTTCCAAAGTCCAACTGATGTTCACCTAACAGATCTTCAGTTTTTTTTTTCAATCTTCTGTGTAATTCAGATCAGCAACTTGGATGTACGACCTTTTAAGCAGACTATGCGATAATCTCGTACTTAACTGCTCTTGTATCTTTGGAATTGTGTCGATGGGTATTTTTCCGAAATTCTGTGTCGTATGTGTCTTAATATTCAATGCCGAATCTACAGTTAACACCACCACGGAAGGCAGATGTTCTTTCATCAAAAGTATAGCTGTTTAATTACGTGATAACCAAGATCTGAATGCGGCAGCCCGACGGTGGAAAACTTGAATTATCTTGTGATCGTCAACGGCGGAGCAACATCAGATCACATATAAGAATTATTTTTCGAACTCTTCTCGATTAGCATTTCTTGCTCTTCATTTGATTTTGTCCACGTTTCATTCGTCATCAGGGCCGAAATTTTTGTATATTTTTTTAACAACTTGAAGAATACCGCTCACTTAGCTGTCCTTGTTCTTGATTTGATTTTGTTCAGCTTTTATTTGTCATCAGGAATTCTGTTCACTATTGAGTCTGCTTTTATGGTATGGTTATTATACTGTTATACAATCATGGTGAACTCTTCCATACCTCGCTGTCATCCAAAGAACATATTCATCTATCATGTAGCCTTCGATGTTTCTGTGTTTGTGTCATAACTTGCTTTATTCATTGGCGACATTTTGCATATAGTAAAAGCATATTGTGTCTTTTTAGACTTAGACACAGATCTTCTACTACCAGCCAGATACGAACATATTATCTTCGCAGTTATTGCCTCGCTGAATATCTTAATTAAGAAAGTAACATCGTAAAACAGCGATGATATCTTTAAACAACCATCCGAAACAAGCCGAGGTCTAGAAAATGTTGCTCAAGTGTAAGACAGCCTATGGAAAAATGGGACGAAAGCTACAAAGCTGGTAGTTGTATATATGAGAATTAAAGGGTCGTCGCATCTAAACGGAGTAGCATTTTCTATTTCACAAATCTTAGTAGTATACATGGTGTCACTCCTTAGTGTCGACAACCGCGTTTCCTAGCTGGAGTAAGCCCAAACAAATACGCTCATCACATCTTTCATGCAACGCCCAGTCAGTTTATTTCCTGTTACAAACGAAATTATTCTTAAAACATAATTTTACCTGCCCGTTCTATAGAGCGGCCCCTGATTAGTCAATTTTCGTAACATTTGTGTGAGAAACTGGGGCAGTCCCCCTAGATTCCCTTTCCTAAAGTAACATTTGATAACGTATTTCAGCTTTTATGTTATTATTTTACTGTCAATAATTTCACATATTGTTTTATACACTCTTTAGATACCAAAGTTGGTGATACTGACAGCCTTTAAACACAAGAAACTTTTCTTTGCCATTTGTGAAGGGTCGTTCGACAAGATTCTGCTGATTCAGTCTTTTAAGTCTTCAGAACTACTGTTATGACAGTCGGGTGGGTTTCTTTCCCCAGCTATCGACAGTTCTATGATTTATTTTGTGCATATTGTACGGCAGTCGCTGTTTCTTTGGAAATTCTGCTATGGAGCATGTTCTTGTTATCAAGCGGTAGTTAGTAATTTGTTCCACATTCTTGCATTTCCTCAGATGCGACAGGTTTATCCTGCTCAGATATGTTAACTCATAGGAAACGCACCACTCTGCAGTAATAAAATGCTTATCAACACAATGAAAAGCCATCGCACAGAGATTGATGCTTGGCGAATGGCTTAAAGGACACTAATTTTAGCTTCCCTGTGCAAGAGCTGGGGCCAGATGTGGGCAGTAGACAATATTTTTGTTGTAATGTGAATAATATTGTGGTGTGTTACTTGGTTGAAATGCCTCTGAGCACTATGGGACTTAGCTTCTAAGGTCATCAGTCCCCTAGAACTTAGAACTACTTAAACCTAACTAACCTAAGGACATCACACACATCCATGCCCGAGGAAGGATTCGAACCTGCGACCGTAGGGGTCTTGCGGTTCCAGACTGTAGCGCCTAGAACCGCTCTGCTGGTGAGTTACTTCTATGAGTATTAAAATAATAATGAGCTTAAGACTTAAGTCTTGGGTAAAAAGCTAAACTGCCTTCACTGAATTATTATCGTAGCGGGTTGTCCAAGAAAACCTTCCTTCGACTCCTCCAGTTACCCTTCCCTTTCGAAGTAATACTGGCAGTGTTATCTCCTTGGCGTGGGGGAACACTGTCTTTGAATCCTGTCAGAAGCCCGATCGTACTTATCCAAGCCGATGTCGCCGTTCTGTGTGCTTTCCGGTACACGCTACTAGATCAAAAGTATCCGGACGCCAGTTAGCTCACACGCAGGTCGAACAGTTTAATTATGGTTACGACGTAAAGTCAAACGTCCGAACGCCCTTCGGCAACGATAGAGCAGAGAGGGTCGTGATGAAGACGACAGCACGCTGACCGACCCCTCTCTCGGACGACAACGCGACATAAGAGATTTCTTATTTGCGTGTCGCAATTTCCTTGCGACACTTTTGTGTTATTATCAAACTATTGTCATTGATTTAATGCGCAAAAATAAATGTCGTGTGACTAGGGCCTCTCGTTGGGTCGACCGTTCACCGGGTGCAAGTCTTTCGACTTGACGCCACTTCGGTGACTTGCGCGTCGATGGTGATGAAATGATGATGATTAGGACAACACAACACCCAGTCCCTGAGCGGAGAAAATCTCCGACCCAGTCGGGAATCGAACCCAGGCCCTTCAGATTGACATTCTGTCACGCTGACCACCTTTTTTTATCTCATTTTGTTCGATTTTGTTCGTTGCATCTGCTCAGGGCGGACGTCGTAAGACATCCGTTTAAGTTTGTTGTTGATCGATTAACTCAGTTTTTTTTATTACAGAGGGAGCTAACCCTCTGACCGAACACGCTGAGCTACCGTTCCGGCAACCACTCAGCTACCGGGGGCCGACATTCAAATCGTAATAAAACTGTTTAACACGATTTGCTTGAATTACTGTCTAGCGGTTCGAGAAGCAGGTTTCCTAGACACCTCACCTTTGAAACTAGGCAGGATACACCAATTACCTTCTTGCTTCCCGTTTTTTAATCTTGGCTAACTTTTTTCCTCAAAGGGTTTTTATATTTGTAGTAACGAGGCTGGTTAATGGGTTAAATGTCTTAGACAGACGCTCCCCCCAAAAAAATTGAGGGGAGCGTCTGTGTAAGCTATTTTTTGTTTATTATGTTTCCTTTTACATCCTATTTAACACATTAACCACTGTTCTTCTTACCATTGTTCCTCATCCCCTGTACTGCACCCCTCAATGCTCTACCGGTTCTTATTTGTTCATTACATCCCCTTTTCTAGGGGCTGGAATCTGTGACTTATAACTTTGGGGTTGTCTCGGTATGTTAATCTATGTTACACTACTGTAAGTACTTATCATTTAGGTTTACTTTTAACGGCTGTCCTCAATTAAATTTTTAAATTTATAAATTACAAGGATGCTTTCCTTTCTACTTAGAACCATCTGAAGATGCTACTTCAACGAAGAGAAACTGATCGTAAATAAATTACCAAATTACAGGCGTTTACGGTTTTTTTCAAGTTCATTTTACCAGAACTATTTAAAACATGACAAACTGCGGAGTTTAGACACTTCACTACATTCGCTCCTCCAAAAGGATCGAATAGATTCAACAGGGCAAGAAGCACATCGAGAATAAAATTCATTTGACACTGGAACCACTTTCAAAACCGACGTTTCTTCAGGGCGACCAAACCTCGAAGGATTAATGCCGCTTCTACGCTGCCTAGTGCCCAAAAAGAAGATCTGGATGTATTGGCACTTACACTGTTTGATCAAAAGTATCTGGACACCATGTCATTCCGAATAGACGAGTAGATGTCATAAGACGCGGACCCGCCAACACAAAAGGAGGCGGCGTGTTGTATCAGTAGTAAAGTAGTAATGTCACGGTGGAACAGTCAGCAGAGCTCACTGACTTCGAACGTGGACTAGTCAGTGTATATCACCTTAGTAACAAATCCATGAAGAACATTTCAATCCTTATGAATGTGTCCGACTATTGGTTATGTGACTGTGAAGTTGAGACGTCACGGAACAACCCCATCTAGATGAGGACGAGGCAGACTAATGCGCTGACGGACTCAGACCGTCAAGCATTACGGAGGCTAGTTGTAGAATATCGCATGAGCTCAGTGGAGGGAATCACTCGTGATTTTCAAAGTGCTAGCAACAGTCCACCTGACAGAGTGTGGGTAGGAAATTAAAAAGAATTGGGTACACTGCACTAGCAGACACACTTCAGCCACACATTTCCGTAGTCAATGCCAAGTGACGCTTGAGATGGTGAAAGGGGGACGCCATTGGACAGTGCAAGACTGTAAACAAGTTGTTTGGAATGACGGAGCACGCCATAGCCTGTAGCTAACCGGCGGGACGCTCTGGGTTTGGAGAATTCGTAGAGAAGTACCAATAGCATGCATCGCTCACACCGACACAGGGGAAACATTAATCGAATCTTACAAAAGTTTATTGATCAACGAAAGAAAAGTCTGCTTCGACGACAGTAACAAGATTACAATTACAGTGTCCCACAGGTATGAAGACTTTGCGGTATGTTGATTCCAGAGTCTGACAAAGTAACACAGTTAGGCTCTGAGCACTATGGGACTTAACATCTGTGGTCATCAGTCCCCTAGAACTTAGAACTACTTACACCTAACTAACGTAAGGACATCACACACATCCATGCCCGAGGCAGGATTCGAACCTGCGACCGTAGCAGTCGCGCGGTTCCGGACTGAAGCGTTTAGAACCGCTCGGCCACCGCGGCCGGCAACACAGTTAGGATCTTCATAGACAAACACACTTGTATGGAAAAGTCCGATGAAGCTGTGCTGAGTAGCACCAGCATGGGAACAGAAAAGTCTATACTGTATGCAGTCTGACTGCACCAGGCGAAACGACAGATGCTCAATATGGCGGCGTCGGTCCCTGTGATAGACTTCGAGGGTGTCCTAAGAAGATGGGACAGTTAGCACCCACCCAGATGACAGGAGAGGGTCTCGTAGCCGAAAGAGCTGATCCGTACAGCTCTGGCACCGACCTTTACAGTTTCCGGCGGCGGAATAATTACGGCACTGCTGCTGAGAATTTTTCCGGGTTGTATGACCGTGGTCCGTGGAACTCTTCAATCCCTGACGTTTCGTCCAAGGCTACGTTGCACATCTTCGGAGCTACTCCTGGTTGTGCTGAGTCTTGCTGGCTCAGCACAGCCAGGAGCACCTCCGAAGATGCCCAACGTAGCCTTGGACAAAACGTCAGGGACTGAAGAGTTCCATGGACCACGGCTATACTACCCGGAAAAAATCTCTGCAGCTGAAACATCCGATCGTGAAAGCCTTCACTGAATGACTTGCTGCACTACTTTCTGGTAACGCGTGTGGCGGACGCAAATACGTCCCTTGGAAGTGGCGACCTCCGCTAGCGCTGGTACCGCCAGCTGGTGTCGCTCCGTTACTGCGGAAGGACGAGTTCGTGACTCTTGAAGATTGCAGGGGCAGTGAGGGCTACACGCGTACCTGAGCTGCCCAAACGGTTGCCGACTGCTTTTGCGAAGATATCCAGTGTAGCAAACAGTAGTTAGAATAGCTCAGATAGTGATGTACAATGTAGGAGGTGGTGCGGAAGGAGGGAATTTTAGCATGGTTAGCTAGTAGTTCCGTTATTGTGCTTAAGAAGATGTTAAATGTAGAAGGCCATGAACACATTTTAGAGCATTGTGTGCTGCGTGCTGTAGAGGAAACAGCTCGGAGACGATGATTATATCAGTCTGACAATCCACTCTGTCACAAACATTCATCTCTGAGGCAATGTTTTGGAGAATAACATTTCAGAAACAGACTAGTCTGCCATGAGTACCACCCTGGAAATGGTGGGACACTTTTGGGGTGAGTTAGATCGTCGAATGCGCTCCGGTCTACAGCGTCTAACACCGTGTCTGGTTTCGACTCTTGAAAAAGAATGCGCTCCCGTACTTCCACAGACATTCGGACACCTCGTTGAAATCGTTTCCACAAAGTTCGAGTCGTTATAAACTCAACAGGTCGACTCACAGCATCCTTAATCTTTATTTTCACGTTACAAGGATGCTTTCGTTCCTATCTAGAACCACCTGCAGATGCTGCTTCAAAGTGCCAATACTGGTCGTGAACAAATGATCAGTTAACAGCTATTTGAGGTTTTATTCGCGTTTCATTTGCTATGAATGTGAACGGCTGTGGCTGTCCATATTATAAAGTTGTATATGTTAAAGAGGTGTACTGTTATTTAGCAGCTGCGGCAAATTATCTGGAGTACGTTGCGTGGTCTGCACCAGAGATAGGGAACTGAGGTTCCCCTTTGTACAGGTGTCGTGGGTGCGGCACCGGGACCTGCACATCCTGACGGTGGGCTCGTACACGTACACGAGCGACCAGCGCTTCCAGGCGTCGCACCACCGCGACCTGGACGAGTGGACGCTGCACATCAAGTGGGCGCAGCGCCGCGACGCCGGCGTCTACGAGTGCCAGGTCAGCACGCAGCCCGTGCGCAGCCTCGCCGTCACGCTCAACATTGTCGGTGAGTACCCGCGACCGCAGCCGCAGTAACCCTACACCCGCTCCCGCTATCTGAACTGCCCTGCATGAAGGCCAACTTCTGGAAGGGTAACATTCAAAGAAAACTACATGTTGTTGAGGTCTTTAGTCCAGAGACTCGTTTGAAGCAGCTCTCCATGCTACTCTATCCTGTGCAAGCTTCTTCATCTCCCAGTACCTACTGCTACCTACATTCGTCTGAATCGGTTTAGTGTACCATCTGTTGGTCTCCCTCTATGATTTTTACCCTCAAATACTAAATTGGTGATCTCCTGATTCCTCAGAATATGCCCTACCAACGGATCCCTTCTTCTACTCAAGTTGTGCCAAAAATTTCTCTTCTCCCCAATTCTATTCAATACCTCCTCATTAGTTATATGATCTACACATCTAATCTTCACCATTCTTCTGTAGCACCACATTTCCAAAGCTTCTATTCTCTTCTTGTCCAAACTATTTATCGTCCACGTTTCACTTCCATACATGGCTACCCTCTATATAAATACTTTCAGAAACGACTTCCTGACACTTAAATCTATACTCGATGTTAGCAAATTTCTCTTCTTCAGAAACGCTTTCCTTGCCATTCCAATTTTACATTTTATATCCTCTGTACTTCGACCAACATCAGTTATTTTGCTCCCCAAAAAGCAAAACTCCTTTACTACTTTAAGTGTCTCATTTCCTAATCTAATTCCCTCAGCATCACCAGACTTAATTCGACTACATTCCACTATCCTCGTTTTGCTTTTGTTGATGTTCATCTTATATCCTCCTTTCAAGACACTGTCCATTCCGTTCAGCTGCTCTTCCAGGTCATTTGCTGTCTCTGACAGAATTACAATGTCATCGGCAAACCTCAAAGTTTTTATTTCTTCCATGGATTTTAATTCCTAATCCGAATTTTTCTTTTGTTTCCTTTACTGCTTGCACAATATACAGATTAAATAACATCGGGGATAGGCTACATAATATTAGGAAAAGTACGTTGTATGGCGTTTATTATATAAATTCGTTATATCTTCCCTAGTAGCAGTGGACATTTAGTTTCCTCTTGAAGTTGCCGTAGTTAAAGATCCTTGGTATGCGTGGCCAATAAAATCTAAATACCATTATGCGATCTGCCGGTCTTCAGGAATGATTCGTCAAAGACACATATACCTAAAACAGCTGAAATTCTCCTGGCACCTGAAGTCATCTACTGTTGATTTAATATCCTAGTAATGTAACGTTTTTCACACATATATAGAGAAGATGAAACACCTGTTACCCTGGAACTATTGACGCAAAAAGACACCCACTAATGCTAATGAATGTTTAATTTTTGAATAAATTTTTCGGACTGCAGGTGGTATCACTTAGACGACGAGTTGAAGCACAAGAAAATTTCCGTAATTACCTTTGCATAAGGCGTTAGTGCAAGCCTCCTGAATTTTCGGTGCTGCTGTCTTGCAAAAGTTGCTTAATGAATTTTCATGAAATGGATCAAAAGAACGACTTAGGGAACAAAGACGTGAAATTTTCTTTTTACACTCAGGGTTTTTATGTGATTCGAAATGTGGAAGGATTCTATACAGAACAATGAAATTAATGTTACATTATCTACGTAATGCCCTCAACACCGTCACACAAAGATCAGTTCTACTACGTACATCTGAAAGTCATGAAAACACTCGGATAAATTATTAACAACACATACATTAGGGCAACCAACCAACCAACAAGTGACAGTCGCTACAACGCAAATGGTTCCACAAAACGAATGCACCAAAACCACTTACACCTCCGATGGAGAGCGTTCTACGAGATGGTCTCGAGGTAAATGTCTGCCCGAGAAAACAGGCACCATAGCAATGCGACGAGCAGCACCCTGAGTTGACATCAAGCAGGTGCACCACAAACTCGCGACCGTCCTGCAAGGTAGACCGGCCGCGCCGCTGCTGGCTGACCCAGGGTGTTTTGCTTCTTCGTCCTCTCAAGCACGTCCTAGCGTCTCGTAACCAGTCCGACGACCAACTGCCCGACCGCAAATACCCGCCACCATATCCCAACAGGGGCAAAGATTGTAGTGAAGCCGGGTAATCGATAGTCGTGACAAGGAGCTGGTGTGCCAGAATAAGCGCACAACGGCTCAACCTGTTTGGTGAGAGAAATGTCGTCTTGCTAAAGCCAGTTGCGAATCAGACAGGACACCTAACCAGGACGGAATCTGCCCCACCCTGACCTTAACCGAAAGTGCTATACATTGGCTAAGCTAGCACAGTGCTGCAGTACATCTCGCCTAGTCGTAAAATATACATACATGTTAATTTGTATTTTGGAGTCGGTGTATAGAAAATAATATATAGGCTACAATTCTCAGAACCACCTCCTCGATGCAAACCATAAGCTACGTTTAATTATCGCTCTCCATTTTTCTCAATGTGATACAATGCAGCCTCAGTTGATAGCTCACTACACCGTACTCAAGTACGACACTATTTAACTCCAGGGGATTTAATACATAATACTCTGAAGTAGAGTACCTAGTATTCCTTCAGAACCGGCAAGCTACGTCTGGTGACCACGCGCCCGCTAGATACTGGCTAAGCCACCTTCGCCTCAAACTGTAGGCATACACCGATGAGCCAAAACATTATGGCCACCTGCATAATTGCTTGTCTGTCCGTCTTTGGAAGAAAATATAGCACTGATTCTGCGTATCAGGGATCAGAAGATTGTTGGTAGGTTTGTAGGAGAATGTGGCATCAGATGTCTATCAGCAGGTCATGTAACTCGCGTAAATAACGGACTGCTGACTTGCGTACTCGGTGAAGGCTCTGATAGCGAGTCAGATGGGTTCCATAGGATTTACATCAGGCGAATCTGGTTGACAGACATCATTGTGAGTTCACTATAACGCTCCTCGCATCACTGTAGCACGGTTCTGGCTTCGAGACATAGACAATTATACTGCTGAAAGATGACATTGCCATAGGGGAACACATGCGTATCCATTGATCGGCGGTTGAGCCCCGATGGTCTGGTGCCCACTGAAATCGTAACTGACGATGTCGTTGGATCAACATGTGAACACGTAGGGGTGGTCTGCTGTGGAGCACCATGTTCAAGAATGTACGATGAACTTGGTGCTCCGAAACACACCCACATGCACGAGCATTGTGCTTTTTCGTCAGAGATGCCACAGAAAACCATCTGTCCTACTTTACAGAGCAGACAAGTCTCCGAACCCCACGTTCTGTGAAGAGTCGTGGACGACCAACCGTTTAGCGCGTGGCGATAATTTCACTAAAATTTTTGAAAACATTGTAAGCGATCTTATATAATATAATTTAATATATATAATTAAAAAAACAGTCTTGATCGCAAATATCTTTTAATCGGAGTTTCCAGTTTCAGTCCTTAAGGATCATCTTCAGTCTTCAGAACGGCAGGTGGACTTCCATGGAACAAGCTGCGTCGACCCGCACGGTGAACTGACTGCGTCGTGGGTCTGCGCAGCTTGCTCCATGGAAGTCACTGCCGTTCTGGAGTCTGAAGATGATCCTTAAGGATTGGACCATGCATCTTTAGGCAGTTTGTAGTTTTAGTGTATTCCGAAGGAGGTGTGGTTATCAGCGCCGAAACCTAGGTCAACATCTGGTTTCTATTTGCAATCGAGGCATATTCTTTATAATCATTAACTTTAGGATTGAAACCGGTCACTCCGATAAAAAGAAATTAGCGATTAAGACTGTTTTTTAATTATATATATTTGATAATTTCATTGTCCTATAACCTCTTTCAGTAGATGCCCATGACTGTAGTACATGAACTTTTGATAGCTTCGCCGTTTTCGAGATATTCGTTCACAGCCTCTGCGTAATAATAATCTGCCCTTTGTCAAAGTCGCTTATCTCTACGGATTTCCCCATTTCCAGTTCATATCTTCGCTGGGAGGATCCCCGTCCGTGTCTGCTCCGATTACATACTTTTGTTACCGCGTCATGTGCACACAACGTCACCAGGTGGCATTCAAAGCCCTGGTGGGCGACGGTCGTAATGTTTTGATCTATAGGTGTATACACTCGTGTAGCCAAATCAACCGTGAAAACGCAGAAAGCCATAATCTGTCAGATTTAATGACGAAGGAAATTGCTAGCGATAAAGCTGTGTAGAAACAGCTGGCCGATTTTAATGGATAAGTTCTTTAAATTTAGCAGGTCAATTAAGACTGTCAAATAAAACTTTGTCTTGATCTTCATTTAAATTTTTGGTATTAATTTCTGATAGGTGGTACTCACTGGAATTAAGGAAAACGTGCAAGGGAGGACCCACAATATAACTTTCTTTTCACATAACCTGTTTATTTAACAATATATACCCATAAATGTTTTTTTTTTACAAAATGAACAAATTTGTAGTATGAATAAGCTTTTTCAAGAGAAATCTAAGCAGCAAACAATGTCACAATAATTACAAAAAGCCGGACCAGCAGCCCGCCCGTAATCGGGTGAAAGAGCAGTGTTGACTACCGCGCTGGACACAGTCTGTCTTATTACATGCCCTTCTGCAACACATGGAAACTGTAGCAGCACCATTGATGACAAGGGTGATTCAATTACTCAAACAAATGACATAACTTTTATTTTGAAAGCTATATGTCCAGGGGTTCGGGGTTCCGATGCGCACATTTACATAAAGGTTAAACAGATTAGGAAACAATATGACAATGATAAGGCTTACTTCAAAGCAAGCTACTTCTTAATTTCAACCGGCAGTCATGGTTCGACTGGATTCCAACTCATTCCTTTTGGCAATCTAATTTTGACTAAAGCCCTGATGACAGTTGGCTGTTAATATTTTTCAAGTTAAATTGATTGTCAGTTATCAAGATTGCTCTAAAGGAACGTCTTAAAAACCACTCGTGATCACTTATTACAAGAAAATGAACTCGGCGGAACAACAAGATCCAGTTAAAAATACACCAAAAATCAACCGGTCTTTCAAAGACAGCAACGCACTGCTTAGTACAACCGGTTGTTCAGATTATAAATAATACAATTACAACCAAATAATTTAACGAGTTAACGTCTAACCACAAGACCCCTGTTTGTTTAAAGACAAACCTGTGCCTTAGTACAATTGTTCCGCTGTATTTACGAATAGAAGCTGATTCAGTAGAATGTTAATAATCTGGTATAAACCAGAAAGGAAAGTCAATATAATAGCGGAACAAATTTTCAAATGACAACTAGTGACTTTGTACAACACTATGACCTATATTTACGACTACACAGTCGACCGAGTAAAACTCTGAGAGTCGGGTACAAATAAGAAAATAATATGGAAAGGCAATATACGAGGGCCGTTCAGAAAGTAACCTCCGGTTGATTTAAAAAAATACACCAAGTTAAATAAAAATATTTTAATATGTACATCTTACAACTACATCTTTGCACTATTTTTCTACATAGTCTCCATAGCGATTGAGGCACTTATCGTATCTCTTCACAAGCTTTGAAATTCCTTCTGCATAAAAATCACCCGCTTGTGCCTCGAGCCAGCCTGTGACCGCATCTTTGAGCTCTTCGTCGTCATCAAACCGCTGTGACCCGAGCCATTTCTTCAAATGCATGAAGAGGTGATAATCACTTGGCGGCAGGTCTGGGCTGTAAGGTGGATGGTTGATAACGTCCCACTTGAAGGACTCAAGAAGGGCCGTTGTTCTGCGAGCAGAGTGAGGACGGGCGTTATCGTGCAAAAAAACGATACCGGAAGTCAGCATACCACGGCGTTTGTTCTGTATAGCCCGTCGTAATTTTTTTATTGTTTCACAGTATACGTCTTGATTAATGGTCGTACCACGTTCCATGAATTCAACCAACAACACCCCTTTGGCATCCCAAAACACCGTTGCCATCAGTTTTCTGGCAGAAAAATCTTGCGAGGCTTTTCTTGGTTTGGTAGGCGAATTTGAATGTGCCCACATCTTTGATTGTTCTTTTGTCTCAGGGTTCACGTACTTAATCCAGGTTTCGTCACCGGTCACGATTCTGTTTAACAATGGTTCTCCTTCGTCCTCATAACGTGACAGAAAGTCTAATGCAGAGGTCATTCTTTGAGTTTTGTGGTGGTCGGTAAGAATTTTGGGCACCCATCGTGCACAGAACTTACGGTAACCCAATCTTGCTGTCACTATCTCGTACAAGAGAGTCTTAGAAATCTGTGGAAAACCAGTAGACAACTCCGACATTGAGAAACGTCGATTTACACGAACTTTTGCATCAACTGTCTGAACGAGTTCGTCAGTCACCAACGATGGTCTACCACTCCTCTCTTCATCATGAACGTTTTCTCGTCGACTTTTAAATAAACGTACCCATTCACGGACAACTCCTTCACTCATAGCTCTTGGTCCGCACACAGCACAAAGCTCACGATGAATAGCTGCTGCAGAATATCCTTTGGCTGTAAAAAACCTTATGACAGCACGCACTTCACATTTGGCGGGGTTTTCTATTGCAGCACACATTTCAAACTGCCACAAAAACTAAACTAGCGCAGGTATGACGTTCACTCGACCACGGCTTGATGCCGACTGACCTGTTGAGTGCGTGAACGCACAGATGGCGTCGCTACTCCCCCCACAACCCGCACTGTGACCAATCGGAGGTTACTTTCTGAACCGCCCTCGTACTATAGGGACAAATTTTTAAACGGTAGCAGTGTCTTAGTACAATACTACAGCCTATATTTACCACCAAAGAGCAGACAAGTAAAACTCTGAGGGTCGGGTACAAACCGGAAAGTAATTAGGAAGGCAGATAGACACAAATCACCACTAGGGTTACAGAATGTTACTCCCGTTAATGAGCAAGCAGTTCCATTGATCCACGGTGTGTCGCGGTTGTTACTGAGTGGTGCCGATGAAAACCAGGTAGAAAAAGGGCAGCCAGGCCACGAGCGGTTGTCTTCAAGGATGTCGGCCTGACATTTGTAATCGACGCAGACCGCCGTGAAGTACTCCGGTATGTTCGCTCTGCGCAGGCCCTCCTTGCGTAGCTCGTGGCTTCGGCCGCTCGGACCCCGTGACCACCTCTTGTCGCGACGTTATCGCCAATCCCCAAACTTCGTGCCGCCTCCTCTCGGTCCAGCGAACCCATATATAAAACGGCAACCAAAGACCTCCTAAGGACATAACCTACAGATACCAACTCTCCCTCATAAATTTTGCCAATGGGGCCGCAAGAAGGATACCAGACAGGTCCACTAACTCGATGACGCCACAGATTAATTTCCATAGCTGTATATACACAGGGTGTTCCATTGATAGTGACCGGGCCAAATAAGTCACGAAATAAGCATCAAACGAAAAAATTACAAAGAACGAAACTCGTCTAGCTTGAAGGGCGAAACCAGATGGCACTATGGTTGGCGCTGCCATAGGTCAAACGGATGTCAAATGCTTTTTTTAAAATAGGAATCCCCATTTTTATTACATATTCGTGTAGTAAGTAAAGAAATATGAATGTTTTAGTTGGACCACTTTTTTCGCTTTGTGATAGATGGTGCTGTAATTATCACAAACGTGTAAGTACGTTGTATCACGTAACATTCCGCCAGCGCGGACGATATTTGCTTCGTGATACATTACCCGTCTTAAAATGGACCGTTTACCAATTGCGGAAGAGGTCGATATCGTGTTGATGTGTGGCTATCGTGATCAAAATGCCAAACGGGACTGTGCTATGTATGCTGCTCGGTATCCCGGTCGACATCATCCAAGTGTCCGGACCGTTTGCCGGATAGTTACGTTATTTAAGGAAACACGAAGTGTTCAGCCACATGTAAAACGTCAACTACGACCTCCAACAAATGATGATGCCCAAGTAGGTGTTTTAGCTGCTGCCGCGGGTAATCCGCACATCAATAGCAGACAAACTGCGCGAGAATCGGGAATCTCAAAAACTTCGGAGTTGAGAATGCTACATCAACATAGATTGTACCCGTACCATATTTTTATGCTCCAGGAATTGCACGGCGACGATTTTGAACGTCGGGTACAGTTCTGCCACTGGGCACAAGAGAAATTACGGGACGATGACAGATTTTTTGCACGTGTTCTATTAAGCGACGAAGCGTCATTCACCAACAGCGGTAACCTAAACCGGCATAATATGCACTATTTGGCAACGGAAAACTCCACGATGTCTGCGACAAGTGGACTATCAGCGATCTTAGCGGCTTAAACTATGGTGCGGCATTATGGGAGGAAGGATAATTGGCCCTCATTTTATCGATGGCAATCTAAATGGTGCAATGTATGCTGATTTCCTACGTAATGTTCTACCGATTTTACTACAAGATGTTTCACTGCACGACAGAATGGCGATGTATTTCCAACATGATGGAAGTCGGGCACATAACTCGCGTGCGGTTGAAGCGGTATTGAATAGCATATTTCATGACAGATGGATTGTTCGTTCACCTGATCTGAAGTCCCCGGATTTCTTTCTGTGGGGAAAGTTGAAGGATATTTGCTATCGTGATCCACCGACAACGCCTGACAACATGCGTCAGCGCATTGTCAATGCATGTGCGAAAATTATGGAAGGCGAACTACTCGCTATTGAGAGGAATGTCATTACACGTATTGCCAAATGCATTGAGGTTGGCGGACATCGTTTTGAACATTTATTGCATTAATATGGAATTTACAGGTAATCTCGCTGTAACAGCAAGTTTTCACACAAATGATGATTTCACAAGGGTACATGTATCACATTGGAGCAACCGAAATAAAATGTTCAAACGTACCTACGTTCTGTATTTTAATTTAAAAATCCCACCTGTTTCCAACTGTTCGTCTAAATTTGTGAGCCATATGTTTGTGACCATTACAACGCCATCTATCACAAAGCGAAAAAAGTGGTCCAACTAAAACATTCCTATCTCTTTACATACTACACGAATATGTAATAAAAATGGGGGTTCCTATTTTAAAAAAAAAAAAAAAAAACGCAGTTGATATCCGTTTGACCTATGGCAGTGCCATCTAGCAGACCATCCACAGCGCCATCTGGTTTCCCTCTTCAAGCTAGACAAGTTTCGTTCTTTGTCGTTTTCTCGTTTGACGCATATTTCGTGAGATATTTGGCCCGGTCACGATTAACGGACCACCCTCTATATATATACGCTCTCAACGTGCCTTTCGACAAATTTCGATTTGTAGGGTATGTGGGGGTTCACAGGATGCGAAATTTAGAATACCGAGCTATCACCTCTGTCAACAACAACGGCCGTGATCGAGCTACTCATAGAGACAAAATAAACTTGAATGACAGTTTATGGTGAACAGCTTAATTCCCATCGCACTGCAATCTTCCTCTCCCTGGACATCGAACGTGCTTATGAGCGCGTATGGCATTCCGGTCTCCTCTTTAAGCTCCAAACCTTCACCATTCCCATTAATTACGTCCGTCTGATCGGCTCCTTTCTCTCCCATCGTCCTTCCTACGTCACCATCCATATCACGGATTCCTACACCTTTTTTCCCTCCTCCGGTGTGCCCCAAGGCTCCGTCCTCTCCCCCCTTCTGTACCTTTTATATACGGCGGACATGCCGCCGCCGTCACACCCCCCCGCCCCCGTCCATCTTCTCTAGTTTGCCGAAGACACTGTCTTCCTTGCCCTTGCCCCCACCCTGCAGCGCTCCCAACACCTTCTCCAATCCCATCTTGACCGGTTCACCGCTTGGTGCAACGAGTGGTTGCTCAAGGTCAATCCCTCCAAAACCCAGGCGATCATTGTAGGAAAAACCACCCCTTCCTTTCGCCTCCTTGATTTCTATCTCACCATCTATGGACGTCCTATCACCCTCACCCCCACCCTTAAGTACATTGGCGTCACCCTCGACTGTCGACTCTCCTGGATCCCCATCTCCGGACAACCAAGCCAAGGCACGCTCCCGACTCTGTATCCTCAAGCTCCTTTCCAGCCGTACGTGGGGTCTGGATCCCTCCACCATACTCCACACCTATAAATCCCTCATCCGCCCTATCCTTTGTTACGCCCATCCGGCCTGGATCTCCGCTCCCCCCCCCCCCTACTTTTTATAAATCTCTTAAAATCCTTGAACGCCATGCTCTCCGCCTCACCTATCGCATCCGTCTCCCCTCGCCCACGCGGATCCTGTATGATCTCATTCCGTTCCCCCACCTCCTCTTTTTCCTTGAAAGGATACGGATCCAGTACACCTTCCGCAAGCTCGATCCTCCTCACCCGCTTGTCTCACCCATCCTCTTCCACCCCCGCCCGCTGCCGCACCTGTATTCCCAAGTCCCACCCGGTCTCCATCTCTCCACCCTCCTTACCCTCTCCCAAGGTGGCTTCCGCCAGCTCCCACTCCCTGATGATGTCCTCCTCCCCTCCATCTACCCCTCCTATCAACTTTGATCTTCCCCCCACCCCTCACACTTCCTGTGTCCTTTCCTTTAGGCACCCTCCCTCACTTCTCTTTCCTTTTCCCCCATCCACCTTCCTCCGCCCCTCTTCCCCTGGCCTTCCCCTCCCCCTGCCTCCCTCCCCCTATCTCCCCTGCCCATGGCATCTCTGCTCTCCCCTCTCCCTCTCCCACTCCCCCTCCTCCTCCTCCTCCTCTCTTGGCATGCTCAGTGAACATTCGCACGCCGGAGATCATCGCCATCAGTGTCTCGTGTGGGTGCCTTCGTTTGTGTTTAGTGTTCTTTCGCCATCACGCCACCACTGTTCACGTGTTCCGTCGCCGTCGTCCATGTTATGTGCGCCGTGTCAACTAGTGTTAGTGATATTTCTCGTCCAGCGTGAACAGCTCCATGTTTTTTGTTCTTAGTGTCTACAGTTTTTGCCCGCCGTTTTGATTGTATTCTCTGTGCCACCCATATGTAATACTTATTGTACCACTCATGGCTGAAGAGCGGCATACTATGCTGCTGACAGCCCGCCTTTGTATAAGGTGATCAAAATCATAATAAAGGAAAAAAAAAATATATGTTACGTTAATCCATCCTGCTTAAGTTCTCTGTCTTTAAGTTCATCACTGGTAGTGGGGGCGTACCAGAACCTCAACTAACCCATGATGAAATAAGGTGTGAAATGGGAAACGTTCCAAGTTGCATTCATTATCAAATTAAATTATCAGTGCAGCTATGTTCTCGGTATTCTCTTGCCTGTCCCTAGACTCGAACCAGGAGCCAAACCACAGAGAAAGTCTTTCAATTACGCCTCAGTGGATGGCACATGATGTTTATGCCAAGCTTTACTTCCGTGTGGAGTTCCAAGTATAAATGGTTTTAAACGTAGAACCCGGGTATTAATGGTACTTACAACATAAATCTTCTTCATGCTAAATCGTCGAAAACAATTTTTAAGACCGTGTCAGCGCTCAAATTACACTTTAGTGCTTGCAAAGACGAAAACTGTCACTAGCTGCAATTAATAATGCCATTTACTTGCCCAAATAGCGCCGTTACCGTTTGCGAACCGACAGATTCATCTTCGGAAGGCTATTCTCGTTTGTTTTAGGCTCATTTCGTTTCGTATGTTGTTGAAACACAAAAAGAGAAACAAACAGCCAACAACTAATGTAATATAAAGTGAACAGCAGGATGAAGATGAAAATCTCTGGTGGAAACTGATATCGGCACGATTTGTATAATTAAATACCTAATTCACCTCATTACCTTTTGCACGTGACGAGTTGAAGAGCATAATTCAATATCATCAGAATACCTCCTCAGTTTTTTCGGTTGCAAATAAAGTTAAGTTATAGTTATTTTCACATTCTTCTGACTAATGTCGTATTTTGCAGTTATAACGTTTTCCTTTTACAGTCTTCAAATGTTCGCGGAAGGTGAGAGGTCTACAGAACGTGAATGCCAGGATAACAGTGGAAGCGGTGAGGATAACTTTTGGAGGTCATGTCATCACGGCAGCGTGAGGTCTTGCGTTATGTTCCCGAAGAGGTAACATCACAGACATTTCGAAGATTGGACACATCCACAAGCATTAGCTGTTCATAAATGTAACGGCTCACGACGAAATTACCAACAAAGATAACAGAGATGATAGTATTTTGAAACTCGCTGTACTCATTCTATCATAATAGATGATAGTAGCGTATGATTATGACGCACGAAATTTGGCAACGCTCGTTGTCATCGGAGCCCCACACAAAAATACGTCTATCGTGATGCCGCAGAGACATTTGAAAAGGTGACCTTTTGCTGCTCCAGAGAACATTGTTGTAATTGGGCCCACCACAGTCGCAGGACCACTCTCTGCTGGTGTTCGAGAAATCCTGACGTGCACCTTCTACACACTGTGGATGAAACGCCAAATTGTGGCATCGCTGCTCTTGACGCCCAGCATCATTTGAAAAAGAGGAAACTCGTGTCCCGTTGGACCACTCCAGTCTCCTCTTGTTAGTTACTATTCAGTTCCTGGTCATTTGGCTATTGTACAGCATGAGAATTGGCCTTTTTTGCGGTATCCGACTCCAAATAGGGGAATATTGCATGCAGTTCCCTTCGTAATGTTCGCTCAGATGCTCTTGACATGGACATGTTTTCACTGACGGTAGCAAATTCTATTGATCTGGAACCGTCATTGACAAGGCGTTATATAGTTCTCTCTCTCCTTTCGGTTCGGATGTTATTGCGTCTACTTTTCTTAGGCCATGTTGCGTGACTGCGAGTAGCGTACCATTCTTCGCAGATACGTCGAACATTCCTTGGAGATACACCAACCAAAAGACCAACTTCATTTACGGTGTGGTCTTAGTCACGTCCAAACACGAAGGCACGTTTCAGTCCTTCTGCTGGGAAACGCCTTCATGGCGACCCATTTTAGTACACTGATTCCTTACAAGAGGCTGACACATACACGCAATCTACACCACTTCAGGCCGGCCGGAGTGGATGAGCGGTTCTAGGTGCTTCAGTCTGGAACCTCGCGACCGCTACGGTCGCAGGTTCGAATCCTGCCTCGGGCATGGGTGTGTGTGATGTCCTTTGGTTGGTTAGGTTTAAGTAGTTCTAAGTTCTAGGGGTCTGATGACCTCAGATGTTAAGTCCCATAGTGCTCAGAGGCATTTGAAAAAAACAGCACTCCATGCCTTACGTCAGCAGTATAGAGTCACATGATCCCCTAGAAGCTGTTGCTTATCATCTAAAGCACTCTCTTAAGTGGATTGCTAATATTTAGGCCGATGAAATACTGTGAGAGGGACTGGTGAGAGAAAATAATGAGAAACGTAGGATGTAGTAATTGGATGTTAATGAAATTCGGAGTAAATTATACACTGTGAGTACAAACTGAAAGGTTTTGGTGGTGATTGACATGGCTTTGAAAATAAGAAACGAATCAGCGAGACGGGGCACTATTAGATGTGGAAGTAAGAATTGTATATCAAAACGAAATAACTTACACCAGCTAGTTAAAATATTTGCTAAATTGTGTACATGGTCAAAGAGCTACTTTCACACGTCAGGTAATCAGCTGCAATATCCTTGCAATGGCAGTGGAATGTACTCAGTAACTTCCTTAACTGTTAAATCTGCCAAACAGACCAAAATCTGTTTTCATATAAAAAACAAAGCAGGAACAATATCATGGAACCGTTATGGAAAGAGCTAATTCTGTAATCTGTGATGAAATTTACATCAACGTTAACGTTAATTACATCTATAGCAACTCTTCCGCTTTGTATTAAAGGTCGAAAAATTAGTTAGTTTCCTGCCTTGAGTTTTCACTTCAGTGGGCTGATACTCTAGTCATGATGTAGTAAATATGTACTACAGTATTAACCTCCTCTTGTTACGGTACATTGTACCTTTAGCTGAGAATCGAGGATGTATTAAGAAAATGCAGACCCAGAAACATTTTGCTCAATCTTGAATTTTCGCAACAGAACTTCACTTCCACGAAGTGTCGGATGGTAGCGACATTCCAGAGTCAGTAGTTGAACTTCATTTCCTACCGCAATGACTACGAGCTAACTGTTAAGGATAGCGGAGACTGAATAACGCCCCCATAGACTTGAGTTACTAGTATTCAGCCACGAGGTGTACCTCCGAAGATTAATGGCTAACACGACGTTAACGCTTGAATTGAAACCTCTTGTTGTCGTGTGTCGACATTCATCAACGTAGCAGCTTCTTGTTTGGGGTTCTTGGCTGCGGCTTCGACCAGCACAACGGCAGCTTTCGGCCATTTATCTTCGTCGCCGCCTTGCTTACGGCTTATTGCAGTGGCTCCATAATTACTTGGTCTCGCTAATCAATAACCAGTGTCCAATTCACACGACAGTAGCAAGATAACGAAAGAGTCCCGCGTACACAGCTCTTCTGGAATTCTCTGCTGGTGTGCAATGGACGGCGTAGGGTACGATATATACTCATTTGCAAAATGGATGCGGTTGCCCACAGTAGGGCTGTGGTCGCTTAGACGAGATTGATGGCACTTTCAGCCGATTGCGGTCCCTGTTTGTGGTACTACTCGGCAACACAGGAGGCACTACACTGCCGCGAGACAAACACTCTGCAGCTCCGGTCTACACTCCTTCAGTGTCGACAGGCGTCCAAATCCGATTCGAAGGTTTTCCTCTGATATACAAAAGCATGCATTTCGTCCAGCTTTATAATTAAGTGGACGATGATCCTCTTAACAGACTGCCGGAGAAGTTTCAAGTGGCTGGTATAAGCTGTAAGGTTTAATCAGCAAAGACAGGCCACCCCGATACATGCAGAATGAATAAATATGCAGAGATTGGGTTTAGCGGACAGTATTTTCTTTCTGTGGCATTTGAAAGAAGCTTCAAAGAGAAGTTCGACGGCGTAACAAGAGTGGAATTTGAACAAATATAATGGTTCCACAAACTCCTACCCTATTATACCAAATGTAGGCCAACAGGTAACTCAGGTACAGTTCTTGCCGTAATAACAAGAACCCGACGTATTGACTTTGAGTATTGGTACACGCTATAAAGTGATTCTGAAGATTATATGTTACTGACATACTGATCAGGGGACGATCTGTACATTGTAATATTAGAAGAAGCACTTCAGAGCCAAGATCGCTTTAAAATATTTATTTTGGGTTGATGAACGTTTTCAACAGTACTTTGCTGTAATCTTTGCAATTATGAAAAAGATGACAGAAAATTGATATTGGTATCGGACATCAACTCAAAATCGATATTTGAATAGATTTTTTCAGATATTATGGTCATGAATAAATAATACTGCTCGTTGGATTTCGTCTGGAGTTAAAAGCCGAACAGCCCCGAGTTATAAGGCATTTCATGCCTCCGGGAGTCATTGGTGTTTCCTCTTGGTTTAATTTTCTCCACAGAGGAGAGTACAGAATTGTTAAGTTTGGGGTTTGTGCTGACTAGTGTGAACGACCTTTCCAATGTTCTCCAAAAGTTCTCTTAAGAGAGTCTGCCATTACATGTGCAGAGTGGAAGGGATATCTGTTTCACACTGATCATGTTGGTATCACGTTGGCTGCTTTATCTCCAGTGGGATGTCTTGCAGTAACTACAGCAGCAGCATATCTTAGAAACTCGAGACTCTTGAGTGTATTTAGATTCCCATAAATAAAATAGGAACCAATGATGCGGGTCTCGAAAAAAACGCACCAACAGCGCTGAATATATCCTTTTCTTTGAGTCAGTGTGCATATTGCGAAAATTGACTTGCCCTTGATTTGCAAATGATACTTTTTACTTAAACGAAACCAGACGTGGATACGACGCATCAATTTCCGCCTTTCGGAGATAACATTCGGAAAATTTTAATCAAGTTTCGATGTCATTCCCGTGAAGCTGTAGATGCATCGAAATGTGAAGAGGGAGAAATGCACTGGAATGTAGTGCTCGCAGAACACTATTTCTATTTGTCCCACTCGTACTTCCGAGATGCCTCTTAGTGACATTTGCATTGTACAGTATCACCTCCAGTTTCCAGAACTTTTTGATAATATTTGAAAAGACAGGTCTTGAGTGCTTGGCACGATCTTGGCACTCTTCAGCATACAACTGGACCACTGCTCTATTACTTTGCGACCATTCGCCATAATAGACATTCACTCTTTCGGCTGTAACATACATTGGGAACGTTTCATTAGCTGTATGAGTATGTTATTTGATTGCTGCAATAGCAGAACATATACTGATGAGCTTGAAGCGCATAGATAAACACAAGAACCACAGCTGAGTTACATCTTCGCTTACTTTTGGTATAACACGGAAAATATATGTGGAACCTCTTCTCCTGGCAGTGGAATACTGCTTCGCAGCGCTGTTATCGTGATACTATTTGATCAAGTCCCACATATGTTACGTCACTGACGTCCTGTTAGAAGCTTTTTTTAGAATGTCACATAAGAAGTCCGTTAGAAAAAAGAAGATCAGTTTCGTAATTCGCGGACTATATACGACAAAAGTTACTTGCGATCATGAGGAAATTTCCCATATTGTCCGCTACAACTTGGTGAAATCCTTATCTCGATATATTTATTCTTTCGAGATATACTTGGGATGGTCTGTCTTAGATGTAGTATGGAAGAGTAATAAGGTTTTATCTACGGCATTAGTGGAATACGCGAGTGCTCAAAGGCTGTAAATTAAGTCACCTTCCAGTAGTTTTATGGTGGGCTGTTTCCGCCTCCATGGTAGTACCGATGCTAGAAATTCTGAAATGAACAAAGGTAATAGTTTAACAAGGAGGAAATGGGGACTATTTTACTGTTCATTGTAGCACAGTTCTTTCCAAAATTTGATTTCTATTCTGAAATGTTACTTCTCCTGGCTGCACGGTTTATGCATTCACATTATATACACATAATAGTCTCTCTCTCTCTCTCTCACACACACACTATCAGGTCATCTCCCATACTACAACTTTTGCGCGGCAACGCTCTATAAGCACACGCAATCCGCAATCTAACAAACGCCTCGTTACCGGTGAACTACCGATAGCCGCGTAGAGCTATACTCACGTTACAAAGCGACTGCGTTCTATTTGCGTATAAATCTGTTATGAGCTAAACTGATAAACGTGTCACATCACCTTCTTTCCTGAATGGCCTACTCGATGTTTCTGGCTACGCATTTGTGCATTACCTCTAACGTGAAAGACACAAATAGAATTTTACGAAACTTAATTTGCTAAGTTTCAGGAAAACCTGTAACTGACAGATTAACTAACAATGATGCACTTCAACTATGAACAGAATAATTCACGGAAATCGTAATATGCAGTATTTTGATAGCAGTCGGCATTACATCCTGAAATATACTGCATCTGTACACTTCTAATATTGTTTATTTTCGCAGTCTCACATGTATGTATCATAAATGATTACTTCCTTCCACCACTCAATGATCGTCTTCGAATGTGGAAGATAAAACTAATAAAACATTAACAACCACAAGCTTAGAAAGAAGCACATTGTTTCCTTCTAACCTGAATCCACACTTGCTAATAATTTTTAAAACGTCGCAGTTATGTTGGTAGACTTATTAGTGTTTTAATTTCATAAGCTAAGTTTTTGCAATCTGATGAAGTCTCTCGAAACGCTTGTTGAGCTGTGAAACTATAACGTGTGACTGAATTTTATATCAGACTAATTTTTGAGGTGAAAAAAAAATTGTGAAGCCTGGTCGACAAGTGCGCCTTAGTTAGGTCAGTAGCAGTGCTCATGTGTATTTTACAACCAATTTTTATGTATTTACACAAACTTCGTGTATGCTACTAAGGTAGAATTAAATTGGTCTGCTTGTCTATAAGTTATTATGGTAGTTAAAAATTGAAAGCTGTGTGTATTTGAATACGTACTACAGACAATTAAGCTGTGTAAATACTAAATTTGAAGGTCCATTGTACTTACCAATTAAACTTGCATACAATTTGCAAGTGTTTTGATAATCTCGTTATTTTAGAGATATCGAATCTGTCGTGTTACACAATTATTTTAAACTATGTTTCATCACTATCACCATCTTTGGTGACGTTGTTTTTAAAGAGAGTAATCATTCTTCTTATGTACAGGAGTTTGAGTGATGCTCGATAATAAAAGCTCCTAAGTAATTCTTTCATAAATTGGTTCCTGTGTGAGTGTGGTTTTCCCATGCCACGCATTTTTATTTAATGTCCGTCTTATTTAGTAGTTTTTTATAGGAAATACAGTTCGTGGAAGTCTAGGGACCATAGTTACCATTGGTAAATATTGCAGCCGTTGTCTACAATTTGTTTTGTGTTTAACCTCTACCATGTTTGTTTCAAAAGCAATGTTAAGGTGTTCATAACCCACTGCATCTCCTCGTGATAAATTAACTTCACCGCCCCCCCCCCCCGAATTAGTGGTGAAACGGTATTGAAATTCTTGTGAAATCCTTATGTTGATGACAGTATGTTGTATGACACAGCACCGGATTGAAATATCAACACCTTTACATGTCTAGCTACCATTCTAACACTTACAGTGCAGTTTATCTGTATAAATATTTAATCTGGGGGTTGATTGTACCTTACTCTAAGTGTAGTGCATGGATCAGATTATGAACACTGTCATCTGTTGATGACAAAAAGCAACAGGAGCGTAAAGCAGGAGTTGATTCTATTTCGCGTTTTAATATTTTGCGGAATAGTGGTTAAAGTAAAACACATCTTTCACAGATACGTACCTTTAATTCATTACTTACATTGTGTATGTTAATATTGAACTATTATTGGAGAGATTTTTTTTTATGCTAGGTCTTAGATTCAAAGCGAAAGGTACACAGCTCCCAATTACATTTACAAATGTGACTGTTAAGATAGCCCATAATTAGTTTTTCTTAACATGGCGCTATTCTATGTAGCTATGGTGTGTGTGTGTGTGTGTGTGTGTGTGTGTGTGTGTGTGTGTCTACAATTCATATGCTAGATGCTACATCAGTTAAGTATCTGTGATCATGTACGCTGTAGTTTTATAACTATGGTGATGAAATGCAGATGTAAGAATGTGTATGCAGTTCAAAGGTAAATATCCATCACTTTCGTATTTAACTTTTAGAAATAATTCACATCTTTGAGCTTTGAGACTGAATCTTAGTTTCATTGGCTACACCTGAAGGTGAAAGGGGGTTAGTATACAAAGCAAACCAGACTAATTCCGCCAGCTTGGATTTTTAAGTTTCCAGCCATTTTGCACATTTTGAATATCTCACCATCTTACATTATTTGTATTCTCCATCATTTGTCATCTTTGATTTTTAAATTTCCCACTGCCTGCAGTTTTTAAGTTCTAATTTCTCTGCCATTCCCACTTAGATTTTGGAGTTTCCCACCACCAACAAAAAATGCAGATCCCAAATAGTGGTTAGAACTTATCCCAATTATTCTATATAAACATGCAATACATAGCACACTTTAAAAATATATACGTGTATTTCTGCTCTACTATTTCTTAAATGAACAAGTTGTATCCCTTTCGATCCTTACTTCACCTATCGAATATATCTGTTAAGGGTCCAAGGCCGGCGCGAAATGCTCCTGTAACAATTGTCGAGGATTTCGTAAACTGCTTCCTTTGTGTGTGGACTATATTTACAGAGGATTTCTCCAATGTATCTCAGTCTGGCATCTACCTTTCTTACGATTTGGTTTGTGGGTCACTCAATTTTAAATACTACGTACATGATCACACGTACCTAACTGATGTAGCATCTCACAATGACAGTGAAGAAATCGTGTGTCTTACATTGACGGAGATTTCCGTCTGTTTACGCACAGTATAGTAAATTCGTTTATGACGAGAACCAACTGTCAGTCCTAGATAAGAATCTTCCGCATGTAGCCTCCGACGTTTCCCATTTGTTCATTTACATACATAGTGGAAGTGACGGTGATTTAGTGCTCCCCTGGGTTCACCTGAAGCTACTTAGATGCCTGAAGTTTCCTCTCCGTTAAGAAAGACATGCTGTGTTCTATTTCCTAGGAATTCCTTAGCGCAGTTATAAAGCTGGCCTAATGTATGCCCGTATTTTGTTCACTAGGTGACAGTGCGGAGTTTTATCGAAAACCTTCCACCAGTCAAGGAAATTAGCATCCACCTGGCCTCCGGTAACTACTGTGCTCTACGTCTCGTGGTCGTGTAGAGAAAACCAGGTTCGCACGACCGTTGTTTGCGGCTTCAATGATGATAAACATAAATTGCTCTGATAACAGTTTCTAAGGCAGTAATTCTAATGACCTGAACTGCCTGTTACCTCGACATTATCAGTTACGGAAATAACCAGTTGTCTGAAATGCGAGGGATTAACGGGCGTGAATTATCGCACACATTCGATTTCACAGCCTATATTACACAATAGTTGCCTTTTTGCCGCTCGATGGAATGGTAAATGCTCACAGTCCTCTTAGTAACACATCTGACCGACAAGAAAAGAAGAAAGTATAGCATACGGTTCCTGATCACCTGATTTTGCGCCACTGTCCTTGGTAAAATTCAAATTTCCTTCACTGTGACATATGGAGTGAACGCATGTGCGAATCTTGACCTGTTATCCAGAGACGAGGAAGTTATCCTCAAAAGCGAAGGGTAGACGTTTTGATGGCATCAATCTTGGCACTCTTCTTTCTTCTACATCATCATTTATACCCCACAGGCGATCTTATGGTGAAGAATACATGAAGCACCATTGTCATTTACCAACTTTCCTATGCCCGTCGGGAGTAATCCAAAAGAATTACGTTTATTACCAGGTCTCCGTGAGCTCAAATATCTCTGTTTTTACTGTCATGATCATTTCGCGGGGTTTCCGTAGAAGGGGGCAATATCTTAGTTGCATCTTGTACGAAAGTACACTCCCACAATTTTAACAATGAACCACGAGGTCATGCAGAACGCATCTCTTGTAATGTCTGGCGCTGGAGTTGACAAGATATCTCCGTGACTAAATCAACATTTAGCTAAATTCCCATCTCTTCCCTGGATTCTCTCTGGTTTCTCTAACTTTGTTATCCGCCAATGACGAATAATGCTTAGGTATTGCTCGGTTTTTTAAGTTACCTCCTTTATGATTGAATTACATTTCCTTATGACGGCCAAGAGAAATCTACTAGTATGAAATATAGGTCTTAATATGAGGAAGAAATTCCTGAGGTGATACGTTCAGAGCACGGCATATTATAGAAGCTAGACAAGGACTTAGGGGAAAACGAGACATAAGAGAACAGAAGCATCTCAGATGAAATACTTTACAAGAATGTTGAAAATTATTGCACTGATAAGGTAAGGGATGAGGAGGATGTCGGCAGAATCGGCACGTCGAAAGCACGGACAAGAAGAAACGACAGCGTGTCCCACTACCGTGTACCACGGAGCTACCAGGTAATAACTTTCGTGATACTAGAGGGAGCTGTAGACAGCAAAAGCTACACAGGAAGACCGAGATTGGGATACATCCAGCAAATAACTGAGGATGTACGTTGCCAGTGCTACTCTGAGATAAAGAGGTTGGCACAGAAGAACAAAACGTGGCGTCCCGCATCAAAAAATGGTTGAAATGGCTGTGAGAACTGTGGGACATAACATCTGAGGTCATCAGTCCCCTAGAACTTAGAACTACTTAAACCTAACTAACCTAAGGACATCACACACATCCATGCCCGAGGCAGAATTCGAACCAGCGACCGTTGCGGTCACGCGGTTCCAGACTGAAGCGACTAGAACCGCTCGGCCACAACGGCCGGCCGTCCCGCATGTAACCACTCAGGAAAAAAAAATGGGGTCTGCCTTACCTGCCACTAGCTGTATGTGATGGTTCCACCTAAAATTACTCCGTACACATACTCCCAGATGCTTAATGGACGTTCGTGATTCCAGTGACTGACCTGCAATCTGCTTGTGTCTGCGCACTGCGTTACATTTCATTATGTTTTTGTTTACAATGATACACATTTCGTCTTTGCAATACACATACCTGATACCGCACGGCACCCAGATACGTCATGTACTATAAGGTGCGGACACACATCGTAAACCTGATTATTATGTTGTACAAAATCAACAGTAAATCATCAGCAGTATCACCTTCTCCAGAAGACAATGCAGGACTGATATGAAAGATATTGTGGCTCTGACTTTGGCTGCATCATCACCAAATAATTCTCCTAGTCAACTTATTACAGTCCTTGCCGTAGTTGTGGCTGTAGGTGGTATTTATTTCAAGCTCCTTGGTGTCTTCGAAGTGCTTCCAACATCTCAGATTCGACTGACAAACAGACTTCTTCAAGAATGTTTCTGATTTCTATAGAGTTTACACTGCTTGCGGTAAAGGCCACCTAGAGGATAATTTGTAGGCTGGGAAGGGTGGAGGCATGTGAGCAAGACCTAGAAAAATGAAATATTTTTTGTCTAGGAAGAGGAATCACGGCTTATAAGAAGCCATAAAATACACTCCTGGAAATGGAAAATATAACACATTGACACCGGTGTGTCAGACCCACCATACTTGCTCCGGACACTGCGAGAGGGCTGTACAAGCAATGATCACACGCACGGCACAGCGGACACACCAGGAACCGCGGTGTTGGCCGTCGAATGGCGCTAGCTGCGCAGCATTTGTGCACCGCCGCCGTCAGTGTCAGCCAGTTTGCCGTGGCATGCGGAGCTCCATCGCAGTCTTTAACACTGGTAGCATGCCGCGACAGCGTGGACGTGAACCGTATGTGCAGTTGACGGACTTGGAGCGAGGGCGTATAGTGGGCATGCGGGAGCCCGGGTGCACGTACCGCCGAATTGCTCAACACGTGGGGCGTGAGGTCTCCACAGCACATCGATGTTGTCGCCAGTGGTCGGCGGAAGGTGCACATGCCCGTCGACCTGGGACCGGACCGCAGCGACGCACGGATGCACGCCAAGACCGTAGGATCCTACGCAGTGCCATAGGGGACCGCACCGCCACTTCCCAGCAAATTAGGGACACTGTTGCTCCTGGGGTTTCGGCGAGGACCATTCGCAACCGTCTCCATGAAGCTGGGCTACGGTCCCGCACACCGTTAGGCCGTCTTCCGCTCACGCCCCAACATCGTGCAGCCCGCCTCCAGTGGTGTCGCGACAGGCGTGAATGGAGGGACGAATGGAGACGTGTCGTCTTCAGCGATGAGAATCGCTTCTGCCTTTGGGGCCAATGATGGTCGTATGCGTGTTTGGCGCCGTGCAGGTGAGCGCCACAATCAGGACTGCATACGACCGAGGCACACAGGGCCATTACCCGGCATCATGGTGTGGGGAGCGATCTCCTACACTGGCCGTACACCACTGGTGATCGTCGAGGGGACACTGAATAGTGCACGGTACATCCAAACCGTCATCGAACCCATCGTTCTACCATTCCTAGACCGGCAAGGAAACTTGCTGTTCCAACAGGACAATGCACGTCCGCATGTATCCCGTGCCACCCAACGTGCTCTAGAAGGTGTAAGTCAACTACCCTGGCCAGCAAGATCTCCGGATCTGTCCCCCATTGAGCATGTTTGGGACTGGATGAAGCGTCGTCTCACGCGGTCTGCACGTCCAGCACGAACGCTGGTCCAACTGAGGCGCCAGGTGGAAATGGCATGGCAGGCCGTTCCACAGGACTACATCCAGCATCTCTACGATCGTCTCCATGGGAGAATAGCAGCCTGCATTGCTGCGAAAGGTGGATATACACTGTACTAGTGCCGACATTGTGCATGCTCTGTTGCCTGTGTCTATGTGCCTGTGGTTCTGTCAGTGTGATCATGTGATGTATCTGACCCCAGGAATGTGTCAATAAGGTTTCCCCTACCTGGGACAATGAATTCACGGTGTTCTTATTTCAATTTCCAGGAGTGTAGTTTGATATACGATCCTGTTAAACACCTACGTAAAACCGTCATTTTCTTGAAATAATATCAAATGACTACATTAGTTTTTTTTCCTTTCTCTAAGAGCTAGAGAGGGGCGGCAGCCCTCCCTTGCCTCCGGATATCGACGCCTTTGGCTGTTGCGGTAGAAACGTAACAAATGTTAGAAAAAAACAGATTTTCGTTTCTCAGAATTTCTATCCAAATATCTTTTTACATAATTTTGTAAAAACGTAAAATTATCAGTAACGCACGGAGCTATCAGTAGTTCGTGACCATCACCGCAAGTTCGTCAAAATTATTGATGCATATAGCCATGAAAGGTCATACCTTCTGTGAAATATTATCTAGTTCCAAATATAATTTCATCCACATTACGCAATAGCTTTATCCATTGTTAAGTAGGTCCAGTTCCTAGCCTGCAGTACACTGCAGTTTATGTTTAACTTCATGAGTAATTACACGACCCGCTGAATGTACACGAAATCCATAATCCACCGAAAATGTACTATCAGCTTCGGCAACAACTTCTTGTGTTTACCCACACATATATGAAATGAGAATACATAGTCCATGTGGATCTCTAGGCAAATGAAGCTTAAAATGTATCTTAATTATTCAAGCAGACGGCTTCGTTTCAGGGAATTTCATATGCTTTTGTCCAAGAGAATGATCAACACAAGATCAAGCTCAACCAGAAAGCAGAAATGAAAGAAAGGAAGAAAAAGAAAATCGCAGTTTATGAAACGGGCGCAGGGAAGTTGGACTGTCAGCCCGGTGCCTCGAGTGAGCTGAGCGTGTTGCGTCAGCGGACCTCACTGGTCATATCGCATCGCCGCTGAAAGCGCGGTTCTGACCGGGCCATTAAATAATGACAAATGTTTCCATAATTGTATCGTTGGAAACGCATAAAACGATATCCTCGAGGGGTAACATTAATTTATTTGGTCGTTCCGACATTTTAAAACTGAATAATGCTCCTAATTTTAAACAAAACACGGCCGATCAAAACTGGTCTGCGGTGGTCTCGCTATTAACAGAGTAAAACGTTTTCCGTCGTGATGCTTTCAGTGACACAGTTTAGCCCAGAGCAAAAAAGAAGAATTTTATTTAACATCAGTGAAACAAATTACATATTATCAGTTCACGATTTAATTCTCTATTATCTTTTGATTCTATACACAGGAACAATTTGGTCCAACAAAAGTTAAAATAACAATAATAATATTAATAATAATAAGAATAACAATAACAGTTATTACTTATAATACTAATGGTCGCATAGAAAAAAGTGTACTGAGTTGTGAGACCCCAACATAGAACATAGATGGGACTGCTAAGTCGGTAGATGCTTGTTGTGAGGTAAATGACAGAATCAGCCTGTCTCCGTTTCTCCTACCAGCAGCTAATAACGACCACAATATTAATATTAATAGTAATAACAATGATAATAAGAATGATTACTAATAATAATAAACGTCGCACAGAAAAAAAAATGTACTGAGTTGCAAGACCCCTTCATAGAGCGTAGATGGGATTGCTAACTCGGTAGTTGTTCGGTGTGAGGTAAATGACAGAATCAGCCTGTCACCGTTTCTCCTACCCGAAGATAATAACGAGCTGCTAATCTTCTATTTACAGGACCGTAGATATCTCATACAAGATTACATATGCAAGGAAACACTTCTGCCGACATAAATGAATTGATTAATGAAGGGGATAGGGGGAGAGTTACTGACCAGTAACAGAAGGTAAATTGTAATTAAAGCATATACCATACACTATAAAGGAAAACAATCGACAAACCGCGAAGTATTTATCCTAAAGGAACAGATATCGGAAGATGTGATGTACATGCAGACAAACAAAAGACATCAATTTCAGAAAATTTGGATGATTTATTCAAGAGAAAGAGCTTCACAAACCGAACGTGTCAATAACACTTTGGTACAACTCTGCCCTTACGCAAGTGCATATTCGGCTTGGCACTGATTCCTAGACTTTTCTTGAGCTATTAGCCTTCTGATTGATTTGATACGGCCCGCCACGAATTTCTCTTCTGGGCCAACCTGTTCATCTCAGAGCAGGAGTTGCAGCCCACGTCCTCACTTGCTGGACGTATTCTAATCTCTGTCTTTCTTTACTGTTTTTGCCCTCTACAGTTCCTTCTAGTGCCATGGAAGTTATTCGCTGATGTCCCTTCTCCCTGTCAGTGTTTCTCACGTATTCCGTTCCTTTTTGATTCTGCACAGAACCTCCTCGTTCCTTATCAGGCCCCCTAATTTTCGACATTCATCTGTAGTACAACATCTCAAATGCTATGATTCTCTTCTTTCCTACTTTTTCAACAGTCCATGTTTCGTATCGATGCAATGCTGTGTTCCAAATGTACATTCTCAAGAATTTTTTCCTCAAATCAAGGCCAATGTTTGATACTAGTAGACTTCTCTTGGCCAGGAATGCCCTTTTCGCCAGTGCTAGTAGCTTTTGATGTGCTAGTCTGCTTTTGATGTCCTCCTCGCTCCGTCCGTCATTGGTTATTTTGCTGCCCAGGTAGCAGAATTCCTTATCGGCATCTACTTCGTGACCATCAATCCTGAAGGTAAGTTTCTCGCTATTCGCATTTCTGCTACTTCTCATTACTTTCTTCTTTCTTCGATTTACCCTCATTCCGTATTCTGTACTCATTAGATCGCTCATTCCATTCAGCAGATCCTGTGATTCTTCTTCACTTTCACTCTGAATAGCAATGTCTTCAGCGAATCGTATCATTAATGTCCTTTGACCTTGATTTCACCCCTGAATCTTTCTTTTATATCTTTGCTTCTTTGATCTACTTATTGAACATCGAACGCTTTTTCCAGGTCGACAAATCTATGTATGTGTCTTGATTTTTCTTTCATCTTGCTTCCATTATCAGCCGCTACGTCAGAATCGCTTCTCTGGTGCCTTACCTTTCCTAAAGCCAAACTGATCGTCATAAAACACACCCTCAATTTTCTTCTCCATTCTTCTCTGTATTATACTTGTAAGCACACATGAGCTGTTAAGCTGTATGTGCGATAATTCTCGCAGTTGTGGACTCTTTTAGTCTTCGGTATCGTGTGGATGATATTTTTCTGGGAGTCAGATGGTATGTCGTCAGTACTTCTACGTTCTAAAAACGAACGTCGACAGTCGTTTTGTTGCCATTTATCCCAATGATTTTAGGAATTCTGGTGGAATGTTATGTATCACTTCTGCCTTATTTGATCTCAAGACCTACAAAGCTCTCTTAAATTCTGGTTCTAATAATGGATCCCCTATCTCTTCTAAATCGAATCCTGTTTCTTCTTCTATCGCATTAAACAAATCTTACTCCTCACAGAGGCTTTCAGTATACACTCTCAACTTATCCACTCTCTCCTCCGGAATCCCTGTTGCCTTCTTAACGTTATCATACTTGTTTCAATTTCGCCTAAAGCTGTTTGACTTTCCTAAAAGCTGAGTGAGTCCTTCCGACATTTCTTTTTCGATTTTTAAAGTTTTTCGTGCTGTGGTTTATCGCTCCAACCGTAGCGTTCGATCGTCAAAATCCCGAGCTACTTCCGGGGCCTTCCCCATAATGCTCTAAATATTCTTACGTCTTCTCTGGTTATCGGGGCTCATTTAGAAGCAGGATACATCACTGAAGATAATTCTACTCAGTGAGATTCCAGACCGACGACATGTCCGCAGACGATCCGTACAGCGGAGGGACACCAAAGTGACAGTCGCCCACGATGCAGTGCGACAGTCGTGAATGATGGCCATTTCTTTTCATAACTGGACCCATTTGGTTTTCATCCGTGGCACTCTTAATCTCTAACTACATTTGTTGTTCATAATTTCTCTTGTTAGTGCTCTACAGGTATTCTCAGCATGCCGCGGAGACTTACGACAGGTGGATGTGCGCAACACTCTCGCAACGGTAAGTACTTATGTCACACTGTTAGGGTTTCTGTAAACTCCACGCTTGCTTTATCTACAATATGCTGACACAGTAACTGGCTTTTGTTTCAGCATTTCTCCTTGTTCAGGATATCTTACGACTGTTGAAGAAGGCACTGACTCAGAAAGCGAAGACATCGATAGAAATAACCCAGAAGAAGAAGAAGCGAAGAAGTTGATGACATTAGCGATCATGATTCGATTCACAGTGAACACCTTCTGGTACAGTACAGAGATCGAATAAAATGAAGGCTCATCTTTTAGTGAGAGGAAGAAAACGTAAACCAACGTAACTACTTTTGCAGAAAGACAGATGTAAATTGATTTAATCTGTCCCACATTCATCTCGTATACGACAGCACACTATTGTATGAGAGGGCACTGGATTGAAGGAACTGCTGCTTGAAATGAGATGTCGCCAGTAGACAGTTGGGTGTGATTGAGACTATCGTGCACTATACGAACAAAAACGTGAGGAAAAATATTCAACTCCATTATTACGGCCGTATTGTGCTAAAAACTTTGATTTTATGTGAATTGCGACCTTACTTTGGATTGTTTCTGTATATTTAGATATTCAAGTCAATTCATATAGATGTTAGATCGCTACGGGCAACTGATTTTAGTGGTAGAGTTATTTCTCGAGGTGTAATTGGAATAAACATATTTTTACTCATTCATTTCAATGTAATCTTCTACGACATCAGTACACGGGAGGAAAGAAACTCTACAGTTAAGCTTGCATTGATACGAGTTGTTTTTGATAAGTTCATTAAAAGTCATAGCGCGAACTATTCTTGTTCCGAATATATATGCGTTGAAGAAATGTTGGTAAAACTACGAGGAAGATGCTCATTCAGAGTGTTTATCGAAAGTAAACCTGGAAAATATGGCCTATAAATGCAATATATTTTAATGCGAAAACTCATTACTGATATAATGCGTTTCTACACTCTGGAAAACCGCTAGCGCAAAGGAACATCCCTTTCGCAGTACCAACGGAGGATGTGGTAAGACTTGAAGAGCCATTTTATGAAACTAATAGAAATATCATTGGAGACAGTTGGTTCATATCTGTTGAGCTAGTAGATGAATTGTTCACCCGAGGACTAACAAACATGGGATCCGTACGAAGAAAAAGCAAACGGGGAATTCCTCAAGAGCTTTTCCTTAACCATAGAAGACCCCATGAATCATTGTTATTTGAATTTGTACCAGATAAGACTTCGGTGTTACTCACTTCAAGAAGTATAAAAGTGTAGATTTACTATTTTCTATGCATCATGAAGCGTCTGCAATTCAAAAATAGAAGAAACTTCAAAATATAGAACTTTAGAATAGCACTAAAGGAGGAGTTGACGCCTTATATTCGAAATGTTCAAATTACTCTTGTTCACGTAGAAGAAGAAGGTCGAACGCAATCTTCGCTGCTATACTGAATATTTCTCTTGCCAACGGATGCGTTCTTTGGATCGGTTCTAATCCAAACAAGCAAAAAAAAAAAAAAAAAAATACAACAACAAAAAAAATCTGCCGTTAAGAGTACATAAATTCCACTGCAATGAGTCTTGCAAAGCCATACGTTTGCTGCAGATTAGAAAATAGCAATATGGCTAAAGATATACGGAAAATAATGTGCAAATTGGTGGGCAGAGAACAAACAGTATCAGTGCCTAGTGAAGATAAGCCTGATTCTAGTGCATCTAAAAAGGGAAAGCATTATATTTGCCCGACGTAGAAAGATAATAAGAGTTCTCTAATAAGCAATACTTGCAAAAAAAGTATTTTTAAGCTTCATAGAAAGACAATGAATTATGTTTCGTCTTGAGGACCCAAAGAAAGCGAGTGATTTTGTAGACACATGATACTGTGCTGTTATTTTTTCTTATTATTAGTTATATTTCTTTCATGATATTAATTTCATTTTATGTCGCAATTCCTTTTTTAAAAAAAATAAAGAGTTTAATGAGAAGTTAATCATTGAGCTGATTTTTATGTCATCTCAGCTATCAAAATGTTGTTGTTGTTGTGGTCTTCAGTCCTGAGACTGGTTTGATGCAGCTCTCCATGCTACTCTATCCTGTGCAAGCTTTTTCATCTCCCAGTACCTACTGCAACCTACATCCTTCTGAATCTGCTTAGTGTATTCATCTCTTGGTCTCTCTCTACGATTTTTACCCTCCACGCTGCCCTCCAATACTAAATTGGTGATCCCTTGATGCCTCAGAACAGGTCCTACCAACCGATCCCTTCTTCTGGTCAAGTTGTGCCACAAACTTCTCTTCTCTCCAATCCTATTCAATACTTCCTCATTAGTTATGTGATCTACACATCTAATCTTCACCATTCTTCTGTAGCACCAAATTTCCAAAGCTTTTATTCTCTTCTTTTCCAAACTATTTATCGTCCATGTTTCACTTCCATACATTGCTACACTCCATACGAATACTTTCAGAGATGACTTCCTGACACTTAAATCAATACTGGATGTTAACAAATTTCTCTTCTTCAGAAACGCTTTCCTTGCCATTGCCAGCCTACATTTTATATCCTCTCTACTTCGACCATCATCAGTTATTTTGCTCCCCAAATAGCAAAACTCCTTTACTACTTTAAGTGCCTCATTTCCTAATCTAATTCCCTCAGCATCACCCGACTTAATTAGACTACATTCCATTATCCTTGTTTTGCTTTTGTTGATGTTAATCTTATATCCTCAAGACACTGTCCATTCCGTTCAACTGCTCTTCCAAGTTCTTTGCTGTCTCTGACAGAATTACAATGTCATCGGCGAACCTCAAAGTTTTTATTTCTTCTCCATGAATTTTAATACCTACTCCGAATTTTTCTTTTGTTTCCTTTATTTATTTATTTATTTATTGATTTATTTAACCTGGCAAGATTAGGGCCATCAGGCCCTCTCTTACATCTAACCAGGCATTCTACTTATTTTACATTCATACGTTTTAGTAGGCATGTTAAACTACATCTAGTAGAAAGTTAATAGGAATATAAAAAAGGGAGGAAGGTTTATCTGTTTAGCAAGAGTAATAGAAGGCAGATTTCAGACTACCTAACAGATCAAAACGAAAATTTCTGTTCCGACACTGACAATGTTGAGTGTTTATGGAAAAAGTTCAAGGCAATCGTAAAATGCGTTTTAGACAGGTACGTGCCGAGTAAAACTGTGAGGGACGGGAAAAACCCACCGTGGTACAACAACAAAGTTAGGAAACTACTGCGAAAGCAAAGAGAGCTCCACTCCAAGTTTAAACGCAGCCGAAACCTCTCAGACAAACAGAAGCTAAACGATGTCAAAGTTAGCGTAAGGAGGGCTATGCGTGAAGCGTTCATTGAATTCGAAAGTAAAATTCTATGTACCGACTTGACAGAAAATCCTAGGAAGTTCTGGTCTTACGTTAAATCAGTAAGTGGCTCGAAACAGCATATCCAGACACTACGGGATGATGATGGCATTGAAATAGAGGATGACATGCGTAAAGCTGAAATACTAAACACCTTTTTCCAAAGCTGTTTCACAGAGGAAGACCGCACTGTAGTTCCTTCTCTAAATCCTCGCACAAACGAAAAAATGGCTGACATCGAAATAAGTGTCCAAGGAATAGAAAAGCAACTGGAATCACTCAATAGAGGAAAGTCCACTGGACCTGACGGGATACCAATTCGATTCTACACAGAGTACGCGAAAGAACTTGCCCCCCTTCTACCAGCCGTGTACCGCAAGTCTCTAGAGGAACGGAGGGTTCCAAATGATTGGAAAAGAGCACAGATAGTCCCAGTCTTCAAGAAGGGTCGTCGAGCAGATGCGCAAAACTATAGACCTACATCTCTTACGTCGATCTCTTGTAGAATTTTAGAACATGTTTTTTGCTCACGTATCATGTCATTTCTGGAAACCCAGAATCTACTAGTAGGAATCAACATGGATTCCGGAAACAGCGATCGTGTGAGACCCAACTCGCTTTATTTGTTCATGAGACCCAGAAAATATTAGATACAGGCTCCCAGGTAGATGCTATTTTTCTTGACTTCCGGAAGGCGTTCGATACAGTTCCGCACTGTCGCCTGATAAACAAAGTAAGAGCCTAAGGAATATCAGACCAGCTGTGTGGCTGGATTGAAGAGTTTTTAGCAAGCAGAACACAGCATGTTGTTATCAATGGAGAGACGTCTACAGACGTTAAAGTAACCTCTGGCGTCCCACAGGGGAGTGTTATGGGACCATTGCTTTTCACAATATATATAAATGACTTAGTAGATAGTGTCGGAAGTTCCATGCGGCTTTTCGCGGATGATGCTGTAGTATACAGAGAAGTTGCTGCATTAGAAAATTGTAGCGAAATACAGGAAGATCTGCAGCGGATAGGCACTTGGTGCAGGGAGTGGCAACTGACCCTTAACATAGACAAATGTAATGTATTGCGAATACATAGAAAGAAGGATCCTTTATTGTATGATTATATGATAGCGGAACAAACACTGGTAGCAGTTACGTCTGTAAAATATCTGGGAGTATGCGTGCGGAACGATTTGAAGTAGAATGATCATATAAAATTAATTGTTGGTAAGGCGGGTACCAGGCGGGTACCAGGTTGAGATTCATTGGGAGAGTGCTTAGAAAATGTAGTCCATCAACAAAGAAGGTGGCTTACAAAACACTCGTTCGACCTATACTTGAGTATTGCTCATCAGTGTGGGATCCGTACCAGGTCGGGTTGACGGAGGAGATAGAGAAGATCCAAAGAAGAGCGGCGCGTTTCGTCACCGGGTTATTTGGTAACCGTGATAGCATTACGGAGATGTTTAATAAACTCAAGTGGCAGACTCTGCAAGAGAGGCGCTCTGCATCGCGGTGTAGCTTGCTCGCCAGGTTTCGAGAGGGTGCGTTTCTGGATGAGGTATCGAATATATTGCTTCCCCCTACTTATACCTCCCGAGGAGATCACGAATGTAAAATTAGAGAGATTAGAGCGCGCACGGAGGCTTTCAGACAGTCGTTCTTCCCGCGAACCATACGCGACTGGAACAGGAAAGGGAGGTAATGACAGTGGCACGTAAAGTGCCCTCCGCCACACACCGTTGGGTGGCTTGCGGAGTATCGATGTAGATGAAAAAGTAAAATAAACAATTAGAAAGGAACACCTGGAAAAATACATACATATAGAGTTTATATTCGTAGATCATAAGTACTGTTGTAATTAGACATTAATGAAGAGACAAATTTTAGATAGGAATGCTGGCAGCAGGGAGTATGAGGGAGACTCATGGTGAAGGGAGGAGAAGAATAGACATGATGAAACATAATTAATCAAATATAAAGGAAAAGAAGATTGCCTGGCTAATAGAGATAGATGAAGAGGAAGGCATCTCAGGAGCAAGATAGGAGACGCTAGCTTTGCTATTTGAGAGATCAGAGGATTGGCCTGGTACATTAATTTTGTGGAGAACTTTATGAGGATGATAGTAGGAAATGCTTCAACTTCTTCTTAAAAGCAGCAGGAGATTGAATTTTGCGCAAAGCAGGAGATTGCTCAGTATACAGATTGAACAACATCGGGGAGAGGCTAAGACCCTGTCTCACTTCTTTCCCAACCACTGCTTCCCTTTCATGCCCCTCGACTCTTATAACTGCCACCTGGTTTCTGTACAAATTGTAAATAGTCTTTCGCTCCCTGTATTTTACCCCTGCCACGTTCAGAATTTGAAAGAGAGTATTCCAGTTAACATTGTCAAAAGCTTTCTCTAAGTCTACAAATGCTAGAAACGTAGGTTTGCCTTTTCTTAATCTTTCTTCTAAGATAAGTCCTAAGGTCAGTATTGCCTCACGTGTTCCAGTGTTTCTACGGAATCCAAACTGAACTTCCCCGAGGTCGGCTTCTACTAGTTTTTCCAATCCTCTGTAAAGAATTCGCGTTAGTATTTTGCAGCCGTGACTTATTAAACTGATAGTTCGGTAATTTTCACATTTGTCAACACTTGCTTTCTTTGGAATTGGAATTATTATATTCTTCTTGAAGTCTGAGGGTATTTCGCCTGTTTCATACATCTTGCTCACCAGATGGTAGAGTTTTGTCAGGACTGGCTCTCCCAAGGCCGTCAGTAGTTCCAATGGAATGTTGTCTATTCTGGGGCCTTGTTTCGACTCAGGTCTTTCAGTGCTCTGTCAAACTCTTCACGCAGTATCATATCTCCCATTTCATCTTCATCTACATCCTCTTCCATTTCCATAATATTGTCCTCAAGTACATCGCCTTTGTATAGACCTTCTATATACACCTCCCACCTTTCTGCTTTCATTTTTTTGCTTAGAACTGGGTTTCCATCTGAGCTCTTGATATTCATACAAGTCGTTCTCTTATCTGCAAAGGTCTCTTTAATATTCCTGTAGGCAGTATCCATCTTACCCCTAGTGAGACAGGCCTCTACATCCTTTCATTTGTCCTCTAGCCATCCCTGCTTAGCCATTTTGCACTTCCTGTCGATCTCATTTTTGAGACTTTTGTATTCCCTTTTGCCTGCATCATTTACTGCATTTTTATATTTTCTCCTTTCATCAATAAAATTCAATATTTCTTCTCTTACCGAAGGATTTCTACTAGCCCTCGTCTTTTTACCTACTTGATCCTCTGCTGCCTTCGCTACTTCATCCCTCAAATCTACCCATTTTTCTTCTACTGTATTTCTTTCCCCCATTCCTGTCAATTGTTCCCTTATGCTCTCCCTGAAACACTGCACAACCTCTGGTTCTTTAAGTTTATCCGGGTCCCATCTCTTTAAATTGCCACCTTTTTGCAGTTTCTTCAGTTTTAATCTACAGGTCATAACCAATAGATTGTGGTCAGATTCCACATCTGCCCCTGGAAATGTCTTACAATTTAAAACCTGGTTCCTAAATCTCTGTCTTACCATTATAAAATCTATCTGATACCTTTTAGTATCTCCAGGGTTCTTCCATGAATACAACCTTCTTTCATGATTCTTAAACCAAGTGTAAGTTATGATTATGTTGTGCTCTGTGCAAAATTCTACCAGGCGGCTTCCTCTTTCATTTCTAAGCCCCAATCCATATTCACCTACTATGTTTCCTTCTCTCCCATTTCCTACACTCAAATTCCAGTCACCCATGACTATTAAATTTTCGTCTCCCTTCACAATCTGAATAATTTCTTTTATTTCATCATACATTTCTTCAATTTCTTCGTCATCTGCAGAGCTAGTTGGCATATAAACTTGTACTACTGTAGTAGGTGTGGGCTTCGTGTGTATTTTGGCCACAATAATGCGTTCACTATGCTGTTTGTAGTAGCTTACCCGCATTCCTATTTTCCTATTCATTATTAAACTTATTCCTGCATTACCCCTATTTGATTTTGTGTTTATAACCCTGTAGTCACCTGACCAGAAGTCTTGTTCCTCCTGCCACCGAACTTCACTAATTTCCACTATATCTAACTTTAACCTATCCATTTCCCTTTTTAAATTTTGTAACCTACCTGCCCGATTAAGGGCTCTGACATTCCACGCTCCGATCCGTAGAACGCCAGTTTTCTTTCTCCTGATAACGACGTCCTCTTGAGTAGTCCCCGCCCGGAGATCCGAATGGGGGACTATTTTACCTCCGGTATATTTTACCCAAGAGGACGCCATCATCATTTAATCATACAGTAAAGCTGCATGCCCTCGGGAAAAATTACGGCTGTAGTTTCCCCTTGCTTTCAGCCGTTCACAGTACCAGCACAGCAAGGCCGTTTTGGTTATTGTTACAAGGCCAGATCAGTCAATCATACAGACTATTGCCCTTGCAATTACTGAAAAGACTGCTGCCCCTCTTCAGGAACCACACGTTTGTCTGGCCTCTCAACAGATACCCCTCCGTTGTGGTTGCACCTACGGTACGGCTATCTGTATCGCTGAGGCACGCCCGCCTCCCCACCAACGGCAAGGTCCATGGTTCATTCGGGGTCTATCAAAATATAAAATAAAAAAGACGTTATTTTGTAAATAACTTAAAATTACTGTTAAGACATTGTTATAAGCACAATAAACGATTTGAATAAGAAATATGTTACCTTTTGCTACGGAAATATTCAAATATTCAAGTTATATCCAACAATTGTCCGCCCCCGGTAGCTGAGTTGTCAGCAAGGCAGAATTTGCATCCTAAGTACCCGGGTTCGATTCCTGGCTGGGTCGGAGATTTTCTCCGCTGGGTGTTGTGTTGTCCTAATCATCATCATTTCGTCCCCATCGACGCGCATTTCGCCGAAGCGGTGTCAAATCGAAAGACTTGTACCCGGTGAACGATCTACCCGACGGGAGGCCCTAGTCACACGACATTTATTTTATCCCAACAACTATTTATAAACATGTATTAACTCTAAGTACTTCTAGAACCCACAAGTGAGTGTATGGTAAAGAAAAAAAAACAAAAACAAAAAAAAAAACAGTGCGTGTGCTTAAAGGTTAAGCACAGCGGTCCGTCGACGATATTTTATTGTTGATTGTTGTCCTTCATGGCAAACTATACTAGGCTTACGTTTCAGTAAAATAACGCCTGCCCGCGCACAGCGAAGGTGTCTGCCTCTTGTCTTCGTGCTTACCAAGCTCCACCTGCGCCAGCGACGTCGCCGGATTTCTCCCCAGTTGTAAACGTTTGGAGCATTCTGGGCAGGGCGACACTTGGACAGAATGTGGCATGATAGTTCTCAGATGGGCATCCAAGAGCTTTGCTGATCAGTGTCAAGCTGAATAACTGCTTTCACAAGCTCCAGAGGTGGACAACGGCGTTATTTACGTGTTAAATTGTTGACCCGTTTCCCTTCAATAATTCATCAATTTTTTCTGAAATTGTAATAATTTGTGTTTCTGTGAATGTACAGCACATCTACAGATTTCCGACCCATTCGGACATTTCCTACGTGGTCCGTCGTTTCTTTACCTTCGAATGTATATGTTTTACAAAAACAAATAAATGCGAAGTACTCTTGGCACAAAAAAATGGGATTTAGCCAGTCTGAAATTCTGGGCTATAATGCCAGCTGCCGGCATGCTGTTCTAACTCAAAGGTACGTACAATAGATACAAAATCAAACGAAAAACTGCGACAACCGATTCAGTTCCTATAGTGAATGATAACTGCAAAGAGAGATGAATCTTGGGGAGTGAGAATCAGGAAGAAAAGCAGTTAGCCATGAAAAGTCACGTAATTCCAGCACATATCGAGGGGCAGGACGCGAGCGTTTACTGATCTAACATAGTGGAACCGCAATGCTGGTTACTCGTAGAGCAAATCGAGAATCTGCATCTTAATCGTGAACGAAGCCCCCACGAGTACTCTACAGTGAAACGTTTTGACTAAAGCAGACCAAATCTACAATGGCTGCTTGTGAGGTGAATGAAAATAACATAACTGTTGCGGAATGGCGTCAAATCCCGTATTACTGCTAGTGACGATGTGACTCCGATAAATAATGCAATGAAAAGGGGCTGAGAGAGCATCTATCAATAGTTTTGTAACCTCAGACCCCGCGTAACAGTGTACCTCCTCCAATAGAAAAAGACAGTAACTTGACTGGGTCGTTAAATTACTTCAATCGTTATGGCCTTGTCCCAGCCGTCGAATTCCTTATCGTCATCATGACGAAGGCCCTAGATTTCAGAAAGGTATTGCCGCACTCAAGGGTGAAAACTGGAACACTGTAGCTAAGAAGCAAAGAGCGTAAAGCTGAAGTACATATAAAGAACATTAATTGGTCGATCGACGAGAAGTGTTATAAAAACGGTAATAACTATTTTAACATTGATGGCGAAATGTGGAGGAGGAAGGGACCATTCAACTACCGCACAGAAAATTCGACCACTTGCTACAACGGAGTGGACGCATCATTAACCTGGCGTGTAGCCGCTCATGACTTTTGATCTCTTCAGTACCTGACTTTGATAGAAAGCGCATGAACGTTTCTGGATCATACAACTAATTGTTCACCATCAGCCTTGAAAATTTTCTCTGTAGAATAGTCACCTACCAGATAGATTAACGTCACATATAAGAGACACTGTAATTAAAATGAGACAGATGGAAAAACTCAAGTTAACGGTTCATTATTTCAAAAGTTTATGGAACCACAATTGCACGCTGCCATGCATCTCTTAGTCCGAAGCTAATCTACGGCCAGAATGGCTTTGTTCAGGGCAACAAAAATACGGAAACGGCGTGAGGAGAGATCGTTACTCTACGCAGAATGTGTAAGAGTGTCCCAGTGAAATTTCTGCTGCGTAATCTTGATAACCTTGACAGCTTGTGAGCAGGTATTATCCTACGACACAGTGATCCCGCGCATCAACATTCCTGGTTGCTTTGAGTTGATAGCACGTTTATACTTTACAAAGTGTCCGCTTACCGCTTTGCGTTAATTGTGGTGCCGTGTTCCAGAATGTCAGTGAGCCCTTGCAATAAAGAAAGAGGTATCATGACTTTCTTGCAGCTGGCATGTCACTTGCTTCGACTAAGCTGCAGAAGTTTCACTGGGAAGCCCTTACTCCATACAGTGCCAATCTCTCTCCGGGCGATTGACGTATTCCCTGAAGGAATACATTATGTGACCCTCGATTTGCTTCCGATGAAGACATGAACGCCTGCGTACGGTCACAGTTCAGCAGGCAATCGAAAACAAAATGGTTCAAATGACTCTGAACACTATGGTACTTAACAGCTGAGGGCATCAGTCCCCGAGAATTTAGAACTACTTAAAACTAACTAACCAAACGACATCACATACATCCATGCCCGAGGCAGGATTCGAACCCGCGACCGTAGCAGCAGCGCGCTTTCGGACTGAAGCGTCTAGAACCACTGGACCACAGCGGCCGGCGGCTATGATCATAATGACTCTTAATTCACCCTCATAATGGTGGTGGCGAAGGAGCTATTTTCAGACAAGGATTTAGATGAAGGAGATTCCTACTTGCATTGTATGCGATGGAATATCCTATTCCAGCATTCACCGTATTGATCAGGAAAATCTCCACAACCTAGGTCAGAAGCAGAGGATTAGAACTACTTTTAAATTGCATAAAAGTATTTCAGCATTCAAAGGAATGTGCGGTGTTTCGAATTGTTGTGGCAGATTAAAAAATTTTGTGTCGGACTTAGACACCACCTCTAAACTTGCATACCATGCTTTTACCGACTGAAACATTCAAACGCGTCTTCCTACACCCCCCCCCCCCCCCCCCTCCACATCACATCCAAACTTCACAGAAGCTATCCCGCATTCATTGCGGCACTGGCACTTCTGGCAGAAATGAAAGGTACCTGGTTCGACACCCAACGAAGCATGTCGCGAAAGCAGTGCAGGAGAAGTTCTGTAAGGTTTCGACAATAGGACAGAGGTACTTTCAGAGACAAAACTGTTAGTGGGAGGACTGCTATTGATACGTTTCTGGATAACCCAGCCGATATCAGTGTTGCTCACGGGAGGCAACGTTGCGGCCTCGAGTCCTGGCCCTACACAGAATTTTAATCTGCCTGGAACTAGTGCAAAACAAGGATGTATAGCCGTAGGGGGGATATGGCCAACTACTGTGGTTCTCCAACAATCCGCCTTATAGCGCTGCTGGTCAGTTGATAGCGAGTCTTCGTCGCAAGTGAGGCGCTCGTGCTTTCGCTGGATCTTTATTTCAGCAAAAAGTAAATAATTTTATGATTTTTAGTATTTAATACACCTTAATGTTATATAGCATGCCAATACGTTTCCGTTAAGTTAGACCGTGAATAGTTACGGAAACTTACATTTCAGTGTTAAGTATAGGTCTGCATACCGCCGTGATGTCTCTCTTTATGTTCTTGTAAACCTTGTTTGATGATACACTAAGGCCATATCTCGCTGCCGATTGGAACACCATCTTTGGGATAGCTAGGCATCCCATAAAAGTTTATTTAGTTTTTAGTTTTGACGGGAATTCATTTTTTCACAGGTGACAACTAAGTATGTCCCCAAGGTTGGTTCTACTAAATGTAGAACGAGGGAAGAAGACTTCAAAATAATACTAATAAAGTAAAAGTGACAGTTGCTCAGTTTGAAGAGGTTTGTACAGTTTAATAATTCAAGCAAAATCCTAGACTGAAAAATAAAAACTGGTTGTGATTCACAAGCCACAACGGGTAGCGGTTTCTGTTACGTTTTTAGCCAGTGAGGATCGACTTGTGCAATTTTCTATAATTTTCTCTAAAAAACTTACCTGTAACAAGTAATTCAATAAAACATGCTAAGATTACTGGATGCCATTTTAATACGATTTTCCCTTGGTTTTTATGAAGTGTTTTGCTAGTTTACTGTCTTACCCGAATGAGATGGCCCACTGCTAGAGGATTATAAAATGGTAGTTAGTTTCAACTTTGGCGTTATTTTAAGATTTAGAGCTTGATGTATGTCACTAGTTCTGTAGGTGGCTCACTTACGTTCTGTAGGATACGATTGCACGTTCTCTTTATTTAATGTCATATATTTATATACAAATCTGTCAGGGGCACACTACATGTTCATGGGTATAATGCCAAATGTGTGATATTCTCAAAATTTTAAGACGTAGCTGTGTAGCAGAGAGCTACTACTTTTGAATCGTGTATTTTAGATGGCGATTAAGTGGATAACATGTACTTAACTACCGATACCCAACGACTCCCACATTGGATATAGATAATACGGTTCTACGTACAATACCTTCTGATGAAAACAGTTTTAAAACTGTTGAAATCATGGACAATGTTTACTAAACCTGCATTCTGCAAACTCGTTGACTGTTACTATTAGTCCGTTGAAGGTCAAGGCTTCTTTTGTTTTTTGTGCAGATATAAAGCAGTATACATAAATTTATCAGTACTTTTTGTGTAATAGAGTTTGATATTGGCATTTCAAAACATCGTGGCAGTATCAGATTCCAAAGGGTACTGTTACACATTCAGTCAAAACTTAAGATATAGTACCGTGATATATGCTTTCAGTATTAAACAAGGCAAAGAAGATGAAGATTAATAGAAAAGAGATTATCGACTTGCCTAACATGAAACCTGGTAACGACCCAATAGCGGAATAGAGAAAGCATTCTCTAAGGCAGAACGGTACACAAGTTAATCATCTAACTTCTAAGGTTGCAACAGTTTCTCACGGTTCGGTGAGACCTACCAACACTACGACTCTACGAAAAAATGCCCCCGTCATTGGTGTCTAGCTAAGCTACAGGCGCTCAGAATCACAATCTTAGTCGCACCCACCTCTTTAGTTAAGCCAGCTGGCGAGTCCAGAAGCACTACAGCCTGTAAAATTCAGCTCCTTCAGCTTCACCGCGGAAGCTCCACTAACGGTGCGTTCCTTCTGGTGACTCCACTGTACTGTTTGAATAACACGGTAGGCCAGGAAAGAGGTTTGTTGTCCAGCAAATCAATATCAAATTCGTCTTGTAAAAACGAAGTATATTGTTGAGAACACGTGTCCTCCAGCTAAGCTGCTATACCTGGCGTCAAGTAGTCATCATAGGAGCCACTAGTTCAGAACAATCGTCTTCCCAACGTACTCTTTACAAACTAGTGACACCAGTCGATGATATAACATTACTCGCACGCATTTAATGAAGACTGCATCAAACATTCTGCCATGCAGGACATTATACACTAAACACCAGAACGTTGAAATACTACCTGAAACCGTTCACCGTCGATTCTCGACTCCTATTACGTTGACCAACCCAGTCACAACCATACAGACGTCGGCGATTGTCTAAAATACCACAGACAATATCTCCAACAAGATTGCTAGCACGGCCCTACTTCCCATTACAGTGGTATGCTATGACGTAGTGGACCGACGTAAACCCTAGTCTCATGATTCAACCACCCCCATGTCTGTGATTAATGTCAGCATTTGAAATAAAACTTTCATTCACCAGTCCGTGTCACTACGGCGCTATTGTATATATTTCACTTGGCAGCATCCGATAGACTACTACAACAGCTTGTGGCGCGAGAGAGGTTCGACCGACACCGGCCCTCGACCTGCTTTCGGCCAGTAGTCGTTACGGTTTTGCCAAAACACCTGTTTGCAAATTTTTAGCCACCTGCGACGCCAGATAGGCTTCGTAAGACTTCCAGAGAAGCGTTTAAAATATTGTTGTTAGCACCAACACTCGGATCAACTTCATGAGAATTTTAGTAGATATATTTATTAACTAAGCAGTTTGTTTACTGCCGAACTATTTTGTATCTCCCCCCCCCCTCCCCATTTCAGGAACACGAACAAATCAATTCTTCTGCGACCAAGGAGTATTTCTTCACTCAAAGTGATCCTTAAACTTTTTACGCCGAAGCGTGCCCATACCCAAACCTTCTAGAAGATTCCAGAAGCCACGTATGCCCCTCCAAAACACACAGTTACAGCCCATTCCACTGTCCCCTTTGCTCGTCCCGCCGTTTCTCTCTTGCATTCCGGAACAATAGCAGACATGGTTTAGTTGCGCTTTCCACTCCCCTGAATTCTAATACTCCGCTAACTTTAAAATTGCAAAGAAATCAGATCATAAGTTCCATTTATGTGCGGACTGCATCACTTAGGTTTACTACACCATATTTTCCAACTTCGTGAACAGTAATGTATTCCTTGTCTTAACATAAGTTATTATGTAATATGAGTGTGGAAGAGAGGTGAAATATCACTGCCGCTTGTCAACAAAATAGCAGGAAGAATCAACATATGACAGACTGATTGGGATGGGTGAAAGGTTCTGTCTATAAAAGATCTAAAGTTGAAATGCCAATTACAGAATGGTATTGACGCGTTCCAAATATGGTGCATTCTAGAAATGTTGAAAAATTAAGGAAACAGTTAAACACTAGACTTACTAAAAATAATTGTAGCTTATGGAACTCTGCTGAAGACAATTACCGGAAGAAGAGGCTGCTGAGATATTTGATGGGAATAGTGAAGTTGGTGCTGGAAGGAGGAACAATAGAGAAGTAAACTAGTGGGGATAGGCCACTATACGCAAAGCAGATTATGGAGGATGGTGGATTATAGAGGATGTAGAGAAGAAACTAATAGCACGAAATATGTCGCAGGGCAGCACTGAATCAGTGGAAAGACAGATGACACTAAAGAAAAGGTGCGTCATCGACGTATGCTAAGACTCGCCGTATGTTCCTTCTGCCGTGTGACAATATCTTACCACGTTCGTTGGAAGTGTACATACAGAACATCCCTCTTCTGCACCTATGAGTTCCTTTCCCGCGATTGAATGTAAATAAGAACGTTTCAGGCCTTGAGACTGCAATCCACATATTACCAACTTGATCCACTATTAACCGCCAGGGGACTGATGACCTCAGATGTTAAGTGCCATAATGCTTAGAGCCATTTGTTAACCGCCAGCTATGGGAGACCATACAGCAAGCCAGAAGTTCATGTTATACCGTCATACGAATGTGCCATACACTCACAGAAATTTCCCTTAATGGTTGATGGCATATTTGGCCTACGCTATATAATTTATCCGTATTCCTGTGTGACGTGGAGCCTTTTTGCTAAAGTACCTTCACGCGTTACACCAGTGTGTCTTCTTTGAAACATTTCGACGATAGTTTAACATATTTTAGAAACAGAAAAAATACCACACGGAGCCGTTCGTATAGCTTATCACGCAGCGGGCTAGCCTGCAAAATATGGAAGTAAGTCCGACACGATCGAATTCACACGTCAATCTGTTACATCAGCAAACTTGGGTATGGTTTTAGGTATTTTTCAAAGTTCATTTTAGAAAATATTGGGTTGACTGCCAGTGTCTGAGTTAGAATATGCAGTATACAAACAATTAAATTACCATAACACACAGAACATAGTTTGCACGAATCCCAAACTGGTGATGCACGCCATTTTCTTGACTTTGGTTAAATGACGGATGGTCCAAGGGAAGGAATCCGTGAACAAAGTTAAACTACAAGCAATTTGTCAAATCACGAAAAACAGCGATCTCTGTAGTGCGGGAGAAGCGCCAGGAAAAAGAAAGAGTTTAACAACCGCAGAATTACTTCCTCTAGAGAATACTAGGAAATATACCAAACTTGGTGCATAAAGCGGTTTCTATTTACTCTTTCAGTCCACTATCGTCGTACAAGTAGATTCTACGCACTATTTGTTACTGTTAACAGGTTATGGAATAAAGTGGTTGGACATAAATATGGAAACATCAAAAACACAAAACATTACCTTGCCTAATATGATGTAGGAAACTCACAGACATTTAAAACATCTTCCATCCGTCTCGGAATATAACCTATTTGGTTTTCAGTGGAATCTTAAACTAGTCTTCCTTGAAAATAGTGGTAAGTTCAGGTAACGATGATGCAGGTGGGTAGCGATCATTCATCCTTCTGTGCAAAGTATAGACCTCCAGAGCTTAATAATTTTGAGATTTGGTGACTGGTGGCCAGGGGAGAAGTGACATTTCGTCCTTGTGCTCACAAAATCCGTCCTGGGCAATGCGGGTTGTGTGAATGGGGGCCCTGTCGTTTCGGAGCACAGCATTCCTATTGGAAAACAAATGTTGTATCATGGGTTGGAGCTGATCATCCAGAATGGGCACATATCCCTTGGCAGGAATGTAATGTTGCAGAGTAGCCACGGGGCCTATGATGTATCACGAAATGGCTGTATAAATGGATCCTGAACACCTGGCGATATTTCCCTCTTGGGATGTAAACACGTGCAGAAATTGGAAAAGTGGGATACACGACTAGTCCGACCAAATCACTTCCTTCCATTGTTCCGTATTGCAGGCATTGTGGCTTCGGCCTCATCTTTTCCTGTTACGGGTATTTACATCAGCGATGAGTGGTTTAATAATCCCAGTTCGCCCTACAGTTCCCAGCTTATGAAGCTCTCTTCGTGTTGTTTCGGTGTTAATAGGGTTCGTGATTTTTGCAGCTGTCGTCGTCTTCTTTTTTCATCACAATCTTTTATGTGACCTTCGATCAGGATCGCTCAACACACGCGTACGTCCGCGTCGAGACTTAATCGATTACGATCTTCTGATTTCTCTGTACATGGTGTAAATCCCCTTGAAACACTAAAGAGTTTGGCTCCCGTGACAACGGAAGAGCACACCATACGAGCACTAACAATATGTCTATGTTTTAATTCACGTGACACCGGCATAATGCACTCCAACTACACAGTACACTATTCTGAACACGACTGAAACTCGTAATTTATTGTCGATATTGTGGAAGTGCCGTTCATGGTTCAAATGGTTCAAATGACTCTGAGCACTATGGGACTTAACATTTGAGGTCATCAGTCCCCTAGAACTAGTTAAACCTAACTAACCTAAGGATATCATACACATCCATCCCCGAGGCAGGATTTGAACCTGCGACCTTAGCGGTCGCGTGGTTCAAGACTGAAGCGCCTAGAAGCGCTCGGCCACATAGGCCGACCCCGTTCATGGTCACACCGAACAGCGCAACGTGCGGGATTTGTTAGCATCAGCATTTATGCCCAGGTATTTATTTACTGCGGTGGTTCCATGTTCTTGTGCGACCTTTCTGTATCAGCGCATAATTTCATTTTTTAGTCTGATCTACGTGTCACATGTATAGGTTGCGGAGTTGCACAGATATAATGCTTGGTGTTTCAGTCCGTTATTTTTGACAATGCGGTGGCACCCCTCTCGTGCACTTAGCGCACTTTTTGCTTCTTCTCTGATCACGACACGTTTCCGTGCAGAAAGGCTATACATTAGCTCCTGGCAGGCAGACCTCTGCGAACCCGCACAACGGGTTTGAGTGATGCGGGTCGCGGCCCGTCATTCCGATGAAATTCATCTGAAATTCGATGAGGCCCCACCAAGTGTTCCGGCTGGTACGAAGGACGGGGATAAAATACACCAGCAGGCCTACTTTCCGAATTCAGCTGAACGAGATGGCACAACGTTTTCCTTACAACGGCGAAACCCCGTGCATTCTTCAGCACCAATATCGGATACTTCGTGACAGAAGGTAACTGCACTCAGAGTATTTATTTCAAACAATGTGATGGAGACGTAAGTTTCAACTTCCTGGCGAGAAGTTGTGACATGTATAAAACAAACTCTGTTGTCATCTCTGAAGGTTTCTCCTGTAAATGGGGGAGAAATGTCAATAGATTGTTTAATAAGTTAACCAGTGCCTCTGTAAGATTTTTTTTTTTTTTTTTGCTTTTGTTGGTCTTATTGGACCATAGTTCTGGACAAACATTAAAAAGAACATGTCTGCAGATAAATCACAGTGTAATGAGTTCAAACAGTCACAATTATTTTACGGTATCCAATTACATCCTTTACTCGTAGCTAAAGAATATCGACACGATAGCAAGTATTGTATAGGAAAAATAAAATGCGGAAACGAGCTCATCAGATATTGGGGAGACTACAGATGAGGATAAGTGAGTTTATGTAACCAGTTACAGAGTTGGTGCACAATGTATCATAAATATATTTTACCATCTCTCATGAAATCATAAACTGCTTTCTATATTTTAGTATCTACATGACGTAATAAAGCGGGGCACTTGTTAGTAGGGGCAACTTTAGTTTCAGATTGGCTTTGCAAAAAGCGACTGATTTAGCTGTACTTGAGGAAACATGACAAAAGAAATTAATTTTTACATGTCCTTCTTCTTTCTCCTAACAGTCGCAGAAAGGGTTATGTTTGATGTATAAGCAGTAGATATAGTTTTGTTCTGTGATTGGTACGCAGTTGTAGCAGGGTATTATCAGCTTATTGTTAGCTTGAGTTTTTGAAATTATGGTGATAAGGTGATTTGGGGTTGGATGGCTGCTTAATACTGATCTTTATGGTAGACTGGGATGCGTCTATGCTCTGCCTATTTTTTCAGAGGCACGTGTGAGGCACAGTATTGGAGCCGTTTGATATTACTGGGTTGTCTGAAGACATATTTTAGGCGATTATCACAGTGGAAACAGATCCAAGTTTTACAGTAAGCGACATCTGAACCGTCCATTCTGAATGATCTCTTGCCAAGTATAGTGGAGTCAATACTGTTGTGTGCAACGCTGTGATCTTCACGGTCATAGGGAATGGGCATGTGGATCATGTAATCGTCTCCTAACAGTCTGATGCGATAGATGACTTCCTGTACTTTCTTCGAATGCCGAGTTCTGTTTTGGAGCACTGAGCCCGAAGTTCCTTTGATTGAAGAGGCGTATATATCGACCATATTGTGCATCTGTCAAATGCGGACTGCCTCAACACTACCTCTCAACTGGAACCAATTCCATGACCGCACCACATCACTTTGTCTCCGGGGCACACGTGGAGTAACTTTCCTGGTTGCCTAACAATATCATGCACTCCCCATCTTTCGCCTTTGTTCCGTCATGACATGAAGGGTGTTCAATCTACTGTTGTACAGACGCCTCCAATGGCGGTTTACATTAGCTGAAATGCTAGAGTCCGCTCGATCTCGGAGTTCTATCCTTAGTTATCCAGAAGCCAAGATAACAGCGAAAAAAAAAAAAACGACGGATACGGAGATGTATCTGGACAAACAGATAGCCGAAATGAAACAAGCAGATACCAAGTGTCTCCTAAACGATCGTTCAGCGAACGTTGCTGGGTATGGGCCGTCGCAGTAGAAGCCTGGTTCTTGCTTCCATGTAGACTGCTGTTCATCGGCGACAGAGCCTGGAATTTGCACTCCAGTACCGCAGCTGGAAGTCCTCTTAGCGTCAGTTGGCCTTTGCAGATGAAGCACGTCCTAACCTCCATCGCACGATGGCCGTTGACGTGCAAGGCCCTACAACATTCGTCGGGAAAGTCTGGGCCGGAGGAGAGAGCGTTATGGTCTGGCATTTCCTGGATGATCTCGTCATTCTGGATCAACAGGAGAATGCATCTACCCGTCGGGACCATATCCACCGCTACATGCAGTTTGCTTTTCCATGCGATGACATCTACTACCAGGATTATGGAACGTGTCAGACAGCTCGAGTGTAGGTGTTTGGTTCTAAGAGCACCAGGGTGAGGTTTCCGTACTCCCCTGGCCACCAGATGCCCCGGATTTAAGTCTAGCAGAGAATCTGTGGGACTTACACTATCGGCCTGCAATGCATGCACAACCGAGAAACCAAGTGCAGCTAATCATGGCACTTGCATCGGGATGGTTCCACATCCCTGTCTGTATTTTCTGTAATCTCATTGGCACTCATTCTGCACTTTTCGCTGCGGTCTGCGCTGTAAAACGTGGTCATTAATGATTTTGACAGTTGGTAACTTTTTATCGCACAACGTTTCCACACGCGTAAACTGCCGCACACAACGCCGGACTGTTTGACGGGTGGACGTCCCGAGTCTCCGCAAAGCCGTGCGGTACATCAGACGGTTTCATGTGACTAAGATCGCCGTCAATTTAAAGCAGGGACGTGAGGAACTGTACAGAGACAAATGCACTGCACAGGCTTCAGTTGCCGTCTTTTGTATCCCGCCTGGATAGGCGATGCGCGAGTCTGCTCCTGTGAACTGCTTCTGTTATATAGGCCGAGAGTGAAGGAAGCGACTGGGAGCAGGGGAGGTGGAGCACTTCGGCACTGCGTGGTTCAAATGGCTCTGAGCACTATGGAACTTAACTTCTAAGGTCATCAGTCCTCCAGAACTTAGAACTACTTAAACCTAACTAACCTAAGGACATCACACACATCCACGCCCGAGGCAGGATTCGAACCTGCGACCGTAGCGGTCACACGGTTGCAGACTGTAGCACCTAGAACCGCTCGGCCACGCCGGCCGGCGGTACTGCATGTAACTTTGACACTTTCAATAGAGTCAAAAACAGAAGTAAATATAAAATGTATTGGCTAGGATGAGTACGTAGGTGTGAAGCCGTAGTCCATGTCTAATTACGTAAAGTTAGGATGACTTTTCTGTATAATCTCAAAACTAACAAATACTCGTTGCTGTTCAAACTTTAACGGAACGTTACTAATACAAAAGTCTCAATATCAAGCTAACTCATTCGGTAGCAGAAGCGATTTTTCCAGGCCGTCTGCCCTTGATGAAATTGGCGAAATCAAGACAGCACTCGCTGAGCTCCACAGCGTCGGCCAGAGGGCGCTGTGGTCGACGTAGTTAGACTTCTCTCGTAGTGCCAACTTACGAGAGCGTGCTCCTACTATGTGGCATCGTAACTATCGACGCCACACCGTCGACTGATTTGCGTCGCTTGGGCTTTTCACTACTGAGTGTACTTCTCTCACTTCTGACGTCAATCAGGCATCGAACCCGTTGCCGCCTCGTAGCGCAACACGGAATTGACTTCTTCGGCGGCTGCGGCGGCGGCGGCGGCGGCGGCAGTGGCAATATTTCGCGAAGGGCCGCGGCTTTGGGCGGGTGACGCATGGTGGGCATAAATCGCCGACACCGGCGTCCGCCGCTGTCGTTAATGGAGGCCGTGACGGACGGTCGGGCTATCGCTGCTCCCACCCCTACCACCGCCACCATCCCAACCCTACCCCCTTCTCCCCCCCCCCCTCTCCAGGGCCAGTGCTGCAATCCAGCCGGCGAGATTTTAAATCGGGCAGCGGCGTGGTGCAACCCCGCTACGGTTGTGGCCGCGTCCGTAAAGTCATACCGTCGAACATATCGCTGTCATGTCTTCGATTCATGTTCATTATTTATGCGTTTACTTCAGCTGGCAAGTTAACAGTTACCATTAGCAATGTACACTGAGGTTTCAAAAGGTATGAAACAGCCATATGCACTTACAGATGGCGGTAGAATCACGTATACGAGTGCAAGGTATAAGAGGGCAGCGCATTGCCAGAACTGTCGTTTGTACTCAGGTAGTTTACATGGAAAGGTGTCCGACTTGATTCCACCCACACGACGGTAATTAATAGACTGAACGCGAAACGGCAAGTGGATCAAGACGCATGAGACAGTCCATTTCGGAATTCATTACTAAATTCAATATTCCACGATCCTCAACGTCAAAAGTATATGCCGTGAATACCAAATTTCATTCGTCACCAGACACAGGCAACGCAGTGGCCTTCGGCCTTTACTTAAAGAGCTAGAGCTGCAGTGAGTACTTAGAGCGGTCAGTGCTAACACACAAGCAACACTGCGTGAAATAACTGCAGAAATCAGTGTGGGACATACGACGAACGTACCCTTTAGGAGAGTGTGGCGAAACTTGGCGTTAATGGGATATGACAGCAGACGAACGACGCGAGTGCTTTTGCTAACAAGACATCACCTGCAGCTCCTCACTGGGCTTGTGATCAGTTGGTAAGGTCTCATGGAAAGGTTAGAATGTGGGGTGAACCCAGCGAAGCCATTGACGTAGGACACTGTACAATCCGTGGTGGCTCAGTTATTGTGTGGGCTGTAACTACATGGAATAGAATGGACCTTCCGGTCCAATTGAAGCGCACATTGACAGCAAACGGTTATGCTTGGGAGACCATTTGCAGCCATTCATGGAATTTCGTGTTATCAAACAACGATGGAAATGCATCGTGTCATGGTGTCTGATTCATTGCACTACGTTGGGCAAAACCAGGTACGACACGAAATCAAGAGGTATCCTAGGACATTTGTCACCTCAGTGTACATGAACTGTGCATAATAATAATTATACAATGTGTTTCAAAAAGATTCATCTGATCTCACAGAACGATATCGTCGTTTGACAAACAGATATTTTTGTCTGTTTAAAACAGAAGTAGGGGCCCAACGTAACAAATGAAAGTTTTATAAAAAATTATTATTGAGTTTGTGTTTCATATACTATTCTCTAACGTGAGAAGGTAGTTCCCTTGTTTACAAGTTTCAGTTGTTTTCTGATATGTCACATTTTCTGTACTCTTCTCAATTCAGTTGGTTCAAATGGCTCTGAGCACTACAGGACTTAATATCTGAGGTCATCACTCCTCTAGAACTTAGAACTACTTAAACCTAACTAACCTACGGACATCACACCAATCCATGCCCGAGGCAGGATTCGAATCTGCGACCGTAGCAGTCGCTCGGTTCCGGACTGAAGCGCCTAGAACCATTCGGCCACAGCAGCCGGCACGCATCTCTATTCCACCGTAATGCAATATGCTGCCACAATTAGTTTTACCGTACAAGGATTTTACTAATAGTAAGAATAACAATATAAAACGTGGTTTTGATTTGTACGTAATGATCGTAGGTAGCATTTTTTGGACTTTATTTAGATAGATTTCTTTTTTTTCTATGGTGCACAGATTACCACATATCACATAAACTCAATTTTCATCCAACCCAAATTTACAGAGAGAGAAATTTTATTCCAAGTAAAAGAAATTTTCTTTAATAAGATACAGTAGTTGGTCATACTTTTCACGGGCTATTTAGCCGGGTAACTTAGCTCATTTTTGACATACTATTATGCTGTGAGGTTATAATTGTGCTGTTAAATGTGGCTTTGCAGTTTCTTAGAAATGAGTCCCTCTATGGGTCTGAATGACCCAAATGCATTATGTCTTAACAAGTTTGTTTGCGTGGCATCACCCTCAGCGAGAACAGAAATGTTTTGTAAAAACCGCCTTGTTGCAACGTATTTTAATTCTTCCAAGAATTTTTCATCTTTTTACTTTAAGGCACCATTAGTGGGATTTAGAACGATAGGTATGTTTTTGTACGCGTTTTGTGTAGATTATAAAAGAATTCACGTCAATTTCTTACCTAATTAGTGATTCTTACAGTTCTTCGCATATTTAGTTGACATCTGCGCTTTCTCTCGTCTGGTCACACTACTACCTCACGTAGAGGCATAAGGATGTTTTCATGTTACGAAATTCCTTCTTCAAAATTTTTATTTTTTTGTCCTTATTGCTGTTGGGCACTATCAGTTTAAACTATGAGCCAATTAATCAAACAAGAAAGATAATATTGCCTGCTCTTCACATCCAACTTGAATTAATGAAGCAGTTCATTAAACCACTACCAAAAGATGAGACAACTTCCCGTACTTGGTTAGGAAATTTTCCAAATTATTGTGTGAGAAAATTAAAACAAGTATCCTTATGGACCTGCAGATGAGAAATTTAGTGAGAGCGAATTTTATTGAAAGCATAATGAAGCCAGTGCAGTAGAGGCCTCGGGTTTCGTTTAAAGAACTGATGGACATCTTTTTGAGCAACAAGCAAATATCCAAATTAGAAAGCTATAGTTACGATGATGCTTCATGGTTTCATCAAGTCTGGATTTAACATGAGAGCGTGTGGAGTGGTGGATTAAATAATAACTTACAGCTTCGCGGTTTTTTTTTTTTTTTTAATAAGAGCCTGGAAACGGTTTTCCGGTCAGCCAGTAAGCGATGGAGAACATACTAACCATAATTTCCCGTCTGCAAGTCCTCATTCTTCTTGTTCTTACTGAAACAAAATTTTCCTACTCGCTGTTGACTCAGGTGGATGAGGAACTATGACCATAAATAAAAGTTTAGATTTCTAACTGATTAATGTATTCAGTAAACGTTCACACGTACACACGTAATAATATTCCTGATAATAATAATAATATCCCAATATAACAGCACTATCAACAGTTCAGAGGCGACCTCTACGGTACGTTCCAAGTAAAATGGTCTATTGATCTGACTTCTAATCATCACAGTTAATTTCTCGCCACAAAATTGGAAAATTATTTCACCACTTGCCACATGGTTTTGTCAACATTACGTGTGCCACACATGAAGTTACTTCAGTGAAATCTAAGCGATACAGGACGATGTGCAGTCCTCGAAAATTCACTTCCTACTTTTACCGAACACGTTTGGTAGGTGCCTAGCACTGATGTTATCCGTTTGACTTGGACAGATTGAATGCTGGGTGCGAAGTGACTCCTTTCACTAATATCAAATCGCTTTGGCTTGCCTCTAGTGGCACCATATTATTATTCTCCCTTACCTTTAGACAACCTTACTCCCAACTGAAAATTATTAATTTACGCAGAGTTTATTATTTCACATATTTGAGCTTCAGTGACTTCTCTACGGCAAAAAATCTGTATTTTACTCTAACTAATTCTTCTTGTGATCTCATTTATTATTTACTTACTTTAGCTAGTATTTTCCATAATTGGAACTGAAAAGCTACCCGCTGTTAATTTTAGAATTTACTATTGCAAACTATCTCTCACATTCGCTTACTTTCAAGACAGGTAATTTACTGTTATTAGGAATAGAATCAAAGAACGCTTGGGACAAAGCACTTGTTCCACTGCCACTATCAAGAAGACAAAGCACGGTTACTCCTGAGATATTATTTTTTATCAATACGATGAGTTATTCTAGTTTGATCAGGTTCTTCATAAAAGTCTTCTACTAAATTCTTTTCAATATGTTTCTAGCTAAAGTAATTTTGTTCACTTGGAAGTACATTTACATTCAGATTCTCCGGGTCACCAATATCTATATTCTCAGCTGCATTTTCCAACCTATCCACCAATTCTTAATCAATGCACTTGACGACTTCCTCTACTTTAGTTTGCTGCACAACAGCTAAACTACTCACTACTTCTAAGGAACTGCGCTGTGCGCACCATTGCTATCTATAACATTATCTTCGACTTTTACTGCTTCTAGCAAGTCGATACAGCTAATAGATTCCTTGACCTCATACATATTACTACCCTTTCATCAATCAACTCCTCCTCTTCAAAACTTTGGCAAAACTGACTCTACTTCCTCTATCGAAACCTTAACCTTCAGATTGTCATTATGTCGAAGATGTAAACCTTTATTTCATCTTCGTCTGTATCAGCTTTAAACCCGTTAATTTGTTCCTCCCCATTATCTGTAGCGTTTTCTTTCTCCCTCTTGACACGTTTTTCTAATGTGTCCAAAACGCTGGAAACTATATGAAGCGAGTGGTTTAGCACATCACTGGTACTGTCCGTTCCTATTTCATCATACCTGTTATCGGTTGACGTCTGATGACTGAGTGTGGTATGTGTTTTTGTCGCTGGCTGTGTTTCTGTTTCCGCCTTGTGATCGCCCGTTTCCTCAAAGACAGGACTTAGTTTACCACACTCGGCCTGTTGTGTTCATTGGACACTGAATCAGATAGCTTAGCATCTGCACTCCGTCTCCTCTCACCGGCACATTATTTACATTTCTGTTTTCGTCATAATAATTACTGCGCAAGTGCGGTGGCTGTCTACCTCCTCTTCCTCTACTACGGCCTTGACCAGAATAATTAGGTCGTGTGTTCGGAACCACCATACTTCTAACATTCACGTTACCACTCTCATTATTTCTGTTGTTTATGTGAATGTTAGAAGACCTATTATTATTTTTCATCTGCTCCTCAACAGCAGGTACTCTTCCCAGTGGCTCCAGGTACTCAATGAACCTATCCATGTTAGGTCTAGGCACGGAAATGATACTTTTCTGCCAATACGGAGGCAGCTTATCTTCTGGTCTCATGATTATCATTTCCGACTTCATCTTTTCTGTCAGACGTGACAGCTGTGAAAGCTACTTTCTAGAGAACTCTTTTACTGACTCAGGACCTTGAGCAAACTCTTTACCACTCCAGAACTTCATTGTTGTGTGACCAGTAATCAATATGAAATTCAGTTTTAAATTAAAAAAGAATCTTACTCCAAATCATTACATCAGCTGACTATCGTGAAGCATCTTCCGACAAATGAGTTTTAATGAAAGAAATTTTCTCTCGCTTTGACCATGCATTTGCAACTCTAATGGATGAAATTGTTTGTCTGCAACAAAATGTTCCAACTGACGACATCCAATGAGAGCAGCGTCAACGGAGGGAACATGCTGTTCTGTAGTATTGCAAGAGCTGCCAGAGGATACTCTATTTCCAATGTTAGTAAGACTAGTACTTAGTTCTCCTACTTGTAGTTCTACTGCTTCCACTCTGTCAGAAAATCTTTTATCAATATCCTCACACAATTTTACGCAGTCAGACTGTAGTTTCTTAATATCTTTTTGACAAGCATTTACTTCAATAGTTACTTTTCCAAAACGATTAGAGCAAAGTTTCGATTCCTTGCCTATTATTTCTGACAACCTCCCTTTCATAAGTCCATCTGCGTCTTTGAAATTTTTGCGAACTTCGCTAATTTAGATTTTGAAAATACTATGCAGTCTATTTAGCTGTTGCCCTACTTTGACTTGCAGGTCATGGTGATTGGAATCAATTTTACAATTTAAGTCATTCAGTTTTGAGGTCATTTTATCTTTTAGCTCTCAGTAACAGATTCAGTCTTAATGTTTAACTGTTTGCTATAAGATTCCTCCTTACTGTTCAGTTCCTTATGACTATCCTTTAGTTCCTTACTACTAGATTCAATCCCATTGTTCAGTGCTCTATGATGAAATTCCAGTTTGGAAAATAGCAACTGCATTCAATTTGGTGCTTCTACCTTGCGACTTGGCATTTCAACATGTCCTAAAGGAGATTCTAGCACTCCCAGGCTTCGCTAAAATTCAGAAATTTTGAAGTCAGTTTCATTAGCTGACACTCTGCTTTTTCCTTTCTGAACTCAACTTCAATTGCTTCGTTGGCAGAAAATGGTTCTAACTTTGCTGTAACAATGAATTTTACTTCCGATGCTGAATTTATCACTTTGACACAAACCTCCTCATTAATTTCAGTTCCTAATTCTGTAGAGTAACAATCAGAGAGTGGTTCCATCTTAAATTTCACATTATTCTTATCACTACATTCCATTTTTAATAGTCTGCTAGAAACAGTTAGCAAATACTTTAAATGTTCTTCATTTAAGTTAATTGCTTGACCTCGATGAGCAATGCCGGTGCTGTGTACGCATCGTTATACAAGCAGTAGCAACTGTGGCGATGAGTTTCGCCTACTGGAGTAGCTCCAGGCGGGCTGTTCGCTGGTGAGCGCACACCGTAGCTCGCAGGTAAATAGTAGGTCCAATCATCTCCGTGATGTCGCACCGTGTTGTTCTAACCTCAGCGCCGATGGCGGTCCCGATGTAGGGTCGCCTTCTCCCTCCTTTCGTCACGATACAGGTTACTGTGGCTAGCAGTCACAGTTTAGTTTCAACATTCGTGAGAAATCTTAAGACTGTTCCCGCGCTGGTTTCGGCATATTAAACTTTGGTATAGAAATTCTTCCAATCCATATGTGGCATACAGCAAACTAGTGCTTAACAGTATTGGTAAAATAAGTCTTTGTTGCAATTTTAGTTTTTTTTTAGTTTTCAACGACGCGTTTCGCCTTATTTAGGTATCTTCAGGTTATCTTTTCTGGATGGCTGCGAGAGGCACCAAGATCTGCACAACGCGTTCCCGTTCACAGGAGCGAGTAACAGAGTCCTTGTTTTTGATGTTACGCGGAGATGAAGCCACACGTTTTTCTGCCCGACAAGACAGCATACTATAGAAATTCTTCCAATCCATGTGTGGCATACAGCAAACCAGTGCTTAACAGTCTTGGTTGCAATTTTATTTTTTTTATTTTTCAACGACGCGTTTCGCCTTATAAGGCCCCTAAGTAAGGCCGGGAAACTGATTAGTGAAAGTGATCGGTACAATACAGGAAACTCAACAGGCACTAACAGGATACCAAAGTTTTGGTTAAAAACAGTCTTGGTTACAATTTTAGTTTTTAACGCTAATTTTGGTATCCTGTTAGTGCCTATCGAGTTTCCTGTATTGTACTGATCACTTTCACTAATCAGTTTCCCGGCAGATCTACATCTACATCTATACTCCGCGAGCCACCTTACGGTGTGTGGCGGAGGGTACTTATTGTACCACTATCTGATCTCCCCTTCCCTGTTCCATTCACGAATTGTGCGTGGGAAGAACGACTGCTTGTAAGTCTCCGTATTTGCTCTAATTTCTCGGATCTTTTCGTTGTGATCATTACGCGAGATATATGTGGGCGGTAGTAATATGTTGCCCATCTCTTCCCGGAATGTGCTCTCTCGTAATTTCGATAATAAACCTCTCCGTATTGCGTAACGCCTTTCTTGAAGTGTCCGCCACTGGAGCTTGTTCAGCATCTCCGTAACACTCTCGCGCTGACTAAATGTCCCCATGACGAATCGCGCTGCTTTTCGCTGGATCATGTCTATCTCTTCTATTAATCCAACCTGGTAAGGGTCCCATACTGATGAGCAATACTCAAGAATCGGACGAACAAGCGTTTTGTAAGCTACTTCTTTCGTCGATGAGTCACATTTTCTTAGAATTCTTCCTATGAATCTCAACCTGGCGCCTGCTTTTTCCACCATAGTGGGGCGAAGGGTGGAGTTTTAATTAAGAATATACATCGCCGTTATTACAAACGCCCGAAAAATATTTATGCGGTCAGCCAGAAAGCGATGGAGAACATACTGACCATGATTTCCAGTTTGAAAGTCCACATTCGTCTTGGGCTCATTGAAAGAAACTATTGCTATTAGCTATTCACTGAGTATGTTAAGCAGTTCGAACTCAAAACTTTTATTTATAGTCATAGCTGCTAACCCTGCTGGGTAAATAGCTAGCAGGAACAGTTTCTTTCATTGAGTACAAGAAGACTGTAAACTTGCAGAAAGGAAATTATGGTCGATATGTTATCCAATGCTTTCTGGTTGAATGCAGAAAAAAAATAGTTTTCAGGAGCTTGTAAAAACAGGGACGAATATTCTTAATTAAAATTCCACCCGCCGCTCTACAAGTGAAACTTCAATTTCTACAGTCGCTTATTAATTTTTTCCCTTATAAGCTTGGTGATGCATGTGTAGGACACGGTTCCATCACAGTATCAAGGAGGTGGAAAGGACATACGATGAAATGTGAAATCGTAATATGATGGCTGGCTACTGTTTTATGCTAAACAGTGGGGCACTGTTGAATGGAGACTGTCAAGGAAAAGAATTTTTCCCACATGTCAGGAAGATGATGATGGGGTCCCATACTCCGAGGAGCGTAAGGAACGATGTGGGACACCCGCACCGCCGACTAAGCAAGGTCGTAGCGGAGGTGGTTTGTCATTGCCTTCCTCCCACCATAATGGGGTTGGATGATGATCATGAAGACAAAACAACAACACCCAGTCATCTGGAGGCAGGGAAAAGTCCTTGACCACGTCGTGAATCGAACCTGGGACCCCGTGCGCAGGAAGCGAGAACTCTACCGCAAAACCACGAGCTGCGGACATGTCAGAAAGAACGTGATGCAGTTTAATTAGAGAAGGGAAATAAAATTGTCATACATGTGTTTTTGTAACGATTATTAGCATTTTAAGGTTACATATAACACTGCCTTCGCTAATGTAAAGTGTAAGGATTCTATACAGAGTGAAGAAATAAATAATTTATTTCTAATGCAACTAAAAAGTTCTCTGTTAAAAAAAAATGTGGTTGCAGCTAAAATGTCAGATGTGATATGTGATTAAAAAGTTCTCTGTTAAAAAGTGTGGTTGCAGCTAAAATGTCAGATGTGATATGTAATTTATACAAAAACCGGACGTGATAAAGAAAACCAAAATCAGAATGACAAATACTTTAATCATCGTCTTACGGGCATAAAACGTCGTTTCGAAAGTTTTCAAATTCATCGTAGTGCAATAACTTTGATTTTCATATTCTGGCAGGAAATAGTATGGACAAAAATAAGAAAAAAATGTGTGGTAAGCATGATCTCTGAAACGCACCTTAGCAGCCATGAGCACTTCTTCAGTAGAAGAAATGGGTTTCACACTATCGAACATGAACTTGTGCTCATAGCACATGAAGTACGCAGGTTTACTAGATATTTTTCCTGTTTGAGTCAATATTTCCTCTTTGCAAAACATGAAAGGAAGAGATTCTGCAGTGAAAGAAATCTGATTCGTTATATCAAAAAGTGAACAAGCGCTCATACCTCCTAAAGTAAGCATTGAACAGCCCACATTTACCGCATATATTTTACGTATTTCTGTATGAGGAACCTATCCCTAAGGTTTGCCGGTGTTTCTTTGGGAAACCTCGTGTATAAATCTAACAACAAACCCGCCTCAAGCTGGTATCACCACGTGTCAATAGTCAGATCATTTGTTCGAGGTAGCCGTAATAAATTAAATCTAAACTTCCTCGTGAATCTGTGTATTGCTGAAGACCGTAGTAAAATCACTACAGAGCAGTTTCTGAGATTAGCCTTCACAAGCAGAGAGAAAAATATTGTGCGAGACTTTAATTTATTATACGCTCACTGTTAATTTACCTCTTTTCCCGCGAGATGGCGCCGCCTTTGTAACTGACCAACTCATAGCTGACATCATTGCCACGAAACGTCAATCCAAACATCAATTAAAAGTGGAACAGATAACAAAACTTGAATTACACAATCATCAATCCGACTCTATAGTAAATTATACACACAAATGTTCCTCGTGAGTTACAACAACTCTTTAGAGAAAGCGATATTAATATTACTACGGTAGTACCTGAGTTTAGTGTGAACATAAAGGTAGAAACCGTTGTAGGAGAAACGGGGTGGTGGGTACTTTAAAATTCAGTGCATGTATAGACTGCTTTGAGTACGGTCCAGTCACATTAATGTGACCACAGCACATGTTTGTCGTCATGTGCAGTAACCGCTTACAGGCGGCAGGTGACGGCAGCAGCAGTTGAGAGCAAATAAAATGTGTCCGCCGGGACGCGGAAACAAGGCAGCGGTTGTCTTAATGCACAAACGGAGTGATTTATCTGACGTCCTAATGGGCTTGGTCATTGGCTTTCGGGGCAAGGGTGAAAGCATTTCCGAAACGGTCAAGTTTGTAAACATGGCAAAATTGCGATATCCAAAACCGGTGCCGAGGCAACAATGGTTCAAATGGCTCTGAGCACAAAGGGACTTAAGATCTGAGGTCATCAGTCTCCTAGAACTTAGAACTACTTAAACCTGACTAACCTATGGACATCACACACATCCATGACCGAGGCAGGATTCGAACCTGCGACTGTAGCGGTCGCACGGTTCCAGACAAGCGCCTAGAACCGCTCGGTCACACCGGCCGGCTATGGCGCACGACCGGCTACAGATATCAGTGGTGAATGACGGCTGCAGAAATGTGTACAGATGAATAGACGTGCAACTCTTGAGCAGCTGCTCACCCGGATGAACCATGGGGCTATCAACAATGTCTGCTCAATGACCATTGCTGTATATCAGCCTCCAAAGGAGCATTCAGCAATGCTGACTGCTGTGCATCGGCGACGAAAGCTAGAATTCACATGCCATTCTCACAACTTGATGTCCACTGAGTGACGGCAGATGGCCTTTTTGGATGAATCACCTTTTTTTGCTCCATCAGATCGATAACTGTTGTTGACTGGAAGGACTGTAAGCAAACATAAAAGCTGGAGGAGGGAGCGTTGTTATGTGGGTATTCTTTTCGAGACATTCCCTGGGTGGCATCGCCATTCTGGAAGACACAATAGACCATTATAAGTTTGCATGCAGTTAGTTTTTCCTCGGCACCATTCCATCTACCAGCAGGACAATGCAATGTGTCACACCGCTAGCAGTGTAGCTGCATGGTTCGAAGAGCATTCCGATGAGTTTACTGTACTGCGTGGCTACCAAACTATCCGGATGGTCATCAAACTAACCGGACTCAAACCCAACCACCAATCAATGGTTCCACCGCGATCGGGCTGTTCGCGACATGGACCCTCAATCGAGAAATCTAGCGTAGTCGGACACAGCTGTGGAGACGGTATGGCTGCACATCACAGCCGGTATCTTCCAGAACCTCACCGGCTGTCTTCCCATACGTTTCATAGCGGATCACACTGCAACATGGCTATGCAGGTTTTCGACTGGTAGACTGGTTGTTAAAGTGAGTGCATTGCTGAATCGAATACTTTTCACAGCTTGAGGGGGGGAGGGGGGGGGGGGTTGCAGGGTGCATATAGTGTGTCACCACGTCTCCGACTCTCCAAACATCTGAAGAGGCCCAGTGACCTACATTTTCTCCCACTGGAACAGAAGACGGTTGAGCCACTCACGGCTCGTGTTTATGTCATTTACTGTTTTTCTTCTTCTGCGGTACTGCCGCCTCGTTTTCTTATCCCATTTACTGGCGTCACTAACTTCCTGCCTTACTTGCCCATGAGCGGCAGCAGCAGCGCGTAATGATAGGTGCACTCTTGTACCATCTGTGGAGTGCCCAATAGTATTTAAGGGTCGTCGTGTGTCCGGCAGTCACTTGGAGACGGTCCAGCAGTGCAGTCGGGACGAAGCAGCAATGAAGTCGGGGACGGAGCGCCAGTGAGGCGTTGACAGCCAGTGCTCGCCGACCGCTGGCGACAAACATGAACTGTCCGACTGACGGAGATTGGAGCGGGACGACCGTTGACTGGTCGATCGGTTGTTCGTCTCATCGGCCGTCGTATATTTGGTCCTTTCACCGTTTCCGGGCCTGGGAAGTCGGTCGGTTGGCTTGGAGCAGCAAGGAAGTCTCTGTCGCGCTTACTCTGGCCGGGGCCACTGGCGGTGTGCACGCGCAGTTGGAGTGTGAGGTGCTGCTTGCGAGTGCTACGAAGTTCGTCACCCACCGATCTTGGACATGAAAGTTGAGTCCTCACTTAACTTGCTATCGAGCCTCAACTGTTTACATTTCTTCGTTTGATCCTGTTTGTCGCTTTTAGGACATTCTGTGAGCAACAACATGTGTGTATTCAAGTCAGCTAAGATTCCAGCCGTCTTCCTGTGGAGTTTAACTTAATTTATTCCCTGTCGTTGAAGTTGACCAGCGGTATCTTCTGTTTTGTGGCCGTTGACGTAATTTTAGGCAGTGTATTTTTCTCATCGTGTTGTTGCTGTCCAGAGCGGCAAGTAATTCGACAGCTGAGGTGTTGTTGGTAGTTGTAGGCGCCATGTTCTGTACGTCGTTGTTTTGAAATCTTGTGGTCGTTTTGCTGGTTGCGTGGAAGGGAAATGATTTTGTTGATTGGTCGGTCGGCTGTCTGTTGGTTGGGTTGCCTTCAGATTAAGAAGACGTTGGACAGGCTGCCTGTCTCACTTAAACGGGCGTTACTTTTACAATCCCAGGCTGACCCTTGGAAACTTCTGAGCGCCATTTCTTGTATGTTACGTAGTAATTTCCCTGTTTGGGTTTTAGTTATTAGGTTGATGTGTGACCTCCAGCCGAGTATCAATATCTCTCAAATTAATTTTCTTGTCCTGCACTTAAGGCATAAGATTATTATGCTTTTGTATGGGTCCTTCAACCGGATTTTTGCATGAAATGTTTTAAGATAAGGCCTTCTCCCTTTTGATTGAAAATCTTCTTGCTTAATATGCGGCCTCCAGCCAAGTTCCATTAAAATGAAATAGTTAAGGCTTTCAGCCTGTTTAGATTGAAGATTTAGAAAATATTCTTGGGTGAAAGCTCCAGAAGAACCTCGTATTTCAATTTCTTGCTTAGGCCTAGTGACTTGGATTTTGAGTGTGGCCTTCAGTCGATCTAAAGTTAAGGAAAGGACGTCGATTAAAACAATGGTTCAAATGGCTCTGAGCACTATGCGACTTAACTTCTGAGGTCATCAGTCGCCTAGAACTTAGAACTAATTAAACCTAACTAACCTAAGGACATCACACATATCCATGCCCGAGGCAGGATTCGAGCCTCCGACCTTAGCCGTCGCTCGGCTCCAGACTGCAGCGCCTAGAACCGCGTGGCCACTCCGGCCGGCAGGTCGATTAAAGTTTTGAGTGTTTTGCATCCTTGTTGTGCTATTGTGTGTTGATGAATAAAGTTTGTACGTTGAGTACAACTGACAGCAACTTATTTTGGCCCCTTTCCACAACCTAATCCGCTCTGTCCTGATAGCCCAGGCATTTCAAGGATGACGTAAGTGTCACGGAACTTCAGACATATCAGTGTAAGTCAGGCAGTACATTGCAGCAGATTACTGTTCATGACAGAAATGTGATCAGTCCCAGTCCATCAAAATTATTCGCATCTACCTTGGAAGATACGCTGCGGTTGTGTGGTAGGTGGCGCTACTCAGTGCAGCCGACTCTGTACGTGCGGGTAGTTCCACTATCAAAGAGATTTACGCAGCCTACCAGTAACACACTTAATGGTGAAGTCCAATATATCTCTGGTGTTACACCATTACATGCTTTCACAGTGTGCTTTTCATGATAGACATCAGAAAGTTGTCACATTTATGAGTCCAGTACCTTTCCCAACAATACAGTAAAGGTCACTGACAACATAACACAAACTATACACTTCTCAGTCATTGTTTACAGGAACATATTTCACATAAAAACTACGAATAAATATAATAAACTAAATATAACTCCTCTATTTTAATATGATCTTGGCGAAATTGTATGCACTCACTGAAGAGGACCGAATAGGAAATTCTGGAGAGGTAGAGTCTGTCTTCAAAGTAAAAAGCGAGGAGCGCTCTTGGTGGGGGAAGTTGACGTTCCAGGAAAAGCGCTACAGAGGCAGTGCACTTTGTGGAAAATAGACACGCCCGAGCACATCTCCGCACTGCATCGCCAGTGATCCACGAAGGCGCGCTGCAGAGTTTCGTTATAGCTTTGTGAAACACCGTGTAGATGCCTCTTTAGACGTTGTTGGGTAGACAGAATGAAAAATCATGTGCCCCCTCTTCAATCTGCAAATCTATGATTGAGGGAAGCACAATCTAGCGACCTAACTTCCCTTGAGCTTCTGCACACGAACCGCCATCTCGCTCCACGCTGTTGCACCACCTAATATGACTCTAATGGGATTAGACATGACACATTCAATATTTGTTCTTAACCTATTTCATTTAACAGTAAAAATCAATTCTATACGATTAAATACTGTTTTCAGTAATATAGGGCTTTTTCATTCCATGCAACGCCGAAACGATTAAAATGGTTCAAATGGCTCTGAGCACTATGGGACTTAACATCTGAGGTCATCAGTCCCCCTAAACTTAGAACTACTTAAACCTAACTGACCTACTGACATCACACCCAACCATGCCCGAGGTAGGATTCGAACCTGCGACCGTAGCGGTAGCGCGGTTGTAGACTGAAGCGCCTAGAACCGCTCTGCCACACCGGCCGGCCTAAACGATTAATCCTTGAGAAAAAATGAATACGACATTTTTTGTAGGAAATGTCTACATTTGCAACTACACAGCTACTCTGCAAGTCACACTTAAGTCCTTGGCTGCGGGTTCATCGAACCACTTTCACACTAATTCTCAATTATTCCACTCTTGAAGAGCGCGCGGAATGAACTAACACTATATCTTGTCGTGCGAGTTCTTATTTCCGGCGTTAACAAAATATTTTCGCATTCGGAGGAGAAAGTTTGTGATTGAAATTTCGGTAGACGATCCGTCTGCTACAAGAAACGTCTTAGTTTTAAAGATATCTACCCCATATCCTGTATCATTTCTGTGACACTCTCTCTCCTTATTTCTAGGAAATACAAAACGTGCTACCCTTCTTTCATTCTTCTCAATGTATTCCGTTAATCGTATCTGGTAAGGATCCCACACCATGCAGCAGTACTCCAAAAGAGGATGAACGGGAGTAGTGTAGTCAGCGTCTCTGGTAGAACTGTTGCATCGTCTGTCTACCATCGTCTGTGTACCACTAAAACGCAGTATTTCGTTCGCCTTCCCGACATTTTCTGTGTGTTCTTCCCAATTGAAGTTGTTCGTAAATGTAATTGGTAGGTATTTAGTTGAGTTTATGGCCTTTAGATTTGATTGATTTATCGTGTAACCGAAATTTAACGGATTCCTTTTAGCACTCTTGTGGATGGCCTCATCCTTTTCATTATTTACTGTCAATTGCCACTTTTCGCATACCACTACCATGAACCATGGACCTTGACGTTGGTGGGGAGGCTTGCGTGCCTTAACGATACAGATAGATGTACCGTAGTTGCAACCACAACGGAGGGGTATCTGTTGAGAGGCCAGACAAACGTGTAGTTCCTGAGGAGGGGCAGCAGCTTTTCAGTAGTTGCAGGGGCAACAGTCTGGATGATTGACTGATCTGGCCTTGTAACACTAACCAAAACGGCCTTGCTGTGCTGGTACTGCGAACGGCTGAAAGCAAGGGGAAACTACAGCCGTAATTTTTCCCGAGGCCATGCAACTTTACTGTATGATTAAATGATGATGGCGTCCTCTTGGGTAAAATGTGCCGGAGGTAAAACAGTCCCCCATTCGGATCTCCGGGCGGGGACTACTCAAGAGGACGTCATTATCAGGAGAATGAAAACTGGCGTTCTACGGATCGGAGCGTGGAATGTCGGATCCCTTAATCGGGCAGGTAGGTTAGAAAATTTAAAAAGGGAAATGGACAGGTTAAAGTTAGATGTAGTGGGAATTAGTGAAGTTCGGTGGCAGGAGGAACAAGACTTTTGGTCAGGTGAATACAGGGTAATGCAGGTGTAGGTTTAATAATGAATAAAAAAAAATAGGAATACGGGTAAGCTACTACAGACAGCATAGTGAAGGTATTATTGTGGCCGAGATAGATACGAAGCCCATGTCTACTACAGTGGTACAAGTTTATATGCCAACTAGCTCTGCAGATGATGAAGAAATTGATGAAATGTATGATGAAATAAAAGAAATTATTCAGGTAGTGAAGGGAGACGAAAATTTATTAGTCATGGTGACTGGAATTCGTCAGTAGGAAAAGGGAGAGAAGGAAACATAGTAGGTGAATATGGACTGGGGCTAAGAAATGAAAGAGGAAGCCGCCTGGTAGAATTTTGCACAGAGCATAACTTAATAATAGCTAACACTTGGTTCAAGAATCATGAAAGAAGGTTATATACATGGAAGAACCCTGAAGATACTAAAAGGTATCAGCCGGCCGCGGTGGTCTAGCGGTTCTGGCGCTGCAGTCCGGAACCGCGGGACTGCTACGGTCGCAGGTTCGAATCCTGCCTCGGGCATGGGTGTGTGTGATGTCCTTAGGTTAAGTTAGGTTTAAGTAGTTCTAAGTTCTAGGGGACTTATAACCTAAGATGTTGAGTCCCATAGTGCTCAGAGCCATTTGAACCCAACTAAAAGGTATCAGATAGATTATATAATGGTAAGACAGAGATTTAGGAACCAGGTTTTAAACTGTAAGACATTTCCAGGGGCAGATGTGGGAATTTAAGGAGATTGGACCTGGATAATCTGAAAGAACCAGAGGTTGTACAGAGTTTCAGGGAGAGCATAAGGGAACAATTGACAGTAATTGGGAAAGAAATACAGTAGAAGAAGAATGGGTAGCTTTGAGGGATGAAGTAGTGAAGGTAGCAGACCGTCAAATAGGTAGAAAGACGAGGGCTAGTAGAAACTCTTGGGTAACAGAAGAAATATTGAATTTAACTGATGAAAGGAGAAAATATAAAAATGCAGTAAATGAAGCAGGCAAAAAGGAATACAAACGTCTCAAAAATGAGATCGACAGGAAGTGCAAAATGGCTAAGCAGGGATGGCTAGAGGACAAATGTAAGGATGTAGAGGCTTATATCACTAGGGGTAAGATAGATACTGCTTACAGGAAAATTAAAGAGACCTTTGGAGAAAGGAAAACCACCATCTGGTGAGCAAGATGTATGACACAGGCGAAACACCCTCAGACTTCTAGAAGAATATAATAATTCCAATTCCAAAGAAAGCAGATGTTGACGGATGTGAAAATTACGAACTATCAGTTTAAGAAGTCACAGCTGCAAAATACTAACGCAAATTCTTTACAGACGATCAGTTTGGATTCCGTAGAAATGTTGAAACGCGTGAGGCAATACTGACCCTACGACTTACATCAGAAGAGATTAAGGAAAGACAAACCTACGTTTCTAGCATTTGTAGACTTAGAGAAAGCTCTTGACAATGTCGATTGGAATACTCTCTTTCAAATTCTGAAGGTGGCATGGGTAAAATACCGGGAGCGAAAGGCTATTTACAATTTGTACAGAAAGCAGATGGAAGTTATAAGCGTTGAGAGGTATGAAAGGGAAGCAGTGGTTGGGAAGGGAGTAAGACAGGGTTGTAGCCATCCCCGATGTTATTCAATCTGTATACTGAGCAAGCAATAAAGGAAACAAAAGAAAAGTTCGGAGTAGGTATTAAAATCGATGGAGAAGAAATAAAAACTTTGAGGGTCGCCGATGACATTGTAATTCTGTCAGAGACAGCAAAGGACTTGGAAGAGCAGCTGAACGGAATGGACAGTGTCTTGAAAGGAGGGTACAAGATGAACATCAACAAAAGCAAAACGAGGATAATGGAATGTAGTCGAATTACGTCGGGTTATGCTGATGGGATTACATTAGGAAATGGGACACTTTAAGTAGTAAAGGAGTTTTGCTATTTGGGGAGCAAAATAAACGACGATGGTCGAAGTAGAGAGGATATAAAATGTAGACTGGCAATGGCAAGGAAAGAGTTTCTGAAGAAGAAAAATTTGTTGACATCGAGTATAGATTTAAATGTAAGGAAGTCGTTTCTAAAAGTATTTGTATGGAGTGTAGCCATGTATGGAAGTGAAACGTGGACGATAAATAGTTTGGACAAGAAGAGAATAAAAGCTTTCGAAATGTGGTGCTACAGAAGAGTGCTGAAGATTAGATGGGTAGATCACATAACTAATGAGGAGGTATTGAATAGAATTGCGGAGAAGAGGAGCTTGTGGCACAACTTTACTAGAAGAAGGGATCGGTTGGTAGGACATATTCTGAGACATCGGGGGATCACCAATTTAGTACTGGAGGGGAGCGTGGAGGGTAAAAATCGTAGAGGGAGACCAAGAGATGATTACACTAAGCAGATTCAGAAGGATGTAGGCTGCAGTAGGTACTGGGAGATAAAGAAACTTACACATGATAGAGTAGCATGGAGAGCTGCATGAAACCAGTCTTAGCACTGAAGACCTCAACAACAACAACAATATTGTTGTGCGAAACATTTGTGCTGAGAGCCGCGATTTTCGAGATGTTGAAGAAAAAGTAAAAAAGTGACTTTTAAACGTTGTCACCCTCCCCCCCCCCCCCCCCCCCCCCATCACAATCCCACATCGACGCTCATACCCCACCGGTCAGGAGTTTTTGCATGTTGCTCATGACATTCCCTCCCACCACTGTACAAAATTTTGCGAGTATACGATATTTTCCCAAAATTTTGCTCCGTTGAACTGGACAGTTACAGCATACCCTCTATATGGATGAAGCCAAGAGCCTAGAATGAATTTTAACTTACACCTAAGGCTATTACGGTTTTCTAAAGAATCACTGTATTCTACAATATTACAAGAATGAGCCATTTTACGTGAGTTTACCTTTAACAAGCATGTACCGGTGTAGATTCTGCAGTTGAGTATAAAATCAAAATTTCATTTTGCTTTCAGACATTTTCTCCCCACTGGATGCACAGAACGCACTGATAATTGAATTTGATCCACCATGTGTTATTACTGAAGAAACAGGAATTCACGAACTAAGATCAAGTGCCTTATTCGGATAAGGAAAAGTTCGGACTAAATGTGGTATATTAAAAGTGAGCTTTGTGAATTCACACCAGGGCATGTGATTTATATATCAGAACTAACATCGAGAAAATTTTATATATACGTAGAGTTACAATATGAGGGAATATTAAGGGCAACACTAATAAACGATGTGTACAGTAAAGCAAAAATTTTGGTCTATTGTTTTTATCCTAGGGGACAGGCCTAAAACCTATGAAAAGAAGGATTTGCAGAACATTTGGACCGTCATATGAGAGTGTTTTCGATCAAGAACAGGTCCGGTAATGGGGTAAACGTATACGATGAAGAGCAGCGTGAATGTCGACTTTCCTAATATTCAGGCAAAATGAGTCTAAAGGAGATACTGCGCACCCTCTTATAGCAGATAGCAGAAGATAAGTAATAAGGTTATACTACATGGATATAGACTCAAATGCCGCGTTCTGTCTATATGTGGGAATGATACAGACAAAAGAATGCCAATAGCTGTATTTCGTTGAAGGAGATGTGATGATTGATATCGTAACTACGTTGACGACATCTCGTTCCAGTAACCACGAGTATACAAGCAGCTACTGGGGCAGGTGTTGATGGGGGAACAAAGCTACCTTTGTGCTACATCCTACGATAGAGGATGGGAGAACACAACAGACATGCGTAAGTGATTAGAAGACTTACAACACTACTGGATTACCTTGGGAAATTTGCACAGGCAACTAAGCTTATCGTGTAGCAGAGTTCAATCCCCTTTATCCGCTTTACTACGCTTAACAAGCAAGCAGTTTGTGGGGCTTCTAAACTGAAGGGTTTGAAATCTGCCCCGAACTACTTTACTGCCCTTTGGAGGAAAATTTAACGTTTCAAGATATGTCATCCAACGAGGTAATCAGGATTAATCAAAGGAGGTGGGCAGTGGGATCCGATTTGTTAAATAGGACTTTAAAAACCCTCACGTTTTTCGTTTTATTCTGAGTATTCTTTTATTTACTTAATAAATTCATATACAAAGCTTGCCTTCGGGAAGTCTATAAAATTAAGCAAGAAAAGTTTATCTTGAAAAAGTATTTCATTATAACACAAAACCCAACAGTACATATATACGAAATTCTATTAAAGAGTATATATATATATATATATATATATATATATATATATATATATATATATATATATATATGTATATATATATATATATACACTCCTGGAAATGGAAAAAAGAACACATTGACACCGGTGTGTCAGACCCACCATACTTGCTCCGGACACTGCGAGAGGGCTGTACAAGCAATGATCAAACGCACGGCACAGCGGACACACCAGGAACCGCGGTGTTGGCCGTCGAATGGCGCTAGCTGTGCAGCATTTGTGCACCGCCGCCGTCAGTGTCAGCCAGTTTGCCGTGGCATACGGAGCTCCATCGCAGTCTTTAACACTGGTAGCATGCCGCGACAGCGTGGACGTGAACCGTATGTGCAGTTGACGGACTTTGAGCGAGGGCGTATAGTGGGCATGTGGGAGGCCGGGTGGACGTACCGCCGAATTGCTCAACACGTGGGGCGTGAGGTCTCCACAGTACATCGATGTTGTCGCCAGTGGTCGGCGGAAGGTGCACGTGCCCGTCGACCTGGGACCGGACTGCAGCGACGCACGGATGCACGCCAAGACCGTAGGATCCTACGCAGTGCCGTAGGGGACCGCACCGCCACTTCCCAGCAAATTAGGGACACTGTTGCTCCTGGGGTATCGGCGAGGACCATTCGCAACCGTCTCCATGAAGCTGGGCTACGGTCCCGCACACCGTTAGGCCGTCTTCCGCTCACGCCCCAACATCGTGCAGCCCGCCTCCAGTGGTGTCGCGACAGGCGTGAATGGAGGGACGAATGGAGACGTGTCGTCTTCAGCGATGAGAGTCGCTTCTGCCTTGGTGCCAATGATGGTCGTATGCGTGTTTGGCGCCGTGCAGGTGAGCGCCACAATCAGGACTGCATACGACCGAGGCACACAGGGCCAACACCCGGCATCATGGTGTGGGGAGCGATCTCCTACACTGGCCGTACACCACTGGTGACCGTCGAGGGGACACTGAATAGTGCACGGTACATCCAAACCGTCATCGAACCCATCGTTCTACCATTCCTAGACCGGCAAGGGAACTTGCTGTTCCAACAGGACAATGCACGTCCGCATGTATCCCGTGCCACCCAACGTGCTCTAGAAGGTGTAAGTCAACTACCCTGGCCAGCAAGATCTCCGGATCTGTCCCCCATTGAGCATGTTTGGGACTGGATGAAGCGTCGTCTCACGCGGTCTGCACGTCCAGCACGAACGCTGGTCCAACTGAGGCGCCAGGTGGAAATGGCATGGCAAGCCGTTCCACAGGACTACATCCAGCATCTCTACGATCGTCTCCATGGGAGAATAGCAGCCTGCATTGCTGCGAAAGGTGGATATACACTGTACTAGTGCCGACATTGTGCATGCTCTGTTGCCTGTGTCTATGTGCCTGTGGTTCTGTCAGTGTGATCATGTGATGTATCTGACCCCAGGAATGTGTCAATAAAGTTTCCCCTTCCTGGGACAATGAATTCACGGTGTTCTTATTTCAATTATATATATATATGTATATACGTAATGTTACCTGATACCACGTACTTATACGTTTGTGACTATTACAGCGCCATCTATTACAAAGCGAAAATGTGGTCCAACTAAAACATTCATATTTCTTTATGTACTACACGAATATGTAATAAAAAATTGGGTTTCCTATTTTAAAAAAAGCAATTGACATCCGTTTGACCTATGGCAGCGCCATCTAGCGGGCCAACCATTGTGCCATCTGGTTTTCCCCTTCAAGCTGGAAAAGTTTCGTTCTTTGTAGGTTTTTCGTTTGACGCTTATTTCCTGAGATATTTGGTCCGGTCACGATCAATGGACCACCCTGCATATATATATATATATATATATATATATATGAGGCCAACAGAAAATTTCTTAAGCATTCCAAATTCCTCGATTCAGACCCAAATTTTATTAAATACTTTTCAGCGCATTAAAATGTTTAAAGTTCCTTCACTGATCAAGAACTTTTTTTAAATTACTGTTTCAACTGTCATCTTGAATCCATAGCAGCCAAGTTAAGTTATAAACAGAAAAAAAAGAAAAAGTTAAAGAAAACCGAATACGCTTACTCTGTAAGTTACAGTTTCTGGACCTTAAAGTTGATTCACGTGTCAATTCCTGCTCGATTCTAATCGGTTTGTATTTAACCATGGTAATATCGTTATACAGTCTTTGATACTAATAAACTCCTCTACGATGTACAACATACCTTGTCGTTTACATGACGTTTATTTACAGATACGTTAGAGTTGTGACGGTCGGACTCCCTTTCCAAGAGCAATAGGAGTAAGACATTTCACTATACAATATTTTTCTGGTAGTAAAACTTGCAGACGTGACAGAAGATGAAATAAGCGTACGGCATCGTTGGCCAGGAGGCCCCACCCGGGGAAGTTCGGCCGCCAAGTGCAAGTCTTTTATTTCCGTCGTCGCCACATTGGGCGACTTGCTCGCCGGTGATGAGGAGGAAATGATGATGAGGACAACCGAACACCTAGTGCCCGTACGGAGAAAATCTCCAACCCGGGAGGGAATCGAAACCGGGCCCGCTTACATGGCAGGAGAGCACGTTACCACCCAGCTAAGCAGGTGGTCTCAGACGTGATATATCATCGTACCACAATACGAGTAAAAATGACGATTACTAGTCGTCTTCCAATGTAAATACAGCTTTTATTGCCGACAGTCTTTGAAAAGATGTACGGTACGCCTTCGATGCAGCTCTTTCCATTTAAGCAGAGAGGTGGCGTCCTTAAGAGAACTGTAATCTGGCAGGAAACAAAGGAATTGGGAAAGAATTGACTGTGACCTATAGGGAGGAATCAAACCCGGCATTTCCTAGATTGAAAATAGGAACCACAGAAAACCATTTGCAAGGTTGCTGGGGATGCGTTCCAACCACCTCGTTTCCTGACTCTAGGAACTGTTAGCTCAACGACTCAAGACGCAGAGCTACCCCGGTCGGAGGAGAATTTGGTTGGTGGGCATTGTTTTCAAATTCTTCAGGTAAAATAAAATGCATCACTACAAAAGAAGCAGTTCTGATACTACATGTTTTTCCTTTAATTGCGCATGTTTTGTAATTTGACAGTGCATGAATGCTTCCACATTTTAAGACTTTAAAGCTTTAATTGTTATGTCCTAGTATTACAAAACAGGAAATATTCGTAGATTCAGGAGGAAATGAGAGAACGAGGGGGTGGGGTGGGGGGAGTGGACGCAGGTCACAATCGTCTTGGACAAATTGAATTAGCCTGTTTAGAAAATATTTTACTGTAGAACAAACTATATATAGTGTGCTGTCATCGCATATCCCTACTTTCTATAAACCTTTCCCATCGTTCCGTATATGAACCGATTTTTATAATATGAGTACCGCCTGGGTGACCAGATTGGGCGATATTTTACCATTTGGTCTAATAGTGACAGAATTTTGAGCGAATTATAAGGGGCGATCAAAAAGTTTCCGTTCGAAGGCTGTGCAGTCCAGATTTGGTATGCCAATCAGGTAAAATCACCTGGACATTGAGGAAACGATGTCATCGGCACACTAGGTAAAAGGTATTCATGAAGATAGTAACTGTTCTCGAAAAAAAAGATACCATTGATGCCCGTACAGCTTCTCTAGAATAATATTCTAGGTGTCACGAACTCACGTTCTTTGGATGGTGTGTAGCTGCTTTTACCATCCAAGGAACGTGAGTACACGAATAGCTAAGTAACAGCTCAGTACACACCAAGTAACTGGTTTCCACAACACTACCACAACCCCAAGTACATATTGCTGACATACGAAGTTCACCTTTTAGTATTTTGCTTACTAACAGCCGCTCACATGGTTGCAGACGACGTGATGTTCGCTAAGTAGAAAACGCCCACAGAAAAAAAGGTCACAGAAAATACGTCGCAAACAGCGCCAATAATTACTTAAAACATGCTGGAACATACAATAAATAAGGCAGTATGAAAGTATCCATAGAAAACTATATTTCAGAAAACGAATAGTAAAAATGTAATAATGTGCTACTGTGTTTGTATAACTATGCTATTTTCTGCATGTTTTACATTAAAGAAACCCCACTGGTGATGTTGATATTTGTCGCCGAGACTAGTTTGGGAGAACAAAGAAATAAACGAATAACAACGTGTTTTGCATCAAGGCGGACTCAATTTTCTGATATTACTGTTTTCGAAGAAACAGGAGTCGATATAAAAGAGACAGGGGATACCAAATTAGAATCTGAATTTAAGAGAGCCTTGGAGGACTTAAGATCAAATAAGCAGAAGAGATACATAACATTCCATCAGAATTTCTAAGTTCACTGCGGGAAGTTTCAACAAAACGGCTCTTCACTTTGGTGCGTAGAATGTATGACTCTGGTGACATACCACCTGCTTTCCGAAAAAATATCATCCACACAATTCCAAAGACTGTAAGAGCCAACAAGTGTGAGAATTATTGCACAATCAGCTTAACAGACGATGCTTACAACTTGGTTACAAGAATAATATACAGAAGAATGGAAAAGAAAATTGAAGATGTGTAAGATGATGATCAGTTTGGCTTTCGGAAAGGTAAAGGCACCAGAGAGGCAATTACTACGTTGCCATTGATAATGGAACCAAGACTAAAGAAAAATCGATACACGTTCATAGGATTTGTCGTCCTAGAAAAAACGTTCGACAACGTAAAATGGAGCAAAATGTTCGAAATTCAGAGAAAAATAGCGGTAAGCTGTAGAGAGCGACGGTAATTTACAGTATGTACAAGAGCCAAGAGGGAATAATAAGAGAGGAACACTAATAATGAGGTGCTTGAATTAAAAGTGTGTAATAGAGAGATTAAGTATTTCGCCCCAAGTGTTCAATCTGTACACTGAAGAAGCAATGATGGAAATAAAAGAAAGATTCAGGACTGGAACTGAAATTCAAGGTGAATTGATGTCAATGATATGATTCGCTGATGACATTGCTAACCTGAGTGAAAGTAAAGAAGAATTACATTATCTGCTGAATGGAATAAGCAATCTAACGACTACACAATACCCATTGAGAGTAAATCGAAGAAAGGCAAAGGTAATGAGAAGTAGTAGAAATAAGAGCATCGAAAAACTTAACATCAGGATTGATGGACACAAAGTTGACGAAATTGAGGATTTCTACTACCTAGGCAGCAAAATACCCAATGAGGGACGGAACAAGGAGGTCGTCAAAAGCAGACTAGCTAGCGCTGGCAAAAAGGGAATCACCTGCGAAGAGAAGTTTACTAGTACCAAAAATAGGCCTTAAACTGAAGAACTAATTTCTGAGGATGTACATACGTCTGGAGCACAGCATTATATGGCAGTGAAACATAAACTGTGCGAAAACTTGAACATAAGAGAATTTAAGCATTTAAAATGTGGTGCTACAGACAAATGTTGAAAATTAGGTGGACTGATAAGGTAAGGAATGAGGAGGCTCTGCCCAGAATCTGGAGGTAAGGAATATGTGGAAAACACTGAGAAGGTGGATGGACAGGATGATGGTACACCAGTTAAGACATCAGGAAATAACTTCCATGGTACTACAGGGAACTGTAGAAGACAAAAACTGTAGACGAAGAAAGAGATTGGAATACATCTAGCAAATAATTAAGGTTCTAAGTTGCAAGTGCTACTCTGAGATTATGAGATGGAAATTCGTGGCAAATGTTACATTTGCAAACGTAGATGTGGATTATGACCACAATTATTTGTTATGAATTGTAAAATAAAGGTAAAGAAATTGAAAAAAGATAGTAAGTGAAGGAGACGGAACCTCGATAAGTTGAAAGAATCAGAATTTGCTGAGATTTTCAGATGGAGCGTTGGGCAACAGATACCTAGAAGAGGAGAAATTAATGCAGTAGCAGAGAAATAGGTAGCTTTAAGAGATGAAATAGTGAAGGCAGCAGGGTCACACACAGGTGAAGAGACAAGACCTTGCAGAAATCCTTGGATGACACAAGAGATACTGAATTTCATTGATGAAACGAAAAAATTTAAAAATTCAGCAAATGAACCAGGCGAAAACTAATGAAGTCGTTAAAAAAATAAGAGTGACAGGAAGTGCGATATTAGCAATCAGCAATGACTATAGGTCAGTATAAGGACAGAGAATCACTTTTCACCAGATAAAAACCTGCAGGAAAATAAAAGCGGCATTGAGGAGAAGAGAAGCAGCTGTATGAATGTCAAGAGTTAAGATGATTAACCTGGACTTCGAAGAGCAGTTGAACGGAATGTACAGTGTCTTGAAAGGAGTATAAGAGATGAACATCAACAAAAGCAAAACAAGGATAATGGAATGTAGTATAATTAAATCAACTAATGCTAAGGGAAATCCGAAAGGAGGAAGGAGTACATAGAGAGTCTATACAAGGGAGGTGAACCTGAAAGCATTATTATAGAAAGGGGAGTGGACGTAGGTGAAAATGGGTGCGAGATATGATACTGCGAGAAGAATATGACAAAGGTCTGAAAGCTCTAAGCCGAAACTGTGCCCCAAGGTAGACAATATTCCGTCAATGTTACTAATAGCCCTGGGAGAGCCAGGCATGGAAAATCTCTTCTATCTGTTGTGCAACGTGTATGAGACAAGTGGAATAACATCTTATTTTAAGAAGAATGCGGTAATTTCAGTTCCAAAGACAGTAGTTACTGACAGGAGTGAAAATTACCGAACTACCAGTTTACTCTGACATGGTTCCTAAATAGCAACACGAATTCTTTACAGAAGGAAGGGGAAACTGGCAGAAGCCGGCCTGGGGTAGATCAGTTTGGATTCTGGAGAAATGTAGCAACACACGAGGCAATACTGACAATACGACTTCTTTATGATTAAAATAAGGCGAGCCGGCATGTATAGCATTTATAGACTTAGAGACAAAGCGTTTGATAATGTTGACTGGAATACACTCTTTGAAATTCTGAAGCTAGCAGGAGTAAAATACAGGAGTCGAAAGGGTATTTACAATTTGTACAGACACCAGACGGCAATTATAAGAGTGGAGGGACGTGAAAGGGAGGCAGTGGTTAAAAAGGCAGTGAGACCGGCTTTTAGCCTGCTCCGATGATATTCAAGATGTCCATTGCACAAGCAGTGAAGGAAATCTAAGAAAATTTGGGAACTGGAATTAAGTTGCAGGGAGAAGAAATAAAAACTTGCCGATGACTTGTCAGAGTCAGCCAAAGATTTGGAAGAGCAGTTGGATGGAATGTACAGTGTCTTGAAAGGAGGATATAAGGTGAACATCAACAAAATCAAAACAAGGATAACTAAATATAATCGAATTAAATCGGATGATGCGTTGGGAATCAGATATTAACGAGACACTTAAAACAGTAGTTTTGCTATTTTGATAGGAAAGTAACTGCTGATGGCAGAAGTGGAGAGGGTATAATATGTAGATTGGCGATGGCAAGGAAGTTATTTCTGAAGGAGAGAAATTTGTTAACATCGAATACAGTTTTAAGTCTTAGGAAGTCTTTTCTGTAGGTATTTGTCTGGAGCGTAAACATGTATGGAAGCGAAACACGGGTTAAACAGTTTACATAAAAAGAGGATAGAAGGTTTCGAAATGTGGTTCTACATAAGAATGCTGAAGATTAGACGGCTTGATCACGTAACTAATGAAGAAGTGGTGAATAGAATTGGGGAGACAAGAATTGACCAAAAAGCGTAGAATAGCGTGGAGAGCTGCATCAAACTAGTCTACGGACTGAAGACCTTGACAACAGCTTAAGAAATTAAAAATTGCTATGACTCATCAAAAAAATCTACACAGCAATAAAATATTTGCCCAAACATAATAAAATAGGTTTATTGATGATGAATTCAGAAAAAAATTATGTCACCAGTATTGAAGATAATTTACTTTTTGTCATGAGCACGTACACATTGTGAAATGTTCCCTTTAATTACAGCCTCAGGGTGAGAGAAAATCCATTTCTATTAAGAAAAAAATGTCGGAGAAACATTTAATCTATTTGGACACATTTATTAATGAAATGTACTCATATAGTCTTCCTGCCACCCGGCTTTTCAAACTTACCGAGAGCCGGGAAAAGTATTTGTAGATTCGGGAAAAGCCGAACCAGTTAATTTCAAACAAATTATTGAAAATGTGAAATGCAGGGAACAATATTCCTCTTATTTATCTAGAATACTATTTCGGGTGTTGCTGTACACTCTTTTATGAGAACAGCAATAGCTTTGCTACGTTAATTTAGTATGGACTTGTTTAATTTACAGTGACTTAACTTTCTGCCACATGCATTCACATGTAGGTGTCAGGAAAGAGGTTAAATTATTTTGAAACATTACAGTAATTACAAATGTGAACGGATTTTTTCTTGTTTCTTTCTCACTGATGAGGAACAGTGCCAGAATAGTTTGCGTAAGTTACGTAAACATTCAATATCCGGTTTGAAGATCGTCAGTCAACAGCAGCCGGGTACGATAGCTACTTCAGAGTTCGTACTGATTCATACAACTGTCCCATATTAGCTGAAATTGCTGAGTCGAGCAGACAATGTTAGCCCGAGCGTTGGGCCACGGTCTACACTTTACATGATGGCGCACGTTATTTCGGGGGAGGAACTTAAAAATTTAGCGTGCAGTAGAGAACGAGGTTATTACAGATGCATCACAAGCTAGGATTAGTTAATGACGGAGAAGGAAAGAAGTTGCTCCAATTTCTCCAATCAATGTCTTTGCATAAATGCAGCCTCAAACCAAGTGTTAAGTGCCGCCAATATGAAGTAACCGACCATTGTGTGAAACTATTACTGCAAAATTTTTTTGATAGTTTCCAGGGAGAGCTACATGTTTTCACAGCTTTCGCACATTTCACTGCTAAAATCTACATATTCTACTCTCCCCTCAGTTACAACTGCTTTGATGAGCAAGTTAAAATACCGAGTAAGGTTTCAACATCTCCATCTTGCCTTACACCTTCTTAACGCACACTTATGATTCATTATCCACCGAGTAAATAAACACTCATATTGTTGAAAACAGATTTATCAAGGGATCTAATGGTTTGCAGTACCAGTTAGTTTTAACACATCTAGTTATTCTGCTGTACAAAACTTTATATTGATGGACAATGCTCAATTTGTGTAAAATGATTCTGTCTAAAAGTAAGTGAATACTTCGTTAAAGTAAATAACTACCGATTTTATCAACGAAGGAAGAAAATTGTTATTCACCGCATATTACTGCACTGTATTGTTGAAAACAGATTTATCAAGGGATCTAACGGTTTGCAGTACCAGTTAGTTTTAACACATCTAGTTATTCTGCAGTACAAAACTTTATATTGATCGACAATGCTCAATTTGTGTAAAATAATTCTGTCTAAAAGTAAGTGAATACTTCGTTAAAGTAAATAACTACCTATTTTATCAACGAAGGAAGAAAATTATTATTCACCGAATATTACTACACTGTATCTAGGATCTACTGAATGTATTTCACAGTGGAGGAAGATTTAATGCAAAACTCGAGAGCTATCCATTTATTAAGGTCTGATCAGCCGCAAAATAGAAACCACAATGAAAATCCCATGAAGCTTTGCACAGATATGCTATACAGCGTCCTTAACATGCCCACTGGTTTCATTTTTGAGAGCATAATGCGTACATTAAGATGTAAATAGAGTCTTCCGCCAAGTGTGAGTGTCTGTTGAGAGATTTCGCCTGATTTCATTCAGTCCACATGACGTGACTCCCCGGCATTTCCTTCTTCAATTCTTGGCCCTCATACTGCAGGGGCAATGAAGACACTGCTGCAGCGTTATCGATGAGAGGTGTTTGGTCACCCACCATACAGTCCACATTTGGCTTCCTCTGGGTTTCATCTTTGCTCACATGAACCGCTGTCTATAAAGACAACGTTTTGGCACGCACAATGAGCAGCAGACCATCGTAGAGAATTAGCGGAAATCACAGATGCCTGCCTTCTATGATGAGGGTAGTGTAAACTTGGTACAACTCTACGACAAATGTCTAAGTCGGGTCGGCGACTATTTAGAGAAATATCTATGTGCTGCAGACAAAACACTTCTACTTTTCGCTGTGGTTCCCATTTAACGATCGGTCAGACGTAATTTCTCTCGCATGTACATGTAGGTATTACCTTTAGATTAATCTTAACACTTGAAGCTGTTGTCCAAAAAGCAGAGAAAACCATCTCGAGGGTTATATTGATTCAAAATAGTCCCATTTCAAATGTCACAAAAACCTTAGAAAACCATGGGTAATTTGACCACAGTTGCGTTACTTACCGTTGCTAAAAAATAAATTTACATAATTATCTATTAACCTGCGCATTCATGTCTGCAGTTCTGGTATACAATGAAGTCGTTGCGCGACTGCAATTTAGGAACTTGTCTGAGGAGCCTAAACGAACTGATACGGCCTCTTGATGAATTGTAGCATCGAGCGTTAATACTCTTTCTGAATTTTAAGAGGAATGTTGTTGCAACGATCTATACTGCGCTGGGGGAAGTATGCAGCAACAATGAACCACAATATGACTCAGTAATGAAGTGGAGTAGATAATTCCATTGTGGTCTAACAAACCTGAATGACAAAGAACGACACGGAAGACCATTTCTCATTGCAGAACATGGAATATCAAGAGAAGTACAGGCTTTTGCGCTCGAAGACAGGCGTATCACGACGGACGCGGTAGTGGACAACGTGGAAATCAGTAATAGATGAGTTTAAGCCTTACAAGAGCCTCTGGACATGACAAATTCGCCGTCCATGGGTTCTGTAAACGTTTACACTAATTAAATATGCCTGTCGAACCAAGGCTACAGGGGAAAAGAGGCACCTGTGGCAGGTGAATGCAGATTCTACCGTGGTGTGCTGCAAACAAATTACGCTCGCAATGGATAGTAAAGGTAGCATACTGCTTACGGAGCAAAGTGGCGCAATGGTTTGCACACTGGACTCGCATTTGGGAGTACGACGGTTCAAACCCGCGTCCAGCCATTCTGATTTACGTTTTCCGTGACTTCCCTAAATCGCTACAGGCAAATGCTGGGATGGTTCCTTTGAAAGGGCGCGGCCGATCTCCTTCCTTAATCCGATGGGACATATGACCTCACTGTTTGGCGTCCTCCCCAAAGCCAGCCAACCAACTATACTCTTGAATCTTATGACGAGCCGATAGGAAGCTTCATGGACGAAGCGTAGCGGGAAGGTGTACAATAGGATGTTCTTCTGTCAGTTTTTTGCCCCAACAGATTCTACTTAGACAGAGTAACACTTGCTGTATCTTTGAGCTCTTTCATCTATCAAATTCCACCACAACACCCACGCCTCCTTTTCTCCCTCCTCCCCCAACTCTTAAGATGGCAGTCATTGACTACTTCCCTTTTCGTTCGACCAAGAAACCATTCCGTTTCGGGCACTTCCAGAATGATGACGAGGTGATGTTAGAGGTGGATCATGTCCTGGACGCCCAAAATGCGGACGTACAACCAAGGTCTGCATCAAGTCACCATAGGTGAGAAAAAATGTGTTGCACTGAAGGATGAATATGGAGTGTTTCATGTTCACAGTTAAAAATATTTATGTTTTTCGTGTATGGAGGAAACTTCTGGAAGATAGCTATTTCACTGTGAAGGCTACTGATTGGGCACCCATTGCTCACACACTGGTTCCTCCAGCGACAGATCGAGCCAACCTAGTATGTGTCTCTCACGCCAACCAAACTGTGCCACGTCTCCTCACAGTGTGCAATAGAATTAGCTAGTTACATTTCCCATGCATCATTTGAATGATGGTTTTCGTCTAAATGATGTGAAACGAGTCAGCTTAAAGGATATGAATACATGATGTTAACATTAAATGAACAAATTATTATTTTTAATCCCATTCATGCAAATACGTTTATTCTTTTTCTTATTTTTCTTATTATATATTAATGGCTACCAGCTTTTAAGTAGAAATTCGTCAGTGCAATCGAAGGAATTGTCTAGGAGATACCATTATATATCAGATTTAAAACTTGAACTCATTTCCCCTCCTATTCGGCCTCGGTAGCTGTGCAAACAGAGAGGAAGATTGTTAGCCAATGGAGCCTGGGTCGATTTCCAGCAGGGTCGGAAATTTTCTCTTTTTAATCGTCATAATTGAAATTCCGTTATTGAGGTGGTTGTGTGGGCATGTTCCAAAAGCCAGTAAATTGAAAAAATCTTAATTCTGAGTAATTGACACCTTTAACAATGCTTAGTAAACGTAATTTTTCCCTCTAGTGTTGTGTGTATGGATATCACTGTTCTTTTCAAATTAAGGTGGATTATTTGCGACTAATTTCATTAGCGAATATGTGCATTGTGAAAGCGCAGTTAAATTGCCCAGCACCATGAAGAGGTATCTACATGACGTCCGTCGATGAACAACATATATTATTCTTGTTTCTCGCTTTTGTGAAATCAGTGCTTTCTTTCTATGTGTTCCGTCATCCCAGAAAATTATTCCGCAAGACATTATTTAATGGGAATACGCCACCCATGTCAGGAGGTTGATATGTTTGTTACCAAATTTAGACGTTATATGAGGAGGAGATTTTGAACACTTTTCTAACACACAAAGAGGTTCAAACTGCCTCTAACAGGACCCACCATTCACAAGGGAAAGACAACTTTATCAAACATTTGAGCTACTTGCAGTCCACAGGGTGTATTGCTGAGTTGATCCTGAACCAATCACCCTGTCCAATCCAGGTGAGGTCTCGAGCAGTAGATTCTTCACCTATCCAGCATAGTTGCTCTTTCAAATTAGTTGAAATAACATATTAACCGTTTTGCATTCATATAACTCAAAGAAATCCGTGTTAACCATACAGCCGGCTGCAGTGGCCGTGCGGTTCTAGGCGTTCCAGTCCGGAGCCGCGCTGCTGCTACGCTCGGAGGTCGAATCCTGCCTTGGGCATGGGTGTGTGTGATGTCCTTAGGTTAGTTAGGTTTAAGTAGTTCTAACTTCTAGCGGACTGATGACCACAGCAGTTGAGTCCCATAGTGCTCAGAGCCATTTTTTGTTAACCATACATCGCTGACCTGACTATTGACCTGGAGAATGATAGCACGTTCATTGTTTATGAACAATACCGAAGTGACTGATGTCAAAATAATTAAGTCCTTATTACACCATCTACCCTCATAGTCGTAATCTCACCGTATAATCCCATCCCCACCACCCTGAGCTCCATAACGTGTAGAAACTTGAAAGTACAAAAACACATTGCGACATTGCGTGAGAGTTTTAAAAGCTTTCATTTGCTTACCGTTTAACACGAGGAACAGTATTGTGTGAGCCAGGCTTGCGGCTCTGCCCCATCTCTCGTCTTCTTGCATATACAAAACGTATCTACAGCACGCGCTGCGGGCGCTCGTATTCATAAAACTGTTAAAAATTCATAAGTAGCTTTAGAGCAGGAGGACCGCTGGTCCAATACGGGGCGGGACGGCGTGAGGCGACCTGAAGGCGGGCCACCCGCCACACACCACTCGCTACTCGCTGCTCGCTGCTCGCTACTCTTTATCCCACTTGGCGCTCGGCGGCCGCTGCCGCTGCCGCAGCCCTCATGAATATTCCGGCGGGCGTGTCTGGGCGCGCTTCATCCGCAGGCCGCAGCCTAAACACCCCTCCCCGCCATGCCCTTCACCGCCTACGCTCCACTCCACTCGACTCCACTCCATCCTGGCGCTTAAAGGCAGCTGACTGTTCTGCAACCATCCTCTCTCCCACCCCTCCCGCCCTCGTTTTACTGCAGTTGGTATGGTCAGTATGGGTGTTTGGCAGCCGCTCCAATGGCCCATTGTTCCTAACTGGTGTATTGCGGGAATAAATAAGCCACTTAACAATAAGAAAACGATGGATCGTCGTAGGTATATTTTGCCTTCTACGCTATAAATCTGTCGTTTTGCTTTAACCTACCATAACTTTCCAATGTGGGCTGGCTTTTGCTGGATGAATGGTATATTTTGTCTTCTAAGCTATAAATCTGCCATTGTGCTTTAACCTGCTGTAACTTTCCAATGTGGGCTGACTTTTGCTGGATGAATGACCTATCACCTGGCCACTCATTGTCAGGATTTTATTTCTGTGATTATAATTTTGTACATATTTTTACTGGTAATGATGTGAGCCTGGAACTTATATCTGATTGTTAAATGTAACCTTTTGAATGCAGCTCGTAACAAGGTGAGGATAACATCCACATGTCTAACCATAATGGTACCACTTCAGGAAGAAGAGCAACTAAGAAAGTTTTACTAGCTGTGTGTGGACAGAACAACAGGAAGAATACACTATTAAATTTGTATGTGGTTTGAGGCTGTAGAGAGTTCGAAATATAGAATGAAGAGACTGCCAAGGCTGGCATGGTGTTCTCCTTATACAGGGTGTTCCAAGCTTTTCGTTTAAATTAACACAGGGGGTAGAGAACTGTTGTGGAGGACTTAGTACACAACAGTAAGTAAAGTTGGGGTAGAGAGCAGTGCAATATCTGTCATCATAGTAAAGCTTGACAGATGATGAAATGATTGGTTAATAATTTAATGCGGTATACAGAAGATGTATTCCTCCAAGCATGTGAAGATTCACTACAAATAATGCAGCTCTCAATGTCAACAAGGAAGAAGCTCTCTCAACTAAAGCGCTAATGAAGGTGTCAGACCCACGACTACGTGGGCCTCTACATTCCATCATGTACCAAAGTGACTGTGAGTGGAAGTGCGCTCTGTGGCTCCTGCTGGCCATTCTATTTCGCGATGGCAGAGGGAGCTAATGGTATGGAACTGGTGCCCCATTGAGTCTGTTGGATTCCACACCACTGCTATTACTGTCTGACGGAAAATTTGGATTCCATTGTCGACTTTGACACCTGTGGGGTGTTATCGATACGTGATACCACAAGAATATTGAAATAATTATATTTGATTATGGTACATATGGTCTCCAACGACAGTTTCTGGTGCTAGGGACGATTTACACAGAAGTTGGTTTATCATGAAAATTACAGAAGTTCATTCACAGGAACTGCTTGACTACATAACCATTGGTCTGTACACACACAGTATTGTCAGACCACTGACTGTTGTATATATTTTAAGATTCCCAGTACACCCACAGTGGTATCAGCAGCAACGGAAATTCTAGCAACAGGCTCTACTTCTGTATACACGATGGTTGCATAGACCAGCTGCTTCACATGCCACCTGAGGAAGAAATCCAGACACGTCATACAGGCGACCTGGATGGCCAGGACACATGTCCACCTCGGCTGAGCCATCATATCCTAAAGGTCACCCTCAAATGATTCTTGACAGAACTGCTGAAATGGGCTGGCTCCCCATTGTACTGGAAGTACTGGGTTATTACAAATGATTGAAGCGATTTCACAGTTCTACAATAATTTTATTATTTGAGATATTTTCACAATGCTTTGCACACACATACAAAAACTCAAAAAGTTTTTTTAGGCATTCACAAATGTTCGATATGTGCCCCTTTAGTGATTCGGCAGACATCAAGTCGATCATCAAGTTCCTCCAACACTCGGCGCAGCATGTCCCCATCAATGAGTTCGAAAGCATCGTTGATGCGAGCTCGCAGTTCTGGCACGTTTCTTGGTAGAGGAGGTTTAAACACTGAATCTTTCACATAACCCCACAGAAAGAAATCGCATGGGGTTAAGTCGGGAGAGCGTGGAGGCCATGACATGAATTGCTGATCATGATCTCTACCACGACCGATCCATCGGTTTTCCAAGCTCCTGTTTAAGAAATGCCGAACATCATGATGGAAGTGCGGTGGAGCACCATCCTGTTGAAAGATGGAGTCGGCGCTGTCAGTCTCCAGTTGTGGCATGAGCCAATTTTCCAGCATGTCCAGATACACGTGTCCTGTAACGTTTTTTTCGCAGAAGAAAAAGGGGCCGTAAACTTTAAACCGTGAGATTGTACAAAACACGTTAACTTTTGGTGAATTGCGAATTTGCTGCACGAATGCGTGAGGATTCTCTACCGCCCCGATTCGTACATTGTGTCTGTTTTCACCATTAAGAAAAAATGTTGCTTCATCACTGAAAACAAGTTTCGCACTGAGCGCATCCTCTTCCATGAGCTGTTGCAACCGCGCCGAAAATTCAAAGCGTTTGACTTTGTCATCGGGTGTCAGGATTTGTAGCAATTGTAAACGGTAAGGCTTCTGCTTTAGCCTCTTCAGTAAGATTTTCCAAACCGTCGGCTGTGGTACGTTTAGCTCCCTGCTTGCTTTATTCGTCGACTTCCGCGGGCTACGCGTGAAACTTGCCCGCACGCGTTCAATCGTTTCTTCGCTCACTGCAGGCCGACCCGTTGATTTCCCCTTACAGAGGCATCCAGAAGCTTTAAACTGCGCATACCATCGCCGAATGGCGTTAGCAGTTGGTGGATCTTTGTTGAACTTCGTCCTGAAGTGTCGTTGCACTGTTATGACTGACTGATGTGAGTGCATTTCAAGCACGACATACGCTTTCTCGGCTCCTGTCGCCATTTTGTCTCATTGCGCTCTCGAGCGCTCTGTCGGCAGAAACCTGAAGTGCGGCTTCAGCCGAACAAAACTTTATGAGTTTTTCTACGTATCTGTAGTGTGTCGTGACCATATGTCAATGAATGGAGCTACAGTGAATTTATGAAATCGATTCAATCATTTGTAATAGCCCTGTACATGTTTTGTCTAACATTCAGAGGCACATCCTTCAGCAGTTCCACTAAGATGTGACGTCTTCGTCCGCTGAGGGGGAATGGAAGACTGTGTGGTCGAGTCAACCTATCACCGAGAATGCCGACCCACATGTTGACAACGAATCACTGTTGATGAGCATGAAGACGAATGACTCGTGGATTCACATGTGGCCAAACATACAAACTGTGAAACAGCCTTCACCAGTATACAAAGCCTCGTCGGTGCACAGGACCTTCGCTAGAAATAAAGAGCACAGGTCACTCTATTTTAGGAACCATTGTGTGAATTGCACACGGTGGCCAAAATCCTCACGTGCAAGTGCTACCACTTGCTTAAGATCGACACGTTGAAGCTGCTGGTGATGTAACATATTCATCACAAGGCTATGCCGATGCCAAGGATGTATGCAATACTTCTAAATGGAGTGTTTAAGGGATAATGCAGAATATCGTCTTCCATTTCAGGAGATCGCACTCTTTGATTAGAGCCTGTATCATGCATACTCGCACGGAAAGAAGACGATGCAGACGGCCAAATGTGCAGTCTTATGGAACCTGTCGGTTGGGAAAGCTCTGTAGATTTTTTCTCACTGCTGCTCGTCCATTCACAATTCACACAGACGTATACTAGATGCATACCAGCCATTTCAGCATACGTAATTCGCTTTACGGTCATACTTGTTATCACAAGACGTGAAGCTTGCAAATGAATTGGCGTGTTTCCAAGCATCCATAAAAAGAGGAGTTCTGAATATCAGTAAACATTCACTATCAGCGACACCGACAGCACTATTAACAAACTGTTCCCAAAAATTGCAAACTGACTTCATGGATCATAACTTCCTTATCAAGATGTTCTGAATTAATTCGAACGAATAGTTTCGGAGCATCCTGTGTGGAAGCAACAGCAGTGTCAGGAACTTTCCAGATGGGCCAGAAGTGAGGCACACACGAAGGAAAATGTGCCGCGAGGTGCTGCGCAACGCTTTAAACGGTCATTCCAGCCTCTCTACGAACGGCGACCCGCCGTCTTTGCTTTCGCTAGATGCGGAAGTCAGAAGGAGAGGAAGGAAAATTGGAGTTTACTTCTCGTAAACGACGAAGGTATTAGAGGAGAAAAATAAGACAAGAGAGCAGTTGTGAAGAAAGACATACAACGTGTTCATTTCAAAGGAATCACCTTGGCGCCCACCTTAGACGATTTAGGAATGCCATGGAAACCGTATGTCACGATATTCAGACGGCGGTTTCAACTCCACTTTTCTTGAACGTGAATCCATTGAGGTAAAACAGTGCGTCAGATTATTCGGCCGCACTCTTAGACGGTCCACAAACGACACATATCGTGAAGTTAGGTTGCACTACCTACGATTGTTACTTCTTCCATGGCACTGATAATCATACGGAACCCTCTTGCTGCATTTATGATTCATTTCTGAATTTTCCGGTACAGTGTATCTAATGAAGCGTATTGTACGGAGATATATATATTTTTTTTCATTTCTGTAATATAGTGTGAACCGCTACCTAGTTCCTCTAGGGCTGCTGGTAAAGGCTAAGCCCAAGTTTAGCCAAAATCTTACTCATACTCCATGGATCACAAAGTTCTAATTCCCAGTGACTGATCTCTTGTGTAATTTCGTCTATGACTTGGAAGTAGCTAATTTTACTAGATCCACCTCTACGCTAGTTCGTACCATCGTGAGACCGAAATATGTAGATTATTTTCTACAGGTGGCTACAATTCTTAGGAGTATTTAATAATTATGAAGAAGAGTATCATACGTATACAGTTCTTTGTAGCTTGTGTATCTCCTTTCTCGTGAAGTGCTCAAAGTATAGCATTCTTCCAGTATTGAAATGATAACACCAATTCTTTACATATTATTTTGGCTGTTGCTTCAATCATTTCTGTCGATACTGTCATCAGAAGATACCTTTCCTTCCTTGGTAGCTTTGCATGTTAGCCTTATCAAACACTATTATAGCAATATTATTATATTCGTTATTAACTAAGATTCTGAATTATTTCTTAAACCAAACAAACATTTAAGGAACTATAGGATTTCTTCTGTAGTAGTTCTTGTGCCACTAGCATATATATGTATTATAAGTGAAGGTCCATCACTCAATTTGTGTCTGCAAGTGAAGTCTAATCTCGGGAATTCGCAAGAAATGTTAGTAGACCGTGGGATTCGCAGGTAAACATCTAAGAGTTCTTGTTGTATTAATGGCTTCAGAATTGCTTAACTTACTGCTTCTGTATACTTTTTAGGTCCATGGCATTTTACTGTAGGCATCTTTTTTGTTGACAGTAGCAAATATTGTGATAGGTATAAACTCCCGAAGAAGGGCACTGGGTGTCCGAAACCGCTAATTAATTTAAATTTCTTTATGCAACTGCTTGCTTGTTACTTCGGTATATGTGACTGGAAAAAATACTTAAATATCTCTAGTTAGCGAACATTTTACGTTGCATTTGACCTGTCCTAAATCGGCTTGAATATGTATTCCTATTGATGTTCCTACTATTCCTGCACATGTTCCGAACAGAAAGTATAAAGTACCAGTGTCCTTATGGTTTGTTGAAAACAATCATTTTTGCGGTAAGATGATTATTTCACTGATCTTAACAACAATAATTCGTTCGTATTCCGCTTATGTGGCCTCATTGTTATCCCCCCAAAGTCAAACGATCGTCAATAGGAGCATAACTTCGGGCTCGAGTGCTATACTTAAGAAAAAAATTTACAAATGGACATCTGTTCAAGGAATATAAACCATTAACTTTTGACTATTGCATTGTTTCCAGATTTACTGTAGTGTTGCCAGTGTCACCCCCTACAGACGATTCGAGTCCTCAATAAACATATTATCAGATTAAACCTGTTGTTTACGAGAATGTAGCAAGTTTTTCCCATCTTTTTCTTCTTCTTCATCTTCTGAATTTGTGAAGTAAACAGTGCTTCAGCGCATTTCCTGCTGGCCTCCGGTAGCCATTTCAGTTTGACAAAAGGGTAGCATATGGTTGCTAGTGTAGTATCCTTTATTTGTGGTTCCTCTAATTTATAAAATCACTGAAAATGCCTATTAAGACTTTCTTTAATAACTTCTGTCTGCACACCACAGTACGTAGGTTTATCCATCTTCAATTAGCTTACCAATCTTTGCATTCTCATTCCGCCAGACGACATCCATAACAGATATATTTGTCCCCTTGCAACGTTCTGATGCCTCCGGCTATAGAGTTTGAGCAACTTCTATATTCATGACGAAACCACATTTCTAATTCTTTAAAATCTACTGACTCAAGTTATTTGAGGTTTCATTTAGAATGCCCGTGACTAAGAGTAGATCTTAAATTCAGTTATAGTACGAATTCCATAGCGTTATTCATTAGTAAGTAGGGGATTTTCCAGTCGATTCTAAACACGTTTAGTAAGAATGAGATTTTCGCTCTGCAGCGGAGTGTGCGCTGATATGAAACTTCTTGGCAGATTAAAACTGTGTGCCCGACCGAGACTCGAACTCGGGACATATGCCTTTCGCGGGCAAGTGCTCTACCAACTGAGCTACCATAGCACGACTCACACCCGGTACTCACAGTTTTACTTCTGCCAGTACCTCGTCTCCTACCTTCCAAACTTTACAGAAGCTCTCCTGCGAATGTTGCAGAACTAGCACTCCTGAAAGAAAGGATATTGCGGAGACATGGCGTAGCCACAGCCAGGGGGATGTTTCCAGAATGAGATTTTCACTCTGCAGTGGACTGTGCGCTGATATGAAACTTCCTGGCAGATTAAAACTGTGTGCCCGACCGAGACTCGAACACGGGACATTTGCCTTTCGCCGGCAAGTGCTCTACCAACTGAGCTACCGAAGCACGACTCACGCCCGGTACTCACAGTTTTACTTCTGCCAGTACCTCGTCTCCTACCTTCCAAACTTTACACAAGTTCTCCTGCGAAAGTTGCAGAACTAGCACTCCTGAAAGAAAGGATATTGCGGAGACATGGCTTAGCCACAGCCACGGGGAAGGTTTCCCGAATGAGATTTTCACTCTGCAGCGGAGTGTGCGCTGATAAGAAACTTCCTGGCAGATTAAAACTGTATGCCCGACCGAGACTCGAAATCGGGACATTTGCCTTTCGCGGGCAAGTGCTCTACCAACTTAGCTACCGAAGCACGACTCACGCCCGGTACTCACAGTTTTACTTCTGCCAGTACCTCGTCTCCTACCTTCCAAACTTTACAGAAGCTCTCCTGCGAACCTTGCAGAACTAGCACTCCTGAGAGAAAGGATATTGCGGAGACATGGCATAGCCACAGCCAGGGGGATGTTTCCAGAATGAGATTTTCACTCTGCAGCGGAGTGTGCGCTGATATGAAACTTCCTGGCATATTAAAACTGTGTGCCCGACCGAGACTCGAACTCGGGACATTTGCCTTTCGCGGGCAAGTGCTCTACCAACTGAGCTACCGAAGCACGACTCACGCCAGGTACTCACAGTTTTACTTCTGCCAGTACCTCCTCTCCTACCTTCCAAACTTTACAGAAGCTCTCCTGCGAAACTTGCAGAACTAGCACTCCTGAAAGAAAGGATATTGCGGAGCCATGGCTTAGCCACAACCAGGGGGATGTTTCCAGAATGAGATTTTCACTCTGCAGCGGAGTGTGCGCTGATATGAAACTTCCTGGCAGATTATAACTGTGTGCCCGACCGAGACTCGAACTCGGGACATTTGCCTTTCGCCGGCAAGTGCTCTACCAACTGAGCTACCGAAGCACGACTCACGCCCGGTACTCACAGTTTTACTTCTGCCAGTACCTCGTCTCCTACCTTCCAAACTTTACATAAGCTCTCCTGCGAACCTTGCAGAACTAGCACTTCTGCAAGAAAGGATATTGCGGAGACATGTCTTAGCCACTGCCAGGGGGTTGATTCCAGAATGAGATTTCCAATCTGCAGCGGAGTGTGGGCTGATATGAAACTTCCTGGCAGATTAAAACTGTGTGCCCGACCGAGACTCGAACTCGGGACATTTCCCTTTCGCGGGCAAGTGCTCTACCAACTGAGCTACCGAAGCACGACTCACGCCCGGTACTCACAGTTTTACTTCTGCCAGTACCTCCTCTCCTACCTTCCAAACTTTACAGAAGCTCTCCTGCGAACCTTGCAGAACTAGCACTCCTGAAAGAAAGGATATTGCGGAGACATGTCTTAGCCACTGCCAGGGGGTTGATTCCAGAATGAGATTTCCAATCTGCAGCGGAGTGTGGGCTGATATGAAACTTCCTGGCAGATTAAAACTGTGTGCCCGACCGAGACTCGAACTCGGGACATTTCCCTTTCGCGGGCAAGTGCTCTACCAACTGAGCTACCGAAGCACGACTCACGCCCGGTACTCACAGTTTCACTTCTGCCAGTACCTCCTCTCCTACCTTCCAAACTTTACAGAAGCTCTCCTGCGAACCTTGCAGAACTAGCACTCCTGAAAGAAAGGATATTGCGGAGACATGTCTTAGCCACTGCCAGGGGGTTGATTCCAGAATGAGATTTCCAATCTGCAGCGGAGTGTGGGCTGATATGAAACTTCCTGGCAGATTAAAACTGTGTGCCCGACCGAGACCCGAACTCGGGACATTTCCCTTTCGCGGGCAAGTGCTCTACCAACTGAGCTACCGAAGCACGACTCACGCCCGGTACTCACAGTTTTACTTCTGCCAGTACCTCCTCTCCTACCTTCCAAACTTTACAGAAGCTCTCCTGCGAACCTTGCAGAACTAGCACTCCTGAAAGAAAGGATATTGCGGAGACATGGCTTAGCCACAACCAGGGGGATGTTTCCAGAATGAGATTTTCACTCTGCAGCGGAGTGTGCGCTGATATGAAACTTCCTGGCAGATTATAACTGTGTGCCCGACCGAGACTCGAACTCGGGACATTTGCCTTTCGCCGGCAAGTGCTCTACCAACTGAGCTACCGAAGCACGACTCACGCCCGGTACTCACAGTTTTACTTCTGCCAGTACCTCGTCTCCTACCTTCCAAACTTTACATAAGCTCTCCTGCGAACCTTGCAGAACTAGCACTTCTGCAAGAAAGGATATTGCGGAGACATGTCTTAGGCACTGCCAGGGGGTTGATTCCAGAATGAGATTTCCAATCTGCAGCGGAGTGTGGGCTGATATGAAACTTCCTGGCAGATTAAAACTGTGTACCCGACCGAGACTCGAAGTTTGGAAGGTAGGAGGCGAGGTACTGGCAGAAGTAAAACTGTGAGTACCGGGTGTGAGTCGTGCTTCGGTAGCTCAGGTAGTAGAGCACTTGCCGGCGAAAGGCAAATGTCCCGTGTTCGAGTCTCGATCGGGCACACAGTTTTAATCAGCCAGGAAGTTTCATATCAGCGCACACTCCGCTGCAGAGTGAAAATCTCATTCTGGAAACATCCCCCTAGCTGTGGCTAAGCCATGTCTCCGCAATATCCTTTCTTTTAGGAGTGCTAGTTCTGCAAGGTTCGCTGGAGAGCTTCTGTAAAGTTTGGAAGGTATGAGACGAGGTACTGGCAGAAGTAAAACTGTGAGTACCGGGCGTGACACGTGCTTCGGTAGCTCAGTTGGTAGAGCACTTGCTGGCGAAAGGCAAATGTCCCGAGTTCGAGTCTCGGTCGGGCACACAATTTTAATCTGCCAGGAAGTTTCATATCAGCGCACACTCCGCTGCAGAGAGGAAATCTCATTCTGGAAACATCCCCCTGGCTGTGATAAGCCATGTCTCCGCAATATCCTTTCTTTCAGGAGTGCTAGTCCTGCAAGTTTCGCAGGAGAGCTTCTGTAAAGTTTGGAAGGTAGGAGACGAGGTACTGGCAGAAGTAAAACTGTGAGTACCGGGCGTGAGTCGTGCTTCGGTAGCTCAGTTGGTAGAGCACTTGCCCGCGAAAGGCAAATGTCCCGAGTTCGAGTCTCGGTCGGGCACACAGTTTTAATCTGCCAGGAAGTTTCAGGTTTAGTAAGCTTTGGGAAACCTTGAACATGGATTAAAAAGTGTTACACCTTCTGAAATGGCTGCATTTTAAACTTTTTTGTTTGAATTTCTTAGAGATCCGGCCTTATAAAATATCTCCTGAAGATGTTAAATGTAATGTGTGTGAGCTCGCTCTCTCATGCATTCCTTTGGCGTTATCAGATGATTTACGAACATTGTACATTAAATAATTGTCAATGGTAAAGGTATAACGTGTACCCAAGTCTTACTCACTTTTCTAACAATTAGGACCATGATCATATTCACTTGACAGGTGCACATTTGGTGCTTATTACGCCATCTTTATCTGTCGTGGAACTACTTCCCTTTTAACGATGCGTCATTCAGAAGCATGACATAAAAAGTTCGAGAGAAGCATTTTGCATTTTACGAATACAAAATATCTGTATTTTAAGTATTTCAAATAAAACAGTAAGCCCTTTTTTATAAAAAACGTATTTCACATGCAAAATATAAACAGGTGTTTTGCATATTGTATTTGAATTTCAAATGCATATATTTCATGTAATTCACATCTCTGATAACTTCGTACACATATACATCAACAATGGGTGTGATTAAGGTTGCAGATGTTGCACAACACGTGAATGTGACAGTGGCCCAGTGTTGGACGGTATGCGAACGTGAGAGATGGTACACGCGTCGTCAAGGTTCCAGTCAACAACATGTGACCACCAGAGGGCTGGATCGCCATGCTGTGCGCCAAGCTCACCTTAATCCGTTTACACCTGCACCTACCATCCGGCAACGCGTAATGGACTCACCGCAACATTCCATTCACCCTAGAGACTAGCAGCAGGTGGACTAGGGGATTATCATCCCATGCTTAGGCTGTCATCAACACCACAGCAGAAACGACTGCGTTTGGAGTGATTTCGTGACGGTGACAGGGAAGGAACGACTGCAGATAAATGATGTCGCGTTATGCAGTGATGTATCTCGTTTCTGCCCTACACTGGATGACCATTTTTCCAGTGTTTAGGAATGCCATAACGATATTATTCTTTGTCTCATGGTGTGGGGAGCGATGATTATGACGTCAGGACAACGGCTGATAGTGATTAAGTGACCTCTGGTGGCACAACGGTACATCGCAGATATCCTGCATGCTCCTGTGTTAACTGTAACAATTTACATATGTTATTCATCTTTAACTACATAGTCATTGCTTATCCTTCGTCAAGCTCGGACAAATACATCCTAGGTGTTGTGTTGGGAAGTGCTAGTAGTCAATAGCACAGAGTATCAACAACGAAATGAAAAGACATGAAAGCTTTACAAGTGTCCCTGTGTTTAATCCGTCCTTTGTAGCTATAGTTTGAGCGATATGAGTGGTTTATCCCCGGGTAATTATCCCAGTAATTATGGTTTCGGAGGAGGGGGGGAGGTCACGCGAGACGCGAGTCATTAGCGCGTGATACTTGGCGCCCAGTGACCCGCAATAAATTGACGGCGACGACAGCGCTAAGCTCAACAGGATACGCGAGAGATTAACGTGCGAAACGCAGTATGAGCGGCCAACTTCCGATCGCGATAAATAATTAAGCTATTGAGTGCGGGATTTGGACGGTTCGGAATTGCTAACACCCATCAAATTCTGCTGGACGGTCTTCATGCAACCGTTAAAGGGGAGGATTGTTAACATCATGCAGTGTTTACGCTCTCGTCAGGTTCATGTGGAATTAGTGTAGCAACAATTCCGGAAATGTACCAATTTAATACTCAGAGCTGTTTGTAAAATAGATACTAATTTTTAAAAACCATTCCCAACGAACACGGTGTTTCTAACTTTTTGTTGTAACTCTCATTTGTTTTGAGTTCAATTTTATTTGGTCTGTTTGTTTGTGTTTTATTCCCGTAAATGTAGTGCACATGAACTGTATCTACAATTTTAGTATGCTGTCTGCAAGAAGCTAACTAACTTGGAAACTAAAAACAATAAAATATAAGACAACTTCTTTCATATGAGGGAGTAAGTGAACCCGCGACTACAAATAATGTCGATTATAGTCTTTATTTTCAGAATGTATAAATAGAAGGTTGATTTGCTTATTTAACTTAGTCCACTTAGCGAGCCGGACTGCCGCGCGCATTAGCACACAGTATCAGGGATGCGGGGAGGAGTGTAGACTCCGGATCGAATCTGTCTGGATGAATAACGACGAGGTTCTAAGTGCCGACCAGCCTGAATGCAGGCGGTTTCTCACTTCCGGGACGGTACCCCCGCCCAGTCTCACTTACGCGATTCGCAAATATTTGGAAAATGGTCTCATACATTCACATGGATAACACTAGACTCAGACATATGAAGTACAAGAACGGAAGGTCGAGGGGGAAAGGAGGGGCAGGAAGGACTTTTACACGCACTGTACCACCAGCACTGTCAAATTTGGAATAACATACTGACTCCGTCAAGGTATTGCACAAGGTGGAAAGGAAGAGTGAAGATTTCATATAGTTTTCTTGCTTTACTTGACTCTGAGATGCGGTAATTCATCTTGCGGCACAAAAATTCATTTCCTCAGGAAGAGATAAATTAGTCTTTAATATACATATATACCCTACTAGCCATTAAAATTGCTACACCAAGAAGAAATGCAGATGATAAACGGGTATTCATTGGAGAAATATGTTATACTAGAACTCATACGTGATTACATTTTCACACAATTTGGATGCATAGATCCTGAGAAATCACTACCCAGGACAACCACCTCTAGCCGTAATAACGGCCTTGATACACCTGGGCATTGATTCAAACAGAGCTTGGATGGCGTGTGCAGGTACAGCTGGCCATGCAGCTTCAACAATATGCCACAGTTCATCAATAGCACTGACTGGCGTATTGAAACGAGCCAGTTGCTCGGCCACCATTGGCCAGACGTTTTCAGTTGGCGAGAGATCAGGAGAATGTGCTCTATAGGGCACCAGTCGAACATTTTCTGTATCCAGAAAAGCCCGCACAGGACCTGCAACATGCGCTCGTGCATTGTACTGCTGAAATGTAGGGTTTCGCAGGGATCGAATGAAGGGAAGAGCCACGGATCGTAACACATCTGAAATGTAACGTCCACTGTTCAAAGTGCCGTCAGTACGAACAAGAGGTGACCGAGACGTGTAACCAATGGCACCCCATACCATCACGCGGGGTGATATCGCCAGTATGGCGATGACGAATACACGCTTCCAATGTGCGTTCACCGCGATGTCGCCAAACACGGATGCTACCATCATGATGCCGTAAACAGAACCTGGATTCATTCGAAAAAATGACGTTTTGCCATTCGTGCACCCAGGTTCGTCGTTGGTTACACCATCGCAGGTGCTCCTGTCTGTGAAGCAGCGTCAAGGGTAGCCGCAGCCATGGTCTTCGGGCTGATAGCCCATGCTGCTGCAAACTCGTCGAACTGTTCGTGCAGATGATTGTTGTCTTGCAAACGTCCCCATCTGTTGACTGAGAGATCAAGACGTGGCTGCACGATCCATTACAGCCATGTGGATAAGATGCCTGTCATCTCGACTGCTAGTGATACGACGTTCCGTATTACGCTCCTGAAACCATCGTTTCCATATTCTGCTAACAGTCATTAGATCTCGACCAACGCGGGCAGCAATGTCGCGATATGATAAACCGCAATCGCGATAGGCTACAATCCGACCTTTATCAAAGTCGGAAACGTGATGGTACGCATCACAACAACGGTTCACCAGGCAACGCCGGACAACTGCTGTTTGTCTATGAGAAATCGGTTGGAAATTTTCCTCATGTCAGCACGTTGTAGGTGTCGCCACCGGCGCCAACCTTGTGTGAATGCTCTGAAAAGCTAATCACTAGCATATCACAGCATCTTCTTCCTGTCGGTTAAATTTCGCGTCTGTAGCACGTCACCTTCGTGGTGTAGCAATTTCAATGGCCAGTAGTGTATTTTTTACCATCCAACTGAAATTCCATGACAGGATGAAAAAGCGGGATTCACGTGCCATAGTAACACGTATATTTGAATAATGGTGGAGACCACGGCTTCATCAGTTGTCTTACTATTGACTTACTGTAGAAGCAGACACTACTCACTGCTCTTGACAGTACAAGCAAGCGTATTGTATTCTAAAATCTTCACGTTTTTTCTGTATCCATTTCCCCTTAGCATGCCAGTAGTTCTTTTTTACATCACTCTTAAGTGACACATTGCTTTAGTCTTGTATTCTCCTGTCAGTTTTTCTACTTACTTACTTCCTTCGTCCCTCAACCGAAGTATTTCATCTGTATTCTACTGCTTCTTCACAGATATTTTCCTTGTACCCAGTTGTCTTTCCAGTTTCTGTGATTGCCGTTTTTATCAATGCGCCACCTACTTTTGTGTTCACTAGTGCAGTACCTATAGCATTACTCAGTAATTCTGAATTAGACTTTATTTCATGTTAATTCTGCCTGACAGTTCTCTTAAACGTCAGAACAGTCTGCATCATTACTTAATTGCAGTCTGAGTCTATACCTGCTGCTGAATACACATTACAATGTAATATCTGATTGCGAAATCTCTGTCTCACGGTGCTGTGATACAGCTGGCATAGTGCCATATATATAAGCTTTTTCCAAACATACATCACACTTATGATTTTTAAACAAGTATATTCGCTTTGACCCTCTGCGATTTACTGAAAAACTATACCAGTCTTTCCAGTCTCTCTTTCGTGCTAGCAAGGCCATAGTCTCCCGTGATACCTTCTTCAGTTACTTCTGTTACCAAAGTCCAAAGTATTTCAATCCTTAGATTATAAGATTATTAAATTATTATAGCGCTGATATACTGAACTGCTCATTGAATGACCTCAGATACCCTCCATACCTACTCATCATCCGCCTGTAACTTCGGCAAATATTTCTGAAGCACTGTTGTCGGAGTTGATTTGCTTTCAGTTCCGATGTGCCTTTCCATTCTACTCTCACTATTGCAGTTTCTGCCGCTTTTAATATTATCGTGTATTCGTCTGACAAGAATCTTTTCTTCTTCGCATTTCACTTGACTAGATCCCACTCTAACTGAACTGAGTTTTTGCATCCTCTTATTCAGATTTTGCTCCTTTCCTACCACTAACAAATTTCTAACATTCCTGCCCCGACTCGAGCTATCTTACGCTTCCGTTGCTCATTCAGTCTTTTTGTCATGTTCACCTCTCCCTTAGCAATCCCCTTCTCGGAAATCCGAATGGAGGACTAATCCAAAATCTTTTACAATTAAGACATCATTACAACAATTTTGAATCACACGACACCTCTTCAGGAGAAAGGCATTAAGTGTGTTTAATCCAGTGATTTCCGTTGTCGTCATCATGCCCATGCTGTTGATAATTGCTGATTCTTAGGCGCAGTTTCCCACTAAGGGCAGAGGGTGTCCCAAACCCCTATCCGTTCTTCTACCGTCTTTGACTAGGCCCTTGACAGAATGAGGGTGACTAACTACGCCTGAAGTGTGCGCTAGCTACTAGTAATGATTTTTATTTAGTATTTGAGCAGTGGCTGGGGTCGAATATGATACCAAGGATTTCTTTATTACTAGCCAAAGACGCTGCCTCTGGACCACGATGTCGTGTGTTGCTATCTTTCCGGAAATCGTCTAAACTTAGCGCTGTGTGCTATCACATTTTCAGTGACTTTTTGTCGTATATTCTTAGGCGCAGATTGGGAACCAGTCTACCGTTTGCCTCGTCGAGCGTGGAAAACCTCGTATAAGCCAACCTAATGCTGGCTAGTGTACCGAACGAACGGTCGTAAATAAAACTCTCACATTTAGGTACGTGTCTGGTTTACTTTCCTGCATCGCGAGGTAGGACGCTGCACGTTAAGCAATAGCTGTACTACTGCCTGCTACATCACTGGTGCCCATTCCAGCGTCATATAAGGTAATGTTATCGTTGCTTGCCCGGCGCGCCAGCTTCAATCTTCAGATGGCCAGGTACCAAGCTGTGGTTAGCTGCAGAGCACCGTCTTTATTGAGGGTGTTATCGGGAATCTTCACCCCTATCTCTACTATTATTACGCCATCCTTGAAACCATTTCTGTGCTCAGTGGTACGTGTCTTGTCGAATGCAATACGGTGTCCGTTTTACAGAGTAGAGCAGAGTGTTGCTGATTTCTCAGGACACGGTAGGAGGAACCATCCCTCGTGTCCTACACGGTCTTTTTCAATAAAGTGCACAATCTGTCCGGCATAGTACCGCCCCGGCTGCCCGGTATTTTGTATATCCTAGGCGTTCTGAGGCCTAGATCATACTTAACAGTCCTTATAGTTCTGATAAAGGCTTGAAAACAGAATCGATTACATGACTCTTCAGGAACGAGATAGTTTTTTTCCACTCGTGGAGTCACAGAATGCCACAGTACGACCCTACAGAACACGATAGGTGTTTCCGTCCACAGTATTTCGAGAAATCACTGGTAACAGAATGTTTTCTTGAAAACTGGATTTGCATTCAACGTGACCTTTCTAGACGGAAAAATTGTTTCTGAGACTAATAAAAAAAAGCGATATCCTATAAAATCCCCAGAAGAGACTGTGGGTTATGTTCATAGAAAAGTTGAAGCGATTGCGGCAGGCACATAATGAAAACATTATCATATACGACGCCAGGATGCTTATCAGTGACGTCACAGGCCGTATTACGACTGTGTAGGGATGGAAGCAGCAACTACAGACAGTCGTCGCTAGACAGTAGCCGAGGAGCACACAAACGAAAGCTTGTGGACACTCATGTATTGCTGGAAGCTTGAGAATATTTTATTGTGTTTTTGTCTGTTGAAGGTAGTAGAACAAGCCAACGCTGAAATTCTGTGTTTGCTTTGAAAAACTATCGTAGAGCAAACTCTTATGTTGATCTTGACTGAAGTGGGATATTTACTGATAACTGTCTGTAACCAAAACCGAGCACATTTTTCTATCTAACTCTCCTATAGAAATAGTCTTCATTAGAACACTTTGATTTCTTACATCGTACCATCTTCGAGTTAATATTCGTATGTAACATCTGTTATTAAAATTTTCTTCTTTTTCTGTTATATTTGTAAAATCGCTACTTGTAGTGATATTTTCTCATGTTTCTGTTCCATCAGAAAGCGCAATGTTCTTCGAAGATAGAAGTAGCCGGAAAAGCCCTTTGGTTTGCTATACACTCCCTACTATTATCCCCCAATGTTATTGTGATATGACAGAGGACCTCATAATATGATTCCTTTTGGTTTTAACTATTATAAGATTGTTTTTTACACTATGATGAGGCTGTTTATGTAGTATATTTACGAACACGTCATAATTATCTGGAACATACTGAATACGGAATAGTACCATTAATGATTACTCTGCAAACATTTCTATCGTGTGTGTTATAAATTGTTTTATATATTACTGTGCTCCATAATGTATGTTATTCGTTTCGCGCATGAATTTCTGGGTTACCGAAAACAGAACAGTACACGTTGTCGAACGAAGACAATGACAAACGGCCTAATTTAAAACTGCGCCACGATTAACGGCTGTGGTTTACCGTAGTACTTGTTGTTCACCGATAACACCAAAAAGCACCTTCTGAAAAACGATTGCTATCGGCCGATGTACAAACGGGTTCACAAAGCGGGACTTGTGGGTTCTGTGGGAATTAGGTGTGTTATTACAAGTATAGCAGACATGCATCCAAGCCTCTTGCGCCGCACGTATAGAATCACTAAAAGGGCTGGGCGAAGAAGCATGAGGAACGGGTTTAGTAGTATTTGCAGTGAGTCTTCAGTTGTGTTATGGTTCTTTCAAAGTAAATATCTATATCAGTTTGCTTGCATTCTTGATGTTTCGCATAGGTAGTAAAATTTTGTGAGATATTAATGCACGCAGCTCCGTTTCCTATTTATCAACTGTATCTTATTTTTCTTGTTTGGACGTTACGTCAAATATCAGAGTTCTGTCAGAGTTCCTGGGAGCGATCACAGGGCTAAGATTCAAACTAGATCAACTAACTTGTAATGTTAGTCAGTATTGGTCCCAGTACTTTATTTGCTATTAACTGTAGATACTCAAATAGGATCTGCAGATGGATCACTCAGTCACCTTGATTCTATTATATGGCTGCATATCCGACGAGAATAACGCCACAGAAAACATAATCGAATCGGTATTAACCCCTGCCTGTCCGAAATGAGGTAACTGCCTGAATTTAAAAAAAAAAATGAAGAAGATCGTCTTGCAGCCCCACTCAAACAGAGATGATGAAACTAATTATGCAAGTCTTTATTTCTCACATTCAGGGATAAAAGGGCATTTTTCTCTTGGAATAGGAACATGTAGTCGCTAAGTAATGTCTGTATCTATCCTCACCGCACAGAATCTAAAACTTGAATGAGAGCTAATGCTGAAAAGAGTTTCATATTGCTGGTAAGCATGATGTAATCACGGATATATTCCTTTTGCGTGAAGAAATAAAAGAGTCTTTAAGAATCAGAATGCGCACACCACCACATGAGCATCGTTTTAATTATAGTTTGTCACATGAAGATAGTGAATATTGATTTCGATGCCGCCTACTGAAAATGTAAGCCTATTTTGTGGAAACATAAATAAAAATATTATGTAATTCTGCAAGAATTTCTGTGTCGTTGGGCTAGTGTAGCACTACTCCATTAATGAATTTGAACTTTTCTTGCTTTTAGGCCTATATACGATACTCAGGTGTTTCGGGTACCCTTTTAGGAATACTCCACATCGTTTGGACTATACTACTTGTAGCTCAAAGTCGACTTGTTAACAACAGTACTACAGTATATAAACGATAACACGGTTTCTGGTCCCCATCTCCACCAAAACACCAACTGGGTAACTATTGTTTTTACACAATCATCTTTCAGCACCTGTGCGCTCACGGAAATCATTGCCTTAGATTTAGCGAGTTAACTACGCAGTGAGCCATTTTTTATGATATATAAGGAGAAATTCGAAAGCTATCTTTTTTTAATGACTATGGTTATAGGGCGTTAAAAGGCGAGGTCACCAGCGCCATATTTGTTAAAAAACACTGAAAAACAAGAACGTGGAAGTGAAATGATGTTATAGCAGCCGAGGTCTTCTGTCGGAAGACTGGTTTTATGATGTTCTCCACGCTAGGCTATCCTGAGGAAGCCTCTTCATGTCTGCATAACTACCGCAAGTTGCATCCATTTTAACCTGCCCTCCGCATTTAAGCCTTCGTCTCTCTTCCTATCCGTCATCCCCCACCACCGCCACCCCCCCCCACACCACCACTTCCTTCCATTACCATACCGCCTATTTTTATGCCTCAATATGTCTCCTACCAACCAAAACTTTCCCTTTTGCCATGTTATGCAATAATTTACTTTTTAACCAATGCGTTTCAGTATCTCGTCATCTTTTATTCGATTTACCCATTCAGTCTTCAGCTTTCCTCTATGGCACCACATATCAAGAGCTTGCATTTCCTTACGTCTGAACAGCTTTTCTTCGATGTTTCATTGCACACCAGGCTACACTCCAGAGAAATACGTTAAGTAAATTCCTAACACTTAAACTAATATTACATGTTACCAAATTTCTCCTTTTTGGAAATGATTTTTTTGCGATTGCCATTTTGCAGTTTGTATCATGTTTACTTCAACCATCATGAGTTATTTTGTTACTCAAACAGCAAATCTCTTCCACTATTTTTATATCTCATGTCCTAATCTAATTACCTCACCATCTACTGATTTAATTCGACACATTTTATTATCCATCTCTCACATTTATTCATATTAATCTTACAAAGTCCTTTAAAGACACTAGCCATTCCATTCAAGTCCATTGCGATGGACTCCGGCAGAATTGCGATGTCATAGACAGAATTAAATTTGTTTTATTTCTTCTTCCTGAACTGTAATATAAATTCCAAATTTCTCCTTCGTTTTCCTAACAGATTATTCATTGTGCATACTGAAATCATCTGGAGCATGGTACAGCACTCACTCACACCTCAACTACTGCATCCCTTTCATGTCCATCGATTTTTGTAACTGCAGTCTTGTTTCTGCGCAAGTTGTAAAAACCCTTCTTTTCCCTCCATTCTATCCCTCCTTCATTTGGAATTTCAAAAAATTTTGTCCAATCAACATTTCAAAAAGCTTTCTCTTAATCTCCAAACCATATCACGCAATCATCTCATAAAAACTGTTATGTTCAAGTGCCTCAGTTGGTAAAAACGGAACCTTTATAGGATCACTTTGTTGTCCTTCTGTTAATACACCTATTTTCGGGAAGGGGCAGTGATATCAAGTGCAAATCAGTGTCAATTATCAAGCCCTATGGCACCTTATCGGAATAATAAATCAGAGCTTCTTGGTCAAACAAATCAAAAGATATGGCCATTTACGTCACACATTTTGATACTCGAGAAGTCACTTATCGAAACCTGTACGGTTAAGGTTAATCTAGAATCATGAAATTTGACAAGTAACAGGGGTTTACAGTACAAGTACATGAATGAAACGGAAAATTGTTATATTAAATCGCTTAAAAATCAAATTTTCTCATTTCTTGCTGATCTGTCTGTCTGTCTGTTATGACCCGTATTTGTCGTAAATAAGTAGAGGTATCAAACCGAAATTAATCTCAGATACTATGGTCTATAGTGCTTGAGCGGTGTAAAAATTTCAGCTTTTGAGTCAATTCAGTCAAAAGATACGGCCATTTATGTCACATTTTGATCTCGCAGATTCGCTTTTCTAAGCCTGTAGATGAATTGCCTGTTTCCCTAATTACGTTTGTACGGAATTTTCAGTGAGCGGCCAGTTCGTACATGTCTGGATTTTTTGTTAATAGTCATGCTCAAGGAAACAATATTATAACACTGTGGTTGCTTCCTTGAGAATGATTTGAATGTCGAATTTGGCCAATAGCGTTTCTCAATAAAGTCAAAGCAAGATGTCGAAGACCATCTTCAAATATTTGCGGCGTCTGTGGATGCATAATTGTAGAAAAGAAAACCATATTGGCAGCATCTACATTAAATTAATTAATTATGAAGCTCGCACAACATTTGGAATTGAAATTCATAACTTCGTTAGAACGAACGGGTTGTTTATACAACTTAAAATGTTTCTGCTATGCTATCATTAGGGCGATTCTATTTAATGATAGTTTACAGTACTCTAGAGTGATCAATTCAGTACATACAATCTTACCGGTGGAATTAATATAAATGGAAAATGAGAGCAACACGATGGAATCAAAGAAAAAGAAGAGTTTGGTATCATGATTCATTACACATTGTACAGCTTTTGATTGGTGTTGTGACCACCTCAAGTGCAAAACATGATCTAACTAAAATAAGCCTGGGACACATTAATGAAGTCAAGGACATATGTGAAGCAATATTTTACGACAGACTTCGCTAACCGGAGTCACTACCAACAGATTATCTGTAGTGTTGTGATTGTGCCTGGTTGAGAATTTCTGCAACAACTCAGCCTCTGGCACAACTTCACACCGTCACACTGGTGAACGTCAGTTGCAACATTGGGTGAAACGTTGTAGCATTTTGCAAATTCACTAGTTCTAACAGCGAAGCAGAGTAATACTGTAATACTGAGTTTGTGCTATCACAGTTCCCATTTGATAAATAGGCTACTAACATGGATGTAAAAGAGTAAACCAAGAAGACTACATAATAACTGTGTATTGGATGGTGAATTAATGGGGTACCGTACGTTATTTAGAAACTTGTTCGTCTTTATTCTCGCGTATCTAATATGTGGGAATATGTAGATCATTTAAGTCATTTGCTATTAAAACCAACATCGTCTCGCGAAGCCGGCTGCCAAGATCTGGGGGAAAATAAAAAAAAAAGAAACAGATTATAAGTATCACTCACAACACCTGCCTTTTGAGACATGCGGATATGTGCATTCTACTCATATTATGCTGATATGTTGTTCAGTTTCATTATGGCTTTTTATTATTTCATACCTACGAGGGCGTGATGAAAGATAAGGCCTCCGAATTTTTTAAGTGAAAACTCGTAAAGCTTTTTAAATAAAACAAATATTATTAACGTTCTACATATTCATTCTTCGTGTCTACATATTTCAGCCCTCTGCAGCTAAAGGGCTCCAAATTGTAGCATGTAATATGACTATGCGTAAAGTAACTGTGTTGATGCTTCAGAAACAGCGTGATGTAATCGAGTTTCGAATTCGAAGAGTTCATCCACGTATGAAACGCCCTATCTTTCATCATTACAATGCTCCACCATACGCAAGCGTTGCAACAACAGCAAAAATCCAACGCCTTTGGTTTACTGTCACGGATCATCCCCATACATTCCCGAATTGACCCTATTCAACTTTCGTCAGTTTCCAGAAATTGAAGCACACCTTCGAGGACTTTGATAGGGAAGGAGCAAACATGTGCGGTGTCATCAACTGGTTACTGCTACTGCCATAATTTAAGAAAAAATCATCTCCTAGTAATTATAATTGGCTACCTTTATGACTAGACCGCGGATTTTAGGTAAAAACCAATTTTGTTCCTGAGTTTCTACTTACATAAAAATTTTTACTTATGCGTTTCATGACTATTTACACTTAATAGCGTTAATTCTATAGGACCTAAAAAAGCCTGTTTTGACTTTAGTGCTTATTTTTGCTATTTCGATATTAATATCTTAAAAAAGTGCCTATTTCATCATATAAGACAGTGGCTCCAAGTTTTTCCACACTATATATGGACGATAAATAGTTTAGACAAGAAGAGAATAGAAGCTTTTGAAATGTGGTGCTACAGAAGAATGCTGAAGATTAGATGGGTAGATCACATAACTAATGAGGAACTATTGAATAGGATTGGGGAGAAGTTTGTGGCACAACTTGACTAGAAGAAGGGATCGGTTGGTAGGACATGTTCTGAGGCATCAAGGGATCACCAATTTGGTACTGGAGGGCAGCGTGGAGGGTGAAAATCGTAGAGGGAGACCAAGAGATGAATACACCAAGCAGATTCAGAAGGATGTAGGCTGCAGTAGGTTCTGTGAGATGAAGAAGCTTGCACAGGATAAAGTAGCATGGAGACCTGCATCAAACCAGTCTCAGGACTGAAGACCACAACAACAACAATATGACAGATGGAAAAACATATTTTCTGCCCAGCGTGCAGCAAGGTGGCTAGTTGATATGCGCTCATGCTTCGTATTGGCCTAACACTTCAGTCTTTTTTTATTGTTTTATATCGCTATCCCTGTTAATACCAGATACTCTTTATAGGTGTGTTATTATTCATATGTAAAAAATAGATCACGGATCTTTAGGTTAAAACCTATTTCTTTCCTAAGCTCCAATTTGCGTATCACTTGGTACTTAGGCGTTTCATGACTAACTAAACTGAATACCCTTAGTTCTACAGGAGCTAAAATTGCGTATTTCGACGTTGACTCCTAATTTTGCCAATTTCGGCATCAAAGTACCTATTTCGTTAATCCGACATAGAGTTCTTGTGTTTTCAAAGATTAGAAAAAGGAAGTAAACTTAGGGCTTTACGTCTCGTCGAAGGCGAAGGTCGTTAGAGACTGTTTGCAATTCCATTGTTTGCCTTACTACCAACAGCACTCGGCACGGTTGAATGGTCATCCATCCAAGTACGCACCGTGCGCGACAGTTCTTAACTTCGATGAGTGAATGGAAACCGGTCAATGATTTGAGTTACACATTAGAATCAAACGTGGGAGTACTAAATGTTATATTTGAAAATATTTCGTTCATAGGATTCTGGCCAGCCGTGTATTTTCGCAAAGAAACGGTTTCATTGGCCTCAAGCTGAGCACGGATTAAAAAATCACAATGTTAATCGTAGACGCCCTCTATAGCTACATTACTGCCCTTCCCGCATTTTCTCGCTGCTGTCTACAGGCAGTCCTATCAAACTACTCTGTTTCGTGAAAGGTATTATACGTGAATTTTCCGGTTCGAAAAATAATTTGCCGGCAGTGAGATGTTTTCGTCTGAAGCACCGGTAGATTCCATTCGCTTGTTCAGAAGGGGCGGCCATCTGTCAGGTGCCATATGTCCAGCAACGTGTACGGTACTTCCCCTACCGCTCCCATGCACCGCAGTAAAAGGAAAAAAAACTAACAGGTCATCGTTCACTTTTTCTCAGCGAAAACAAATCAGTACATTGTGTAGCGACCGACGTGTAAAATGTTACTAACGTTCTAAGTGCAAAATAAATTCTAGTTTCTGTGTGAGAATACTACGCCATGCCGAAAACAGCTAGTTCAATGTCTACTCGTATAAGGCAGTGGCTGCAAGACTTTCCGCATTATATAACAGATGGGAAAATTATTTTCTGCCAAGCAAGCAACAAGGAGGTTATTTGATGTTTCTCTTAGACTTCTTATTTTCCTGTCACTTAGGATTCTTTTTTATCGCTATCTTTTAGTAATACGAAATACTCTTTATATGCGATTCTAAACTGCATTTCCCTTTCCTCTCGTATTAGGTTTAGAGTGTTAAGAAATCTCACTTAACTCAGCATGCAGACGGAATCGCACATAAAGCTAATGTTGAACGAAAGTCAAAATTGAAGCAAACTCTTTTAACAAATAAATCTGTTGAATCCTCCGAAAAAAACAAGTTCTGCAGTGATTTGTGTCATGCACTTGTGGAAGCAAACATCCCCTTTCAGAAACTAGAAAAACCTATTTTCAGAGGTTTTCTTGAGAAGTATTGCCATCCGTCTATTCCTGCAGACTCCACTTTACGTAAGAATTATGTGAATTCAGCTTACAATGCTGCATTGCACAGAATCCGAGAAGATGTTGGAGAATCTTGTATATGGATTTCTGTGGATGAAACTACTGACAGTCTTGGCTGTTACGTTGCAAACCTGATTATTGGCAAGCTAGATCCAGATGCCCCATCCAGGGCTCATTTGATTGACTCAAAACAGCTTGCAAAAACTAACCAACAAACAATAGCACAGTTTGTGAACAATGGGCTTAAGGTGCTACACGCAAACGGAGTGGATGAGAATAAGGTGCTTCTGGCCGTCACTGACGCTGCTGCATATATGATAGCAGCGTTTCAACTATTAAAAGTATTCTACCCATTGATGCTGCACGTAACTTGTGTAGTGCATGGGATGAACCGCATAGCAGATCAGGTAAGGCTACAATTTCCTAAAGTAAATGAAGTAATATCTATGGTGAAGAGAATTTTTGTTAAGGCACCATCAAGGCTTCCAAATGTCCCATTGACGCCAGAGCCTGTTGTCACTCGCTGGGGCACGTGGCTGATAGCAGCAGAATGGTATAGTACGCATCTCTCAGCTGTCCAGAAGGTGGTTGAAAATATACCGGAGGATGCTGCATCCGTAACTGCAGCAATGGAGTTACTCAAAGATTCTTCTTTAAAACGGGACTTATCTTACATTAGGGCCCCCTAAACATTTATGGCAAGAATAATTTCACAGTTAGAAGGCTAAGGGAGACCCATCTACGACAATGTTTCTTTGCTTGAAGAAGTAAAAATGAAAATTAATAATTAATGAAGCGCCAGGTGAAGTAGGGGAAAAAGTACGGGCAAAAATGCAAACGGTTTTGCAGAACACTGGCCTGAAGGAGTTGTGTGCAGCTGTCGACATACTTAGTGGAAAATCCAGCACTCCTGACTGCAGCATTCCTGTCCAACATGTGCGAAAATGATGTACACCCTGTCACATCTGTTGATGTACAACGTTCACTTTTAGCGTATAAATTGATTCTGACTGACAAGCGCCACAGGTTTTCACTAGAAAACCTAGAAAAGATTTTGGTTATTTATTGTGAAGCCAACTATGGTCAGAATATGTGAAACTACGAATGTATTAACTAAATCACTGCCACATCTTTTTTACGGAGATCTTTATCTTGCAGGAACTCAAAAATATTTGGTGTTATGTTCAACATTAATGTTGTATGTTGCTGTGCTCTCTAACTGTGTAAATATTCATTCTCCTTGTTTTAATGTCTAATAAGATGTTGATACTGTCAACATTGTGTATTTTAATTTATTTTCATTTTATCTGCACCATTTTTTTTAGAGTCTATTTTAGGTTTTATATAGCCTAAATGAACTACTGAAGTAGCCTATTTCAGGTGCCTAAAAGATAGTTTTTTACGACCTAAAAATTCCGTGTTCTGTTTTATGAGTACTTGGTACCGATATCAGAATCTTACACACACACACACACACTCACACACACACACACACACACACACATACTCACACACAAGCACGTAAGCAGTCTCCTCCCAGTAAGATAAAGTACTTGTTTACAAGAGTAGACATTTCCATATCTACTTAAAGGTGCCATGAGGACAACTGTTGACTACTAAATATGTGATTTCTTTGTTTATTTATTTTCCTCCAGATCCTGCGAGAAGGCTTCCATAAACGATGTTGGTTTCAGTAGCAAATGCTTTAAATTATTTACATAATTTTGCATATGAGACAAACAGAAATAATATGATTAGGAATACAGAAGTGAACATGATTTCGTATTTTATGAAAACATTATCGTATGAAGTCAAAGAGGAAGAAGAGCAAACTCCTGTCAGGCCTTTCGGGTTGGAATCTAGGAAGAATAAACAGCGGTTGCAGGGTGACAGTTATGCACGAAGACAGCTTACACGAAACAATTTTAAAGCATTACCTGTTATTGCTTTGTAGTTTATTATGTTGTGTATTACGACATTCTGTCTCTCCAGCCATTCTCAACCAAACCAAGGACTTCCCACGAAAAATGATATGACTCTAACGCAAAACATTTAGTAAGAGCTCTCCCTTTTCTGGCTTTAGTCTGACTGCTATAAAAAGTTTGCGTTCTAATTACATTTTCCTTCTGATACGTATGAAACGCTTGAAAATGTGTACAAAGCCGAAACGTCATAGTTCACAAACAAAATATATATTGTAAATCACTGTCAAGCGATGCACGAAACTCTTATCTTTCATGAATTTTATCATGGCCTTGGAGCATGTTGCAACTAAATGTCAGAGTTAATTTGACAGACTATAAGTAGGAAAATCGTGCACCCCAGAGAAGCAATTGGCTACGTTTTGCTGCCATTAAAGCTTTGTTTGTACATTATCGAACAGAAGTATGAGATGTGAAACAGAGTGAGAGAAAGTAGTCAGTCTCTCAAGTCACAATGATACAGCGGATGCAATTCGTATCACTCCAGAATATACAGTCTGATTTACTTGCAGTACCCGAAACTGTCCAACTTAGATTCTGCAGCTGAGTGACGGCTCAGCGGGATACTTGTGAAAACGTAACAGACAGAGTTAGTTTCGCATTTATAATATTGTTATGGTTAAGACTTTCAGTTACGATATCTTTTTTATCGTGCTCCAAACTTTGATGAAATGAAGCTTATACTGTGCCTCAAGCTACGCTCAAGTTACCTGTTGAAACTCTATGAAAAAGATTAAGGTGTTCAAACAGATATGTGGTTTTAGATAAATATTTAAACTACGATGCCTTATTTTCCCATAATCCGAAGTTGATGGTGGTGGTGGTTAGTGTTTAACGTCCCGTCGACAACGAGGTCATTAGAGACGGAGCGCAAGCTCGGGTGAGGGAAGGATGGGGAAGGAAATCGGCCGTGCCCTTTCAAAGGAACCATCCCGGCATTTGCCTGAAGCGATTTAGGGAAATCACGGAAAACCTAAATCGGGATGGCCGGAGACGGGATTGAACCGTCGTCCTCCCGAATGCGAGTCCAGTGTGCTAACCATTGCGCCACCTCGCTCGGTCCGAAGTTGATGAAAAGAAGCCTGTATGGTGACCCAATCTATACACAAGTTGAAACTTCCTGGCAGATTAAAACTGCGTGCCGGACCGAGACTCGAACTCGGGACCTTTGCATTTCGCTGGCAAGTGCTCTACCAACTGAGCTACCCAGGCACGACCCACGTCCCGTCCTCAAAGCTTTACTTCCGCCAGTGCCTCGTGTCCTACCTTCCAAACATTACCGAAGCTCTCCTGCGAACCTTGCAGGACTAGCACTCCTGAAAGAAAGGATATTGCGGAGACATGGATTAGCCACAGCCTGGGGGATGTTTCCAGAATGGGAAAGCTGTGAGGACGGGGCTTGAGTCGTGCTTGGACAGCTCAGATGGTAGAGCAGTTGCCCGCGAAAGGCATAGGTCCCGAGCTCGAGTCTCGGTCCGGCACACAGTTTTAATCTGCCAAGAAGTTTCACATCAGCGCACACTCGGCTGCAGAGTGAATATCACATTCTGGAAACATCCCCCAGGCTGTGGCTAAGCCATGTCTCCGCAATATACTTTCTTTCAGGAGTGCTAGTTCTGCAAGTTTCGTAGGAGAGCTTCTGTAAGGTTTGGAAGGTAGGAGATGACGTACTGGTAGAAGTAAAGCGATGAGGACGGGGCGTGAGTCGTGCTTGGGTAGCTCAGATGGTAGAGCAGTTGCCCGCGGAAGGCAAAGGTCCCGAGTTCTAATCTCGGTCCGGCACACAGTTTTAATCTTCCAGGAAGTTTCATATCAGCGCACACTCCGCTGCAGAGTGAAAATCTCATTCTGTATACACAAGTTCACTGCGATAACCTCACGAAAATTACTCTAGTACTCCCGACGGTTTTAGTAAAACTTTAAATCACTACATCTCATTTTTCCATGATCCAATTTTGAAGAACTAAACCGATACCTGAAGCCATGCTCAAGCTACATAGGAAAATCCCATGAAAATTCGTGTACTAGTTTCGGAGAAGTTTGTTCAAACAGACGAACGGACAGACACGACAATTTTATGAACTTTCTATAACTACAGATTATCGTATTTTGTAGCACCTCCGACCACACCAACACAGCCCGCTCTGGTTGTGGAAACCTGGCGGTCATTCACCCTCAGCAACCAGCAGAAAAAACGTTACGATGTTTGGCACACATTGTGCATGTTATACAAATATATGGTAGCTCCTTTACCGGAGCTATACTGATCGATCATCTATAACTGAAGCACGAATCATGAAATTTACAGCATTTTCTCTTTTGTTCCGTTAGCGTATCTGCCGAAGCTCTTTATTTAAAATCTTGTAGAAAGTTAGAGGTCTGGCTGCCTTCCTTTGCCATTTTATTTACCTTGTGTGGCTTTGAGGACAGGACAACTTTTACTTAGCCGCGAAGAAATACCATTTCCGAGCGCTACGCTCTAGCTTGAATATTCATTGACTTTACCGGCTCTGCATGCCAACTAAGATACTTGACAAATGCGCCCCATTTTTCCTTCTACAGGCCAAATAAAAGCAATAATAATAAATGATGTCGAAACGTATTCGGTTTTCGTGTAACCCCGAGTGAAAATAGAACAGCATCGATGTTACCAGCGGAGCTGTATTTCTTCTTCTTTGCTAGTAATATGATCAGGAAAGGCTCAATGTAAGCACTCATTTCTTCTGACCGTTTATACACAAGAGTGTTGTTCTCTGTCTCCCGAACAAGCACTGTGATTCCCAAAGAACAAGTGAAGATAAAAGATAATAATTTTTAATGTTTTCCAATAATTAAAGTTGTACATAGCGTACCGAATATATCTTCTTTGATAGTACTGTTCATTTCCTTAGGCATCTTCATCAGAGTAAATGTGAATAGTGCAAATGCACAGAAAGAAACACTGTATTTCCGAGCGCAGGGGGATTTTAGTTATGTTCTCAGAGTTGTGAATGTAGAAACCTAATTCCCATTCAACTATTATGACGGAACATCTGAAACGCAGTAATTCTGTCCTATGTATACAATTCATTACGCTCGAATGTTACTAACATATTTCAGAAGCACATTCAGATATGTAGCAGAGACACATTGTAATTTAATAATGTGAGATGATAATAGATGAACAGCACCACACTAAAGAGCTGTCAGAAATAGCCTGGTATCGAATTCAACTTGTCGGAAACCAATGGACGATGTCGGGCACCAGTTCCGCGCCCATGCACCACCACAGTCCCTCATTTACGGGAATGCGTGACTCATGCGTAGACGTCTGGGGCCACATACCTACGGAGACATGACAAGGTCATGTCGAATCCATGCTAAGCAGGCAGAATAACAAAGGCGGACCAACACGCTACTGAACACGTAGTCTTAACATTGTGTGTGTATGTGTGATTGTATACGCGTGAGTGTGACTGCATGTGTGTCTGTTGTGTGTATAAAGCAGATTAAAATGTATATGAAAGTATCTGAAATTTTACCAAATTTGTGTCCGGATAACAGGGATTATCGGAGGTGTTTAAAATACTTTCTTGCAATTACGTCTTGAATTCAAAAGACCTAACAGTTAAATTTTATACTGTCACCGTTGTAAGAAAATAACAATGGTTTCTTTCTCTTCCTTCCTGCTATTCGTTTTGTAATGTTCTTATGAACACATCATACAAGGCAGCACACTGCTTTTTTGGTCTCTGACGCTTTTTTTTCTGTAGTAAGAAGAAGATCATGCCTTTCCACATGTCTGTGACTACATCGTCTACATAACGAATAGCGTTAGTAAAATGATATATTTAATGGTGTCTTTACATCGTGAAGTCAGCCTACGAGAGTTAGAAATTTCAGAGGTTGACAATTTTTATATTTTTTCCCTTCCACTTTTTATAGTATCGAAGAATAGATTAGAGTCAAGGTGACTGTAGAAAGGTATCTGCTGGATTTCAAGACATAAAAAGACACAAAAATCGACGTGATAGGCAGCTGGCAGATGACACTAGCAAACATGCATATACGTTGTGGGTACGTATACGTGTGGCTGAGGGATGCGTCGCATGGAAAAATATGAGTATAGATGTGGAATTCATCCAACAGTAGACGGGGTAGCAATGCAGGAGAAATCTGGATGGGGCATTCACCCAGTAGTAGGCAGGGATAACCAGAGAAATCACTTTGACTACTAATATCATAACTGTATAAAATAAAATATACACTTCAATTGAGCTGCGGCGCCTTTGTTCTTAAACTTCGACATCTCAATACTTCATGTCTTTTTAAGTTTGTCAGGTGTTACTTGCTGAGAAACATCTTGATGTTCACCTGTGTATTATCTTAGTCATTGTCTTTGAATGTTAAGTCATCTGACCGTGTACAAACGAAGTAATGTAAAAGCCATTAATTTGAGTTATCAATATTGCAGCGTTGTTGGTAATTATACTAGGTTTAATTAAACAACAGTAATTATTATACGCCTTGAAATGGTGAAATATGTTGAAAAGCGACCTTAATTTTCAGTATAAGATTTTTTATTCACCTAGATTGCAGATTAAGGTAATGCTGTCACCGGTTTTGGTTGTGCTAGTAATTATATTGATAGCTAAAATGGAAAGAAGAAATATACATTATTAATAAAAGGTCCTACCTACTTACGACAAGCACGATTTTGAAAGATAGGAAAGTGTCATAGAACATATCATACAACTATCGTTGCCTTGCAGCTCCTCACGTGATATGCAGCCAAGCGCTTTATCATTAAAACTATTGTGTGTTCTGTGATGTTGTTATTAAAAGATTGTGAGAAACGTACGTCTGCTACTGGGCACCACGTTATGCACAATTACGAAATTAAATTATCGTGTAAAAACGGTAAAGTAACTAAACCAATGGTGACGGTTTGACTTACAGGAAGTGAAGGAGCTCCATAGCTAATACTAATGAAATTCGGGGAGTGTATGTGAGAAGATAATAGTATTGTTGAAATGAACAGGACACTAACTGGTAACGGAATGGTGCACATCACCAAATAACGAATCTATTTAAAAATATTTATTGTATTTTGTTTGTTAAATTATTTCGTATTTTCTTGATGTGCACCTTTCCATTAAAAACTATCAGCTAGCTCATTGGAATAATTGTTTTATCGTCCCATATACTCTCACGATATTATATTATTATTAGTTATTGAACCCTATTCAATTTGTTAAATTAAAGTACTAACATTTTTGTTGCGTTTCTGTTTTTACACGATAATTTTACTGTGTAATTTTGCATACAGTGGTACCCTTATCGAATGCATGTTTGTTTCTTTCTGTAATAGCAGCATCATAGAACCCACAAGAGTTTTAATGACTCAATCATTTAGAGTACACCATGTAACGATAATCAAACGGCAAGTTCTAGTTCTCTGACGCTTTCTATTCTTTTTATATTGTACTTACCGCAAGGTTGAACTTCTTATGTTTATTCAGTCTATTTTAGCTCCAATCTGTTTTAGTGCAATCTAAAATTTGCGACGTACGCAAATAAAAAAATGTGTCGAAAAGAGAAATGGAGTTCTTCACATATGTAATGAAGGATTAATTTTGATCACATTCTGGAATTTTGTCTTTTGAGCGCCGTGACTCTCTCCAAAGTTTCCTCTCATTAGCTCGGAAGCTTTACCTAACAGAAGCCTGAAGGTTGTATTTATCTTTTCCAGTTCCCACTGCGACCATCCTCGGCGGTCCAGATCTGTACGTGAATAAGGGCAGCACCATAAACCTCACGTGTACCATCAGGTATTCGCCTGAACCGCCTGCGTTCATCTTCTGGTATCACCACGATGAGGTAAGACTCCTAACTCTCATGAATAGAGCCTGATTTTCAATATTTTGCCTGTAGTGCAGTATATCAATTTACCAATACGAATGAAGGACCAAGAGAAAATCGCTCGAAGAAAAAGTTTAGGAGCTATTATATCGAATAAGTATAGAAATAATTAAAAGAAAGTTTCAACAGTGGGCTAAAAATTCAGTATTAGAGGATGTCAATTAAAGATTCGCTGATAACATTGCGATTCCTTCTGGAAGTGAGGATAAATTACGTTTGGTGAGTGGAATGAATATTCTACTGATCACAAACTATGGAACGAGAATAAACTAAGAAAAGATGAAAGTACCGAGGTGCATCTTAAGTGAGTTATGTCTGAAAACTTCAGGGAAGGAGAATGTGATCCTACGTATTTACTAAAGTTTAGAAAATCTTTATTTAAAAAATCTTTTAATTGTCCAGATCGCGGAGAAATATAAAAATTAATATATGGTTACTACACCAGTTTTTGTAGACAATACAGTCATCATCAGACCGACGAACAAGCACAAAAAGCAGGAAGTCGCCTTAGGATAAATTTCTTTACACAGTAATGACATGTTTAAATGTTTGAAGGGACAATATAAATACAAAGGTAATAATTTATCACTCATGGTAAGAATGTCAGCATGTTTCGACTATAAACTGGACTGCCTTCAAATCACTTTAGGTGGTATCTCGTCTGTAACACCTGCCTTGTTGCTGAAGTTGTTAATTTTATTTTGTAGTAAGATATGCCGGCAGTATAATGATCTTTTAACATGTTGCCAGTAACATGCCATATTGCTGTGTAGCATACTAATTGTAATTTTCTTGTAACTACTAATTATGTGAATTCCTGTTTTTTGTGTTTTTATGTAATTAGATGTCTTCGTCAAGTATTTTTATCATGCATTGTTCTGTGTACACGCAAATGTAATTATATTAGCTTTTATTCGTTTTATTAGTCGATATATGTAACTGTTACACTTGCACAGCCCGTCATGGTATTCTACCAACTTTTGCCTCGGCTCGCGCAAGTGCATGAAGCCTTAGTCTATCTTATACCTGTGAATAGATAACAGTTAAGCTAGTCCTGTTGGACCCACAAGCATTTTATTTTGCTATGAACAAATTACGTGGTGTAACGATTATCTTTTTATGTTTTACGTAACACTGCCATTTTATTAGTGATCTCATTTTCCTCATTTTGGATACTGTCGCAGCTTTTAACTATAAACTTGATGTTTTACTGTTTATTATATTTGTTTGATTCGTTTATTCCCACATGTGTAGAACTAGTCTCATTATTGTTGTGCTGCCACAAACAAATTTTTCATTAAAAGTGATTTTTTATTACTGCAAGTTATTGCATGATACGTTTATTACTGGTACATCCAGTTTCTCTTCCGCTTCTTTATAATTTTTCGTCTGTGTGTTTGCATGTAGATCACATTCACATCGTAATTATTTATATCTGATCCTCCTTTCGTGCGTTAGATGAAGACATTTTTATTGTGAGTGGCACGTAATTACCGTTGCGTTTACATTTTCCCTTCGAAAATTTTAAGTTGGAACATTACTTTGAAAACAATGTCTTCCCAAGGCAACTTTCTGTATCTCATGCTTGTTCCACCAACAACAGTAACTAGTGTAGTTATCACCTTTTAATTTTTAAATATTTACATGGTGCATGGAATTACAATATTTTTCAAAATGTTTCCTCCATTTTAAGAATCGAGCATATACGAGATAAGGGACAAATTTAAGATCAGAATTAAGGACAATAGTGGGACAAAGTTCTTATGGCCCCAATATCCATTGTTGCCAAATTTATTCAAGATGGTGAATAGAAGATGGCAACGATAGGTATGGCAAATCACAGTGACGTCATGGCGTAAAGTTCAAATTTTGGCTTGAAGATAGGTCAATTGGGCTACCTCCCCCAACCTTACCCCCTCCAATCCCACTCTTCTACATCCCCTCCTCCAGGAAATGGCAGGAAGTCAAAATTCTTGCTGTAAAATAGAACACACGACGGCTACCTCCAATAAATTTAGAAAATGGAGAGAAGATAGGTCTATTGGGCTACCTCCACAAACCTAACACCTTCCCCTCCCACCATCCCCTCCCATCTCACAGAAAGTGGTGGTAAGTACAAATTCCAGTAGGACAATGCAACACACCATAGCTACCTACACTAACCTAAGAAAATCGCAGGAAAATAGCTCACTTGGGCTACCTCCACTAAGATAAGTGATCTGACCGCCACCACTTCCTAGGAATTGGTAGTAAAAGGACTCTGCCTGTGCTGGGCTACTGAATAGGGTGAGTATAAGTCCTTATTTTGCATGCAGTGCATGTTTAAACAATTTGAGGCAGTAGCTCTATCCAGCGTGTTCACCATGAGGTCTGGAGTCCAACTGACGTAGTGCACAGTACTGCCAACAGAGGGCTCTGTGGTCCCATGGTGGTCTGGGGTGAGGAAAATGACAGGAAAAGGACTCAGGCTGTTCTGCTCTGCTGGAGAGAGGAAGGACTGTACTTTATTTATTTTGGAACAATTTACTTAGGTATGTATTTCATGTAGTTTATTTATTACACTGATACAAAGCACTCACTCTGGCACATTTGGGGTCATAATACATAGCCTACAGACTTCCAGACTATTCGTAATTCATCTACATAATGCAGTAAACTGATGCAAAATCACGCAAACAACTCGTAAATTACTGAAATAATGCAGTTCACTGATGTGCAGACACGCAAACAACTCGTAAGTCATCAAAATAACACATGTAAAACGCTCTCCACACATGCGCACTAATCCTAAACTGTCCAGATAACGTAGTATATAGCCTACAGACCTGCAGACTACTCGTCAGTCACATAAACAACGCGTATACAGCTATCTGCCAACATGCTCACAACACTTAACTGAAAATAATGTAATACACGAACACTCAGTGCACGTAAAACATGTTTTCGAACTATTGTCAACCATGATGTATCAGCAAACTGTTCCAATGCGTGCACATGCTGACACCGCACAGGTGCTTTGTCAGCCGGATGTAAGCCAGCGCCTTAGCGCCAGCCATCACTCTAGCACCACTGCTGCCTACAGCAAACAGTTGAAAGTTGCATCTAATTTTGGGTATATGGTTGTTATACTGACATGAAATGTCAGTGTAAATGAGAGCCAAGTCACCCTCAGGACGCACATGTGTTCACCGTTGCTGGTGTGATGTCACTCTACCTGCATTCCATTGAAGACCTAATTGCTCGCCTACTCATCCTCGCAGACGCAGCTAAAAGGTTCTCAATGCTATACTGACATCACAGGTCACACTATAGAAATCTGCTCCAGTGCTTCCCAGAATAGCACAGCATGCATTGTTTCTAGCAGTCCTAATGGGACATAAGAGACGCCTCCAGCCACACACTTGTTTACTGTGACTGACACCTACATACAAGTACAACGCATCCATCATGGTTTACCGTTCCAGGATATCATTAAGTGCTGCTTTCCACAAACATCTCTGAAATGCAAACGTTCTCACCACTATATAGAAGCTCCTATGCAATGGTACAATGGATGTCTTATAAATGAATGGAGCATTATGATCGGCTCTTTTTGAATTTACCAGCCAAATTACTGATGCTGCTGGTGTCGAAACACTGTCCACCTTTTTCTTTCTGCAAATGAAACATTCAGCAACAAAACTAGTTAGCACATATGGCCATATTGCACTGACAGTTAAACCATGCAAAAGTGGCCTACAGATCGTCAAATACAAAAAGAAACTTAATTACAGTGCTTTGCCTCTGAAAACAGAAGCTTGAATATTAGAGTGTCAAAAAGATCTCCAACCTGACAAAATATCACCACATACCTTGTCGATGTAGTAAACATACAATTCGTGCCCTGTGACATATGAAATCGCTCCAATTGCGTTATTCATACAGATATTGACCGTCAGACAGCATAAGCACATTCACCATAGGACTCAATTGCACTGCTCTGCCACTGAAAACAGAAGCTTGAATGTTAGAGTGTGAAACCGATCTCCAACACGGCAATATATCACCACATACCATGTCGATGTAGTAAACATACAATTCGTACCCTGTGCCATATAAAGTAGCCCCTTTTGCATCGTCCATATAGCTATCGACCGTCAGACACTCGTACGTCCATTGTGAATACAGACAGCACCATATGTACTTCTTACAGCACTAGACATTTTCCCACAACCTTCAGTCACAAGTCACAACAGCTTCTGACGAGTGACCAGAGCGCCCTCAGCAGACCAAAGTCACTCCCTGAACTGTTGTACAAAGGCTGGGTCGGTCCACCTCGCAAAAAGGTGTCACCGTTTCTGGTCCTGAACTGCTTGCTTGCTTGCTTATGTCTATACCAATCTCCAGACTATGGGATTACAAGAACACAGGTATTTTCACATGTTTTCTCAGAAAATCATATCAATTTCGCGATACTTCTCGATATCAAGTATATAGCAGTATGCTACCGATGGTTTGCACTGTATAATTCCGAAGATACAGACTGAAAATTATTTTTCTAGGAACCCAAAACCTTAGCGAGGTGGAGCGTGCTGTAAACCAGTGTACATCTAGAAACTTCTCTCACCTGCACAGAACTTTATGTGAAAACTCGAAGAAAATAGAGAAAACTGATATTTCCGCTTGTGAATGGAAATGTCAGTGTTATAGCAGATTGGAAATCATCCTCATAATTTACTTAGTCAACTAAGGTGTTTCTCATATCTAGATAACCAGCAAACGTTTCTTCCCCTGTCTTTCACCTGCTAGATGCACACACTACAATCGATATTCTCTCAACCAAATAAAGGTGGTAAATATGCTGAAACAGTCACTCGGACAAATTACATTGCAGGGAATAATGGTCGAGGGCAAATACTCGTCCACATTGAATCTTCTCAAATTTCCACACACATACTAAGTATATACTGCCGTGCATAGTGGCTGCACGGTTTGAGGTGCTATGTCATGGATAGCGTGGCCCCTCCCACTGGCGGTTTGACTCCTCCCTTGGGCGTGAGTGTGTCTGTTGCTTTTAGAATAAATAAGTTTAAGTTACATTGAGTAGTGTGTAAGTCTAGGGACCAATGACCTCAGCAGTTTGGTGCCTTACGAATTCTCACACATTTGAACAACTGAACTAAGTTTTAGTTCGCTATTCGGCCGTCTAGAGGACGACACGGTTAAGTCAGCTACACTCCTGCATCCCAACAGGCCTCTTCATTTGGACAGCTCCTACAGTTAGTCGGAAACGTGAATCATTCCCGCTGCAGGTCACCATCACAGACAGAATCATCCTAGGAAACCAGTCACATATATATTTTATCAATTCACTTACAATTAAATGACACGATCGTGGTCTCAATGGGATACAGTCATTTCCTTTGTACATGTCAGAACACACACATACTTTATAAGCCTGATGCTCAAGGTGAAACTATCATGCATCCCCTACTACGAAGTGTAATACTTGTCCAATAACAGATTGCCAGCAATACGAAATAATACTGACCGAAAATCAGCAATGGATGTTCACGTCTCATAAGTTTTTCTTGATAGTGGTATCACTATGTCTTGGAAAGAGAGGCATAATCGTGTTACCAGCCGCCATACGTTAAAAAAACACGATCGCAAAGACCATATTACTATCGCAAGCGTCTTGGTTCTACAGGTACACACAAATATCAATGTTAATAGTTATACCAGCTTTATAAATCGAGGCATGCCAATCCTCCCAAAAGGAGTGGTTTTCCCAGACAAATACTGCGACACTGAATACAGATGGTGATCGCTGGAGTGTCTTTTTAAGAAACCAACAGTGTGGCTACACATAGCTGGCGATGCAACCTAGTAATAAAATCACTGAATTTAGAAAGTGATTAAGGTAAGGAATATGGTATGAAACCAGTATTTGCAACTCCCTCATGCTTCCAGTAGATGTTTCTCCTGTATTTGTAACGCATTCTGTCTCAATGCTACTGAGTAATAGGCGAAGGTTGATTGAGAAGGATCACAAACAGTAGATGGTGTGCTGATTGAGGTTATAATAAATGTACACAACCTCATCAGATCTCTAGTGTTATCCTCTCCAGTAGATATGAGGTCCGGGATTTGGTATCAAGTCTTTCCATTCAACCACATACCCTATGGAGAATTCCTTCAATGATTACAGCCACTAGTGAATCATATTTCTCGCACTCTCACATCCTGAAACGAGTCACCTTTTACGAACCTATCAGCTGCAGTAAAATTTTAGATAGTCTCTGTGCCTCATGCAACTGCTGCCATTTCTGCAGCTTTGCGCTTGTCATCATTCCAATTTAAGTAGGAACTGAGCTGAAGCCTGAGAGAGAAGTATATACCACCTTCTGAAATCCGGGTAGAAACAGAGTTACCCGAGTTAGTGCGACAGGGCCATGTTTTGACCTTTTGGTGGAAATGGGAACATGTGGTCGTAGCTCCGACAACAGGTACGATGTGTAAAGTCAGCGATAAACGAAGCCTGCTCTTGCAACACGAAGGAGTATAAAAGATAGTATGGGAAATGGGGGAAGGACGAGTATTTTGCTACTGCATTGTGGTGCGTCCTCAAACTACATACAAGTACCGCAACCTGAAACAGATCCGCGACCTTCAGGGCCCATTCACATCTATCAGCCCAGCATGCTATCTTCATTAGTCAGTACTATCCAACAGAGAAAAATTACAAACCACAACAACTCCACTAACTTCATTCGATAGAGAATGCGATAAGATTTTTACTGGATTCCTCTCCCCTCAAATATGGAAAACAAAGACCGTCTGCTTGCTGGCATCGAGCACATGTGGTGAATCTGTTAAATATACAGCTACTGATTCATTGCATGGACCAGTGTAAAGCTGCAGTACCTGTACTGTAGGAGGATGACTGTATCCCACAAACTATACTATAAGTCAAAGAGACACTCTCTGTGACCCTGTATCGTTGTTCGAAACACTCTCTTTTTTTTGCTGTAACACGCTTTGTACACTGCCATACATTTTTTTCGCCACGACTTCGAGCTCTGTGTCAGGTTCTAAACTGACATTAACATGTTCTGATCCATTGCCTTTCTCATAAAACTAGATTTCGCACCGTATAAGTCACGTTGTTACTGCTGCTACCATAACACATCACACACACTGGATGATTTTAAGGAAAGTACAGTTACAATATAAGGAACCTGCAAGAGCTTGGTGACATTGTGAAGAGTTTCCAAACTGCTGTCCGAAGGTGACTGACGACCTCTACATTTAAACTCATCTGTCACAGTGACAGAATAGCTGATGGCTCTGCATGCTTCATTTACGTGATTATTGTTTTGGCGCTAGCCATCCCCAGAAGATGTTGCCCCTCCACCAAAACTCTTTCTCTATCTCAAAAAATTGATTTCTATTAATTACTGTGTCGTAACCAACAGGGTACCAGGGATGGATGTGATGGAAAACACACTGTTGATGTACTGTGATAATAAGCATCACAGTTGATAGTGCGACCAGCAGCTGGCTTTTACGAGTAGTACTGTATTATTTCGGTGATTTGCGAGTTCTTTGCGTATCTGTGCATCAGTGTACTGCATTATTTGGATAATTTACTAGTAGTTTGCAGATGTGATACAAGTACTGCAGTTAAGCAAATACCTGTGTACTAGTTGAGTTTAACATATACAGGTGTCCCATTCAAACCTCCCTGAATTCAAGGACCCAGGAGAGATAAACCACAATAGATAAGACAATGAAAAATGCACCACATTGAAGAGCGTCTCAAAGAATGTATATTTCCGCAACAGAACTGCCAAATATCGTCGCTAGATTGCAGCATGTTCGCATGAAGTGAAAATGGCGACTCCACAGCAGCGCGCGCAAGCAGTAGTGTGGTTTGCAGAAACAAAATCACCAATTACTGTACAAAGGAATTATCTTCGTGTGTATAGATAAGATCCACCTGATGTCAAAACAATTAACGAATTGTACAGGAAGTTTCAGGCAACAGGAAGTGTTCTGAAACATTCTGGCGGTGCACGTTACGTAATTTCAGAAGAGACACTGGAGAACATCAAACAAACGTTTCTCAGAAGTACACCTAAGTCAATTCCTCAAGCATCTAGGCAACTCGATGTATCTCGATTAACATTGCATCGTGTAGTTCACCAGCGTCCTTGTATGTGTGCTTACAAAGAGAACTTCTGCAAGATCTGACGCCGAAAGACAAACCACGCCTACAACAATTTTCTGCGTGTATACTGCACCGTATTGAAACGGATGGCAGCTTCCTGGGAAGGGTTAATGGGCATTATGTTCGGATTTGGGGTTCGCAAAATCCGCACACTGTCATTGAACATGTTCGAGATAGCCCTAAACTAAACGTCTGGTGCGTGCTAATGCACGACAGGATTGTTGGACCGTTCTTCTTTGCGGAACAAACTTTAAATCAGTGAATGGGTCAGTTTATCTGGATATGTTGGAACAGTCTGTGTACCCTCAGATCACAGACTTGCCACCCAACATCATTTTTCAACAAGATAGAGCTCTGCCGCATACACTCACATTAATAGACAAATACACGCGTTACTTATGGGATCACTTTCGTAAAGAAAATACTGTTCAAAGAAAAGCCGAAGCTGATGAAAGATAATTAAAACACATCATTAAGCTATGTCTGTTAATACTAGATTTATTAAACTCCTTAAAAATACACAAACTATTTAAACACAGCCAATATTTCAGATAATACAAACAGTAATGTAATTATTGAGACCTACATACAGTACTAAAGCATGTATGATGTTTCTAGTTATCTTTACATTAAGACTTGAGCCTTTCCTTGTATATTCTGTATGCTGTACGAAAAACTAACCTGACGCATGTATTGACTATTACGTCAAAACTCAAACGTTAACGTTGTTATATCTGTGCATACCCATTCCTTATGATAGTGTCATCAATGAACACACAGCTGTTTATACGACCTTTGTGCCCGCTGCCATATTGCAATTCTAAAGTGCTGTCTTCAATTACTTCAGTTATACTACATATGGTATAGCCAGTCTAGAAATGGATGTTTGGGGGACACCAACGGTCGCCACCACAGAGGTATAATAAGGAGAGTTGTCATGAGGTCACAGACTTAAAGCCGACGTCGACCATTTTAGTTATCCCAAACATTAGCTTCTGGTGCAAGTGTTTTCATAAAACACACCAGCTTGTGTCATTCAAGAGTGTTCTATTCATTCTGATTGTAGTCCAAAGTGTAAAGGAAGCACATTTAATCCTTTAGTGAACTCGTTCAACCGAATATTCTTTTACATTTTCGAATTTTGGTTGTCATTTCACTTTAGATTTCCCATCAGACCAACTCGAAAAGCTCTCTGAGTAAACGCTGTCAGAAGAAAAGCTTGGAAAACGACAAAACATAGAAAAAAATATCCTCCGGGCTTCCGGGCAGAGCCCGTTGACGCAACATCACTTTCGTTAGTGTATATTAAGGAAGGTGCTGGAATACAAAACCACATGACTTTTTCTCGCTAGTCACTGGAAATGTACAAGGAAGAGAAAATTACGTTAATGATGAGAAATGCGTCTATTACAAGATGAAATATGCCTTTGCGAAAAACTGTAACGTATTCTATTTTCAAAATGTGTGTGTGTGTGTGTGTGTGTGTGTGTGTGTGTGTGTGTGTGTATGAGAGAGAGAGAGAGAGAGAGAGAGAGAGAGAGAGAGAGAGAGACAGAGAGAGAGAGATAGAGAGAGAGCGAGTGAGTATGTTCAACATCTCCTCGTAAATTACTAGTCCGATTTCAATCAAACACTTGGCGTCAAGCAACGACTGCTGTAGAGGTAAAATCATCTATCTATCACAGTGAAGGAGATATCGCGTCAAAAATTTGAGAAGCATGAGAAACAGCCGTATGATTGAGGACTTTCAAATGTATTACTTCTGTTCCACTTAACTGTATTGGCACTAAATTTCGCAGGCATCGTGCACATACGTCGCTAAATTCACCTACGAAATAAAATGGTGGTACCGCACATAGTTTAGGAGATATTTCGTCTTAAAAACAGCCTCATTATGCATGACGTTTAAATTTGTTACTTGTTTTCTGATAATTATTCGCAACAAGTTTTGCAGAACGCGTCCATATATGCCGCTGAATGCACCAACGAAATTGTATCACTATCTGAACATAGATCAGGAGATACGACGCCATAAGCCCTAAGATCCGTGAAGAACTGCAGCATAATGCACGACGTTTAAATTTATTACTTCTTTGACACTAGCTCTGTTCGCAACATATTTCGCTGACAGTATCCACATATGCCGCTGAATGTACCTACGCAGATATATTGCTGTAGGAGACATAGTACATGATATACGACGTCATAAACACCGAGATACCCGAAAAATGCCGTATTTTGCTTAAAGTTTTAATACATATTTATTATCTAATAGTAAAACATCGCTACAGCCAACTTAACGAAATTCTAGATCCCGGCAGAGATTTTGACAGCTTTCAACAGCGAAGAGCATACGTTGTAGGTGAAAACGATAGCCATCTATAGAACTCTGAAGAGGAGTTGCCATAAAGTCATTTACGAAATCGCGTTAAAGAGACACGAAGCAGCTGCGCCCAGGGTGTAGAAACTGTCTGGATTCATGGTTCAATATTTGGATACTGTACTAATGCATTTGTATATTTTTCATATTTCTTGGTACGACTGTTTCATAATTTCAAAGGTGTCTTCATGATTAGATGGAAACGAGTTTTTTCGGTATTCCGCAAAGGAGTTTCTTTTTCTTTTCGTTTCTAATAGGTAATCAGCCAAAAGAGTACCCGACTAACGAGGGTTTTGTCAGCTAGTGTTACAATAAAATATAACGGCACTCACACAATGGACTGATAAACATACTATTCTAAGTGTCCAACTACATTTGGCTATTAATGTTTGTAATGACATAAGTAGGTTACAGCATTAGATGCAAAATACGTCTGTGATCTCGGCTGATATTTCTTATTTTTGTCCTAACTTCCGTTCAGAGACTCTTACGTAAACCAAAAACAGGTGCATTTCATATGGCGATACTGGCAGGGTCTCAGGTGATGAGTTATACTAAGTTGCGAAGCGTCACTCGACTGCAACTTTCGCTCCGTCCGTCATATACCTGCACTTGGAGACGTCAGCGGTCGATAGACACGTTACGAGTTCATTTCGGAGAACTACTTGGAAGAACAGACAGACTGTAGTCGAGGCCACTAGTGGGGGCAGCGATGCAAGCGGACCGGCAGCACGTGCCTGCAGGGTGGGCAACCCGCCAGGAAGACGTTCTTATTGCCTTCCCCTCTTCACGGCGAACTCGTTCTGGGGTCCTGATCTGCACGTGCGACTCCCCTGGCGTGCCGGCGGCGCGTTAGCTGCCCGCTGCAGCCCATACCAGCCGCGCCATCTCGCGCCGCCACCAACAGCCCGAGTGTTTCCTACGTCCATCTTCAGCAAACCAGTTGGCGGACATACCCAGTTCTTTGTCGGGAAGTGATACTCACGTCACGATATCCATTTTCTAAACCAGTTGTTCCATTATGCTTCCACAACGGTGCGTTTTCGATGTGAAAGAAACTGTTGTCACTTCTCCGAAGCACCTGACGGTACGGTGTTTCAAAGGTTTTGGTACCATATTCGGAGAACACCCGTTCTTTTAACCTATGTGAAATTAGTTAAAAACAGTCTAGATCGCAAAGGTTATTTTATTTAAAATGACGGGTTTTGGCCTAGTCTTACGCCATCTCCAGAATAGCAACATCAGCTACAGTTAACGATGTTCGGATCAGTCAGTAGACCTCAGTTGCTGACATAGTTTGGCGATCTAGACGGTTCTTCACTAATTTTCGTATGGTGTCTTGTTTGCTATCATAAAAATTATTAAGGATAATAGGTTGGTGTCGACAACTGTTGTATTACCAAATGTTGGGATGTATATTATGCCCGGAGTGGTATGTTTTTCGATTCCACACAATATAGCAATTGCTGATTCCTTGACAGTCTCGGAGGGCTAATTGTACAGTGCCCAATCACTTTACTTTGACCACCTGTGGAAAGCCTGTATAACCACCTTTGCAGCGCAGGAAGAAGTTAGAGAGGTTCTAGTCGGTAGCGACAGGAATGTGCCCACTGCCGACTCCAGTGCCGTGACCTCGTTCACAAGGTGTCTCAGTTGAGGATCCATGCCGCTCACAGCACGATCCAGGTGGTCGCATAGATTCTCGATTTGATTAGAATACGGAGAGTTAGGTGGCCACAAAAGTACCAAAAACTCATCCTGTAGTGCTTCGAACCGCGAACATACACTGCGAGCTCTGTGACACGTTGCGCTTTCCTCCTGGTAGATGCCATCGCGCCGAGGGGTAAAAAACAGCATCCAGGGATCGACATCATCTCCAAGGACACACTCATGCTCATAAATTAAGGATGATTGCAAAATGGTTCAAATGGCTCTGAGCACTATGGGACTTAACATCTGAGGACATCAGTACCCTAGACTTAACTACTTAAACCTATCTAACCTAAGGACATCACAAACATCCATGCCCGAGGCAGGGTTCGAACCTGCGACCGTAGCAGCAGCTTGGTTACGGACTGAAGCGCCTAGAACGGCTCGGCCACTGCGGTAGGCAAGGATAATTGCTGAATGTGGTGCTACACAAGGTGACACTACATAAAACAGGCGCTAATAGCATAGGCACATAGGGAACACACACGACACATATCTGTAAGTCCACGGTAATGGTAACAAGTTGAGAAAACCGTCCCGAAACACATGTGCTACAAAACGCCACTGTTTCCAGCGTATGTACCCCGACGTCAAAATGGGATATGATCACCATGCACACGTACACAGGCCGCACAACGGGTTGGCATACTCTGGATCAGGTGGTCGAGTAGCTGCTGGGGTATAGCCTCCCATTCTTGCAGCAGTGCCTGTCGGAGCTCCTGAATTGTCGTGGGGGTTTGAAGACGTGCAGCGATACGTCGATGGAGAGTATCTCAGACGTGCTCGATGGGGTTTAGGTCTGGAGAGCAGGCAGGCCACTCCATTCGCCTGATATCTTCTGTTTCAAGGTACTCCTTCACGATGGCAGCTCGGTGGGGCTGTGCGTTAACATCCATCAAGAGGAAGGTGATACCCACTGCACCCCCGAAAAGGCGGACATACTGGTGCTAAATGACGTCCCGGTACACCTGACCAGTTACAGTTACTCTGTCAAAGACATGCAGGGGTATACGTGCACCAATCATAATCCCACCTCACACCATCAAACCAAGACTTCCATACAGATCACTTTCAAGGACATTAAGGAATTGGTATCTGGTTCCTGGTTCACGTCAGATGAAAACGCGGCGAGAATCACTGTTCAGACTATACCTGGACTCGTCCGTGAACATAACCGGGGACCACTGTTCCAATGACCATGTACTGTGTTCTTGATACCAGGCTTTAAGGGCTCTCCTGTGACCAGGGGTCAGTGGAATGCACCTTGCAGGTCTCCGCGCGAATAAACCATGTCCGTTATGTCGTCTGTAGACTGTGTGTCTGGAGACAACTGTTCCAGTGGCTGCGGTAAGATCCCTTGCAAGGTTACCTGCAGTACTCTGTAGCCGTCTGCGGGCACTGACGGTGAGATGTCGGTCTTCTCGTGGTGTTGTACACTGTGGACGTCTCGTACTGTAACGCCTGGACACGTTTCCTGTCTGCTGGAATCGTTGCCATTATCTTGATATCACACTTTGTGGCACTCTGAGGTCCCGTGCTACGACCTGCTGTGTTTGACCTGCCTCCAGTCGCCCTAGTATTCTACCCCTGATGTGTTCTTTGAGACATTTTCAACAAACAGTCACCATTAGCACGCCTGAAAATGTCTGCAAACTTTCTCGCTATACCGTACTCTGACATGCACCAACACACCTCTGCGTTTGTGGACTGCTGCCAGCGCCACCGTGCAACGACCGCAGGTCAAACGCACCGCATAGTCATATCTCAAGGTGATTTAAACACGCAAACTTCCCAGCAGATCGTTGTTTCACCATGTATCAGCATTATCCTTAATTTACGAGCTGAATGTAGATGCGTACTAAATCTACTGTGCATTCTAGGACGACGAGAGCAGTCAGGCAGTGCCACAAAAATATTCGACAGACCATAACTCTCCTTCCTCTGGCGTGAATCCTGCTGGCGCTTGTATCAGGCTATTTGCTTTCAGACGTTTCACGCTGTGCACGCCTACACCCATATGTCCGATGAAGCATAAAACGCGATTCATCAGGAAAGGCCACCTGTCTGCACTGTGTGTACGTCATTGGCGTGCAAATGCCAGTGAACAGCGCTAATGGGAGCATGAACCAGGCACCTGCTGCGGAGACCCATACGTGGCAGCGTTCTCTGAATAGTTGTTGAGGAGACATTGTTGGTAGCCCATTGGTTCATGTGGGCTGTCAGTTGCTCAACAGTTGCACGTCTATTCACGCACGCACATTACCACAGTCGTCGTTCACCCACGCCATCTACGTTCAGCACTGCAACTGCGTCAGCGCCAGTTTTCGATAGCGTCATTTTGCCATGCACGGCATATGTAACCAGAGCGGTACGGGAACAGTTTACATACTTAGCCGTTTCGGAAATACATCCACCCTTGGCCCGAAAGCCAATGACAATGGCCACATAAATCCCTCCGTTTCCGCATTGTGATAACGACTGAACTGTTTTCAGCGCCCTCCGACACGATTCATACATCCCCACTGCTAGTGTGGTCACTTCTCGTCTGTGAGTGTTTATTGCACGTTGACGTTGAACGTAGGATGTGGTCTCAATAATGTGACTAGTCTATGTATGTGGTTTCAGGTAGATATGCTATTCTTTTTTTTTTTTTTTTTTGGAGTTTTTAAGTTGTGGGTTATTCGACAGTAACTTTGGTTGTTAAGAAGTAACTGTTTCCCTGGCACGAAGAATTCAAAATGTCGAATGACACACAAAGACACAGTCAGAGTGAGTTAAGTCAAACGTCAGGGCCGAGAAGAGAGTTCGATAACGTCATGCTGTGGTGGGCGTTGCTGTTATATAAGTAAGATATTTACTCTGCGATAAAGTCGCTCAGCACTTTCGTAGTTAGCATAAACAGTAGCGTCATGGCTTCTAAATGCCTGGTCCGTTCCCACCTTGACATTGCTAAACACAAGCAACAATACAGTTCTCAGATACGTTGGGCCTCACATGTATGGTGTCGAAGTCACATGAGAACTACCTTACCAGGCAATGTGCGGTACGTTCCACTGACATTCATAAAGAGAAATCTACGTGTGATAGTTTTGTTTCAGAACAATAATTCTGAGATTAAGACGCCCAAATTATAGCACATCTTAGTACTTGATTAGGTGTTTTAGTTCAAACTTCAGAGTAAATTGTTAACTAATTTTTTTAAGAATAACTTCCATCAATTTAGTCATTGTCTAAATTAAAAACATTTTGTGGTCAAGAAAACAATGAGTTGCATTGCTGAATTTGTATAAATAATGGTATTGCTTTTCATTTTTGCTAACACTACACGTAAATGTATTGCGTGGATTTCCTATCGTGAGTAAAGAACTAATCCATCGCCCCACAAATAGCTTCCCAACATGCAGCTAACAGATTGTACTCCATGTAAGTTACCGGTAATGGATCTAAAGGAAGTATCACAATAAAAACAGAACTTACATGCACTTGTTCACTGGCCGAGTGACGTGAGTAGTGGGTTAAGAACGGGATCTGCTATGAGGACACGGCTTTCAGTTCTGTCCCTCAGCAACTATTTCTATGTAAATAAATAGCGACGTCTCAATAATAAAATCTTCTCTGAATTTGATACACTCATTGCAACAAATACATTTAAGTGCAGAAAGAGCCGATTGAAATACTTCAGCGATGTGCTTCTATCCAGAGGTACCGTGTAGCAAACAATAATTAGATGTGCACTGATGTACATTCTAGATTAAAAAAAGAAGAAAAAGAATCTCACCACGAAGAAATTATCCGAATCGAACGGAAGTTGGTAGATGTGGTTTACATGCATATAGAAACAAATGACGACTGATTGCAATTGAAAAAAAAATAGATAATTTATTCCAGAACTTCGCAAACTGATCAAGGTAATAGAGCGTTTGTCGACCTCTGGCCCATATTTGCAAGAAATTATTCGGCTTGGTACTGATAGAGTTGTTGGATGTCTTTCTCAGAGATATCGTGTCGAATTCTGTCGGCGTCTTAGACCGTTAAAATCCCGAGCTGGTTGGAGTGCCCTGTCCATAATTTTCCAAATCCTCTCACTTGGAGAGAAATACAGCGATCTCGTTGTCCATTCGGGTTCACTTCAAACGGGACGCATCGCTGAAGACAATTCTACTCCGTTAAATGTGATTCCAAGTCGAAGACGTGTCTGGAGACGCCTCGAACACCGGTGGAAAGCCATCCTGACTGCCGCCCGCCATACGAACCGAAAACCAAGAATGATGGTCTGTGGTACCATTTATATTCGTAGCAGAACCTCTGTGGTTTCCATCCACGTCACCCTTACAGCACAGTGATATGTCTAGGACATTCTACGCCCCGCATTATTGCCCTTCAAGACAAGCTCTTCCTAGCCTTACATTTCAGCAAGATAATGCCGCCCCCCCCCCCCCCCCCCACTCTCCCTCGCAAACAGCGTGAGTTTCTACTGCTTGTTTTCGAGATTTTAAAACCATACATCGTTGACTCTCTTCGCAGTGGAGAACCTTTAGAATATCATGGTTAGGGCCCTAAAGCCAGCTGCAGATTTTGACGATCTAACACACCAGTATGACAGTATTTGGTACGGTATCTCCCAGGAGGACATCCAACAACTCTATCAATCAATAGCAATCCGAATTTCTTGCATATGGGCCACAGGAGGACTAATGCGTAACTACCTTGCTCAGTTAGTGAACCATTTTGTCTTGAATACATCAGTCATTTTTTTTTAAATTGGAACCATTTGTTTGTCTATCCTTGCACATGACATTTAACAATTTCCGTCCCATTCTGATAATTGCTTCGTGCGTAACTCCTTTTTATGCCTTAAAGTTACAGAAGAATATGGGTTTGGGACAGGGAATGCGACAGGAGAAAAGCTAATTGAGTTCTGCAATAAATTCAGTAACAGCGAATACTCTGTTCAAGAATCACAACAGGACAGGATGTTTTCGAAAAAGCCGGTTGATACGGGAAGATTTCAGTTAGATTACATCATGGTCAGACAGAGATTCTGAAATCAGGTACTGGATTGTAACGTGTGCCCAAGAGCAGATATAGACTCAGATCACAATCTAGTACAAATGAAGAGTGGGTTGAAGTTTAAGAAATTAGTCATGAATAATCAATATGCAAAGAAATGCGATACGGAAATACTAGGGAATTACAAGAAGCGTTTGAAGTTCTCTAAGGCTATAGATACAGCAATAAGGATTAGCTCAGAAGGCAGTACAGTTGAAGAGGAGTGGATATCTCTAAAAAGGGCAATCACAGAAGTTGGAAAGAAAAACATTTGTACAACGAAGATAACTGCAAAGAAACCAAGAGTAGTAGAAGAAATACTTAAGCTGAACGATAAAAGAAAGAAGTACCAAAATGTTCAGGGATATTTACGAATGTAATAATACAAGTCGCTGAAGATTGAAATAAACAGTAAGTACACGGATGCTAAGACGAAAAATCTGCGTGAAAAATTTGAAGAAATCAAAGATGAAATGTTTGTCGGAAGAACTGACTCAGCATATAGGAAAGTCAAAAAACAACCTTCGATAAAATTAACAGCAAGAGTAGTAACATTAAGAGTGCGACGATAATTCCATTGTTAAACGCAGAGGAGGGAGCGGATAGATGGAATGCTTACACTGACGGCTTCCATGAGCGGGAAACTTTACCTGATGTGTTCGATTTAGAAGAGATGGGGATCCAGTACAAGAATCAGAATTTAAGAGAGCTTTCGAAGACGTAAGATCAAATGAGGCAGAAGGGATGGGTAGCATTCCATCAGAAATTCTAAAATCATTGAGGGAGGTGGCAACAAAACGACTATTCAGGTTGGCGTGTAGAATGTATGAGTCAGGCGAAGTGATTTAGCGAAAAATGTCATCCACACAATCCCGCGGACTGCAAGAACTGACAAGTGTGAGAATTATTGTACAGTCAACTTAACAGTGCATGGATCCAAGTTGCTGAAAGAATAATAAAGAGGAAAATGGGAAAGAAAACGGAGGATGTGATATATGACCAGCAGTTTGGGTTTAGGAACAGTAAAGGCACCAGAGAGGCAATTCTGACGTTGCGGTTGATAACTGGAGCAAAACAGAAGAAAAAACAAAGCACTTTCATAGGATTTGTCGACCTGCAGAAAGACGTTCGACAAAGTAATGTGGCACAAGATATTAGAAATCCTTAGAAAAATATGGGTAAGCTACAGGGAGAGACAGGTACTGTACAATATGTACAAGAGCCAAGAAGGAATAATAAAAGTGGACGGCCAAGAACGAAGTGACAGGATTAAAAGTGGTGTAAGACAGGGATATGGTCTTTCGCCCCTACTGTTCAACCTGTAGGTCGAAGAAGCAACGATGGGAATAAAAGAAAGCCTCAGGAACGCAATTAAAATTGAAGGTGAACGGATATCAAAGATACGATTCACTGATGACATTGCTATCCTGAGTGAAAGTGAAGAAGAATTACATGATCTGCTGAATGTAATTAACAGCCAAATGGTTACTGAATGTAGATTCCCAGTAAATCAAAGAAAGACGACAGTAATGAGAAATAGCCAAAATGAGAACAGAGAGAAACTTAACATCGGGGTTGATGGTCAAAAGGTAGATGAAGTTAAGAAATTCTACTACCTAGGCAGCAAAATAATGACGGACAGAGGAAGTGGGACATCAAAAGCAGAAAAGCAGTGGCAAAAAGAGCATTTCTTGCCAAGAGAAGTCTACTTGTATCAGACATAGGCCTAAATTTGAGAAGCATATCCTGAAAATGTACGTCTGGAGCACAGCATTGTATGGTAGTGAAACATGGACTGTGAGAAAACAGGAACAGAAGAGAATCGAAGCATTTGAGATGTGGTGTTGCAGACGAATGTTGAGAAGTAGGTGGACTGATAAGTAATGAATGAGAAGATTCTGTACTGAATTGGCGGGGAAAGTATTTCGTGGAAAGCACTGACAAGGAGAAGGGACAGAATGACAGGGCATCTTTTAAGACGTCAGGGAATGATTTCCATGGTACCATGGTACTAGACGGTGCTGTAGAGGGCAAAAACTGTTGAGGAAGGCAGAGATTGGAATATCTTCATCAAATAACTGAAGATGTAGGTTTCAAGTGGTTTCAAGAGGTTGGTACAGGAGAGGGATTCGTGATGGGATTAATCAAACCAGTCAGAAGACTGATGAGTCAAAGAAAAGAAGATTGTATATGCGATTGTGATACTTGCTGAGAAAGCTTGTTCATTGACAGAGTGAAGTGTCGCTGTGGGTTAAGCATAGTGTGTGTGAAAACGATGCAGGAGTTTCGTTTCCCCACCAGCTCAATTTTTTCTACAACAATTTCGATGAAAATCCGACACTAAACCATAAATTTGGGACTGTTTGGCCGCTGAATTATACAACTGGGATCGGGTATTTGATAACGATTTGCACTGCAATGGAAAAGTTCACACGTACCGCTTGGAGAGAGATGTTTTACTGTATTTCAGTTATGGCTGCACATCCTGTAATACGTGTGATATTTTAAAATAGAGTTTGGCTCTCGAAGCTAATTATATCCTAAATAAACAGTTACATTGTGGCTACTAGAAGATGCTTTATATAATAATTCTAAATGTAGGTAACCTTCTGTTTTCTTCTTCCTCCTGAGGGAAAACATCCTGACTTTCTTGAGTACTCCCTGTATTCTTACCTTGAAAATAATTTAAAATTAATTAACATTGACTGAAATAGATCTACTTAACATCTAGCAGTGGACTCGCCTAAGAATTATAAAATTATACCCATTTAGTGATATCATTTCACTCTCGAGACGTACTAACTATGAAGTGGCTTATAGCATTGGTAGAAATTTCTTGAGAGTTTAAAATTCGAAACAATATGGTGGCAAAGGAGGCACAGTACGGAGCTGTAGTTCACAATTTCTTTACAGTATTTAGCCATTTCATATAACTCACTACTGCCAGTATCTCTAGTCATGAGCTTTCTGGCTTACCATTCAAGCGACGGTGCTGCTGCGGTCAACTTGTTCACCTGTCTCAGCGGGTGTGTGTATACGTGTGTGTGTGTGTGTGTGTGTGTGTGTGTGTGTTTGTGTGTGTGAGAAAGAGAAACAGAGAGAGAGAGAGAGAGAGAGATAGTGAGAGAAAGAAAGAGATGGAGAGGGAGAGGAGAGAGCTAATTTACTTAAACTGTCAATAGTGTTACATGATGCTGACAATGACTCTTTAGTAGTCACTCAGATGAAATGACAAGGCTACCACATCATTAGGACTGTTTCCTCACTGTTAGCGACCAAAAAGGCGGTAAGCAAAGCAGTCTTTCAGGTTCCGTTGTTTAAAGAAGGAGGTCACTAGGGAAATTACTGCGTCCCAGCAAGTTTCACAAGGAGGAAAAGCGGGGATTAAATGTGCAGCCTAGTTACACTAGTGGCCAAATATGTTATCTAGAATTATTGTTGAGTGGAGGAAAATCTAAGATGATTTTTTTATGAAGGAAAGTGAGTAGCACCTTAAAAGCCAAAGTTAGATGATCATTGAAATATTATGTCCACTATAGGTTGTATAGCAGAAAATTGTAACTGAAATATGAAATTGTGCATGGATGTAACTAAGAGATGAAGTTGTAAGTTTATGCAACTGAAATTAGAAACTGGACAAAGCTATGTGGCACACATTGCTCACAACTGGTACCGTCACTTGTGATAAACTCTCGGTCTTATTAAACAGGTAAAATAGTTTATTAAGTTTTAAATGTAAACTTCTTACGCGCTATACAGATACTTTCAGGTTATTGAGCTATCAAGTCACATCAAGAAACCTCGTATGAGGGTTCTCCGAGACCTACCAGTACAGCTGATTTTGTATCTTTGTCTGTAAAGTTTTAAAAAACCTTTTTTTAATTTCTACGCAATTATCACTATGACATCTCTGAAATAAATTCTTTACATCTCTCTAAAGTATTTGATTTTGTGCCAGGAACCAGTACAGCACAACTTAGCCCACCTAGAAGCTTTCCTTTCTCCATTTTAAAAATGATTCTGGTGTCTCAAAACTGTATGTATGCGGTGTATGTGCGTATATACGTTCGATTTTACACAGAGATTATTACTGCAAATATTGTACGGTAAGTGGTACACTGGTACACAGTGTGATTTACAGCGGTGCCTCTTTAGCCGTGTGGCCGAACCGTTCTAGTAGCTTCAGTCTGGAACCACGCGACCGCTACGGTCGCAGGTTCGAATCCTGACTCGGGCATGGATGTGTGTGATGTCCTTAGGTTGGTTAGGTTTAAGTAGTTCTAAGTTCTAGGGGACTGAGTGAGTCAGATGTTAAGTCCCATAGTGCTCGGAGCCATTTTGAACCCCTTTAGATGGAGGATCTGTGTAAGCATTTATGCTGCCTCAAAGGATGCTGTTAGCTGTTTTGCTTTGGAGTTAGCCTTTTTCGTCACCATATTGTGGAGATGGATGAGTTTGTACCTGTAACAAATTAACTGTTTTGTGGGCATTTTCGTCACTAGATAGCGTCATAACTAGATTCCGTATGATCAGTACCGTAAGAATCAACCTAAACATCAACTTCGAAAAGAAATGAGTTGGAAGTGTTTGTCACAGAGCTACCCAATTAAAGGGAAGATGGCAATTTTGACGAGCTGCTATGAATTTAACGCAAAGGTACAGCGGCATATGTAGCTAAGATGTAATTGTTATAAAAATGTTTGGTAAATACGCAAATGTGCGTGTAATATTTTTCGCAAATGAATATATTGAGCTACTAACATGTAACAAGGGCACACAGAGACGGACATAGCAGATACCAACAAAAGAACTGTTCTGTTGCCACTTAATGTCTACAATCTGAAGATTAACATCCTTTTTAATTAACCAACGAACCGTATGACTGATAAGGACTCTACAGGTTCAGTTGAAATGAAAACGTCAGTGTTGTTAAATTCTTCTATTCTTCCGGAAGGGAACAGACGAGACCCTAAAGCTCTATTCCACACAGGTTATATCTTCACCTACAAATCTTTTAACTTAACAACACATCATTCTTCGCTGCTGACACATTTTCAGGGGAAATGTTCTCATCAAGTCGCAATTCTGTCAACTTTATTAAAAGACTAAGGTGCTACGACTCAATGATTTGGACTTATTAGTAAGTTTAGATGTCGTCTAACATTTCTCCTGGAATTCTTTGGTAGTCATCGACAGTAAATTTGCACCTGTTGTAACAGCGGTGTTGTGTCGTGTGTTTACCTCGATTTAAGTTTCCTCAAATTACATCCACATTATTCAAAAGTGAATACTTAAGCAAATTTACGATGATACCATTCGTAGTCCTCTCTTCCCTTTGGTAGCAACCATTTTTATGGAAGACTTTGAGGAGGAAACACTCTAGTCACTGGAACGTAAACCAAAAGTCTTCTGAGGATATGTAGATGGGCCTCTTATAGTGTGTCCCAAGGTGAACAAACATACACCTCGCTAATTCAATCCAAGAGACAATCCGACTAATGAGATGACTTAAAATATGTATCTGTCTATCATTTCTAGAAGACTTAATCATTAGGACTGTGGACGGATACTCTGTTTATCGTAGGTCCACATAGAATTATATGTTTTTACACAGTTTTAACAATAGGTCAGGTGAAAGCGTTACAAACAAACCCTGAAACATTATACGTACAGTAGTTTCTGCACAAACAACACCAGAATTACTTCTTCGGTGATATCCACATTTATGCTACACTTTGTGCATGATCACCGCTTCCACAAGAATGTAAGACACAATACAGTTTGGCACGGATCAGTTGTTACTCAGAAGAATGCTTGAAATAAATATGAATTCTTTTTAATGATGTTATAGAAAATTACAATCATTAAGGTAGTCACACCAGGTTTATACATCAAATAACTGTGTTTCATGATGTTTACTAAATTCCGCGCTTCTGCTGAAACAATGCCAGTATATAAGGAAGAATAAATTAAAAAAGGATGCACATTGAGAACAATTTAGTTACGTTTCAGATAAAATTAACAGTAAGTAATGCAAGTTGCGGGGGAGTATAAGGACAATTGTCTTACCTGGTCCGATGTCACTGAAAAAGAAATTTCTTTTAATTGAAAAATTTCTCTTGGCCTGGGCCTAAGACATTCCTTAGATTTACAGCAATGAACGCAACAGAAACATGAGCAAAGGACTGTAGTGATAATAGAAGCTCTTCCTTTGACCACAAAAGCTGAAGTTCTGCTGCATCGTGCTAATTAAATATTCTGCAATGACTGTGGGCATAAATTAATATTTTTCTGCTAACATCTACAAGCAAACACATTACAGTCTGCAACAGGGGCCTTGCGAGCAATATCCTGATTATCAATGATCTGATAATAGCAGATCTCATTGACTACGTACAATTATGTTGTTTTCCGTAGAGTTTTATACAGACGAAGCCGAAGTTTAGTTAAAGGTTGCTGTAGATGGAACCAAAGTATAGCAATTTTCTCTTTTTTTACATACAAAATACATGGGGAAAAGCAAAAATCGGTGGTATATCATGTCGTTTCGGTCTCCTTTGATACGAAAGAGTTTTGTGTCAAAAGGCGAAAAATTTCCACACCGTGGATTATTGTGTCCCTTTGTTTTTAAATTATCTTCTAGGCAAAGGGTCAAAAACTATTTCATTGGTTACTGCTAACACTGCTGAATAACGTAAGAAAGAAATTATGAAGGTCTTGAGGTGGACAGAAGAAATAAAAACTGTGGAGTTAATAATTCACAAATCCTTGAAGACATGTTTGCAGATGGCGAACCTCATCTCCAGTTGATAATATTTACACACAAAAAGTAAATATTAGACACGATACCATTCGCTCCTGGTTGATAACTATAACGGGCTTCAGTTTCAGCCTATAATTATTGATTTGATCTCGAATATTTTTTTAAAAGTACCTTATTTTTGGAATGAAGTATCTTCCCATCACATGTGTTTCGTTGCTACCAGAAGTTGATCAAGACTTCACCGTGGTAAAAAAGTCCTTTACTGAAAATGTGACTATAAAGAAGATAATGCTGATAACATAAACCGTCTGCCGACGAAATCTGCTAAGGGGCAGATGGATATGGTTTCAATATAATGACGTTATGCTCGTTCTTTGTCATCTGTGATCCTAGGTTGAAACTATTGGCGCCTTTCGGCTAGAATGTTAAAGAGAGCAATTTGACGGAATAATAATAGCAACACATTTGGGGTAATAGTGCTAAAAACAAATCCAGTTTCAACGAAATGAACGCAAGACATAGGTGTAGAGGAAAAATGCCCTAGAAGATCAGTGAATGGAAACGAATGTGATCCACCGACAGTTCCACGGTCCTCACCGACTACGTAAAGAAGTCGGCTGCCTTCGCGATAAGAGACCCCGCGAGTTAACGGTTTAGTTGTATTCGACTCGGAGAATGGTGCATAACATACACCGTGAATTTATTGTAAATACAATAGACGCGGCAACCAGTGATCATGTATACAATGAAGTCAAGGAAAAAAATTAGTCTCCTGATTTACTTACATGCACGACATTGAGTACGAGACAGAGAATGATTTGTTGCTCCCGCGCGAGCCACATAGTAATTATTTGAGTTTCAAACAATTCAAGCCTGGTGATGTGCATAGCAGTCGGAAGTGAATAGCAAGCTCCGAGCGAAGTTTCTTTAACACAGTTTACTTACATTCCGTATTTAGAGTAAATCACATGTTTCCGCAAGGACGATTTGCACCTTCATGAAGCGAAGAGGTGTGCAATGTTGACTGAACAAAGTTTATCGAATTCTCTGATCAACAGATGGGCAGAAACCACATTCAGCACTGGAATTGCACTCTGATAACTTACGGTACTCAAACAGTCCTGTTTGCACATTTGACAAAACGAGTTATGTACACATTAGGACGAACATACATGTCGTTTAATCGAGCGTTGGTGCCAGTCACAGGGCAAACATTCGGGAGTAATCGAGTAATACCGAGCAACGGAACCGTGAGAAATTAACTGCGTTTTGTTTCTGTGTATATGGCCAGTCAGGTTACAGTAAGGCTTCTATTCGCTGCACCGGTAGTTCCTAAAATATTCCTATCATGTTTCCTTCTGTTTATATATACGCACTGCGCAAAAGAATTAAAGAAACTCTTTTTTCAAACCCTGTCATTTCCCATGTTGTTGCAATCGAGTGTGAATTTTTTCTCAACGGTGCCCCTGCAGTGTCACTTGGTGCCGCTTAATACAGCAAGGTTCCAACACAGTCAAAGAAACCAGAGCTCAGAAGTTACTCTGAGGTGCAAGGAAGGTTAATGAGGCCACATTAGTATCAAATTTCACCATATTTCTGCCCAACGCCACTGTGAACGTGTGAAACGTTGCGAACGAAGATCGTCATACAACCTTTAACCACATCTCGTCCTTTCTCTTAACGGCTCTGCGATGGAGGTCGGAACGGTGTTAATGTCGCGGGGTTTACTTATTGCGACTGAGGAAAACTATCAGATACCCATCTGCTCGGAATCGACGGGAAAAGACCTCAGGAGGAGGCGTATGGAGCGTCAGTGGACCCACCAGTTCCCTTAGGGCGTTCATTCACACAAATTTCACGGTCGGAAACGTTTCCACTGCGATGTTCACCAAAACGACATTCTTGATAACATTTTACACTGCCAACAACACCTGAACCACACACCCCTTCTCAAAGCGGTGCTGCAGCAATAATGAACGTGACCTGACTCCTTTGGAGTCTAGCGCGACCAAAATTTGTGCTCTGGTATGAAGCGTGGAATCAATATGAAGTGTTCAAAATCATTCGACAGACTGTAACGTGACCCGAAGGAGCCAACGGTGTTCATACTTTCACATCTCCATTATTTTACGCCCTCCTGTGGCAGATGATATACAAGTATATTTTAGAAAGGATAGATTAAGGGTTCCATGTAGAGTGTTAAAAAGCAGAAAGGTGAGACTTACCAGAGGAGACTAAATTTCAGAGAAAAAAGTGGTAGGAAAAAACGACATTTTGTCTATGGAGATGCGTGATTGATGGTTTTGAAAATTTTTTTTGTTTATTTATAGACACAATGACATGTTTATGGCACAGTCATTACCGGCTACGGCCATACAGTGACCATCTTCAGATTCTAAAACAATAGAAAAGAAGATTTATATTACAACCTAAAAATAAGTGTAATATTTAACAAAGCTTATTAGTAATCTAACTGAATTTATGGAAAATACATATAGTTCATACCTAAAGGCAGCATACACTGAACACAGGTTCATGCGTTGTCGAACTACCTATAAAATGTAAAACTCCGGTCTTATATAGATATAAAATTTTTATTAGATTTTGTTCACCCTCTTTGCGTTAGATGCGCGTGTCCTGTATAAGATAGTCTTAATTTTTCAAAAGCCTAAAATAAACAAATTTGCTATTAATATTTAGGTCAATTGTACATAAAATTTAAGATTACAGAACAGATCGTTAAATCAGTAAAATAACATTTCAGAACAAGGAGAAAACATTGCTATAGATGAAAATAGTAGTAGCACATTGTAGAGTGTTCAAATGGCTCTGAGCACTATGGGACTTAACTTCTCAGGTCATCAGTCCCCTAGAACTTAGAACTACTTAAACCTAACTAACCTAAGGACATCACACACATCCATGCCCGAGGCAGGATTCGAACCTGCGACCGTAGCAGTCGCGCGGTTCCAAACTGTAGCGCCTAGAACCGCTCGGCCACTCTGGTCGGCTGTAGAGTGTATTTCCGACGCCCGATGGCGCTGTATTTCCTACTATTGCCTGTTTATGCCGTTGTCCACGGGTACGACAATGACGACACGGGCAGGACGACGAGTATAGTTCTCTGCTTTAGGTGATGGCACGCTCCTCCGCCTTAGACTGTATCATAAACATGTGATTGCGTCTATAAATAAACAAAAAATATTTCAAAAAAGCAGCAGAGTAGTAGGAAATAATAAACCTAAATGCAAAATATTAGCTCACTTCTTCGTGGAGCTATTGAATTGCGGAGGGCCAGAAGAGATACGAAACACTAACGAACTTACAGCGTCAATAGCCGGAAGAAAAGGTTGAAAGAGCCATTAGGGAGCTCAAAAACGACAAGGCGATAGGACAACAAATATCGACTGAAATTATGAAATGTGTAGGTAACAAAATGACAGAGAGCATTACTACAATAATTATTCGCATCTGGAGAAAGGACAAAAATATCAGATGAGTAAGATGTGGATTGTATGTCCGTTACACAAGGAAGGAGCTACGAAATATATGATTACAGATCCAAAAGATACTATTAACTGCAGCAGAGTGACATCCGCAGGGAAAGCCACATCGGTAATTTCTTGTTTTTAGGCATCAATCTTCTGACTGATTTGACGCTGCCCGCTTTGAATTCTTCTCCTGTGCCGACCTCTTCATCTCGAGTAGCACTTGCTACCTTTATTCTCTGGATTTATTCCAACATCTGTGTTCCTCTACAGTTTTTACCCTCAACAGCTCCCTCTAGTACCATGGAAGTCATTTTCTGATGTCTTAACAAATGTGCTATCATTCACTCCCGCCTTCTGGTCAGTGTTTTCCATATATTCCTTTCCTTTCCGATTCTGCGCAGCACCTCCTCATTCCTTACCTTTTCAGTCCACCTCATTTTCAAAATTCGTCTGTAGTACCAGATCTCAAATGCTTCAATTCTCTTCTGTTCCGGTTTTCCCACAGTCCATGTTTCACTACCACACAATGCTGTGCGTCATACGTACTGTCTCCGAAATTTCTTCCTCAAATTAAAGCTTGTGTTGGATATTAGTAGACTTCTCTTGGCCAGGAATGCGCTTTATTCCAGTGCTTTTGATATCCGATTGCTCTGTCCGCCATTGGTTATTTTGCTGTCTAGGTAGTAAAGTTCCTTAACTACATCTACTTCGCAACCATGAGGTTATTCGCTGTTCTCATTTCTGATACGTCTCATTTCTTTCATCTTTCTTCGATGTACCCTCAGTCCATGTTCTGTAATCATTAGACTGTTCATTCCATTCAGGAGATCACATAATTGTTCTTGACTTTCATTCACTTATCACGAATCGTATCACTGATAACCTTTCACCTTCAATTTTAATTCCACTCCAGGACCTTTCTTTCATTTCCGTCATTGCTTCTTCGGTGTACAGATTGAACAGTAGGGGCGAAAGACTACATCCCTGTCTTACACTTTTTCTAATCTGAGAACTTCGTTCTTGGTCATCCAGTCTTATTATTCCCTCTTGGCTGTTGTACATACTGTATATTACCCGTCTCTCTCTACAGCTTACCCCTATTGTTCTCAATATTTCGAACATGTTGCTCCATTTTACATTGTCGACAGATCCTATGAACATGTTTCTTTTCTTTTTATTCTTGCTTCACTTGTCAACCGCAACGTCTGAATTTCCTCTCCGGTGTCTTTACCTTTCCTAAGGCCAAAGTGGTCGTCATCTAACACATCATCGATTTTCTTTTCAATTGTTCTGTATATTATTCTTATAAGTAACTCTGATGCAAGAATTGTCGAGCTGCTTGAGCGATAATTCTCACGTTTGTGAGCTCTTACCAAGCGAATACCAAGTAGAATTTTGACAAGTAAGATGTTAAACAGAAGCTGATCGTAAAAATTTGGAAACTAAGAAAAAAAGAATATGGACGACTGCGGATTTTAAGAAGGCGTACGACTCCCTATAAATGCACTTTATACTATCTCGGAGGAAGTCAGCATTACCTCAATACCAGAGAACACACCAAGGAGGCTCAAACATTTAGTTAGATTTACACGTTTTTCCGGGTGAAGTATCAGAGTCAATTAAGAACAAGAGTTGTGTAAGATACAGTGCTAGAATAGTGTAATTTAAGCACAATATTAATGCTCTAATGGATAGAGCAATCCCGTATGAAGGGCACAACATCCACCATCGTAGTCGGCTACTACGTTAGCATTATTAATTTCAACGTGCCCGTCAACTTAATGATAGAAAGAAAAACTGTTGTAAGCATTACACTAAAACTAATTACGTTGACAGCTCGATCCAAACTTAGCACTTACAAGCGAAGTAGGTTCGTAGTCAGAATTCTTGACGAATACAGAGCTGTAACTGTTTATTCACAAAATTATTAGGTAAAGTTTACACAAACATGACTTTTACAATCTCTAAGTACTCGGCGAAGCCGCTGGCGTAATAATGCCAGTGAAAGAAAACTAAAAAAAGATCGAATGTGGAATAGAATTAGTGCAGTCGGAAATTTTGCTCATTGGTAGGAAAGAATACCAACGTACTATAAATCCTGACTGAAAGAGGCTGAGAGTGGGAGGAGCAGGGGTTGAGGGAAGTGCGTTTGAAGGTCACGTTTGTAAGTTTTTCTCTGATAACTCGAAAACTACGGCGTCTAGTGCAAACGTATCCCAGTACAATATCTACCTACATCAAATTTCTTAAGGTATCTCTAGTTCACCTCTCCTGCAGTTTGCGACTAGCGAGCGAGAGTACGAAAATGTCGCGCGTGGTTTGTGAAGACTAGCTTTAACATTGCGGGTTGCATAAAACGACAACTGTAGGGGCAGCTGCATAGCCCTGCATAGTGATCGTCAGTCGAAGAAGAGACGACTGAAAAGAAATGATCTTGCATAAGCCGCATGAAGTAACCCTGAAAACAAACCAAAAAGTATTAACTAAAGTGATAAAACTGATGAATATGGCGACAGAATGTAAAGCAGGATATGGAATAATTAACGAAGTGGACAAATTCAGATATCTCTGCGAGTGGTACAGCCAAATTGACAAGACGAAGAAGCTAATGAAATAGGCTGGAGATATCAGAATTCCTCTTCAAGCTCAAGAAACACACAACATTAAATCAATATCCATCAATATTAAATTGAGGACCTATAACACTGTGATGTTGCCATAAGCCCTAATCCAGCCGATTGTCTAACCCACATCATGAAAACCGATACCGACGCGATGAGAAAATAAGATGAAAAATTTGAAGGAACATATTGGGATCTTCAGCGGAGGAAGACATTTGGAAAACGAAAAGCTATGTGGAACGAATTCGCACAAATGAATTGACGAATGAAATGAGGAAAGGACGACTAAAGTCTTCCACAAATTGCCGTAGAATTAGAGACAGCACATTGCTTTGGAGAATCTGGAGGTAGACTAAGAAACGTAAGACCACCACGAAGTAGATGAAAGAAATTAAGGAAAGATATTGGGGAACTCCATGCAGCAATAGAAAACACAAAGGACAGGGACACAAACAAAAGAATAATAGACATACATAAAAAGTGCAGGAAACACGAGTAACAGCATAGGATCCTAACTGAGCTGGAGGGGGAGTTTTTGGGAGTGTGAAATTTAGTGCAATGTTAAAAATCGCCACAAGTGGCCCAAACTGATATTAGTCTCTTAGGGGAGATGGTCAGGCAGTACCCATGTATGCGGACTTTATATCTGTAAGAATGAAGGTGCTCTGGGCCTAGAAAACACTTTTGTCTCTGGAGATTCGATGCCAGTGGCGTTGGAGAAAGTAGAATGAGAAAGAATTGAAGATTATCATGTCTTACAGGTGGTAGGATGCGGCAGGATTGCTGTCGCTACGGGTAAGGGTGGGGTAAAGCCTTCATTGGAAAAAGAGTTAGTAGATATTGTAATCGAGACGGTGAGTAGATGTTAGGGAAGGGGATGAAGCGGAATTACCGTCAAAGAAGACTCAGTGCGAAGACGTAAGGGAAAATGTTGAAATGAGTGTAAAATCTTATGGGACTTAACTGCTAAGGTCATCAGTCCCTAAGCTTACATGCTATTTAACCTAAATTGTCCCCACAGTCCATGACTGCAGCACCTGAGACCGCTCCGCTAATCCCGCACGGCGATGTAAGGGAAGTGGGGCGTGGTGACAAAGGCGCGGCAGCAAGACAAAGATCTCAACGATGGGGGATATAGTGGAGTTTTGGGGCTCAATTTTGAGGGTGACATCGAACAGGGAAGTTTACAACCTGCCAAAAGGTACATAAGCACGATTCAGCCCTTCTTGCAGCGGTGTACCGCAGGTCTCTAGAAGAGCGTAGCGTTCCAAAGGACTGGAAAAGGGCACAGATCATCCCCGTTTTCAAGAAGTTACGTCGAACAGATGTGCAGAACTATAGACCTATATCTCTAACGTCTATCGGTTGTAGAATTTTGGAACACGTATTATGTTCGAGTATAATGACTTTTCTGGAAACTAGAAATCTACTCTGTAGGAATCAGCATGGGTTTCAAAAAAGACGATTGTGTGAAACCCAGCTCGCGCTATTCGTCCACGAGATTCAGAGGGCCATAGACACGGGTTCCCAGGTAGATGCCGTGTCTCTTGACTACCGCAAGGCGTTCGATACAGTTCCCCACAGTCGTTTAATGAACAAAGTAAGAGCATACGGACTATCAGACCAATTGTGTGATTGGACTGAAGGGTTCCTAGATAACAGAACGCAGCATGTCATTCTCAATGGAGAGAAGTCTTCCGAAGTAAGAGTGATTTCAGGTGTGCCACAGATGAGTGTCGTAGGACCGTTGCTATTCAAAATATACATAAATGACCTTGAGGCTTTTTGCGGATGATGCTGTGGTATATCGAGAGGTTGTAACAATGGAAAATTGTACTGAAATGCAGGAGGATCTGTAGCGAATTGACGCATGGTGCAGGGAATGGCAATTGAATCTCAATGTAGACAAGTGTAATGTGCTGCGAATACATAGAAAGAAAGATCCCTTATCATCTGGCTACAATATAGCAGGTGGAAGTAGTTAATTCCATAAATTGTCTGGGAGTACGCATTAGGAGTGATTTAAAATGGAATGATTATATAAAGTTGATCGTCGGTAAAGCAGATGCCAGACTGAGATTCATTGGAAGAATCCTAAGGAAATGCAATCCAAAAACAAAGGAAGTAGGTTACAGTACACTTTTTCGCCCACTGCTTAAATACTGCTCAGCAGTGTGGGATCCGTACCAGATAGGGTTGATAGAAGCGATAGGTAAGATCCAACGGAGAGCAGCGCGCTTCGTTACAGGATCATTTAGTAATCGCGAAAGAATTACAGAGATGAGAGATAAACTCCAGTGGAAGACTCTGCAGGAGAGACGCTCAGTAGCTCGGTATGGGCTTTTGTTGAACATACCTTCACCGGGGAGTCAAGCAGTATATTGCTCCCTCCTACGTATATCTCGGGAAGAGACCATGAGGATAAAATCAGAGAGACTAGAGCCCACACAGAGGCATACCGACAATCCTTCTTTCCACGAACAGTACGAGACTGCAATAGAAGGGAGAACCGATAGAGGTACTCAAGGTACCCTCCGCCACAAACCGTCGGGTGGCTTGCGGAGTATGGATGTAGATGTAGATGTTAGAGAAAATACATCAAATGAATTCGCAATTGATCTGGTCCTGAGTTGTGCTCGCGCAGCTCAGGGAGTGAGCGGAGCATAGGCAAACGGAGAAAGGGAGCGAAGTGCAAATCACAGGGTTCACAGAAAGTGGGAGGGGTGGAGATGCATGCAGTGTTTACTCAGGTAAGGAAATGAATGAAGGTGATTTAAGTATTATAATACTCGGTCTAGTCCCATTAATGCAACCGCCGTCCATGTTCGACGTCCACGGGAGCTAACTACTCACAGATGGCATGTGGCAGCACTAGCAATTGAGTAGATATAAAGGGTGTCGTGGGGGTGGGGATCGAGGAATACAGTGCAGCCATTCTAGATATGCGAAAACGAAGCGATTAATCTGACGTCCAAAAGGACACGATCATCGCCTTCCTGGGCAAGTGTGGCAACATTTCCGAAACGGCTAAATTTGTAAACGGTTCGTTTGTCATTGTGGCTAAAGTATACCATGCATGCCAAAATGTTGCTATCCAAAACCGTGGCCGAAGCAAGGCGAAGAAGGCTGGAATTCGCACACCAAGATCGCAAACGGACGTCCACTTAAGTGGCTACAAGTGTCATTTTTAGATTATCAAGATTTATGTTCCAGTAGACAGATGACCTCCGGCATGTAAAGCACGAAACATTTGGAACTGTCTAGATCGGGTTGTTAGTAACCGATAAAACCTAGCATTCCTAGATTACTAAAGTCATGAGAGCAAAGGTAGTAATATGCAAGTTTGATGTTGTTGTTGTTGTTGTTGTTGTTGTTGTTGTTGTGGTCTTCAGACCTGAGACTGGTTTGATGCAGCTCTCCATGCTACTCTATCCTGTGCAAGCTTCTTCATCTCCCACTACCTACTGCAACCTACATCTTTCTGAATCTGCTTGGTGTATTCATCTCTTGGTCTCCCTCTACGATTTTTACCCTCCACACTGCCCTCCAATACTAAATTGGTGATCCCTTGATGCCCCAGAACATGTCCTACCAACCGATCCCTTCTTCTAGTCAAGTTGTGCCACAAACTTCTCTTCTCCCCAATCCTATTCAATACCTCCTCATTAGTTATGTGATCTACCAATCTAATCTTCAGCATTCTTCTGTAGCACCACATTTCAAAAGCTTCTACTCTCTTCTTGTCTAAACTATTTATCGTCCATGCTACACTCCATACAAATAGTTTCAGAAACGACTTACTGACACTTAAATCTATACACGATGTTAACAAATTTCTCTCTTCAGAAACGCTGTCCTTGCCATTGCCAGTCTACATTGTATATCCTCTCTACTTCTACCATCATCAGTTATTTTGCCCCCCAAATAGCAAAACTTCTTTAGTACTTTAAGTGTCTCATTCCCTAATCTAATTCCCTCAGCATCGCCCGATTTAATTCGGCTACATTCTATTATTCTCGTTTTGCTTTTGTTGATGTTCATCTTATACCCTTCTTTCAAGACACTATCCATTCCATTCAACTGCTCTTCCAAGTACTTTGCTGTCTCTGACAGAATTACAAAGTCATCGGCGAACCTCAAAGTTTTTATTTCTTCTCCATGGATTTTAATTCCCACTCCGAATTTTTCTTTTGTTTCCTTCACTGCTTGCTCAATATACGGATTGAATAACATCGGGGAGAGGCTACACGCCGGCCGGTGTGGCCGTGCGGTTCTAAGCGCGTCAGTTTGGAACCGCGTGACCGCTACGGTCGCAGGTTCGAATCCTGCCTCGGGCATGGATGTGTGTGATGTCCTTAGGTTAGTTAGGTTTAAGTAGTTCTAAGTTCTAGGGGACTGATGACCTCAGTAGTTAAGTCCCATAGTGCTCAGAGCCATTTAGAGGCTACACCCTGTCTCACTCCCTTCCCAACCACTGCTTCCCTTTCATGTCCCTCGACTCTTATAACTGCCATCTGGTTTCTGTACAAATTGTAAATAGCTTTTCGCTCCCTGTATTTTACCCCTGGCACCTTCAGAATTCGAGAGAGAGTATTCCAGTCAACATTGTCAAAAGCTTTCTCTAAGTCTACAAATGCTAGAAACGTAGGTTTGCCTTTCCTTAATCTATCTTCTAAGATAAGTCGTAGGGTCAGTATTGCCTCACGTGTTCCAATATTTTTACCGTATCCAAACTGATCTTCCCCGAGGTCGGCTTCTACTAGTTTTTCCAATCCTCTGTAAAGAATTCGCGTTAGTATATTGCAGCCGTGAATTATTAAACTGATAGTTCGGTAATTTTCACATCTGTCAACACCTGCTTTCTTTAGGATTCGAATTATTACATTCTTCTTGAAGTCTGGCAGTATTTCACCCGTCTCATACATCTTGCTCACCAGATGGTAGAGTTTTGTCAGGACTGGCTCTCCCAAGTCTGTCAGTAGTTCTAAGGGAATGTTGTCTACTCCCGGGGCCTTGTTTCGACTCATTTGATTTGATCATTTTGATCATATACGGAGGAAATAAAGAATAGTGCTTGATAACCTTCTTCAGGTAAAACCACTACACGATCAAAAGGTTTCGCTTTGAGGGCATTGTTGCTGCAGCGGATGTGCAACATAGCGCGACTCCGATGCGTGTGTATAAGCACCGACTATTAGGCCAGATATTAGTGTGACAATCAAGTCGTTCCAAAGTGCGTGCGCTAAATGCCCGAACGTGAACTATGGTGACTTTATTACCAAGAAAAGACAAAAGTAATGTTATTTTTCTCTTGGTTGCCGAATGACAAACACTGGCAGATATCCATCGGAGAATGAAGAACGTTCGTAGGGCCACGTGTCTATCGAAAACCACCTACCTAAGAAATTCCAGAGCTATCCATGTTCTGCAAAGTTGATAATCACGCTGTTCTTCGATTAGTGGGGCCCACTGCTTATTGATTTGGAGAAACCCGGTGTCTCCATCACTGGAGAACGGTGCTGTCCAACGCTGGAGAAATTACTTCTTGCACTAAAGGCGAGATGTCCACGAAAATAGTGACATTGCGAGCAGCTGCTTCATGATGGTGCACGGCCACTCATAATAATGTCGTAAAGCAGGATCTACGTCAACTCAAGTGGGAGACACGAACACCAGTCATATGGTCCTGATCTCTCCCCACGCGATTATCATGCATTCGGTTGCTTAAAAAAGTTCTTGAATCGTCGACGATTCCTGTCTGACAAGGATGTGCAGCAGGTAGTTATAAGATTCTTCGTACAGCAGAAGATGGTGTTATTCTAAACGGTTGTTTTCAATCTGGCTCGTCGTTGGAATGATTGCTTCAGTGCTCACGGCGATTTTGCCTGATTGGCATACCGATTCAGTACTGTACGGCTTTATAACTGAAACTTTTAGATTTCCCATTATATCTTGACGTCTGTTAGCGGACATTAACATAGGATGTGTCCATTCTTCATCTATATGACAGCTTGAACTTTGCAAGAGACACTTTCAGTGAGATATCTGAATGCCTGTAGACCATTCTGCCTCAAGAGCCGAAAATAGAGAAAATACATCAAACGAATTCGCAATTGCTCTGGTCGTGATTGTGCATGCGCAGCCAAATGGTATGGTGCCCGCTTGCTACTGGTACAAGCGACAAATCCGGTTCGTGTTCCGGACCGGCACAAATTTTCGTTGTCGTCATTCCGTTTTCCAGCTGATGGTCGTCCCTTTGCGCAATTGCGAATCCATTTGATGTGTTTCGTATCGGCTGTGGTCGCCGCAGTGCCTGCATGTCCAAAGAAACTTTGTGTCATAATCAGAATAATACAGGCACTGCATTATCCCAAAGAAAATAGTCGTGTTTGGGTTACCCGTGGTTGTACCTTCGCGTTTGACTTCAGAACCACATTGCCAACAGTCAACTTTGGCTGCTGTATAAAGGTGATAGGAGAGTGGAAAAGCTGTTGATTATCTGGGTTATTCTTGAAACTTCCTGGCAGATTAAAACTGTGTGCCGGACCGAGACTCGAACTCGGGACCTTTGCCTTTGGGGGGCAAGTGTTCTACCAACCGAGCTACCCAAGCACGACTCAAGCCCCGTCCTCACAGCTTCATTTCTGCCAGTATCTCACCACCTACCTTCCAAACTTTACAGAAGCTCTCCGGCGAACTATGCGGGACTAGCACTCCTGAAAGAACCGATATTGCGGAGACATGGCTTAGCCACAGCCTAGGGGATGTTTCCAGAATGAGATATTCACTCTGCAGCGGAATGTGCGCTGATATGAAACTTCGTGGCAGATTAAAACTGTGTGCCGGTCCGAGACTCGAACTCGTGACCTTTGCCTTTCGCGGGCAAGTAATTCGCAGGAGAGCTTCTCATTCTGGAAACATCCCCTAGGCTGTGGCTAAGCCATGTCTCCGCAATATCCTTTCTTTCAGGAGTGCTAGTCCTGCATGGTTCTCAGGAGAGCTTCTGCAAAGTTTGGAAGGTAGGAGGTGAGGTACTGGCAGAAGAGAAGCTGTGAGGACGGGGCGTAAGTCGTGCTTGGGTAGCTCAGTTGGTAGAGCACTTGCCCGCGAAAGGCAAAGGTCGCGAGTTCGAGTCTCGGTCCGGTACACAGTTTTAATCTGCCAGGAAGTTTCACATCAGCGCTCACTCCGCTGCAGAGTGAAAATTTCATTCTGGGACATCCCCTAGGCTGTGGCTAAGTCATGTTCCCGCAATATCCTTTCCTTCAGGAGTGCTAGTCCTGCATGGTTCGCAGGAGAGCTTCTGTAAAGTTTGGAAGGTAGGAGGCGAGGTACTGGCAGAAGTGAAGCTATGAGGACGGGGCGTGAGTCGTGCTTGGGTAGCTCAGTTGGTAGAGCACTTGCCCGCTAAAAGCAAAGGCCCCGAGTTCGAGTCTTGTTCCGGCACACTGTTTTAATCTTTCAGGAAGTTTCATATCAGCCACACTCTTTTTGCAGAGTGAAAATCTCATTCTGGGTTATTCTTAACCACTTTTATTACAGCCTAAAGATTGCCTATAGATTTTAACAAACATTAATCGCTCCCTAGTGATCGCAATTGAATGAAACATATCTGAATCAGTTAGGCACAGCGGCAACTTTACCAAAAAATTTTCAACATTGAGTTTAACAAGAAGCAATTTCAATTCAGTCGTTAGACCCACTGGCCAACTTAACAAACAAAGTCTTCAGATTTTAATTTCGTGATTAGAGCCAATGATCTTTTTACCAAATATTTTAAAATTTTAATTTGATTGAGATACGACAGGAGCTATAACAATAACAACAGTTTGAATTCTGTGATTAGGCTTGACAGCCACTTCACCAGGAACACATTTTTAAAAAAATAAATTGAACTGAACAGCCACACCAGCATCCAAAATGCAACATATAACACCTAGCTCCGGTAATCTGACTCTTCACAGGCTGAATATTAATTTGTACAATTACAGACACGAAGATTTCCTTCAGCACCTGTTTGGAAAGCTAAAAATAGTCTTCCTCAGGTTCCTTCTGGGCTCTGACATCCTTATTAGTGTGAAGCGGAGGAGGATCGCACTACATCCGGGAAGACTTTCAAATCTTAGCAGAGGTGAAGCAGTTAACCATGCGGTGTTGGCCATTGCACCGGCACCAAGAAAGGTACGGTCTCGAATGCCTCGCTACTGCAGAGAGCGATATCGTTGCGAAATACAACTTTGCGCAGTTGGCAGCCGTGGAACGGTGTCGTCATCATCACGACACAGGAACATCAGTGATGGATTTGTTATTCAAGTGACATCCAGAGACTAATCTTTGTTGGAGGTCACTGAACTCTCCTGAACGATCCATTCTCCTGTTACTGTTTGTATTCTGACTACTCAGTATTGCCAACTCAGCATTACCCGCCTCTTTTAATAGGCGCGTGTACGCCTCTCATGCCATGTTGTGGTCAGTTCCGTATCTCATAGTGGCGTTCGGATGCTTTTGATCAGTTTACTGGAGTACAACATGCACTGAATAATGTCCGTTCAAAGGTCTCACTAACGTATAATCGCTTCCATGCTACGTGCATAGTTGTACAATTATGATACTCCGCTAGCAAAGGCCCATGCCAAACCCCGTCCCTTATCTGTCGAGTTGTAGTAATAGCTTTCCACGTCAGGCTGCAGATGAAAAGTACCATAAGAGTGGGCCACGCTTCTATATGTCCATGGACACTGCCTTAGAACCGTGCCGCTGCGTTCTTGGGTCCCAACAGTATTTTAGCTCAGATGCAAGGTTTCACATGCAGCCGTCGCAGACTCGATTTCCGGTGGGGACGCTAATTTCCGGTATCGACCCAGTGTCGCAGTGGCAGCTGCACAGCCATTGGACCTATAAATACCGAATGCTCGAGCTGTGTGTGCGGCGATACAGCCGAACGTTAAGCAGTGCTATCAGAGGACACAACATTGCTAATACGCAAAGCAATTTGCTGTATTCATTTTACGGAAACACTGAAATGCCATTTTAGGACATTTTGCATTAGTAAAAAGAAGACACGCACGAGGTTATACTGACTTCTTGGCGTATCTTACAGGGCAGACTCAAGAAGGAGAAACCTGCGTTTGAAGTCTCTATAGATTTAGAAATGATTTCAGGCAAATTTGCCTGGAACACACTCTGAAATTCTGAAGGTAATAAAGATAAAACAAAGGGCGAGAATTATTGTCCACAGCTTCTACAAAAATCAGACCGCAGCTGTAAGAGCCCAAGGACGTGGAAAGGAAATAGTAATTGAGAAGAGAGTGGATCGGAGCTGTAGCCTATAACAAATGTTATTCAGTCTGAAGATTGGGTCAGATGTGAAGGAAATGAATGAAACATTAGGAAAGGCAATTAAAATTCAGAGCGAAAGAAAAGCAATGTAATTCTGTCACAGGCGCCAAAGGGGTTAAACTAGGAATTAAACGTAATAGATAGTGTCTTGAAAAGAGCCTATAAGATCAGCATTAACAGGAAAAAACAAGAAGAATGGAATGTTATCTAATTAAATCTACCGATGTTGAGGGGATTAGATTTAGAAATGAGTGACTAAAAGTAGTAGCAGAGGTAAATTATTTGAATAACATAATAACTTTTGACAACAGAAAAAAAGGATATAAAATGTTGACGGGCAAGAGCAAGAAATGTATCTTGTCACCTAAATGCGTTAACATCATATACAAAATTAAATGATAGGAAGTCCTTTCTGAAAATGACTTTCTCTGCTATAGCCATGGAAGAGGAATCTGGAAGCTAAGAAGTACAAATAAGAAGAGAACAGAAACTTTTAAAATGTGATGCTACAGAAAAATGTTGAAGATTGGATGGATAAATCGCGTAATTAATGTAAGGGTTCTGAATCGAATTATGGAGAGGAATTATTGCCTTAGTTTGATTAGAAAGGGGGTTAGATTTTTGGGTACTAAGGATAATTCATTTGGCAGTGGTGGGATGTATGGGTGGGAAGAGAGACAGAGAGAGAGAGAGAGAGAGAGAGAGAGAGAGAGAGAGAGAAAGTATAGAGTGAGACGGAGGCTTGTAAACAGTAAACAGGTTCAAGTGATCTCAATGCTCACCACAGTAGCTATTCAGAAAAGGAAGCTTTTTGTGCAAGATAGACTAGTGTGGAGTGTTGCATCAAACTAGTTGCGAGCTAAAAAAAGAGAAACTATGTTTAAATATAAATTCTGAAACTTTTTACTATCAAACTGAGTTGGCATATACGTTCTGAAGTATGTTTTCACAAATCAGTCAAGTAATTAGTTTGCAATCGTTTAAAATATTCAAGTATCGTTCATATAACGACAGAAACAAAGCGTTCATCTCTGTATCTATAAGATTCTCCCGATAGAGAGAAAACCACAAAAGTACTTAGAAGACGTTTGGTATAACAAAAAAGTCGTCCTGACACCATTTACATACAGACCGCAACAGGAGGCTGTTTTAATCTTTGCCTGACGACCATAGGATAGACAGTCTTAACAGGTAGCCAAGATATATAAAGTTCAACACCATTTGCTGTTGTTACGCTCCAAGAGATAGGGACATAACCATACAGGAAGTACCGTTGTCCTTTCTTGCAACTTCCAGAAGGGCTATGCCACCAAGCACCATACACAAAGGGCTTCGATAATGTCATATATACACGTAAAGCGACACACCAGTCATGGATGCAGTGCCCACATCACATCATAGGAAGGAGTGCATTAGCAAGTACGTCAATATTACCACTGCACTGCGTATCAGTGGAGCACCGGACCCTTCACCTGTGAGCTCTAGTCTGTAGTGCAAAGTAATAACGGATGTGTTTTGATATGATGTCAGCCAGAAACAGTTGCGATACATCAAACATCTGCGGAAGAGAGGCCTTCAGGCAGAACAGTGTTACTGCGTAGAATACGTTTTGGCGAGCACTCAGAAGTTTATGTCTTACCCTACGGATTGTGATGACACGAATTTGAGAATGTCGCATTTAGGAATCTCAAATATATCCCTTCGGCAGATTTAGTAGATGCATCTGGTAATATACGACCACACAGGGAACGTAAAGTGGACCAACATCGCGTCACAAAGAATTGTACCTGTAGAGCAGCAGTCTCCAAATCTTAAGGTATAAGATGCAGCATTTTTTGATGCGACCTTCTTCAAACCTGATGCGCCTCTTGGAATAATTTATTGTTGCCTGGAACAGCCTCCTCATTCCTTTCTTGAGCTGAAAAAGGCTTTATACAAGTAGTGCAGTGCATTTGCTAGGGGTCCCACAAAAGCTGCTATCAGAAGTACTGTTAACCACCTACAGAAACTGGTGCAATGTGAAACCAGTGCCGCACAGATACATACGATCATGGACAATGTGCATACGTAGTTATCGTTCACTTTCACAGACAGAATTTGTTCCGCAAGCGTCAGTTTTCTTTCAATGGTTTTGTGCAGACTGTTTGGACGACTCCTCAGCATTTCACCTTTCCAAACGCGAACCGAAAACTGATCTTCAGAATTATTCACAACCATCGTTGGTGAAAAATATTGATTTTCTGCTCCGATTTTATGTGCATTTTACGGGTGTCACATGCGTAAATGGCCATTGGAAGGCACATAGGAGAGTACAACCGAAGCCTTTTTGACAGCCTTACAGAGTGTAAGGATGTCAAAGACTGCAGAATCGCGGTCGAGAAAGGAGGAGATTTTGCGTTGAGTTAGCAAACCAACATCATAATACTTTCTACAGCAACAGAAACAAGTTAACTAGTCCGAAGCTGACAGATGTGATTCAGTTTCAACTCGCCGACTTTAACGTCTAAATTGACATATATATTTGCAGTAACTGACATATCGTATGTACCAATCTAAACATTAAAAATTACTAGACGATAAGGAAATGAAGTCATACAGAGTGTAAATTTTAAGTTGACAAACCAGAATAAATCGAAAAATAAGCTCCACAAGAAAAATGAATAGAATGCAAAGTGGATTATTTTCGAGGGGGACATCTGCTCAGGCTAAATTGAGACCGCCACCCCAGCACCCTGGGGCTGGGGCGAGTGGCAACTTTAAAATTTCAAATTGCAACCCCCCTTTTTATTGTAGAATCGGATTCTACATAAAAAACTACGTACATTTTGTCTTCAACATTTGCTTTGATTCTTGGTGGTTGGAGCTGTAATTCAAAAAAATCCATGTTCTCATTTTTGCGTGGGAAATGGTTACAGATAAATAAAAAGTACTTATTTTGTTCGTAAATTTTGATTCGCTAAAAATAAAACACTCTCTCTGTCTCCTCAAAGGGTGGGGATTGAGAGAGAGGAATTAGAATTTTACAAAAGTTGACCCAAACACTCTATTAATTTTTTCCGCAGATTCGGATATATTTTGTTTGTTTCGTTGTCATGAGGCCACACAACTTTTAATTATCAAACAGATCATCTAACTAGCTAACTAACTAACCAAACATTCTACTTTTTATTTACCCGTGACCATTTTCCACGCAAAAATGAGGACATGGATTTTCTTGAATTATAGCGCCAACTACCAAGGATCAAAACAAATGTTTAAGACAAAATGTACGTCCTTTTTTATGTGGAATCTGATTCTGCAATAAAAATTGGGGTTCCCGTTTGAAGTTTTAATGTTTCCTCTTACCCCACCCCCAGGGGGCTGGGGTGGCGGTCAAATTTTAGCAACAGCAGATGTCCCCCTCGAAAATAATCCACTCTGGATTCTACACATTTTTTTCGTGTGAAGCTTATTTTTCGAGTTATTCTGGTTTGTCAACTTAAAATTTGCACCCTATATAGCATCTACGTAGTGGAAGAAAATAGCGTTACGAACGTTTGAAAACGTTTCGAAAACGTATCATTTTGGGTTTGCCTATGGCCAACAGCCAAATTGTGCCATTTTCAGACGTGTGGGCATTTCTATGTGGCACTAGCCCAATAGTGTACTATATGATAACATGAGCGACACCACACAAATTATCATAATTCTGGGAGAAAAGTAATCACCATACTAACTCAGGACTGCTCTATTAGTCTATTCCATACCAAGAAAATTGTAATACCCTCATACCCGCATTTGAAATTCGGGGACTGGAGACGGTCTCAGTACGACACGCTATGTAATTAAACTCCATTAATTGGAGACCAATAGGAGACAGATTATTAACTCGCCATCACGTGAACAGGATGCTGCTAACATCACAACACAAACGGTTATGTCTGGGACGGGTCATACTTGCTGCATGGAGCTGTTTATTTGTTTATACATTTTTTTACTTTAGTCTGTTTTGAAGATACTAAATCAGACGCAGTATTGCAAATGTGTTACTATGTCTCAGAATTATGCTGCTTAACGAAAGTAAAATAAATAGGAAGGAAGATAAGTCGAGAGCAAGAGAAAAAGAAAGAGGAGGAGTAATTACGTTTAAAGTAATAATTTTCACATTCTACGCTTTGGCTGCATGGCAGAGAGATATATTCTCGTCCCAAATAGAAAACGCACATGCAACTCCAACATAGTACTGCAAGCCATTGCTACATCATACATTTTGCAGTTCTACAGTACGCTGTACAAAAATACATTACATTACACATCAAGACACCACACTACTCAACTTGGTCTTAGAAGCAGAATTTGTTATGCTCATTATGTTAGATTGTTATCTCCTGATTCGTTAAGTCATAATGCCGTACCTCAGGATTCACAGAGGCTGTGCCACGTTGCCGTCCCAGGTGCTGAGGTGGGGATATGGCTGCCACGTCCTGACTCCTACGCAATGACGATGTCGTCGTGTGCTCTGCCTTGATGCGCCTCATTCCCAAAGTGTATAGCTTCTAGTCTGTTTCTCGGCTATGTAGCATTGTACATTGTAATATGATGTGTTTACTGCAAGGAAGTTCAGTTTCTACTTTACCTCCTCATTCCTAATTGTGCTATTGATTGGCGACTACCTAAGATGTTCTTGTCTCTGTCTCTAACATCTTGTCTATTGGCAGATTCCCAGATGATGCTGTCTGGGGTGCCGTTTACTCCAAATTCACGGGTGTTTGGCACAAAAATGGTTCAAATGGCTCTGAGCACTATGGGACTCAACTGCTGTGGTCATAAGTCCCCTAGAACTTAGACCTACTTAAACCTAACTAATCTAAGGACATCACACACATCCATGCCCGAGGCAGGATTCGAACCAGCGACCGTAGCAGTCGCACGGTTCCGGACTGCGCGCCTAGAACCGCCAGACCACCGCGGCCGACTGTTTGGGACATTTTTAGTATCTGGACAGAGAGTGTATTGCTCTCTTTGACAGCTACAAATATGGCATTCTTGTTTTTCCTTTGACTTAGGAAATAACTGGTACTCTCACCTAGTTCCACCCTGTTCCAGATTTCTGGCCATTCTCTAGCAATTCAGGCTTTTAATCCCTTCTTCGATGGGGGTCTTGAGTCCTGTACCTCCTCCACTATATTATACCTTCCCTTGTTGAACCAATGCTCGACCACTCTCTCTCTCTATCTCTCTCTCTTTCTCTTGCCGCAGTACGGACTACTGGTTGATGCTGTGCTAACATATTGAACGATGGATCACGATTCGACTGTAATTCACCATTGTCTCCAGGATGACACCAAGTGGTGAGGATATTTTCTGTAAGAATCTTGGACAGGTTCGCTCGTATTATTCCTAACATTATATTGATTGTGATCAACTCACTTGGCCACAATATGACCCTCATCTATTCTCAATTTGTGCAGGACCAACTAGGTCATCAGCTCCATCCCGTGGCTACATAAAGAATACCCAAAGCCTGTTACGATACTTGTTGACCACCGTCGCTCGCAAGAGGATACAGTGGTTACATCCATCAAGGTAGTCCCAAATTTCAGACCGAACATGGTTCACTGTCTTACTGACAACAACAAATTGTTCTTTTAGATTCATTTTCTAATCACTGAGTAGTACTACATAGTCTGTCAATATTTGAAGTTTCATTTCAGTGCTTCCCAATTTCTACGTGCTAAATCCGTTTTCTGGTGAATATATACATGTTGTATCGCTACCAAGTAGTGAGGTTATATATACAACACTAATTTCTTTAAATTTCTATTGAAAATTTCAAAATTATCGTAAACTCGATTTTAAGTTCTTGATAGTCCTCTTCCATATTTTACTTGTGCTTCTTCAGGTCATCTACATTTCATGAGGGAGTAAGCTGGCTATAGTGACCAACATAAGGAAAATGTTGTTTTCTCTCAACTCATTTCGAAGATAAGTTCATGAAATACATTTGTATAAATTATACAGTGTCTAACTATTCTCTTTTTGCAGCAGAAAAGAGCGGTTAAATGGAAGTCTGCATAATGGCGACTTTGCCCAGTATATAGGACAAAGTGGCCACAAACCGGGAAGAAAAATAACATGCAGGGAAAATGTTGGGTCAGTGTGAACAGCAAGAGATTGTAAAATGAAGGAGCTACATGTTAGTGGAATGAAATGTATTTCAGTTTTAGAAAAAAATTTTAATATGTTAGTAATTTACCAAATTATGCAAAAGATTCAGTTTATAAGTTACGCAATGAAACTCGTCATCTTTTCAGAGTCAAGGAAGATTCAAATGTTAAGTATTAATACAATATTTACACATAAACATGTCATCTTACCACAACCAGCATATTCATCGTGCAATTAGAGCATCTACCCTAGCCTTCATTGTCCTTAGAGTTGAAGGTGGTTTCAATACAATACAAATATTCAGTATACTCGTCTTCTTCAGTGCACTCTCCAAAACGCTGCTCCTGGCGCCTCACTGGCCTCCTTTAGCTGTTGCATCTTTGCTTTCGTGTTGTGTATTTAAGCAGGTTTGGACCTTTTATTCTTTACGAACGTTTCTAGTGGCTTGATTCTCCTCTTGTTAATCTGGATTGCTTTCTCAAATTTATCTTTTAACAGTTCAGTTCTGTACGGGCCCAACGTTATTATTGTTGACTTGCCACTTCTTTGGCTTTTGTTTTTTGTTGTTATTGTTGGTCTAATTTTAATTCTGGCGGAGGCAGAGTGTCTTGGACTTACTGCTAAACAGGACGGTTGTGTCGCCGTCTCATTTACATCAGTCAAAAATGGGCCTATGTTGTTGTCATTGTCACTCACTATCTCTTTTAGGCAGAACACCATTTTCATCGGCACCTTTTCTTTTCTTACAGCATCCAATATCAGTTACATAGCTATGGAATCCCTTAATTGTTGTAGAGATTTTTTAAAATAATTTTACAGCGTCTTAAAACTTATCAGTAAATAAAAGAATGTACCTCTCCACAATGTTGTTAATGTACTATCCGCAATGTCACGATAGTTGTAGTGATTTTTTAAGTAATTAGGTAGCACTTTAAGACATATCAGTAAGTAAGAGAACGGACCAATCCTCATGTTGAAAATACACTATTTGGAACCCCATAATCGTTGCAGTGAATTTTTAAATACTCGGACAGAATTTTAAAACACATCACGAAATAAAAGAACTTACCTCTCCTCCAAGCTGTTAATACGCTATTGCCTTAGCATACTTACTTTATGAAATCCAGCTGTCTTATTATCAAATCAATTGTCTTGGAGGAAGGTAAATTTACTTTAAAAATATGTTTGGACAAACTCGCGAGATGGCCACTTCGCCGTTCCAGGCGAGGTTAAATGTTGTCTGAATACAAAATTACACGTGATTTCCAAGGCGAAAATATATCCCTTTGTCGGCATTGAAGCAACTAAATGTCACAACCTACACTTCTTTCGTTGAAATTATATGGTTCCAAAAACCATTTCAAGTCTCAAACATCATCCTTCGTATAAATCTTCATCCGTCGCTTCGGTCAGCATATATTCATTATACATGTTGAGAGTTATCAGTGTCGCTAGCACCTTACGGTTTGATTTCATTAAAGCCCTGTGCCCGGGTGTTAGGCAGGATTTGCAGTTTCGTTTGATGCTTAGATGTCATTCGAACACAGTTAAAGATCCTCTGCATCTACATCTACACCTACATCATACTCCGCAAGCCACCTAATGGTGTGTCGCGGAGGGCACTTTTGTACCACTAACTGTTTTTTCTAACCCTGTTCTACTGTCGAATAGCATCTGCAATACACTTTGAGTAAGGGCGAATGCCAACTGGCCTGAGGCATGAATGTCAATTTGGACTGAAGAGCGAGCGGTTAGAATAGTCTGTATAATTGTGCAAAGCCACTGTGCCAGGGTGGTGTGGCGGTGGTGTGGCGCGTCGTACTACTGAGCAGAAGATCAGGGCTCGAATCGCAGTTTAGGTACAAATTTTCATTCGTCGCTTCACTCTGCGTATACAGGGTGTTACAAAAAGGTACTGCCAAACTTTCAGGAAACATTCCTCACACACAAAGAAAGAAAATATGTTATGTGGGCACGTGTCCGGAAACGCTTACTTTCCATGTTAGAGCTCATTTTATTACTTCTCTTCAAATCACACTAATCATGGAATGGAAACACACAGCAACAGAACGTACCAGCGTGACTTCAAACACTTTGTTACAGGAAATGTTCAAAATGTCCTCCGTTAGCGAGGATACATGCATCCACCCTCCGTCGCATGGAATCCCTGATGCGCTGATGCAGCCCTGGAGAATGGCGTATTGTATCATAGCCGTCCACAATACTAGCACTAAGATTCTTTACAGTTGGTACCGGGGTTGCGTGGACAAGAGCTTTCAAATGCCCCCATAAATGAAAGTCAAGAGGTTTGAGATCAGGAGAGCATGGAGACCATGGAACTAGTCCGCCTCTACCAATCTATCGGTCACCGAATCTATTGTTGAAAAGCGTACGACCACTTCGACTGAAATGTGCAAGAGCTCCATCGTGCATGAACCACATGTTGTGTCGTACTTGTAAAGACACATGTTCTAGCAGCACAGGTAGAGTATCCCGAATGAAATCATGATAACGTGCTCCATTGAGTGTAGGTGGAAGAACATGGGGCCCAATCAAGACATCACCAAGAATGCCTGCCCAAACGTTCACAGAAAATCTGTGTTGATGACGTGATTGCACAATTGCGTGCGGATTCTCGTCAGCCCACACATGTTGATTGTGAAAATTTACAATCTGATCACGTTGTAATGAAGCCTCATCCGTAAAGAGAACATTTGCACTGAAATGAGGATTGACACACTGTTGGATGAACCATTCGCAGAAGTGTACCCGTGGAGGCCAATTAGCTGCTGACATTGACTGCACACGGTGTACTTGGTACGGAAACAACTGGTTCTCCCGTAGAATTCTCCATACAGTGACGTGGTCAACGTTACTATGTACAGCAGCAACTTCTCTGACGCTGACATTAGGGTTATCGTCAACTGCACGAAAAATGGCCACGTCCATTGCAGGTGTCCTCGTCGTTTTAGGTCTTCCCCAGTCGCGTGTGGTAGGCTGGAATGTTCCGTGCTCCCTAAGACGCTGATCAATTGCTTCGAACCTCTTCCTGTCGGGACACCTTCGTTCTGGAAATCTCTCTCGATACAAACGTACCGCGCCACGGCTATTGCCCCGTGCTAGTCCATACATCAAATGGGCATCTGCCAACTCGGCATTTGTAAACATTGCACTGACTGCAAAACCAGTTCGTGATGAACACTAACCTGTTGATGCTACGTACTGATGTGCTTGACTGTAGAGCAATGAGTCGCATGTCAACAAGCACCGAAGTCAACATTACCTTCCTTCAATTGGGTCAACTGGCGGTGAATCGAGGAAGTACACTGCATACTGGCGAAACAAAAATGAGCTTTAACATGGAAATTAAGCGTTACCGGACACATGTCCACATAACATCTTTTGTTTATTTGTGTGTGAGGAATGTTTCCTGAAAGTTTGGCGTGCCTTTTTGTAACACCCTGTATATATTTTTAATACATGCAAATGAATTTGTCATTTACTCTACATCAGACGTATAGAAAACAGAAATATATTTACGTGCAGAGGAGCACGTGCAACTATCACCACAATGCGAAAGAAATCTCTGGAAATAGTTTTAAGTGTTCGTCATTAGTCTGCAGTAATCTCCAAAAGAATAAAACAACTGTCCTCTTTAGCCACCCTGGCCACTACCGTCATCCTTACAATTATTCAGCTTTCCAGAAATTCATCCGCATTTGAGATTTTCCTTAACATTTAGGTTCCACTGTATTGCAAACAAAATAATCAACAACAGCAGAGTCCACAACTACGGTAGTCCATTCCTTTTGATCCTTTCAGCTAGCGTGTAAGTCCCGAAAGTGCTGGTCTGCGGGGAGGCTTTTAATTTATGCGACTGGTCATTTGCTGAGATACACGGCACCTCTCGGACGCACCTGCCGGGGGCAGCGCTAGAGCCCTCCTCGGCGAGCTATTTTATAGCTACTGTTTAATTATTCATGGAGTATGCAAATCTCTCATCAATATGAATGAAACCGTAGGTGCACTTTTGCAAACACCATTCTATCATACTGCAGACACATATTAATTTGTAGGGAATACTGAAACCCCGTTGTGGGACGGACATGACACGCCACTTCATTGCTGCAGCAGCTCACCTCTGTCTTCTCCATTTTTTTAACATTTTCACGTCAGTGTAAGCGCACGCAAAGGGACCATTTTGCCGTTCGCAGCTCATCAGCTGCACACAGGCACCGACGAGCCGCCTGTTGATTCAGCCGACACTCGCGTTATAAACGGCACGCGTGGGAACCCAGCAGGAAAGTTAGGCAAATATCTGTGTAAACGGCGCTTCCTCATATCGGACACGCCTGACCACCTTCAGACTAATTAAGACTAATGAAACACAGTTTGCTTCACGATTTCTCTTGCGTATACCAAAAGGATATTAACTAAATTGGTGACGCCACAACGAAATAAGACACAGAGGGGGCACTGAAAAACAGTAAAACAGTTCAGAAGAGCACTACATCAATTTCAGATAGGTTAGTGGAGATTTGAAAGCAGCGTTGCTACAATAAATAATGAAACCTTCATTCCATTCAGATGTTCAACACCACTATCGGATGTGACCTCCACTCTTGTAGTCGTTGTGGCATTGAGGAACACAATTGGAATGAGATCTTCATAAATCTTTTGACATGACTGAAACACATTCATTGAACCTTCCCGTTGACTGCTCACTGGAGTTTGGTCTGAAAGTCTACTTCATCTCATTGTATCCCAGACCCACTCTGTGGATGATAAGTGGGTTACTGTGCAGGCTAGTCTGGGATCCATGCACTCCTCAAGGCGTTTGTCAGTAGACTTGCAAGACTGCTAATCGTGAAAGATATGAGGCCAGTGCTTACTATTCTTGCCACGTACTTACTGCCAAATGTGTTCTGTTCTTATATATATACCCCCACACTCTGACTACAGTAACTGGAAACATATGTGTCTCGAGAATTCCTGCTTCTTGTGACCTTTCACCATGTCATCCATGGGCATGCTGACGTCGATTTGGCCTTCAAAACCAAAAGTGTGATCCCATCTTTAACACCACATAATGCCACTTAGTATCCCAGTTGATTTTTGGCTCTACATCATACAAGTCTGTGTGGCCTGTGGTATGATATCAGAGATAAACGACGCAAGGCTACATGAGGTCTCAACGAAGTCTCCACTAATGTATTCATGGTGACCCTTTGCCTGTAATATTTCGCCAGATTTCACCTATCTGTCACGGCCAGTCGAACATGCCAACCATTTCACATGGTGCATTGTTTCTGGCATTATCCGTATACAGATGCCCCAGTAGTCACCATAGCCCTCTACGTGAAGGCATTTTACTCAAATTGATCACAGAATGCTCTCCATCTGCAATCAATACAGCATTTCACGTTTAGGCACATACTGGACACATCTCCTCCTTCAAATTTTCCTCCCTCTGACCAACTTATACCCTCATTTCTACCTATGCCCTCCTCCCCCTTATTCTATCTGTACCTGCATGTGTTCTCCCCTTCTATTTGTCCTTTTCTTCCTGGCCCTCTCTCTGACCATGTCATCTTCCTCCTCCCTCTAACCATATTACACTTCTCTTCGTCTCGCAACAGTGGTAACAGAAGTCTATCGATAACTGGGGATGATTCACTCCCTACTTCATACACGCGACACTCTTAAAATATTGCCTCAACCTTACAGAGGCGGCGACCTGGTTCCTACACGCCCCAGCGCTTCCGACAAGTGTCCTCATTTTGCGATCCAGAAAATTTTCATCTGCTCAGATTTTAGCCGAACTATTATGCAGCAGGCACTTTCATTGCACATTTCCCAGTAACTCCTCGGTTTCCAGTAATCTATTCAGACGTTTATCTCAAATAGTCTGCCATGGGATAGCCATTTGCTTGTACCCAATTGTGGTAGACCCCGACAACAACACGTTCTGGACTGTAATAGGTCTGAAACAACGTCTCCACGCTGGAGAAATTCCTTTGTCACTCACATAAGGGTATCTGGCTCTGGAGTCCAAACTAACTGATAGGATGGGCCCCTGGCCCCAGCGAGGAATAATACATCGACTGAGAATGTAGTATGTTATCAAAAGTATTTGAACATCCCCATGCAATGCGAAAGCTATTACTAAATGTCGCGGGAAACAGAACTGGCAGTATAATACGTGGGGAGTATAGCGTTTATTTGTAGAGAAGCAATAAGAGCAGAATGGGTCGGTTGAGCTCTGCGGCTTCGTACGTGGATTACTCTTTGGATGTCACGTAAGTAACAAATCCATCAGAGACATTTCAACCCGTACACGTCCCTCCACTAGTTACAATTTGAAACGAGACTCGTTCGACGAGGCAACATGTTTTCAGCCATAAATAGTCCAACGTCGGTGTTGATGGGCCCAGGCGAGGAGTAAAGCTTTGAGTCGTCTAGTCGTCAAGGGTACACGAGTCGGCTTTCGGCTCCGAAACCCCATATCGATAATGTTTCGTTGAATGGTTCGCACGCTGACACTTGTTGATGGCCCAGCATAGAAATCTGCTGTAATTTGTGGAGGGGTTGCACTTCTGTTACACTGGACGATTGTCTTCAGTCGTCGTTGGTCCCATTCTTGCAGGATCTTATCCGAGCCGCAGCTTTGCCAGAGATTTGTTGTTTTGCCAGATTACTGATATTCGCGGTACACTCCTGAAATGGTCGTGCGCCAACTGTAACACAACGTCAACCTTACTTAAATCTTGGTAACCTGCCATTGTAGCAGCAGGAACCCATATAACAACTGTGCCATACACGTGTCTTACGCAGGCGTTGCCGACCGCAGCGCCGTATTGTGACTGTTTCCATATCTCTGTATTTGAATACGCATTCCTCTACTAGTTTCTTTGGCGCTTCAGTGTACGTGTGTGCGTGACTGTCGGCAGGTGATCAGCTACGACAGCGAGCGCGGCGGCGTCAGCGTGGTGACGGACAAGGGCGAGCAGACGACGTCGCGGCTGCTGCTGCAGAAGGCGCGGCCCTCCGACTCGGGCCACTACACGTGCCGGCCCAGCAACGCGGACGTCGCCACCGTCACCGTGCACGTGCTCGACGGTGAGTGCGGCCTGTCTGCACGTGCCTACCTGCCGCCCACTTGCTCTGCTCCTGAGGCCCCACAAACGACATTCGTTGCGCTGTTCGTCAGTGACGCTGCCTCCATACAAATAATTATGTTCGGCCTCTGAATTCTCTTTGAAATTCTGAAAGTAGCAGGAGCAATATAAAGAGAGCGAAAGACTGTTTACAACTTATACAGAAACCAGACTGCATCTATAAGAGTCGGGGGGCATGAAAGAGAAGCAGTGGTTGAAAACGACAGGGTTTTAGCGTATGCCCTATCTTATTCAGTCGGTGCATTGAACCAGCAGTAAACGACAGATGTGCGGCTGGTCCCGGCGGAGGTTCGAGTCCTCCCTTGGGCATGGGTGTCTGTGTTTGTCCTTAGAATAATTTAGATTAAGTAGTGTGTAAGTTTAGGGCCTGATGACCTTAGCAGTTAAGCCCCATAAGATTTCACACACATTTGAATAAACGACGGACAGAAAAGGACTGCAATTGAACGGAATCGACACTGCCTTCGAAGTAGGATACAAGATGAACGTCAACAAAAGCAAAACAAGGATAATGGAATGTCAGCGAATTAAAACAAGTGACGCTAAGGAAATTAGACTAGGAATGAAGACACTTAAATGAGTCGACCATTTTTGCTATTTGGGCAGCAAAATAAGTGACGATGGCTGAGGTAGAGACGATATGAAATACAGTTTGGAACCGCGAGACCGCTACGGTCGCAGGTTCGAATCCAGCCTCTCGCATGGATGTGTGTGTTGTCCTTGGGTTAGTTAGCTTTAAGTAGTTCTAAGTTCTAGGGGACTGATGACCTCAGATGTTAAGTCCCATAGTGCTCAGAGCAATTTGAACGAGATAAAAAGTAGATTAGCAGTGACGCCGGCCGGAGTGGCGGAGCGGTTCTAGGCGCTACATTCTGGAACCGCGCGACCGCTACGGTCGCAGGTTCGAATCCTGCCTCGGGCATGGATGTGTGTGATGTCCTTAGGTTAGTGAGGTTTAAGTAGTTCTAAGTTCTAGGGGACTGATGACCTTAGAAGTTAAGTCCCATAGTGCTCAGACCCATTTGAAGCACTGGCAGTGACAAGAAAAGTATTTCGGAAGAAGATAAATTTGTGAACATCGAATATCGATTTATGTAGTAGGAAAGTATTTGTTTGGAGTGTAACCATGTACGGAAGTAAAACATGGACGATAAACAGTTAAGCAAAATGAGAATAGAAGCTTTCGAAATATGGTGCTACAGAAGAATATTGTAGATTAGATGGGTAGATCACTTAATTAATGAGGAGATACCTAATAAAATTGGCTCAAATTGATCAAATGAAGGCATCGGTGTACAGGACACCTTCTCAGACACCAAGCGGTCACCAATTTAGTATTGGAGGCAAGCGTGTGGGTGGTATAAATCGTATAGGAATGCCAAGAGATGAATCGTGAGGTTTTTTGCGGATGACATTGTAATTCTGTCAGAGACAGCAAAGGACTTGGATGAGCAGTTGAACGGAATGGACAGTGTCTCGAAAGGAGGCTATAAGATGAACATCAACAAAAGCAAAACAAGCATAATGGAATGTAGTCGAATTAAGTCGGGTGATGCTGAGGGAATTAGATCAGGAATCGACACTTAAAGTAGTAGATGAGTTTTGCTATTTGGGGAGCAAAATAACTGATGTTGGTCGAAGTAGGGAGGATATAAAATGTAGACTGGCAATGGCAAGGAAAGAATTTCTGAAGAAGAGAAATTTGTTAACATCGAGTATAGATTTAAGTGTCAGTAAGTCGTTTCTGAAAGTGTTTGTATGGAGTGTACCCATGTATGGAAGTGAAACATGGACGATAAATAGTTTGGACAAGAAGAGAATAGAAGCATTCGAAATGTGGTGCTACAGAAGAATGCTGAAGATTAGATGGGTAGATCACATAACTAATGAGGAGGTATTGAATAGAACTGGGGAGAAGAGGAGTTTGTGGCACAACTTGACCAGAAGAAGGGATCGGATGGTAGGACATGTTCTGAGGCATCAAGGGATTACCAATTTAGTACTGGAGGGCAGTGTGGAGGGTAAAAATCGTAGAGGGAGACGAAGAGATAAATACACTACGCAGATTCAGGAGGATGTAGGTACTGGGAGATGAAGAACCTTGCACAGGATAGAGTAGCATGGAGAGCTGCATCAAACCAGTCTCAGGACCGAAGACAACAACAACAATTCAGAAGGATGCAGTCTCCAGGGTAGAGTAAAATGGAGATCTCCTTCAAACAAGTCTTCGGAGAAGTATATATTTCACATATGCACATAAAAACATGAAACACGTAAGATTAGCACAAGTCTTTCCTGAAAGTCCTCTTCTTTACCCGCTTTGATCACTGCGTCTTCAGCATAGTCTATAGTAAGTTATTTAAAAAGAGTTCCTATCTAGGCGTACATCTTTCTGAAATCGTGTTTTCCATGTACGCATTATTTCATGTATGTAAGTGTTAAAACATATTTGGGGAGACTCAGCAGCTATGTCGTACTACTTTGTTAGTTGGTATCTGATTAGTCATTTATCCGTTGAGATCTAGGTCGATATCACATTTAGTAATCGCCAGGAATGTATTTACTTACTGAAAGAAATAAGTGCGAAACTTGACCTGGAAATCCCAACAGGAAAAACCAAGACAATGGCCTTTTTGGAGAAAGAGTACATTATAACCAAAATAGTGATACATCATTGAATCATAGAGCAACTAAACCACTTTACTAACTTAGGATGTGAGCTGGAATGTGGCTACAGCAAAGATATACAACTTAAGCTTAATAAATTCAGCAAATTACGTAAAAAATTAACGGAAACCTTAAAAACAAAACATGGAAAAATACTCTGAGTAAATTCTACAAAACAGTACTGTAAAAAACTTAGGAAATATTTACTAGACACACTCTTTATTTTGGTTGTAGCTTCATAACACTGGAAGTACGTACAATAAGAAACTCCAGATCGTGATGCAATCTATAGAGAACAGACGAAAACTGTGCAGAACATTGCAAAAATAAAACTACACTGTTTTACGAGTAAGTACTGGAACAATGATTATACAGCTGAAAAGTGTAGGGAAGGAGATAGAATGACAGAGGAAGTGGTCTTTTAAATACATGTTGTAAATTGTATGGCAGAACTTTAAAAAACAGACCATCTCCAATCGCTGAAACTGCGTTGTCGATATGGTTCTGTCAAAGGAAGAGTAGACTGATTTTCACTTTGACACAACAAATACAAAAACACCTTGGATTCAACTTACCAACATTTCTTCCCTTCACTCACTACCAAGCAGCTTTTGATATAGCAGAAACAAACAAAATGTGGAAAATTTTAAAAAGTAGAGGCATCCCATCTGATCTTGTTAGAACTATACAGAGTTTGTATATGAGTAACAAAATACTAATACAGAGAGCGTAAATCATACCTGATATGGCTGAGATGAACCACGGAATTAGATAAATGTGTCTCATTTCAACCCATTCTTTTTAATACATATATCGAACACGTAACTGAAGCTGGGGTAGAGACAGTATAACATTTTAAAATTAATATTGTTGATGTTAAAGACACGAATTTTGGTGGACGACCGAATAATTGATAGTTAGATTAAGAAGTTTTACAAGAAGATTTTTAAGAAACGTAGCCAGAAAATGCACTCTGAATATCCCCATTACGAACTCAGAATCAGTGACAGTTTTTACACTCCATCACATACATCTTAAGAGTTAAATTAACAAGCGGATCATAGAGAAAAATAATATACTTCAATACTGATGGTGCAGTATTGCATAGGAAGCACAAACATAAATTAAGTTAGATCTAATTAACTATTTTTGTGGTTCAGTACACAAAACGTTGGGGAAACTTTCCACAGAGATTACACAAGTTCTGTACACCTGATCTACTCAGTCAGTGTCAAAAGTGGATCCTTAAGAATAGAAATGAGAGGAGAAAGGAAATATTTCACTATGTACGTGGCTTGATAAACCTCTATGGATAAAATGGGAAATGATGACATTCGAGCTAAACCGAAAATGCAAAACGTAACTAGAGCAATAAAAGAATATCAGATGAGATGGAAAGAACAAGACCGTACTGCAGATGCAAGTATCATTAAACCTATAAAATCATATAAACTAGGAGATAAAAAGTCTTTAGGAAGACCAATGAAAAGATTGCCTGGCCATTTGTTTAAAGAAGTAGAACAGACCAAAAGTCCCAGTCCTGATGATGATATGAGCTGTTTACAAAAAGGAAAACCATTTTTATGCTTCTCCGTTATCGTCGGCACCACAGTCAAGAATTTAGTAAACGAAGGCGACGTTTTCGTATGTAAGATGTTTTTATGTAGACCTCTTCTTCGTTAGATAAGTCGCTACGAGTTTTTAACCCATTGTCGTGTGTTTTTACACAGGTAAAGCACACTTAATTATCGCCACAAGAAGGCTAGGACTAGTTACCCAGAGCATGAGGCACACATATTAAAACGGCAGCGTTTTCCCGTGACATGCTTCGGTTCGTTTTGGTTTACAAATTTCCTTTTTTTGCTTCACAGGCAGTCGGTAGGCTTGAGTGGGGAATAATCTACAAACATAAAATGCTAAACAATGAAAAAAAATTATGGTGGATTAGAACAAATTCCAGATTTCCACCTCGAAACATTTTCAGTACTTCTTATTTTTACATTTTTTTTTCATATTACATTATAGACAGCGAAGCAGCATAAAACTAACCCTTTACTCCGATCTCACGCATATACGAGGGCAGTTCACTAAGTAATGCAACACATTTTTTTTCTGAAACAGGGGTTGTTTTATTCCGCATTGAAATACACCAGGTTATTCCCCAATCTTTTAGCTACACAACAGTATTTTTCAACGTAATCTCCATTCAATGCTACGGCCTTACGCCACCTTGAAATGAGGGCCTGTATGCCTGCACGGTAGCATTCCACTGGTCGATGTCGGAGCCAACGTCGTACTGCATCAATAACTTCTTCATCATCCGCGAAGTTCCTCCCACGGATTGCGTCCTTCATTGGGCCAAACATATGGAAATCCGACGGTGCGAGATAGGGGCTGTAGGGAGCATGAGGAAGAACAGTCCACTGAAGTTTTGTGAGCTCCTCTCGGGTGCGAAGACTTGTGTGAGGCCTTGCGTTGTCATGAAGAAGGAGAAGTTCGTTCAGATTTTTGTGCCTACGAACACGCTGAAGTCGTTTCTTCAATTTCTGAAGAGTAGCACAATACACTTCAGAGTTGATCGTTTGACCATGGGAAAGGACATCGAACAGAATAACCCCTTCAGCGTCCCAGAAGACTGTAACCACAACTTTACCGGCTGAGGGTATGGCTTTAAGCTTTTTCTTGGTAGGGGAGTGGGTGTGGCGCCACTCCATTGATTGCCGTTTTGTTTCAGGTTCGAAGTGATGAACCCATGTTTCATCGCCTGTAACAATCTTTGACAAGAAATTGTCACCATCAGCCACATGACGAGCAAGCAATTCCGCACAGATGGTTCTCCTTTGCTCTTTATGGTGTTCGGTTAGACAACGAGGGACCCAGCGGGAACAAACCTTTGAATATCCCAACTGGTGAACAATTGTGACAGCACTACCAACAGAGATGTCAAGTTGAGCACTGAGTTGTTTGATGGTGATCCGTCGATCATCTCGAACGAGTGTGTTCGCACGCTCCGCCATTGCAGGAGTCACAGCTGTGCACGGCCGGCCCGCACGCGGGAGATCAGACAGTCTTGCTTGAACTTGCGGCGATGACGACACACGCTTTGCCCAACGACTCACCGTGCTTTTGTCCACTGCCAGATCACCGTAGACATTCTGCAAGCGCCTATGAATATCTGAGATGCCCTGGTTTTCCGCCAAAAGAAACTCGATCACTGCCAGTTGTTTGCAACGCACATCCGTTACAGACGCCATTTTAACATCTCCGTACAGCGCTGCCACCTGTCGGAAGTCAATGAAACTATACGAGACGAAGCGGGAATGTTTGAAAATATTCCACAAGAAATTTCCGGTTTTTTCAACTAAAAAGAAGTGTTGCATTACTTATTGAACTGCCCTCGTAATAATTGTAGTATATCATACTTTCAAAGAAAACCATTTGATGACTGTCAGCATTAACAGCAAAAATCTTTGGCTACTAGGAGTTAAGGTTCAGTCAACGACGAGGCCATTTTGGACAGAGATAAATTCTTACATTTAATGCGGAGTGCACTAACACCCCCGATTATAAGCACCGAAAGGACAAGTCGTACAGTTGATTCTCTCCTATGGTCTCCGTCTTCGCTCGCTGAGATGCTGTTTATCGAACCTGAGAACAAACGTCAGCTTACGGTACTACATTTAATATTGATATACTTACAAAGACTGGTAGGTTCTCGCTCCTCGTTTGCAAATTCCCTTGAAATTTTAATTAGCTCTGCGTTTTTCGATATTAATGTCCCATTTTGGGGCTTCATATAGTTCAGACTGTCAACATTTTCCTTTCGTTATCTTAATTTATAAGAAAGTTCCAATTATCAGATAGAAATTTATGGAACATATACTGAGAACTCACAGTTAATTTTCTGACGCATGACTTACGAATCTACGTCTTTGCACCCGCACAGTACTTGTAAACATCATCAAATAATTCATTCCAAGCGTTATGCCATTTAGATGTTATAATGTTCTTCAGTGAATGCATTATTCGTATAAGATTTCCATATTGCCTTTAAGAATAGTCTGAAGTGAGAGATGACACCTCAATATTTAAAAACCGCTTATCCACGTGAGAAGATTACCAGATTCACCCACAGAACATACAACCCACTGTTCTATCAGTATAAGAGTCAGATTGATGTGGACTGACAACGCAGCCAGTCCACAGTGACGGGTAGCCGAAAGAAAGGCACGCGTACACACACGCCGACTGGCGTGAATTCTGGAACAGGATAATTATTGAATGCTAATAAGAAAAGAATGTATCGTCGGTTTACTTAACTTTTATTTATCCTTGTGGTACAACGTTCTTGAGGAGACATTTCATACGCTAACTATCAAACTATGTAAGGCTAATGGCGCCTTGCTAGGTCGTAGCCATGGACTTAGCTGAAGGCTATTCTAACGGTCTCTCGGCAAATGAGAGAAAGGCTTCGTCCGTATAGTCGCTAGCAATGTCGTCGTACAACTGGGGCGAGTGCTCGTCCGTATCTCGAGACCTGCCTTGTGATGGCGCTCGGTCTGCGATCACACAGTGGCGACACGCGGGTCCGACATGTACTAAATGGACCGCGGCCGATTTAAGCTACCACCTAGCAAGTGTGGTGTCTGGCGGTGACACCACACAGATGATTACAAGTTTAACAAAAAGCAGTTTTTTTTCCTGTTGTGACGTGTAAATCTCCGTAGATTCTATTCTTTTCCGAAATAAAATCCCTTATAGTCTCAATCCATTCGAAAACAATTAATTACATAAGTTATAATAGCAGTCCATGGACGAACTGTGCTCCGAAACACTTAGTTGTTCATGGCACTACATGAGAAGTACGTAACAGGAAAATTTTGAATCATCTTTTCAGTATTGACATTGTAGTGTACTTTTCATCACATGGAGCATTTACTACGTGGTAACATCTGTCCAGTCATCATTCAAAAACCGCCACATTTGGCAAGAGAGGCCAAATAATAATCCTTAACCGAAATAATCATTAGTTGATGACATTTGAATCCTCCAGTCAAACGAAGGCATTTTATGACCACGCGCGTGGGTGTTCTACGTTCCCGTCTAAGAAGAACTATGATTGAGAACGATTATTGTTTTTCACTCTATTAGTTTCTAGGATTATAAATCTACGTACCATTATGTGACTGGCGTTAAAATTCAAACGTCGTAGAGACGTAAACTATTGCTCCTTTCCTTTTATGGAAGCTATCGTTCCCAAAGTACCCAATATATCACGCGAAGCATTAAAATTCTCGTAGATGAGAGATGGAAATTTGCCGTTGCATATTACAATTTACTATTTAATTACAACCAAATGGATCTTCTTCATAGGATTTGTGGATATATAAACGTTCCCGAGAAAGTAATGTAAAAGCATAGGTCTCAAATCCCTTAAGGAATAAGATTAACACATGGATGCCGTTATCTATGTATCTGAAAGACAAAGATTGAGTATGGGGGTCTCATATTTGCGTGAGTTTCCGCGGCCAGAGTCCGTTAGTTAACGTAAATCTTATCTGCGTATGGTTCCCGCATCGTGTTGCATCCAGTGATAGTTATTTTGCATTTTGACGTGGCGTTACACCCAGAAAAACGTTATTGCATAAAGATCACCAAAGAATGACCTAAAGTCATTCTTAAGAATGACGTCAGGTACAGTTCTCGCACGTGTATGTTGAAGAAGTAAAGAAAGAAGTGAATGAACAGGAATGTAGATCAGTGGCAAAGAGACGCCGTAGCCCTTCAAGACAGATAAAAAGGATGTCTCTAGAGAGGGCAGAACACTTAGTACTGACTCTGGGTTACGTACAAGAAAATCAATTAAGGGAGGTAATGAACACAAGTGAAAAGAAGATGATACCCACTCTCTGATATCAGGCTTAGGGAAAGAGAGATACAAGTAGGTGTCTCAATTAGAATTGTGACCTTTTGCGGTGACTGGAGTAAGGAAGAATATCGGTGAAGGCAAAGAAACATTAAAACAATGGGCTTCACCGTAGTCAGTATTCAATAAAAAATATATTGTAATGAAGCACATCGAGTACAATGCTGTAGAGGGAAACCAGGAGAAAACAAGACGTAAGAAAATGTAAGTACTTTATAACACGGCTGAGTAAGTGACTGTGCGAACGCCTTGCTATAAGAAGGGCCTGTCAAATGGAAAGTACACTGCAGAAAAAAAGGAATTAAATTGGCTCTGATAGAAGCAGTGAGGAAAATGTTAGCAGATAAGGAATAGAATAGAACACGTGGAAAAGGCAGCTAAGGATATTGCATGTTGTACTTATAAAAAAATTAACAGACTATAAAAGGAGAAATGTTGACAGCGTTACATCAGTCGCAAGATATATTAACTTACAGTCGAAAAATAAAAGAACAGTTGCAAACTTGTTTCGACTATGATATTCAGATAAATATTCAACCCGTCGAGATGGCTGACGCGCGTTATCAAGTCGCTTCCTGCTTTGGTGAGGTGCGCCGGTCTTGGATGGAATCCGCCAGACGATTAACGACGGGAACCCATGTGCTGGCCACACTTAACGTGCATCTTAGGCGGTTTACCACATGTGAGTAACTGAATACCGGGCTTGTAACCACAAACCGCGTGTTACACTATTAACAAATATATCGATAATGTTCACACACTTTTCACATGCAGTGACGCTAGGCACAGTGGGAATAGAGGAAAGTCAGTCCTTAACGTTCCCTCGAAAAAGGTATCATAAAAGACGGAGTGTAAACTCAGATTATCGAAAGATGAGTAAGGAAATCGGCCGCACACTTTCAAAGGAACAATCCTTGAATTTGCCTTAAGAGTTTTAGGGAAATCACGGAAAACGTAAGTCCGGGTGGCCAGGCGGAAATTTCAACCGTCGTTCTCACGAATCAGAGTCCAGTTTGGTAACCACTGCGTCATTTCGTTCAGTGCTGACAGCTGACGTACACAAATTCCGCGGATGGAGGGACATGGGTGACGACAGGAATGCCATCCGGCCACCCACTATCATAAACATTGGCTAATATAATCATCAACATGCCGACCTCATGAAAATACTGGTTGAAGACCGAGAAAAAAAACGAGAACTTTGAGACCAAGCCTCGATGTTTCTGCCAGGTGCTGTGCATTTTTTGTTATGGTTCAAATGGCTCTGAGCACTGTGGGACTTAACTTCTAAGGTCATCAGTCCCCTAGAACTTAGAACTACTTAAACCTTACAAACCTAAGGACATGACACACAGCCATACCCGATGCAGAATTCGAACCTGCGACCGTAGCGGTCGCGCGGTTCCAGACTGTAGCGCCTAGAACCGCTCGGCCACCTCGGCCGGCATTTTTTCGTTTTGTTTTTTATCTTAAGTGGCTAGACCAAGGAGAATTTTTTAGAACCTAAATTTTTTTTAATGGTTTAAAATATTCGTCACATAGTCTTTTTATTAAGATTCGTTCTTGTAAAGCGTGTCATAAATGATAAAATAACGTAAAACCGCATTTAGTGCATAGGTCCTGTTAGTTTCGGATAGTACCACAGAGGGCAATAGTATCAACTAAACTACTATTCCCCACAAGGTATATCTTCGTAACATGATTTGGTTATGGTAAACAGTTTCAAAGCACGTGCTTCGTCTCCTTGTCATTTCGATTGTTTTTTATAGGAAGTAAAACGTTAGTGCTTGAAAACGGCAGACAGACGTATTTATACAAATACAAACTATTTCCAGTCGTGCGTACCGAGTGCGGTAGCGCAGTGGTAAGCGCACCGGACCCGCATTCGTGAGGACGACGATTGAAACATACGTCCGAGCAATCTGTGTGATTTGCCTAAAACGCTTAAGGAAAATGCCGGGATGGTTCCTTAGAAGGTCACAGCCAAGTTCCTTTTCGTCCTTCTCTAATTTGAGTTTGCGCTCCGTCTCTAATGACCTTTTTGTCGACTGTACGTTAGATACTGATCTCTTCTTCCTCCTTCGGCTCCCCCTCGTAGTCGTGCAAAAAACCAGTTGATAGTCAGGTAATCGATGTAATTTCATTAAAATGATCGTGTTGCGACATCAACGAAAAGAAAGGCCAGCTGTACGATGCTGACAGTATCGGTTATTAAACACAATATTAAATAACGCAAGCCGAAGCTCTAAACGCTTGTTTCATCTAAACGACATTTTTCAAATTAGTGGGAGCTGCAGCTCATGTAATATACATGAAAATTCATTATATCTTTTTGTAAATTGTGAGTCGGATTTCTTTCTGCTGTAGTACGTACGACATTTGTGACGTATTTTACTTTCTATGTTTGGTGCACGTTTTAATACCACGTTTTTGTTGTCAAAAATTGTCTTTTAATTAACAGTGCCGCCATATTCGTCAAAGTATTTTTTTAAATATTCCTACTTACTACGTTACACAATATTATCAGTTTAAAAGCAGGGTCCGAATTCCGAAATTTTGATCTAGGTTGAAATAAGTAGCGTTCTCACACCAGCCGCCTCGTACTCGGGGAGGGTATTTCTTCGAGGTCGTGTAGTCTCCTCTGGGTGCAAGATTTTTACTTAAAAAATGCGTAAAATGATCTTAAGAGTGATGTTTGCTACCGTCGTTAACGCCAGACATTTCCTCTATCTTTTGTAAAAAGCAGCAGTTATTAGCATTAACTGATGTAACTTGTGCCTTGTCAGCCACATAAAGGTTATCAGAGCCAGTTTTTATTTTGGCCGCCCTCTAGGTGTAGTTTGTACATGTTTCGTTCTGTCTTTCTCTCTTGTGAATACCGGCAGGAATTACCGTGCCAGATACGGGAACATTTATCAAATTGCCGCCATTTGTCTTGTACTTACGCACTTTGGGAACACACCGGTGGCGCAAATTCGCCACTGAATCAAATCCCAGCGGGGAACCGGCAGCGGACGCAGCTGTGGCTTCTCCACAGGCAGCGGACCACACCCCGCAGCTTCACAAACACGCACATACCACTCACCCTCACAGTGACCTAAAAGGCTTACACTTAGGTACGAAAGAACGGATTACTATGGGCATCGCAGTGGAAACACATTTTCGCATCTTGTTTTTTCCTTACCTGCAAAACTCAGGTGTAATCTGTTATCCCATTCTGCTACAATGCGACCGGAGGTACCCTTAGCTGTCAGTACGCCTTGATCATCGTCGTTTTGTGTTCTCTGCTGTCATGCTGAATACAGACACCAGCTATGGCAAATTACTGAAACTGTTTTAGTTTTATCATTAACTACAACAGTTACCACCGGGGAAAGCTGGAGATACTTCATCCTCGTCTTCTAAATCTAAAAATGGATAATAAACATTAATCAACACTTCAACGTGCGTGAAAGTAAGACAATTTACGTCTAGAAAAAACCTCGAGAAATTTGTTCAGGAACGGATGGCCGTTTCTCGATGTCTAATGGCCTCAATAGTTAGTCGATCGACCACGTTGTCACTAACACGATCGTTTGTGGTCATGACCTTACAACCCATCTATGAACTAAGTTCTCGACTTGTTTGCCCCGAAAAAATGAACAGTCATGTTTTCAACATTATCAGCAAAAGATATGGGACTGGAGGAATCTTGTGCATATCATGTAAATTAAAACAAGGATGAAATACCTCCAGTACAAACTATCGAAAATGTTTAACTTTTATCACACAGGACGTTTTCTCGTGCGAAAAACACCAAACGGCAGTTTACAGTCCTCACTGTAATTTTTCCATTCTTGCGGATGAAATGAATCATACTCATTTCCTCTACTAACCAAATCTGAAAATTATAAAGCCACTATTGTCTGCAGTGGTAAAATAATAATAGTACCGATACTGTTTCTCATCCCTCAAAGAAGTGGAACAGCTATTGTGTGAGGTGTTACGTAATATCCATTGGATCTCTGTTCAGAACAAGGGGTCGATTAGGTTGTCCAGGCAGCTGGAGGGTCTACATTATGTTAGCTACACGTGTACGTTGTTCTGTCTATTTCCTACCACATTTGCCTCGTGATGACTGGGAGTTGTGTGCTGTCCTTAGCTTAGTTAGGTTTAAGTAGTTCTAAGTTCTAGGGGACTGATGACCGTAGATGTTAAGTCCCATAGTGCTCAGAGCCTTTTGAACCTACCACATTTACCATAGCGAGTGTAAGAGGTAGCCTATAGATTAATGAAGTTCGGAGAAATCCTTAACAGCAGGTGTATTATACCAAATGCTCCTCACTGGCTTCAGTAACTGCCATAACAAGCATAAATTTTAGTAGAAGTTAATTAACTTCGGTGAATATTCAGGTGCCAAGAGGATTAAATAACTTATGATCGACATTTTTTTTTAAACTGCAGTTCCTTTCGAGAATTTTTTTAAACTAAAAGTTAAAACGTCGTTCAGTTGTTACTCTAAGAATTTCACAAAATTTAAACTATAAGCGTGCTCCGATCTGGCCATAAGGCGCTTTTTCATGTAATACGAAGTAACTTGCCGAACACGTCATCAGCGCGACAAAGGCTTCGTGACTGAACAACTGTTGGTGCTCCGGTCTTGAAGGCGATCGACATATACCGAAATTAAATTTTGGTGTAAAATATTGTCGTCCGTAACTCAAATAAATATAAAAACGTTCCTCGGATCGATGTTAACTTTATTGCGAAGTGTCACCACTACTCGTTGCCTTACAATCCACATTGCTCAATCGTCAGACAGTTCATACCGGCTGTGGAATCGAAATTAGGGAAGAAGTAAAGATTGCTGGAAGTAAATTAAGGTCCGACAATTCATCTTATGTATCAGCAGCTTGGGAACAATTTGGTCGATATCACTGAACTATATTTCAACGGTTCATTTCATTGTGGCCATTGCAGCACAATGAATTCTACTGCAAGCGTTATTAGTCACACGGCTTCAGTATTACGAGAACCTTGTGAATATGGAAACCAGTCATCATCTCATTAAGAGTAATCCGATAATTTTCGTGGATACATCACAGAGATCTCTTTTACTGTCGTCGCTTCCACAATCTTTCGTTTGTGATCGTTTCACTGTTAGTGAGCCTTCACTTATAAACGTTTACAGATAGCGATCTTGGCAATTCGTCACATTGTGGCACGGTTTCTCATTTTAGGAAGCGCGTTTTGCATGGTCCTTATTATAAGCAAATCTGATTCTATAATCTATTGGTACGATATATGTCGGAACAGCTGGAAGGACCGAGCGACGTGACACAGTGATTAGCACTCTGGACTCACATTCGGGAGAGCAACCGTTCAATCCCATGTCCGGCCATCCTGATTTAGATTCCTCGTGATTTCCTTAAATCACTTCAGGCAAATGGTTCCTTTGAAAGGGCTCAGTCTGCTTTCCGCAGTGCTGCGGGGAGGACGTCCTGTTTACGTCCCGTCCGCACGGTCACGATTGTCCGTAGTTGCTTACTATTTCGTCTCCGCTAGTTTTAGAGTCCATCACTACCGACGTAATATGGCGCATTCATACGGACAAACCACCATCAAGATCAGGTTTCAACCCGAACCTGCAAGTCCGCGAGCTTTTGAAGTGGAGCGTTTTCTACGTGACGACGTTAAAATTGATCCGCAGGACATTATTGGTATCCGTCTCTCTGTCACGAGCAGTGCTGTCTACTTCAAGTTAGTAAGTGACGAGGTATGCCACAGAATCGTGCGCGCACATGCGAACGATCTTAAATTCAAACATTCTGATGGTCAGATTTCTGCAGACTCTATCGATCACGTGGGACTTGCCCTCCGTACAATACGAGTCTTCGAACTCCCGTTCGAAGTACCACAGGACGTAGTCACAGCGGCTTTCCAGACTTACGGCAAAGTGGTCAGCCACATGGCCGGAAAATTGACCACATTTACAACGTATCCGGTTCTTAACGGGGTACCACAGATCAAAATTGAACTGACAAAACATGTACCATCCTATATTTTCATCCTCGGCTGTAGGGTGATCATTATGTATGACGGACAGCCACGCACTTGCTGCGGTTGTGGCCAAGCAGGGCACGTCATGTCGGATTGTCTCCGACGACTGCTTGTTCAATACCGACAGGTGAATGTATGACTTCTTCTACGGTGACGACCCTTCTTATCCCGGTGTTGCAGGGGCGGCCACCCTTTCCGATGCTGACCACATTCGTCCGATAGCCGCCCCAGATAGCGCGGCCAAGCAGGATTCTGCAGTACTGGATCCAGCCACTACAACGGTGCCCCCTCCCGAGGACAATGACGGGATGAACATTGATCCACGGATTGTGCAGACCGCGGCTTCTCTTGCAGACACCGGAGCAGCTGAAATCACAATCCCGCAGTATCCCACATTCGGATACTGAAATACACGTCCATAAACAGCGATCCCCGCGGAAACACAAGAGACGGCGGCGTGCTCCATTGGAGTGCTTGCAGCGAATGTCTGACACGGACTATGGACAATCCGACGACGGTACCAGCGGTACAGAGGCAGCAGTAACATAGCATCCAACAAATCTCCATGGTGATGGCTTCAGTCACTCCGATCCCACAGAACAGCGGGATCACATGCAGACAGCCGTTGCTGATTACCAGCCAGTAGCGCCGAAAGTATCTGCGCCGAGTGGCGCAGCAGCCACCAACAGCCACCAACAGCCGATGGTATATCATGCTGACTGGGCGGACGACGGTTAGGAAAACTCCTAGCCCATCGAGTCGGACGACACGCAGGGGAATTCACCCCACCAGTATTGATCCGTTTCCACCATCAGTGCGATGAGGCAGCCTGACGTCACGTCCACACACCCATTTCAAGTGTGTTGAAGGCCAACGCGGGTACTATGGTTAGACTTCAAACTTATCGTGTTGCGACTATAGACATCCTTGTTTCAGGATACGTTGAATTCTGCTTCCATTGATATCGCTCTTCTTCAAGTGGTGTACGTCAACGACTTCCCAGGAATGTACGGTTATGGCGCATATCTCTCTCCAGCTTCCCCCACAGGCAACGGTGTCGCTGTACATCTTCGGGAAGTGATAGTAGCGGACGTTATCCTCTTTCTGCTCGGGGAAAGAGGAATGCCACTCACAGTACTGGGTGTCTGAATTATCAATATCTACGCACCTTCCGGGATGGACAAACGTCGCGAACGTTCACAAATCTTTGCGCTCTTCCAAGGCCGCCACGACCATCTGGTGTTTGGAGGTGACTGCAATTGCGTACTGGCACCCAGAGACCAACTCCCGTTCTACGTGCCTCGTACTCGAAATGCTGATCCGAGACCTGCAGATGGTGGACACTTGGAACATCTTCACAGCCACCGACCGGGATTCCCACACTTCACGAGTTCACTCTCTTCCAGTATCATCGACCGGACATATGTCTCACAGGAAGCGGAACTGTGCCCTGCAGCTTTCTCGGGCCAATCAGCTTACGGCGGAACAAGTATGGAAAAGCCGCTGCCCGTGGAAATTAAACGTCGCTCACCTGTCGTACCCGCCAAGCCGTTGAGGATACCTAGCATTCGTGTGAAAATCGCCTCCGTGTATGTGGCAAAACGATCTGCTGGTGGCTGCACTGCGCCAAACCGGCACTGAGGCGAACGTTGTTAACTACGGTCGCAACCACGGCGCTTGGCGTAGTCACACACTCGATTTATGCGTCAGGGTAATGCGACACTGCGATGCTATGCGCCGTCTCCGGAATAACAAACGGCAGTTCACTGTGCTAAGGCTCAGAGGGGGTGGTCATCCGCTAGAGGACGCCCGTCGATGTTCCACGTACTTCGTGAACGTAAACGACGCCAAAGTGCGCTGATACGCTTCATTGACAGCGAGGTCGGTCGTCGCCTCACCACGCAACAAGACATAAGCACAGCGTTCTACGATCATTATTCCCACATCTATTGAGATCAGGCTCCAGATTCGACAGTACTGGAGGACGTCTCTCAGATGATTTACGTCACTATCACTATGGCAATGGAAGCGGCTTCGATGGATGAAATTACGGAAGAAGAAGTGATCGACGCCATTAGAAAAGAAGCCGTTAACAAGTCTCCAGCTGCTGATGGCCCCCATTAAAATTTCACAGGACTTTTCAATATGTATTAAACACCCGATGGACGCACATCTGTTGTGAACTAGTATCCCCAAATGTGACGCTCCCTGCGGTCCTCGTAGAAAGGATAATTATCCCTATTCACAAACCGTCCGGTGGCTCACGGAAGCAGGACTTCCACCCGCTGACGCTACTGAATTGCGACTTTAAGATCTTTTCTCGACTGTTGACGGCGCGGATACACCAGACCTTACAACACGTCATCTCACCTGATCAAACGTCATTAGGAGGCAACAATAACATTCAAACAGCACTCAGTGATTATCGTGACTTGATATCACCGGCGAGGGCATGTCGTCCGAAGGGTGCGCTGACGGCAATCGATTTCAGTTAAGCTTTCGATAGCGTGAACCACTTCAATTTAGAAGCGGTCCTCCAACATATGCGATATCCATAGCCATTTGTCACTGTCCGTGATGCGACTACTCCGTGGCGCGACATCCAAGGTGATCGCCAACGGCAGACCTACGCAGCCCCTCACCATTTCTCGATTGATACGCCAAGGACACGGTCCACTTTACTTTACGCTATGGAACCAATCTTATGCGGCCTGCGCCAACGACTAACGGGATGGTGTTACGAGGTCACTCTTTCCGATGTAAGGCATACGCTGACGACCTGGTAATTGTCATGCACAACGGTGACGACATTTCAGCGAACTGAATTGCACAGCCACATGTAGCATGGCCACTGGTAGTCGTATCATCGTGGCAAACTTAGTGACAATGAATATCTGGGTCGGAATGCCTGAGCTCGTGGTCTCGCGGTCGCGTTATCGCTTTCCGAGCACGGGGTCCCGGGTTCGAATCCCGGCTGGGCCAGGGACTTTCTCTGCCTCGAGATGACTGGGTGTTTGTGTTGTCCTCATCATTTCATCATCATTCTTGAAAGTGGCCAGTTTGGATTGAGCAGAGTTTGAGAATTTGTACAGGCGCTGATAACCACACACTTGAACGCCCCACAAACCAAACATCATCATCATCGGACCCTGAGGAACGCGTCACCCCCTTACAGCTCACTTTGAAATGCCCCGGCATTGATTTCACAGACGATACACGATGAACCGCGGCTTACAACATTCGATGGCTGGGATAACCAACAACTGCGTACGAGCACTGGACATCGCCCAACGGACCCAGTATGTCAACAAACATTTAGCGTCACCCATTCCACCCAGATACTATCTATTCCGGTGATGTTAGCTCGCCGTATACTGGCGGCGTTTATGTCCTTTCTGAGTTCAGGTATGCTTTTTAAGATCAAACATAAGACTCTCACCTTTTCCCCGGATCGCAGAGGGCTTGGCCTTTATCACGTTCATGACAGAGCGGTTTGCGAGCACGTTAGTCAAACTATGACACCACTGTCGGGACAGTCTGACGAGTTTGTTATTGGAAGGACTAGCGCCACCCTCCCTCTCGCCACCTGTGCCGATGCACCAAGTCCCCTCCTCACTCTTCTACATCAGTGTCTTTTACCTTGAACTCAGTTACGTTCGACTTGCCTTACCAGCGAATCGACTGGCGACGGCAGGAACGGTTTATCGTGTCCAGCAGCATGGACAACCCGATAACATCGTGGAGAGGAAGCACCCAAACGTTAACTGCCGAGTAGTGTGGAAGACAATTCACCACGTAACACTGGACACCTCCGTCACGGCGATGTGGTATATCACTGTCAACGGTAAGCAGATGACTAAATCAAGGCTACATGCGATCCATATTGTTGACTCACCCACGTGAACGAACTGTGTTGTTCAAGACAACGATGAACACAGTCTCAGCTGTGGCGAGTCTCCGGCAGTGTGGCACTTCATGAAGCATACGTCAGAATACTTCCTTTGAGTGACGGAGAATCACATCGAACCAAAGACTATATTATTCCCGGATGATAAGTATTACCCACGCACCGAAACTAATGCAGTGACGTGGCTTAATGAACATGCAGTGCATTATTTGTTTCAAGACGGCAATAAGGACACTTTAGACTTGTGGAACTATTTGCAGGAACGACATTGCAAGATCCTCCGTAACACAAAGTATCGACGATATCCAGAATGAGATATTCACTCTGCAGCGGACTGTGCGCTGATATGAAACTTGCTGGCAGATTAAAAAGCTGTGGGGACGGGGCGTGAGTCGTACTTGAGTAACTCAGATGGTAGAGCACTTGCCCGCGAAAGGCAAAGGTCCTGAGTTCGAGTCTCGGTCCGGGACACAGTCTTAATCAGCCAGGAAGTTTCATATCGACAATATTTTTCCAATTATTTGTGGAATGCGACGCTCCAAGCAGCTCGAAGATCACGGTTAAGACAAGCTAAAATTACAAGACGATGATAGAGCACTACGCGGTACAAAGTGGACTCTGCCTTGGTAACTGCGAGAAGTCATACCTGGATGTTAAGGCGATGGAGTGTTTCGGCGTCACCCCCTTTCCTCCTATTGCCCCCAGTGCGAAAGGTTCTTCGCGGTTTCCGTTTTCCAGCGGGTGCAAAAATAGTAGCGAATAATGGTAGTACGGATTCCAGCCTTAGGTTTTTTTAATGGCTTCCTTATCGTCACACTTTGCTCTCTTTCTTTTTGCACTTTGCTGCAACTATGAGTATGTTTTCAGTTATGTGCGTCACCTGTTCGACGCAACGAGTGTCCTTATTTGTTTCAGTTACTTACAGCTTAAAAAACATTAATTTTATACTGTTGGCCATTAAATTTGCTACCACGAAGATAACGTGCTACAGACGCGAAATCTAGCTGACAGGAAGACGATGCTGTGATATGCAAATGATTAGCTTTTCAGAGCATTCACACAAGGTTGGCCCCGGTGGTGACACCTACAACGTGCTGGCATGAGGAAGGTTTCCAACCGATTTCTCATACACAAACAGCAGTTGACCGGCGTTGCCTATGAAACGTTGTTGTGATGCCTCGTGTAAGGAGAAGAAATGCATACCAAATCGTTTCCGACATTGATAAAGGTCGGATTGTAGTCTGTCGCGATTGCGGTTTATCGTATCGCGACATTGCTGCTCGCCTTGGTCGAGATCCAATGACTGTTAGCAGAATATGGAATCGGTGGGTTCAGGAGGGTCATACGGAACGCCGTGCTGAATCCTAACGGCCTCGTATCACTAGCAGTCGAGATGACAGGCATCTTATCCGCATGGCTGTAACGGATCGTGCAGCCACGTCTCGATCCCTGAGTCAGCATATGAGGCCGTTTGTAAGACAAGAACCATCTGCGCGAACTGTTCGCAGCAGCATGGACTATCAGCTCGGAGACCATGGCTACAGTTATGACGCTGTATCACAGACAGGAGCGCATGAGATCGTGTAATCAACGAGGAACCTGGGTGCACGTATGGCAAAATGTCATTTTTTCGGATGAATCCAGGTTCTGTTTACGGCATCATGATGGCCGCATCCGTGTTTGGCAACATCGCGGTGAACGCACATTGGAAGCGTGTATTCATCGTAGCCATACTGGCATACCACCCGTCGTGATGGTATGGGGTGCCATTGGCTACACGTCTCGGTCACCTCTTGTTCGTATTGACAGCACTTTGAACAGTGGACTATACATTTCAGATGTGTTACCACCCGTGGCTCTACCCTTCATTCGATCCCTGCCGAACCCTACATTTCAGTGGGATAATGCACGACCGCATGTTGCAGGACCTGTAAGGGCCTTTCTGGATACAGAAAATGATCGACTGCTGACTTGGCCAGCACATTCTCCAGATCTCTCACTAACTGAACACGTCTGGTCAATGGTGGCCGAGCAACTGGCTCGTTACAATACGCCAGTCACTACTCTTGTTGAACTGTGATATCGTGTTGAAGCTGCATGGGCAGCTGTACCTGTACACGCCATCCAAGCTCCGTTTGACTCTATGCCCAGGTGTATCAAGGCCGTTATTGCGGCCGGAGGTGGTTGTTCTGGATACTGATTTTTCAGTATCCAGGCACCCAAACTGTGTGAAAATGTAATCACATGTCAGTTCTAGTATAATATATTTGTCCAATGAATACTCGTTTACCATCTGCATTTCTTCTTGGTGTAGCAATTTTAATGGCCTGTAGTGTAAAAACCAAGTAACTAACTACAAACAAATGTAAATAAACATTCAAACTAATAAAACCATTGCATCCCTTGTACCATGGGAAGGAGGAGACATTGTGGCCAGGACTCGGGTTGCGACCTCTGCCCGCCTTGCCTCCACCACCCCATGACCTGATTCATTTCCCATCAAAAAAGAAAAAAAAAAAAATAACATAAAAACGGGCACGGGAGACTTCTTTCCCTAAACGATGCGACTTATGACCTCGCTGTTTGGTCCCTTCCCACGAAACAGTCAGCCAACAGCTGTAGGAAATATTGCAGTCACTGCAATTACTTCTTACTTTAAGCTTAATCAAGATTTTTGTCTGCTCGATGATCTTCCATTACACTGTGAACAAAGAGAACAATTACAAATATAAAAAAAAGTTTTGCATCAACTCGGTTCCGAGAGATCCGGAACATGTACAGAAACCTGGAATAGAGATCAAATCATGAACATTCTGCTCTTTTTATTGCTCATGAAAGGCACACATTACATGTCGTGCCTCTATAAAGCGAGAGGTAGTGGTCCAGACTAATGTACACACCTTTACCTCTAACTCCCAGTAGCACGTCCTCTTGCGTTGATGCATGCCTCTATTCGTCGCGGCATACTATCCACAAGTTCATCAAGGCGCTGTTAGTCGAGATTGTCCTACTCCTCAACAGCAATTCGGCGTAGATGCCTCAGAGTGGTAGGTGCTCACATCGTCCATAAACATCCTTTTTCAATCCATCCCAGGCATGTTCGATATGGTTCATGTCAGGAGAACATGCTGGACACTCTAGTGGAGCGACGTCGTTATCCTGAAAGAAGTCATTCGAAAGATGTGCGTGATGGAGGCGTGAATTGTCATCCAAGAAGACGAATGCCTCGCCAATATGCTGCCGATATGGTTGCACTATCGGTTGAAGATTGGAATTTACGTATCGTACAGCCATTACGGTGCCTTCCGTGACCACCAGCGGCGTACGTCGGTCCAACATAATCCCACCCCAAAACAGCAGGGAACCTCCACCTTGCTGCAGTCATTGGACAGTGTGTCTAAGTCGCTCAGCCTGACCAGGTTGCCCCCAAACACGTCTCCGATGATTTTCTGGCTGAACGCATATGCGACAGTCATCGATGAAGAGAACGTGATGCTTATTTTGAACGGTCCATTCGACATGCTGTTGGGCCCATGTGTCCGCGCTGCACGCTGTCGTGGTTGCAAAGATGGATCTCGCCATGGACGTCGGGAATGAAGCTGTACATCATGCAGCCCATTGTGCCCAGTTTGAGTCGTAACACGACGTCTTCTTGCTGCACGAGAAACATTATTCAACATGGTGGCGTTGCTGCCAGGGTTCCTCCGAGCCATAATCCGTAGGTAGCGGTCATCCATTGCTGTAGGAGCCCTTGGGAGGCCTGAGTGAGGCATGTCATCAACAGTTCCTGCCTCTCTGTACCTTTCCATGACCGAACAATGTTACTTGTTAAAATCGTTCGAGTGAACTGTAGTCAGTTGAAATGCTGTAACATCTAGCTTCAAATAAAACAGAAACTATTTTGAAAAAGAATATGTTTTATTGTATTACTGTACAGATTTCTGTGACCTTTGTGATTGTTAAAAGAAGATAAAAATGTCTGCCGCACCATTTTCCTCTTCACAGTTGTAGAGGACTCGACGTTTCGAGAGATGACTCTTAGGATTCGTCTGGTGTTCCTGGGTTCTTGAATACAAATGTGCACCCGAAGAATGGTCTCAGCGTAGGTGTCGAAACGTCAGTGTTCTACAATTTCGCAGATGAATATGACATGACCAAACTCTTAGAAGTAAAGCACAGGTACGAAAATTGTTATCCGCAAAATTGTTGTGTTCTGCGCCTTTCGCGTAAGCAGTCGCGATGTAAAATCTCAGTTGAATTTAAAATCTAATTATAACCGATTCAAGGAAACCTTAGTTCGAGGTTGATCTAACAACAGTGCTGGAACAGTAAACCTCGTCGTCTATCCACAACGATAATGGGTAATGAAAGGCTTAGCTGCAATTCCGTGAAGCGTAAATAAATTTTTAGAGGTTCGGGGGAGGGAAAGTTAGAAGCCCGGTGCATACATCAACGATGCTGAAAAATTTGTTTTCATACAGCTCTTGACCTTTTAGAGCCAGGGGCGAACAGAAAATGCTGGAAGTAAGTCTCAGGCCTAAACATCGAGGTCTGCTGTATGTCTCTTTTATAAATACCATGCAAAGTGATTGCTTTCGTAAAAAGATGTCTTTACTTCTCAGCGTTAGGGGTAATTATCATAGCTCCTTATCGAATTAAATTCATCGCTGATTCACTATACCATGTTCTGTATACCATATCCACTATACGACCATCTGTCCCAACTTTTGAAATATTTAACTAATGCGACAGGGAAAAATAAACCGCTGAATAAACAAATAGAACCTTTGTTTCCTCAGTGTGTTGCCAACTACACTCCTGGGAAACTGAAATAAGAACACCGTGAATTCATTGTCCCAGGAAGGGGAAACTTTATTGACACATTCCTGGGGTCAGATACATCACATGATCACACTGACAGAACCACAGGCACATAGACACAGGCAACAGAGCATGCACAATGTCGGCACTAGTACAGTGTATATCCACCTTTTGCAGCAATGCAGGCTGCTATTCTCCCTTGGAGACGATCGTAGAGATGCTGGATGTAGTCCTGTGTAACGGCTTGCCATGCCATTTCCACCTGGCGCCTCAGTTGGACCAGCGTTCGTGCTGGACGTGCAGACCGCGTGAGACGACGCTTCATCCAGTCCCAAACATGCTCAATGGGGGACAGATCCGGAGAACTTGCTGGCCAGGGTAGTTGACTTACACCTTCTAGAGCACGTTGGGTGGCACGGGATACATGCGGACGTGCATTGTCCTGTTGGAACAGCAAGTTCCCTTGCCGGTCTAGGAATGATAGAACGATGGGTTCGATGACGGTTTGGATGTACCGTGCACTATTCAGTGTCCCCTCGACGATCACCAGTGGTGTACGGCCAGTGTAGGAGATCGCTCCCCACACCATGATGCCGGGTGTTGGCCCTGTGTGCCTCGGTCGTATGCAGTCCTGATTGTGGCGCTCACCTGCACGGCGCCAAACACGCATACGACCATCATTGGCACCAAGGCAGAAGCGACTCTCATCGCTGAAGACGACACGTCTCCATTCGTCCCTCCATTCACGCCTGTCGCGATACCACCGGAGGCAGGCTGCACGATGTTGGGGCGTGAGCGGAAGACGGCCTAACGGTGTGCGGGACCGTAGCCCAGCTTCATGGAGACGGTTGCGAATGGTAATCGCCGGTACCCCAGGAGCAACAGTGTCCCTAATTTGGGTGAAGTGGCGGTGCGGTCCCCTACGGCACTGCGTAGGATCCTACGGTCTTGGCGTGCATCCGTGCGTCGCTGCGGTCCGGTCCCAGGTCGACGGGCATGTGCACCTTCCGCCGACCACTGGCGACAACATCGATGTACTGTGGAGACCTCACGCCCCACGTGTTGAGCAATTCGGCGGTACGTCCACCCGGCCTCCCGCATGTCCACTGTACGCCCTAGCTCAAAGTCCGTCAACTGCACATACGGTTCACGTCCACGCTGTCGCGGCATGCTACCAGTGTTAAAGACTGCGATGGAGCTCCGTATGCCACGGCAACCTGGCTGACACTGACGGCGGCGGTGCACAAATGCTGCACAGCTAGCGCCATTCAGCGGCCAACACCGCGGTTCCTGGTGTGTCCGCTGTGCCGTGCGTGTGATCATTGCTTGTACAGCCCTCTCGCAGTGTCCGGAGCAAGTATGGTGGGTCTGACACACCGGTGTCAATGTGTTCTTTTTTCCATTTCCAGGAGTGTAGTTGCTGTAAACTATCTCTATTCTTCCTTTTACTATTTCTCTAATATTTCCCCTGTAAATATCCCATAAAAAGATCATAAGAATCACATTATAAATCGTTCAGGAATCAACTCCTTACTGTATGTCATTATTGATGCCTGTTTAAAATATTTGTCACGTACATTTTTCTGTGTACAATCATCTGTTGTTTATCCATTTGGAAGCGGTACCAATAGATTTGATACATGAAAAATTAATACTGTTTGCATTATACGATTTCTGTCCCTCATACTGCGTGCACAAAATACAATTTCATGTACTGGTCACAGTACTATTTGTGTTCACTTCAAACGGACATTGTGCTGTGTGAGGCTCATACCGCGTTTATTTCTTAGGCGTGGCCCTATTTTACACTGCTATGACAGAGTGAGTTAGTGTTATTAACGTCCACTTTGCATTTTATATGTTTCTCGGACGCATGGATTAGACATCCAGTTAATGTTCTGTCAATTTTCCATTTTATACGGCTCTATGGCGGATGCGTTACATCTTGGAGTACGTTTCTACCATCAGATGACGGTTCAAAAGCTTCATCGATATTAAATAATTTAGCAAGCAACACGGTTTCTATTCTGAAAGAATTTCACGTAATAATTTGAAGAATATCAGCTATGTACGTTATACTTGTGCTGACATATTTAATCGTATCTAGGTCATACATAACGCAAATTTTAACAAAACCCTTTCGGAAGATAGACGCAGAGGTGCAGCAATTGCAAATTCAACGAACAAATTAATTTATAAGTTCGCTGTTGCAGCTACACCGTAGCAAAGTATTACATGAAAGTTGTACACATAATGTACGCAGTAAGTAATGTCACATGTTAAGCACAATACGGCCATGTTAACACCAGACACGGTAAAAAAAAAAAAAAAAAAAAAAAAGAAACTCCTGAATAACTTCAGATATCTGATCAGATGAATTACAGGAAGAGCCATATAAATAGAAATAGGTTACCAGTGAACAAGAGACATTGACAAAAAGAAAAAAAGATTTACAAAATTTGTCATTACAAGTGTCATAAAACCGGATGTCCATATGCATCCTAGTGTCTTACCCTCTCTCTCTCGCTGAGAGGTATTTACCAGGTCATTAGAAACAAAAGGAAGAAAGAGCTTACGCAGTAAACGAGATCCCTATAACAACACTGGGATGTATGTTAGAGTACTGAAATAACAAATTCTAACACCATTCATAAACGAGTTCATTTTGATAGTCATGTACGAATAATTGATGATTCGAAAGGGACCCAACGCATCTTCAACATCTTTGACTCGAAACATGGTCATGCACACGGAAAGATATGCGGACGAAATGAGCATAAAATAGAAAGATGGAGAAACCGTGTCGTTTTTAGAACAGCTGTAGTGATGTTTCGACTTTCCGAGACGAAAATCGAATAAATGGTAACACATGGTCAGATGATCGCCCAGAAAGACACAATTCACTCATGGAAAAACTTCTGGCTTTTAAGAGGAACGAATAACATGTTACGTTCATGATGGTTGTAGGCTTATTGTGGAAGACTGACTAAATAAACGAAATAAAAATAATTGTATCCCTACAAGTAGCAGTGGAAATCATATTTCGCATTAGTATAAGTCATAGCCATATGTTGGAATGTTGGTACCGGAGAGTCATGATTTTTTCTTATAATTCTGTGGTCAGTGGTTGAAATTACACTAACTACGAAAAATTTGTAAAACATTGCTTCACAATTGCTTTCGTTTGCCTATTCTCGTTGTAAACATTTACCGTGTCGACACTGAAGAAACCATTCTAATACCCTTTGTTGAATTTTCCTTCCCTTTTAGTAACGTTTAAAGCTTATGGCGCTGATTTTTTAGGCACTGTGATGGTCCATATCTAGATTGGATGTGTCCACCACGTAAATGTCGTCGGTTTAGTTATCGGGCACCCATAACGTGATTTTAAGTGGTTTACATTAGGGTTTTAGACAAATGTCCGGCTCTTCCTGAATTATTATGTGCTAAACATACCACTTAACTATTTACAACTCAAAATTATCCACAATGAAGGTTACACAATTCACTGACGAAGCGCATTACTTCCTCTATCAACAGTATCAACTGACGCTAAACAAAGATGCCGGTAGGAATAGCATACAGCCTCAGAAGATTTTACGTATTACGAACAATGTGGAATTATTAGAATCTGAGGTTACGGAAATTTCGTAGCAACTATAAGTGCCCGACATATATGGGGCAGACAGAACAATCGCTTCGTCTTTGGCACGTGCAAATAACGAATAGTTGCTACAATACTGCATTTGTTTTAATATCCCTTTACTACAGAACTATAATAGCAAGTTAATGTTACGTATCTACATGGATTTATGACAGTGTTCGTGTAGCTAATCTGTTTTAAGTAATTTTAAGCCATTTGTCTCCAAAACATAACTTTTTTATACGAGAGAATATAGTTTCGAGAGCAGTTTCTGAACACGGATGCATTTAACAGTTCTAATTAGTTTTTGACAGGTAAAATAAGTTCTCTAATCCAAATCAAACAGATAATTTTGAAATATATGTACATAATATGTTGTTAGGTACGACGCTAGTTTCAGAACTGAATAAAACGAATATTTCGTGCCGTACACGTTATGTATTTATTATTTGAAAGGCTTCATAACTAGGAAATATCGTAGAAACTGCCCTCCAGGTGTTCTTGTTTCGCTGTTAGAGCCATACGAAATTTGTTTTGCACAGCACTAGGATATAACCTCTCATTTTTTTATGTTTTGTATGTTGTTATGGATGTTCTTGAAAATGTTGGGCTTGATGATGATGCCTTTCAAGTAATATAGTAGAGGTGTGTATGAGACAGAAAATTCGTTATAGTCAGTTGTAATTAGACGAACCTACAGCAATTACTGGCACGTAGCTCAGGACGAAAGTACTAGAAAAGTTAAAGAATGATTAATTATTTTAAACTTATGAGGCTCGTTTGATAAAATGGAACATTCTATCATTAACCCACTTATTGACAGAATCGGTCTTTTTCGACAGTTTGTGTAGAGTTCTTTGAAATGAGATATTAACATATTTATGTATCTCTCCCTCATAATAACATTTTCTAACTGAAATTGTAAGTAGGCTGTTTATGTTTTCTCTATGTAAGTAGGCTGTTTATGTTTTCTTATTGGCAACGTTACGTAGCGCTCAATATGAAAATCACTGGCTGTGCTGTGTACAGTCTGTGGCTAGTTTGCATTGTTGTCTGCCATTGTAGTGTTGGGCAGCGGCAGCTGGCTGTGAACAGCGCGTAGCGTTGCGCAGTTGGAGGTGAGCCGCCAGCAGTGGTGGATGTGGGGAGAGAGATGGCGGAGTTTTGAAATTTGTCATGAACTGCTATATTTATATATGATGATATCAAGGTAAATACATTGTTTGTTCTCTATTAATATCTTTCATTTGCTAACTATCCCTATCAGTAGTTAGTGCCTTCAGTAGTTTGAATCTTTTATTTAGCTGGCAGTAGTGGCGCTCGCTGTATTGCAGTAGCTTGAGCAGCGAAGATTTTTGTGAGGTAAGTGATTTGTGAAAGGTATAGTTTAATGTTTGTCAGGGCCATTCTTTAGTAGGGAGTTTTGAAAGTCAGATTGCGTTGCGCTAAAAATATTGTGTGTCAGTTTAAGCACAGTCGTATATAAATTGTTCTAAGGGGACGTTTCAAAATGTCTATCACCTAAAGATTATTTCTCTAATCATATCAATGCAATGAGAAAACCAGCTTCTATAGTATTGGGTCCCTGTCAACATAATAACATGTCATAACTCCTATTTGGAACACTCTTAAAGCAGAAATTTATTACATAATGTTCAACCAATGTATCAATCACTTATTTCAAAATATCTCAAAAAAAATAATGGAATTGGCCAGTATTTATTTTCTTCCAACAGTAAATATTCCGTTCAGATTATGCAGTTTAAAAAGTGCAGCCATTCTTTAACTGTAGTAGTGATTTTACTCATATTTTCGGTCTTGAATTATTTTTATTACTAAGGTCATTTTTATAATTAGATTAAAAATTACTGACGCTCAAATATTTTTGGGAGTTAGGAATATGACCCTAGCGCACGTTACGTGCCTAAGGTCGATAATTGTGTCGGACCACGTGAATATTAAATTCTACAAATGTATTCGATCACAGCAAAGGAGATACTGATTGATGGATTTTTCACAAATCGGATGAAATAGTACATAGTTTGTAGGCGACGATGCGCTGAGATGCGGTGGTGATGGCTGTTGCGCAAGACTATTTAAGAATACGAGTTGCTGTTACATAATTCTTCCTTCCATAATCAAACTCCACAGAGCACTGCAGACGCATTACAAGTTGCAGTAAGCTGATTTTGAGTCCGTCCGAGGGTTATTTCGAGTAAAATAACAGGTAATGTAGTCTCAGTTCCACTCTAAGCTGCCAGACGGCTTCCACTTGATGAATCGACAGTGCGCTTTTGGCGAAAACTTGGCACAAAAGTCGAACCATCTACAAAATCGTTTCAATTACCCGGCTTCCGGTGAGATGTAGCGTCAAGTCACTCTTCACGCCTCCAACTAAAACTATGCTGCCCACGTGGCTGGTTAAAGTTAAGGTAGGCCGCAGGAAGTACTGGTGTTCAAGAAATATCCTGTCAGTATGGACAGTATTACCTCAGGAGGACCGAGCGCAACTACGCAGTACTGCGTAACAGACGGTAAGTGACCATCAACTGCCTTCAGCAACACCTCTACCGCCATGGAAGCTGAAGTTTTCTGTAATAGCTAAATGAACGATGCTATAGAGATCAAAATACCTGAAGATATCTCATTAAAGAGGGCGGCTAGTAGCTGAGAACATCGTGGAACACTATAATCGTGAAATGAAAGCGCGCTCGCGATAATCGCGGGACGACAACGTTACATTATTTGGCCGACGTCACAGCCTGTAACAAGTACGCTTAAGGGTGAGAGGTCTGCTACTACAAGACTGCTCGCTGCACATGTTTAGCAGGTCATCACATTGTATTCACGTAAGGAAATACACTTTAACGTACTCCAGCCTTTAAGTGTTTTCCCTTGACTGTATTGTCCTAAGATTAAATTACAAACGTTTCTAACCAACATTTTTAGCATTCCTTGGTTCTGAGGATAGATGTCCACAGAAATTTAACCAGAGTGAGAGGAAAGACTCTAAAATTATGTTATACAGAAATTGCTAAATCCATGGTAGTACTGGAATCACGGGAAATCCAGCAGCCCCTCCCGCCGGAGGTTCGAGTCCTCCCTTGGGCACTGGTGTGTGTGTTGTTCTTAGTATAAGGTATTTTGACTAGCGTGTGAGTCCAGGCACCGATGACCTGAGCAGTGCAGTCCCTTAGGAATTCACACACAAATCTAGCAGCTCATGAGAATTGAGTAATGAATAAAAACTCTGGGCGCTCGATTTCAGTGGATGTCCAAGTTCCCAGTTGCCCCTTTCCCCTCCCTCCCCCCCTCCCCGCCGACCCATCCGCCCACCACCCACTTTAGGGCCAATAGTTGTAAGGAAAATTTCTTAACAGGAAAACCAGTCCAAAAACCTCAGTGTCAGAATTTGTGGTATTTGGCTGAGAAATTCCTTACTTTAGCATGGCTCGTTACCTAAGCAACTCCATCAACGTAGAGAATGAAAGACAGTCACAAGGAATTCAGCTACCACTTGTCAATGTCCGACGAAGACGCGGTCGAAACTTTGTGATCGTTCAACCACTTGAATTGGTTGGAAGGCTGAGAAATTATTTAGTTATATCGCCGACATATCATGATATACAATTTGATCGACTATTCCACACAGGAGAGAAGCTCAGTAGCTCGGTACGGGCTTTTGTTAAAGTTTCGAGAACATACCTTCACCGAAGAGTCAAGCAGTATACTGCTCCCTCCTACGTATATCTCGCGAAGAGACCATGAGGATAAAATCAGAGGGATTAGAGCCCACACAGAAGTATACCGACAATCCTTCTTTCCACGAACAATACGAGACTGGAATAGAAGGGAGAACTGATAGAGGTACTCAGCGTATCCTCTGCCACATACCGTCAGGTGGCTTGCGGTGTGTGGATGTAGATGTAGATGTAGATTGTGTCTAACCTTACGTAAACGTGCCACATCACATCTTGAGTAATCACATAAAAATTCGTTACCGATTAATCTGGTTTTGTAACAACTCTGCGTGATTGCCAGGTATCATCTTTTATTCATTTTAGAGGCAGTGCTCAAAATAGAACGAGTTTCCTGGGCAGCATCATGACATTTGAAATCATGGAGGTTTCGTTTGAAGTGCCGTTTAACTTTACCGTTTTTATTCTTAATAAACATTCAGCCACTCCACATTCAATATTGCAAATTTCCACGGCAAAACAGTAATTCCTTTGCGTAATTCTGCATGCTGTAGAGGTCGATGAGTGACGTAGGAGGATACAGGGTGACTTAGACAAAGTTTCTATTTATACATGAAATACATTCGTAGTTGCGAATACGGACAACCTTAATGTGTATAATGGAATAACGACAATGAAACGATGTACCGCAGCAGGATTCGAACCCGTATTCCCACTTTTAGCAAGCGGTCGCCCGAGCATAACTCACGGCCCGACCAAAACGTCCAGATGTCATCTACAGCTGTCCACAACCTGTACTTGTACATCCGTTATGTATGTTCCCGTATAGCGAGGAGATTTTGCTTGAAAGTCAGAGGATAAACACGATGTTACGGTGTCCTTGCTGTTTCGAATTATACATGCATCTCCGAAGGATCCTTGCACCGTAATTCTAAATAACACATGCACAGCAATATCGAATCGTATCGTAAGTTTCTATTTGTTTTGATAAACGGCAGCTTGCTCTAAATGTAGTAAAATGGAAGTTAATTCAGATGAGTTAAAAAAACCATCCCATACTGTTCTAATACAGAAGTACTAAGTGTGCTGCTTGATACGGTCATATCAATTAAATATCTAGGCCCAGCGACTGAAAGCGCCTTGTAATGGAACGAGCACATATAGGCAATAATAGAGAAGACGAGTGATTGACTTCGGTTTGTTGGCAGAATTCTAGGAGAGTACAGCTGATCTATAAACGATACCACGTGTACAACACTAAGGTGTCCCATTCTAAACTACTACTCGTGTGCACAAGATACCCTCCAAGCCCATCCCTCCACTCCACCCCTCAACCTACCCCAACACCGTTACAGAACCAGATCTGATTAAAGGAAGACATCATTTTAGAGGCGAGCCCTAGATCCGTTACTAGTAGGTTCAGTCTGCAACCGAGTATTGCGAAGATGCTTTGTGAACTCAAATGGAAATCCCTCAAAATATAAACGAGATTTTATTTTTCTCAAAATGCTATTGAGGAAATTTAGAGAAGCTCACTGCAAACAATTCAACTGCCACCAACGAAGACCATGAAGACCATGGTCAACAAGGCAAAACATACTGGGGCTCATACGGAGTCAGACAGGCAGTCGTTTTTTTCTTTCTATTTGGAAGAGAAAAGGGAAAGGAGATGACCACTAATGGCCCAATGTAACTCCAGCATACACTATACCGTTGCTTGCAAAGTATGTACCTGGATATAAATGCAAAAGGTACGATCTTCTAGGTAAGGCTGCATCGTGTTCTGTTTCTTATATACGATCGACGTTTAGACCCCCTCTGCTGGAATCTTACTCAGGATCTTCTGGTGTTCACGATTAGCTAAACACTCAGGTAACACCGAACGTCAGAAAATCATCAGGAAAAGGACGCAGCAGAGGGGTCGAAGCGTCAGTCGTGTAGAAGAAGCAGAACAAAATGTGGCATAACACCCTGGAAGCTTTCATCATCAATGATTCAGTGGCTTTCTTCAGACTAATACAATTTGTGATGAATTTGTCTATGTTGCAGAGCAAGTAGCGATCTGGGTTTGCAAAGTTTCCTTTCTATGTGTTTGTTGGTGGAGGTTGGGGGGGGGGGGGGGCAGGGTGAAGGGAATTGGGACAGCTGTCTGTCCTCTGCTTGTTTATCGATATTGTATAGGTTGAACTTACTGCTCACTTTATTTCATTATACCCACCGACAAACAGTTTTTACATAGCACAGTCACTAAATGTAGCATTCATTTGTTTTTGTTTTTTTTTGGGGGGGGGGGGGGTGGCTCTCAGTTCGAACTAATCTCGTGTCTTTTGTCAGTTCTGACGATATCGGTCACCTCCTCTCGCAAACTGTCGTAACTACGTTCTGGAAAAAGTTTAAGCGGGGATTAGGTGTATCATTTACAGTATGCCAAAAACAGCCGAGCACAAAGGCATAAATAATTTTTGCAACCCAAACATTTTAGTGAAGAATACGTTGGAGGGAGACACTGTCACGTAGAAGTCTTCTGTAACTTATTAGGCACAAACTAGTTACCAACTGCTTATGATAATACTTTATTTACCAGAAACAATACAACGAGCAGGGTGTACGTTGTACACTATCAAGCATAAGTAAAAAAAAGTGTCAATCTCAAGGCGCCGAAATTTCCTGTTTAAGGTAATAATGAGATCAGGTTAAAAATCTATTGCACAGTGTCAGAATAAGATATGATGGTTATTGCGCTACTACTGTGCCCTAATATCGGAGACAGTCATGACACGCTCCTTTGGCAAAATTATCTTGCTTGTACAGTGAGTGCGTATTTTCCATTTTCCGATGGTATATCCTGTACACACAACATTTTGTAATGCCGCTCCAGCACACTTTTCCTGTTCAAGTAACGTATTAATGACTATATGTACAACTGCATGTAATCAACAAACGATTATTGTGTTCGAATTAAGTAGCTAGTACATACGAGGCAATAAAATATAAGCGATATATAACTTTCATACGAATTATTTGTAATTGACTGGTATTCCATTAAAATGTACCAAACCATTCAACGAAGCAAACCGGCAACTAATAAGTTGATCTGTCGCTAAACGTTCCTGTCGTATAAACAACAGCCTTTTAGCTTTCCCTAATCGCAATTAATTCGTTGTTTTTGTGTAAAAAAATCTTGAAGGGTTAACCACTAAATTAAAGTTTTGGACAATTAAATCGTGTGCTTGCTTGCTAACGCCTGCCGATGCATTCAGATACCGTGCATGCACACACTGCTCCCTAGGCACAAACATCTCCTTTTACATATATGTTAAACGAGTTACTGAATTCGTTATATTACGAAGTATTTAAATAATTTATAATCCCCTGAATGACAACGTTACTCTTCGGATTAAGCATAAAACTGCTGCACAGTGCACATTCTCTCTCTACTTGCGAGAGAAACAAGAAAGGAGATGAGTACTAATGGTAATGGCAAGTTAGCTGTTGTACCCATGTAGGTCTCCTGAGAGCAAGAAACAGCTAATTCAGTGCAGAGACGAGAAGAGAATAAACTGATATAACTTATGCATTAGAAGGATACCTTCCATTTAAAACGCAACATCAAGCTCGTGATGCAGTCGAAACAGGATGCTTGTTTGAAAACGGCAGAAGTTCACCGTGCCAACTGAACCGCCTCTCCCGGAATGTTACAGGGCGGTTGGACGTACCGGTGCGCTCGATCCCAATGGCAGTTTTAATAGCATCGCCGCCCCCGGTTCTAATTAAGGCAGGAAATCACAAAGAGCTGGCACGCAGACGAGGTCGCCTCTCGGAATCGTCCCGATGGTGAACGCTCTTTCAGTAGCCATGGCGACGGCATAACGAACAGTCGATTATCAGGGAATCAAAGGGCAGAGAGCTGCCTCGCTTCCTGGACAGCTTTATTGGCATTTACGGAACAAAGCGCTCTTTTCTAAAGATTACAATCCTCTGCTTCTACATCTGTACTCACTACGCCAGTGTAACAGTGGACTCTTTCCGTAAAACAAAGTACGTTCTCAGGCGTTTCCTGTCCCATTCATAGTTGGACAGTAGGGCCTATCAAAACGGTTCATAGTAAGGATCGTAAGTAGATTGTCTTCAGTCACTGCCTGTTCCTGTGAAGACGTAAGAGCATTCCCAGTAAGTTAGTCGTCATTCTACGTCACTTAAAAATTTTCAGCGGTTTTGTGAGTTTCTCCTTCCCTGTCAGACCAGGTTGTGACTATTCTAGTTTTTCATATTTGTTTACGTTCGTTGTCTTTGGTGTTACGTAAGGGACGATCTAAAAGTCTCCGTTTGAGTGTGTTGCAGCACCGTATATGCATCGTAGAGCGACCGCTATGCTTGTATACAGAGTGGTCCAATGATCGTGACCGGGCATCTCATGAAATATGCATCAAACGAAAAAACTACAAAGACCAAATGGTTCAAATGGCTCTGAGCACTATGGGACTTAACATCTGTGGTCATCAGTCCCCTAGAACTTAGAACTACTTAAACCTAACTAACCTAAAGACATCACACACATCCATGCCCGAGGCAGGATTCGAACCTGTGACCGGAGCAGTCACGCGGTTCCAGACTGAAGCGCCTAGACCGCACGGCCACACCGGCCGGCTCTACAAAGATCGAAACTCGTCTTGCTTGAAGGGGGTAACCATATGGCACTATGGTTGGCCCGCTAGATGGCGCTGCCATTGGTCAAACGGATATCAACTGCGTTTTTTAAAATAGGAACGCCCATTTTGTATGATACATTCGTGTAGTACGTAAACAAATATGAATGTTTTAGTTGGACCACTTTTTTCTCTTTGTGATAGATGGCGCTGTAATAGTCACAAACGTATAAGTACGTGGTATCAAGTAACATTCCGCCAGTTCGGACGGTATTTGCTTTGTGATACATTACCCATGTTAAAATGGACCGTTTACCAATTGCGGAAAACGTCGATATCGTGTTGATGTGTGGCCTGAACGTCATCGTTTCAGTGTCCTGACCGTTCGCGGGATTGTTACGTTATTTAAGGAAACAGGACGTGTTCAGCCACACGTGAAACGTCAACCACGACCTGCAGCAAATGATGATGTCCAAGTAGGTGTTTTAGCTGCTGTCGCGTCTAATCCGCACATCAATAGCGGACAAAATGCTCGAGAATCGGGAATTTCAAAAACGTCGGTGCTGAGAATGCTACATCAACATAGATTGCTCTCGTTCCATATTCCTATGCACCAGGAATTGCATGGCGACGACTTTGAATGTCGTGTACAGTTCTGCCACTGGGCCTAAGAGAAATTACGGGACGATGACAGATTTTTTGCACGCGTTCTATTTAGCGACGAAGCGTCATTCACCAACAGCGGTAACGTAAACCAACATAATATGCACTATTGGGCAACGGAAAATCCACTATGGCTGCGACAAGCGGAACATCAGCGACATTGGCCCGCTAATGTACGGTGCGGCATTATGGGAGGAAGGATAATTGGCCCCCATTTTATCGATGGCAATCTAAATGGTGCAGTGTATGCTGATTTACTACGTAATGTTCTACCCATGTTACTACAAGATGTTTCACTGCATGACAGAATGGCGATGTACTTCCAACATAATGGATGTCCGGCACATACCTCGCGTGCGGTTGAAGCTGTATTGAATAGCATATTTCATCACTGCTGGATTGGTCGTCGAAGCACCATACCACGGCCCGCACGTTCACCGGATCTGACGTCCTCGGATTTGTTTCTGCGAGGAAAGTTGAAGGATATTTGCTATCGCGATCCACCGATAACGCCTGACAACATGAGTCAGCGCATTGTCAATGCATGTGCAAACATTACGGAAAGCGAACTGCTCCCTGTTGAGAGGAATGTCGTTGCACGTATTTTCAAATGCATTGAGGTTGACGGACATCATTTTGAGCATATATTGCATTAATGTGGTATTCACAGGTCATCAAGCTGTAACAGCATGCGTTCTCACAAATGATAAGTTCACAAAAGTATATATATCACATTGGAACAACCGAAATAAAATGTTCAAACGTACCTACGTTCTGTATTGTAATTTAAAAAACCTACCTATTAACAACTGTTCATCTAAAATTGTGAACCATTTGTTTGTGACTATTACAGTGCCATTTATTACAAAGCGAAAAAAGTGGTCCAACTAAATCATTCATATTTCTTTACGTACTACGCGAATATGTAATAAAAGATTGGGGTTTCTATTTAAAAAAACGCAGTTTATATCCGTTTGACGTGACAAGCTCGCCCATATTTTATGTAAGTGGCCAGTCAATGACAATTTCCTGTGGCATTCTTGTTGCTACGTTTTCCCTTTCCTTACGTTTTACTTTCTTTGTAGCATTTTCCTTCTTTTCTTGATTTCTTTGCGTGTGTGCTTCAGCTTTATTAGGTCTGTCCACATTCGTTCTTTTTAATGTGTGTCAGGGCGCTGATAACCTCGACGTTGAGCGCCCATAATTTCCAACACACACACACACACACACACACACACACACACACACACAAAGACACACTTATGGCAGCGCCATCTAGCGGGCCCACCATAGCGCCATCTGGTTTCCCCCTGCAAGCTGGACAAGTTTCGTTCTTTGAACTTTTTTCGTTGGGTACTTATTTCGTGAGATATTTGGCCCGGCCACGATCAATGGGCCACCCTGTATAAGCAGCTGTACGTGGGAAAGCCATTAATGTGACATTTTTGTCTTTCGGAAGTGCTTGTGGTAACAGACTTGCTTGCGGGTAATGCGGAAACGGGTACTATAGCGACGTTTTTGCCAAATGCGTCCAAACAGGACCAACGCGCTGGTATCGTTTTCTTAGCTATCGAAGGACGAGCACCGGTAGACATGCATCCCAGAATGGGGACTGTGCATGGGGCAGCACGTGTGACGAAAACCACCATTGAGCACTGGTGCATCAAGCTCCGTACTGACCACGATTCGACAGAAAACGCGGGTCGATGTTGGAGGCCAGCCAACCAAAGTGGGAGACACTCGAGCGCCCGCCCTGTAGTCCTGATATGTCCCACACTATTATCACGTCTTTGGTCGCTTAAAACAGTCCTTGAAGAGTCGACGATTGCTGTCGGACGAGGTTGTGCAGCAGGCAGTTACGAAATTCTTCACTCACCAGTACACGGTGTTTTACCGACCTGGTATCGTCAACCTGGTGCGTAGGTGGAACGATAGCCTCAATGCTCCCAGCGATTTTGACTGGTTGGAAAACCTTTTCTGGAATGTCCGGCCTTCGAATAGAAACTTTTTTGATCGCCCCTTTTATCTTTCTGTAGTAGACAGCTTAAGGAAAAATCAAAGCGCTTATTCTTTCACGCTGATATAAACTTTGTACTAGAAAATCAAGTTGTTAGTTACTTTGAAACAAGTTGACTCTCTCCGGAGGTTCGAGCCCTCCGTCGGCCATGGGTGTGCGTGTTGTTGTTAGCATATGTTAGTTTAAGTATTGTGTAAGTCTAGGGGCCGATGACCTTAGCTATTTGGTCCCTTAGAAATTCACTCACATTTGAACAAATAAGTTGACGGAATTATTGTCATTTTTGTAATGTCATCCCTCGGACAATTCTTGTTCTCATTTATACCTGTAGACTGGGGACACGCCAAAATCTTGTATCTAGTTTGGTCCACTTCTTGTGTGGTGTTACCGTGTTACAACGTTTTTATGTTAGTATAATTTCAAAGAGAGTGCCACGACGACGCCAAGGTCTCAGAAACACACGAAAAGAAAACGAAAAGCGGTTTCTGTTGTTGAATGATGGAAATTTCGATTGAATTATTGTATAAAGCGACTGGCCTGAATGAAGTACCATCAGTGGCGACGAAAATCCGAAAAACATTTGCTATAAAACATTGAATCTTATGTAACTACTTAACCATGGTATTTCAACTGCTTGTTTTACTATTCATGGTTCACACTGACTGCGTTCAACTGTCTTAATTTCAAAAACTAATTCTATAGGCTTCAGTCTGTTTTGCGGACATCCTCCATATTTTCCTTCCTTCTGCTGAACTTTTCATTCTAGGCATGTACTTAATATCTATCTTAATCTGTTTTGCAAGTTCCCTTTTTTGTCTGCCTGTAGTTATTCCCCTCTGTTGCACTTTCATCATCGCATTAACAGCATCGTTTCTCTACTTTAGCAGGTATTATCCTTTACTGTATATTCTCTGTATAATTATTTTACATGTCCCTCACCCGCGTATTCCCTTCATTACTTCTTCATTTCCTTTTTTGATTTGTCCGCTTAATTTTTATCACTACTCGATAGCGTATTATTTCATGTTCTTCAGTTTACCTCTTTACTAGATTTTCCCTGCTCCACATTTTATTCCCATACATACACGCTTACAAAAGTATGTAAATGTTATTTTTGCGCACTCCTCTTGCTTGTTTTCAGAAATTACGACTGATGATTGTCATTTGTTAGCCAGAAACTAGTAGTGATTTAAAAATAAAAGCCTTATAACTAAAGTTGTGATGTCCGTGTCTATTCCCACATAGTTTTGTGCTCCTCCAGGCGTAAACATCACGTACATGTTTGTCAACTGGATATATGAACGTCCGGTACAACTAGGGGTTCTTATTAAGTACAGTTTCTTCAAATGCATATACGTATTTGTGGTACCTTCCTCGTATCGGCCATCCTGTGTCACGTGGCTTACTAAATTCTGTTATTTCTTATTTAATATAAATCATATCGCTATTCACATTGTCATGTCCGCCTAAAACACTTTCACCTGTTTAGATATGATTGGTTTACGGGTTTGACTATCACTGGGTATGCTCTGTCAAGAATTTGCTGTAAGATATTGTGCATTCATTGCGCTATGTGTCTGACACCTCCTCCCAGTGTTGCCTCTTCTTTCACAGGTAGTGTCGAAGCAGGATACGGTGGTCGACGCGAAGTGACCAGCTTTCGTCCAGAGTGCACGGCCAGTTCATTCGTTTGTTCGGAAGGGGAGTCGAACAAGTGTTTGCCCCATTTCGGCAGGTCGGCGATCGCAGAATCGAGGCGTACCCCTTGCAAACTTTCTCAAACGATTTTACACAAACTATTCGGTAAAACAATTCCATCTTTCCTTTTTTATAGCTTTATATGTGACCTTTATGATGATTTGCCAATCGCTTCGTTAATGGTCATTGTTATTGTGATATTTGCAAGGAAGTAAACAATGAGCGAAATTCGAAAATGTTTGCAAAGAAAAATAATATCGCCATGACTTAGCGTTTAGTGCCTATAACGTAATATGTTACTGCGTATGAAATTTACTTGACATATTGAATTTATCTTTGGATTTGGGTGGATGTCCCTATCTATCACCAATCTCGAGAAAGTAGATCTGAAGTAGAACACTCATTTGCGATCGCGAGCGGCAGCGACAAAGCTAGAGTGAAATATCCATCTAGCCGGCCGCTGTGACCGAGTGGTTCTAGGCGCTTCAGCCCGGATCCACGTGATTACTATGGTCGCAGGTTCGAATACTGCGTCTGACATGTATGTGTGTGATGTCCTTAGGTTAGTTAGGTTCAAGTAGTTCTAAGTTCTAGAGGACTGATGACCTCAGATGTTAAGTCCCATAGTGCTTAGAGCCATATGAACCATTTTTTGAAATATCCACAACTTTCCTCGTATTTCATAAACAGTGTAAGATGAGATTTAGGCAAATGATAGTGTGCCAAGAAGAGAGTATTCTGTCAAATGGTTAGTCTGCAAGACTTCAATCACTACCATGTTATTCCATTAACTACAGAGTTTTTCTATGTAATAATGTAATTTTTAAGGGCCGTCGATAGCTGATGAAACAAGAAATGCCTTAGGAGTTGGAACTACACAGGTGAAAACATTGTAAATTTACTTCTGTACAGATTATGTTGATTTTTATAAGCTATTGACTTTGCTTTTCCTCAGTTACTTACTTAACAAACTTAATAAAGCACAGTTTCGGAATTCTGTTGCAACTGCATTTGCACGACATGTTGGTGAGATGACAATGCGCTAACTTTGCTGTGTTGTAGCAAAAGAAGCAAATTTCAATGTGGCAATAAGAGATAAGAGAAATGTGTAGGTTTTACTCAAAATTCGCCACTCATGTCTCTTTTCTGAAAGTTGCAATTTGTTAACAAGCCTGGCGAATATAAATCTCTGCTTTTTGTGCATTTTCAGGTAAAATCTCTTTAGCTCGTTTTGAATGATCACGATGCAATTGTGGGCACGGATGCGCTCTACTTAATATTTACAAAAATTATGAGTGTAGACTTCAGTTATGAACGGTACTTCCCCACCAGCGCCCGGTAATTCCCCTACAGCACCTGCCCATAACCCTCACCACTATTGCTCTCCCCACGCCTGCCCTGCCGACTGTGGGTCTAATGGGCACCTTATTCTTCATGGACTCTACTCAGCGTCGATATACTCGTACATTTACTGTTGTATTGCCCTGATAGCACCACTCTCTCTCTCTCTCTCTCTCTCTCTCTCTCTCTCTCTCTCACACACACAACAACTTTCTCCTGTTTGATGTAATTGTCTGCAGGAAGGAAACGTTGATACAGAAGTTCAGTTGTGTTAGAGAACTGGCACGTCAATACTGGATGCTTTGTTTGTTTGCTCTGTGATGCAGACAAAAAGTTGAAAGGTTAAATGTAACTACTGCATCTGCCATATTGGAGACGTTCACACCGGAAACGTGGTTTAAAGACGCCTTATCTCCCAATTTTAGCGCATGGTCAAAACTTGTAGCAGAAATTCACAGCGCCAACATTAAGACACATTAGATAACTGAGATAGCGATTTGAAAAGATTTAGAACGTCGTAGTAAAAATACTTCATCGTTTAATAAATCCTTCAATATCTCCATGAGACATCTGAAAGTATTAGAAATATGACAAAATTATGTGTCCCTCTGCGATCATTTCCATAAAATCCGTTCACTAAAGGTTTTAGGGCTTATTCGACTTACCCATTGTACCTAACATATACACTGAAAACTGTTGGCTTCTCGTCGTATGAAATATATTCTCCGGAAATATGTCGCGATTTTTCGGCCAGTAACTTGATATAAATCTTTCATAATCGGTTAGTCTGCCGTGTTGTGGTTTGAGAGACCTATTTAGAATGTTTCTCTTTGACCGTGTACTTAATCCTTGCACTACAGAGTATCGTTTAGTGTTGCAAACGGACTTCGGAGGAGTAAATAAATATTCCGCAAGTTTTGACTGCGTGAATGCATGTTTTATTTGATCATGGACAGTAAACGGAAAATAGGGGTATGCAAGTTGATGCCATGTTCTCTGATTTCAAAAATCCTTTTGTTAAAACACCGAAAATATTCACGGGCATAGGGATTGATGGAACGGAGATGTGACAGGACTGAACTTCGTAAATACACTAATCCATACCTTCATCTTAAGAGAGGAGAGGCGTTGTTTTGAGGAAAATTACTCTCAATTAACGTTAACTGAACAGTTATTTTTCATAATATTTGTAAACGACAGACAACGTTACAGCCCTGTCAGTCGTGCTGGAGACGCCGCAGAGAGGTTTGGTCATTCGACAATAGCGTCTTCATGCAGGAAGAATGTCGTTACACAATGCTACAGCAGACTCACAACAAGAGGCTGGGTCACTAGATATACGCGAAAATCTTATAGATAGCCGCTACCGGAGGTTTTCTTTCCATTTTGGACTCTGTGGTATCTACGATTGACTCTGGCTGGGAGAAGTTCCAGTTCCCCACATAATTTATGGTACAGGACGCCTTCCATTAAATGAATCAGATTTTCAAGGGGAAGAGGTATAAACGGGAGATACGTAAACGTGGACTAGGAAAGACTGAGTCAGAAGCTACAAACGAAATTGGTAAAATATCCGTCAAACCGTTTGTTTTTCGAGTTATTAAAATCTAAGTAGACAGATTTTCATAACATTTGCATTTATCTTAAGCAACTATTACCGCACATTTTTATTTTGTTATATTTATCATACTATAATTTTTCGATATGCAGTACCCTTTTCAAGCTCACCTCTGGTGTGCAGTCGACATATTAGTTAACCACTTGACTACTGCGTTACAGAGAGTGACGTGATGATAGTACCTGGTACATAAACAGTTACTTATTTGACAAAATAAAACTATGACTATAGACTAAAAATATCAATGTATCAAGTTTTGGCATCAAACACATCTGATCCCGTCGGTAGAGATCGTCATTAATCTTCTGAATTGTACGATGCGAGCCCCCTCGAATCCCTCTGCCTAGTCATCCCCTTCTTCTCACAGCAGCATTTACATCCAATGTCCTTAGTCGTTTCTTGGGTGAATACACCAATATCTGTCTTTCTCTACAGCTTTTAACCACTAAGCTCCTTCAAGAATAGTAGATATTATTACATAAGGTCTTACACATCCTTACCATCAGGTCTCTTTTACTTGTCCGTATTTTCCACATATTCATTTCCTCACCTAATGTGCGTAGGTTCTACTCATCTTTCATTTCATCACCTACTTTTTAGTGCCCTTCTATAGCCCCATATCTCAGATGCTTCGATTCTCCTCTTTTCTGGCTTTCCCACAGTCTAGCTTCAATACTGTGTATTAAACCAGGGACCTAGAAACGACGGGGAGACTTCATCCCGCCGTAGCCCTCCGTTGTTCACAACAGGCCACACCAGTCCACCCACCCCACCGACAGCCCACACCGAACCCGGGGTTAGTGTGCGGGTGGACACCCCGCCCCCCCCCCCCCCCCCTGGAACTCCTCATACCAGACGAGTGAAACCCCAAATGTTTGCGTGGTTGAGTAATCATGGTGTAAGCGTACGTGGAGACAGTAGAGACAGTATTTGAACAGCAGTCGCCAACTCAGTGTATCTGAGGCGGAATAAGGGGAACCAGCCCCCATTCACCGAGGTAGATGGAAAACCGCCTTAAAAACTATCCACCGGCTGGCCGGCACACCGGACCTCGACACTAATCCGCCGGGCAGATTTGTGCCGGGGACCGGCACACCTTCCCACTGAGAAAGCAGTGCGTTAGACCGCACTGCTAGCCGGGCGGGCTTTATTTCCATATACTGCCATGCTACGCACATACATGAAATATTTTCCTCAAATTAAGGACGATATTTGATACAAGTAGACTTCTTTTCTTCAGGAATGCCCTCTCTGCCCGTGCTACACAGCTTACTGTATTCTGTTTGCTCCCACGGTGGTAGAATTCCTTCTCTTCATCTACTTCATGTTCACCAGGTTTGATGTAAGACAGCACTAATCCCATTTCTGGTACTCTTCATTACTTACGCCTTATTTCGGTTTAGTCTCCATCCATTGTATGTGCTCATTAGACAGCTGAATCTGTTCAAGAGATGCTCCTGCAGTTCTTCCTCACTTTCACTGAAGACAGCAATACGATCAACGAATTCTATAATTCATATCATCTTACTTTGAATTTTATCCCACTCCTAAGAATTTTCTTTTTATTTCCATCATTTCTCCTTTGATGTAAGCCCATAGGTTGTACAGCATCGTTGCCATATACCCTATTTCATTCAGCCGAATGTGGTGAACTCGTATTGGGAAGGAAAATGATTGAAATCCACTTCTGACCATCCAGATTTAGGTTTTCCATGATTTCTATAAATGACTTGAGCTACGTTCTGGGATGGTTGCTTTAAAAGCCATGCTTGCGTTCCATCCTTCTTTCCTTTGTCATCCGAGTGCTTCTTCCTTGGTTTTCCTTTTTTGTTATTCCTCGTCCTTCTTCATCATAAAGTAGATTAACCGTCTTTCTCTATAACTCTCACCTGCTTTCCTGAACATTTAGAACATCTTGCACCATATTCCATCAGCTTTCGGATGTCCATCCGGAACAGAATAATTTCTTCTTCAGTCATCTTCCATGTGAATGGGTGACAGAACTGAAACCACTTGACTTTGGAGGAAACACGCGTGCATCAGAGATAAGACTGTCAGCAACAAGAGTGTCATTCGTACATCAGACTTTATGCGTCTAAGAGTAATACAGAGCAAGCGCTGATTCACCCACCCGGCTAGCCACGCGGTCTAACGCGCTGCTTCCTGAGTTGGAAGGCGTGCCAGTCCCCAGCACGACAGCGCCTGGGGGGATTAGTGTCGAGGTCCGGTGTGCCGGCCAGCCTGTGGATGGTTTTTAAGGCTGTTTTTCATCTACCTCGGTAAATGTGGGCTGTTCCTCTTATTCCACGTCAGTTACATTGTGTCAGCGATTGCTGTGCAAACACCGTTTCCACACATGCGCACACCATAGTTATTCTACCACGCAAACATTTGGGGTTACACTGGTGTGGTATGAGACATTCCCAGGGGAGCCCCATTGGGGGCTGAACCGCACAATAAGCCTGGGTTTGGTGTGGGGCGGCAGTGAGGTGGGTGGACTGCTGTGGCCTATTGTGGGGTTGTGAAACACTGAGGGCTACGGCCGCACGAAGCCTCACTGTCGTTTCTAGGTCCCCAGTTTAATATCCACGGTTTAATACATACATACATACATACATACATACAAGACGAGAGTCTGCAAATTCACAGTGCTTACGAATTATGTGGTTGGTTATTGAAATAGATTACATGTGTTGGAACGCCAGGTGGTGAAGAATCGAAACATAGGTCCCCTAAAAGCACCCGTTTTAAGAGTGGTTTCCGTGATTTGACAAGTTAGAAATCTTTGTCCCCACTAATCAGGGCAACTGCTACTTATTCTACCACGGCTTCGTCGACCACTAAATCTGAACAGGGTGAAGCTGTTGGCAGTATCTGAGCAGTGCAGGAAACAGTGAAAATAACAATTTTCAACCACTGCAGATTCGTCGAGCTCTTAAAGGCGAATGACACTATTGTTCGATGCAGCGTTCTTGTAGGGGCCGTATTGTATATCCGATGTAACTTTAACCACACTGACAAACAATTTCATATACACCCGCCTTTCGTAAACGCTGATTATCTTTCACAGATCTCAGAATACCTGCCATCTTGGCCGGTGCGAACATCACATCCATCTTATACTTCTTCATTAACCTGATACGTTTTCAAGAATCAGTTCCCGCATCCGGTAGAATGGTGACTGACTGTACATCTGTTTCATCCTGCTCTTCGTTCTGTTGGTGTGGTATTTTATCCTGCACTGTTTTCTTAATTTGAGGATTTTAAACCCATTTTTCTTCAGTATCTCATCCTAGTCTACCAGATCACCCTTAAGGCTGTCAGCAGCTGACGCTACATAAGTTTTACATACATCTGTTTTAATTACATAGGTTGCGAAGGATTTTGGCAGCTAGACACCTGCAAGTATAGACTGGTATAGACTTACGTAAAACGCAGTGCCCTGAGAACCGATCCTTTTGACGTAGAAATCATACATCGAGAAACGTTAGTCAGCCCTTTGTTTCCCGTTCCATGGTAAATGTGTTATTTTCATTAATGAACTTAAGACACTCAAGAAAAATGGTTCAAGTGGCTCTGAGCACTATGGGACTGAACATCTGATGTCATCAGTACCCTAGAACTTAGAACCACTTAGAAAATCATGTATGTGTCTTTACTAGTGAATTAGCTATGACTGTGTCGTCGATATGTCTTCAGAACATTTCAGTGTTTATGACTTCAGATTAGAACGCTTTTTGTCCTTAACCTAATGTAATAAGTAAGCTACCATCAATGCGAGACTGTTACCCATGATGACACCATCAATCTTTTCAAAGTATTGGTTATGAAATAAAAAATAAGCGAAGATAGCCCACGCCTGAATTATGCGGTTATGTGTTCCACAAACTTGCTGCTAATCAGTGATAAAGAATCAACAATAGGTACTGTAGTAAACAAGGAGACGACATCAAACCTCACCAGTAAATCAGAGGAGTTAAATTTCAAAGTTTTCAACCTACTGAGAGAATCTTCTGTATTGCTGATATTATCTACACAGTTACCTGCAGAAGTCACAACAACGAAGCTAAGCATTTGGGCAACGCATGAGCAAGTACATCTATATAATTCACTGTTGATCTAAATATTAACGGTTGAATTATCTGCTCCAAACATGCTTCATAACGTTTACTTTTTTTTGTGAACCACTTACTTTTGTTTCTGTCTAATTCTGTTGATTTTAGGAAGGCCGTAATATTTGCGAGGTAAAGAGTCACCTTTTGTTAGGCTGTTGTTAACGTCCTTGGGTAGGGAAATGAAGTTAACAGTCTTATGGAAGTGCCTCGATTTTTCCAGTGTCTTGGTTTCATAGTCAAGCAGAACGTCAGAACAGCCTAATAAACTGAGACAGCAACTAGAAGTTGTACTAACCCTCAACTCAGGAGATGACTTTTCTGTAACGTATACTACGAGATGGGGTCCCGGGGACCACATCGTTTTGACCACGTTTTAAGGCATAGATCATTGAAAAATTTCAATTTTTTTATAGAACATTCATTTTTACAATTATTTTAGTATTCTTTAAATACCTTCTATTTTGTTTTATTGCACTGAATAAAACCTGCAGTATTTTACCTTATGTCACATATAATAACATACTTAAGTGCGGTTATTTAAATAGTATACATAAATGAGGTGTTATAAAACAGAATTACAATTCTGAAAAGTTATAGCGACTCTGTAGCAAGTCGATATCCACACAAAACTAAATGCCAGGGATTGAAATTCCACACAAAAATTGCACTCGATACTTACAAAAAGGAAATTTCCGAAATTGAAACTGAATGCTGCGATATGTATTTCTCTTTACCACAACTCAGAACATACTTGATTTTAACTAACGCTAATTATTGTGTTAGAGAAAAGGAAAAGTCCTTATCATCCTTTTACTGCATCACCCCTGTCTTGAAGTTAGGCCTTTCGATGATCCTCTGGCTCCCTAGCAGAATTATGATCACTGAAAACTGCAAAATTATGGTTTTTTGCACTTATTTATTGATGTATGTCACTAATATCTTCCTCCGTCCACAGAATAATAACTTCATCAGACTTAGAATATCTATAATTGGCCCGTTCCTTTGAGGCACTTTGTGCTAAACTGAAGAAATCAGGTATGTACTTCATGAGACGCAGTCTAAGAGACATAAATACGAGTGGACAACACATATCAAGATCAAAGAAGGCTGTAGTGCAGCCGAAATTAAAACATTGTGGTGCTGGCGAGTAATTAGAGTAGGGAGGTATAAAAGTACACTACTGGCCATTAAAATTGCTACCCCAAGAAGAAATGCAAATGAGAAACGGGTATTTATTGGACAAATATATTATACTAGAACTGACATATGATTACATTTTCACGCTGTTTGGGTGTATAGATGCTGAGAAATCAGTACTCAGAATAAACACCTCTGGCCGTAATAACGGCCATGATACGCCTGGCAATTGAGTCAATAAGACCTTGGATGGCGTGTACAGGTACAGATCACCATACAGCTTCAGCACGATACCACAGTTCATGAAGAGTAGTGACTGGCGTATTGTGACGAACCAGTTGTTCGGCCACCATTGACCAGACGTTTACAATTGGTGAGAGATCTGGAGAATGTGCTGGCCAGGGCAGCAGTCGAACATTTTCTGCATTTAGAAAGGCCCGTGCACTATCTTGCTGAAATGTAGGGTTTCGCAGGAATCGAATGAAGAGTAGAGCCACGGGTCGTAACACATCTGAAATGTTACGTCCACTGTCCAAAGTGCCGTCAATGCGAACAAGAGGTGACTGAGACGTGTAACAAATGGCACCCCATACCATCATGCCGGGTGATACGCCAGTATGGCGATGATGAATACGCGCTTCCAATGTACGCCCATCGCGATGTCGCCAAACACGGATGCGACCATCATGATGCTGTAAACAGAACCTGGATTCATCCGAAAAAATGACGTTTTGCCATTCGTGCACACAGGTTCGTCGCTGAGTACACCATCCCAGGCGCTCCTGTCTGTGATTCAGCGTCAAGGGTAACCGCAGCCATGGACTCCGCGAGCTGATAGTCCATGCTGCTGCAACCGTCATCGAACTGTTCGTACAGATGGTTGTTGTTTTGCAAACGTCCCCATCTGTTGACTCAGGGATCGAGACGTGACTGCACGATCCGTTACAGCCATACAGATAAGATGCCTGTCATCTCGACTGCTAGTGATACGAAGCCGTTGGCATCCAGTACGCCGTTCCGTATGACCCTCCTGAACCCACCTATTCCATGTTCTGCTTATAGGCATTGTATCTCGACCAACACGACCAGCAATGTCGCGATACGATAATCCGCAATCGCGATAGGCTACAATCCGACCTTTACCAACGTCGGAAACGTGATGGTACCCATTTCTCCTCCTTACACGAGGCATCACAACAACATTTCACCAGGCAACGCCGGTCAACTGCTGTTTGTGTATGAGAAATCGGTTGGAAACTTTCCTGATGTCAGCACGTTGTAGGAGTCGCCACCGGCGCCAACCTTGTGTGAATGCTCTGAAAAGCTAATCATTTGCGTATCACTGCATCTTCTTCCTGTAGGTTAAATTTTGCGTCTGTAGCACGTCATCTTCGTGGTGTAGCAATTTTAATGGCCAGTAGCGTATTTCGACAGAATTTACCTTGGAGAGCGAGTGCAAAAATTCTTGCACATTCTGGGAGACCACAACTCGTGAGTGAAAGTCCATTGTAGCCAGTGTCATGCACTGTTACTGAACACGTATTTTCCATTCCGCTGTTACAGGGGAGCGTCCCGAGGCGATGCAGACGGGCGCGTCGGCGCCGCGGTGCCTGTCCATCGTCGCGACGGCTGCGTCGCTGCTGGCGGCTGCGGCGGCTGTGCTGACCAGCAGGTGATGCGGCGCGGTGGCCTGAGGCGGTGGTGCGCTGCTACTGGTGCTGTTGGCGGTGGTGCCGTGGTGCAGTGGTGGGAGACTGGGGAACTCGGACAGTGCGCGCGTCTGTGGCGTGCTTACAGCACTGCTACTGCCGGCGGGCCTACCTGGGATCGCACTCGACCGCGATAGCACCTCGCGTCACAGAGGCAGTGCTACCAGCGAGTCTGGCAACAGGAATGTGACACCAGGAGCACTTTTGCGTTAACATCTCACGTGGAGGAGGTAGCTCGTGCCTCTTCTTTATCCAGCCTAAGTTATCTTTAGTTTCCATCTGCTCCTCACATGCGAACAAATAGCACCTGCGTTTATGGTGCATTTCCGAAACAAGAACCTAATGAAAACAACTGTGTAGCGATGATTCTAACGCACTGCCTGCACAGAATTTATTCTATTCTTTTCCTTTACAATGCACAACAAAATACACGGACAGCTACTTCCAAGGCTGAACACTCGTACTTCTTGACAGTAGGTGCAATGATTTCGTGGAACTGAGTGCAATGAAAGAGATAGACGAGCGTAATTCGATAGTGACACGTTCTCGTTGCATTATTTCTTCATTTTACTTTAAACATTCCCGGAGCACTAAATATCAAACTGTGGACTTAGTACCAACGCGGCAATCAAATACGTACAAAACAAATTATGAAATTTATAAATTGCATAATACCAGCAAAGTGGTTCACATTACGTTTCATAAGACAAAAAAATCAAACGAAAATGTATTTTAGTTCCAGATCAATTAAGTTCCAAATAACAATTCTGCTTACAGTAAATAATTCTTGGCAACAAGCAAAATTAAGAATAGATACAGGTGTAAGTAAACGTAATTTTTATAAACGGAAATGTGGACCAAAGGGGCTACATTTGGTAGAAAAATTTTAATTGGTAAACAGGGACAATGAAAATACTTTTTTGAAATTTAGAGACGGTGGTCCATGATGTGTTTGGAGTAGAAATATCGGTTATCAGGAGAGATTTATCTGTTTGTCAACGGAATCCTAGTTGTGTCGCGTCCTGAAACGGACTTTCAGTACCTTGAACGGGAGATAAAACACGACGGAAAGTTTGCAACGAGCGCTGTTGCTGTGTTATTTACTTAAATGCGTAACTAATATTGTTAGGCTTTTTCGTTTTAAAAGCATGCTCTCTATCAATTTTCGGATGCTGCAGCACTTTCAGAAACCGAATGACGTGGTGGGGTGGTGAAGAAAATGGATTCATACTCACTAGGAGTCACTCAACGTTCATATTGGAGGGACACGTTTCGAATCCGCAGCCGTTCCCAATACTTATCCCTTTATCAGAATAAGAAAGTAATTGACACTACAGGGCATGGAAAGTGGTTATGCGAATTCGTACTTTTTCTTTACTTTTTTAATGTACTATTAATTTGTTTCTCAATGCTAGCTAAGACCTACAAAGAACCGTCTTACACCGAACCAATTTTTAATTTCCGTTTTTATGATACAAAAAGATTATTTTCTGCGGACACTAACTCAAAAGTTTACGTTAACAATAATGGAGCCAAAGCTTATTATATCAGAACTAACAGAGATGGCAATATCTTGTGAGAGACACATAGTAGGTGAGAGAAAGGGAAACGAGTTCGTACGTAGGAGAGAAAGACGAGAGGGGTAATAAAATGGTATATCTACCTGAAAGAGGTTAGAGAAGGCAGCTTCATTTGGGAGCAAGTTAGTATTCGCTTCCCTGTATGATGGACGTGAGGTTCAAGATAGAAATATTACGATAACGAGAGGAAGTGCTTCAGTTTTACATATATGCTACAGGGTACCTCATGTTGTTTATAGCGCGAGATATTCCGGTCAAGAAGCGACAAGCAAGAATGCAGAAGGAATTCGAGAATTTGTTTAGTGGATGGATAATGGAGCACGTATATACTGGTAATAGCACACGTAAGCACTGAGGACCCGACGAAGCAGACACAGCGTACATTAGACAATTCACTTGTCTGTTCGTTATTGACGAGTGTTATCCGATTCAGTTTTCAGGATCGTAGCATCCATTTTACTTGTCTGATCTCGTTCGTTATTAGCTTCCGACAGGCTGCTGAGTAAAATGAATTAGTTTGTATATGTAGAAGGACGATATGACTGCCGTGAACAAAACACAAGGCCTCACCAATTACTTTCCGTTTGTTATGGCACCTGCGGCCTAAATCTCGTATCTAAAATTCGTCTTGTTACTTTAATCTACTCATGGGGCTTACCTTATTTGCTCTGTAGGAAAGGATATGACTTATTTCCTTTCCAGTCCTTGTCTAAATCGAGCTTGTATATCGTCTCTATTGACTCCTCCGTCAACGAGACGTTAATTATTGACCATTCTTATTTCACTTTCATCACAAAAGGCCCATCGTAGGAAGCGTCAACGGGAAACGGCTGTAAAACCGTTTAAAGTTGCATCTTGAAACTCCGAAAAGACCTTGAGTATCTTAAAATAAGTATTTAATTCTTGTCAAGGCGGGTTGTTTTATCATCCATCAGGAGACAGCAAATGATAATTTATCATGTTTTCTCCAAGACAAACATGTCGAAATATGTGTTTTATACATGCTCATACTGAAATAACTTCTCGGAATAAACAGTGATGCAAATTTTCATAACGAGCAGGGGCTTAAAAATCAAGGAAATTATTTCCTGACGTGAGTTGACGATCAGATTGACCTGTGTGATTAACTGGGTGTTATTCCACTTTCTTTGTTTCCTCTTTTACCACATTTGGATCCTGAAAATAAGAACAAAAACAACCACAAAATTAGACGTATTATCTACTCAACATTTCTCAGTTTGGTAATAGTGTTTTTAAGTACAGCACTGTATTATGGGACAAGCCCAAAACTTACCGAGGAATAATGTAACGGAATCATTCTTAATTCATCTAGGCCGAATTATGCATAAAAAATACGCACAGGTCAGATTAGGAACTCACGCTTTCATGTGCACCACATAACCGAAATATCACTGAAAGGAAAGGCAAAATGTATAGATCGCTTCCATGGTCCATATAGCTCAGTGGGAAAATATTAACAAACCTAAATTTGTGGAGGGATAAATTGCCCTTTCTACGACATATACGCAAAAGCTGTCGTGAAGAAACGGTAAAATACTGTCTTCCGTAATACTCTTTCTGTTACCTCCATGTTATTCTGAAATTACCGCTGGATGAAAATTAGAAATAAACTGCACTCAACATAAGTCTCCTTCGTTCCTACAACCGCTCGTACGCAACTCTCCATGCAACATCTCGCATATCATTGTACAGTAAATGGGCACGTTGGACTCTTGAGACCGTGGTGTCATTTGACTTAAGACATCATTGTTTTATTTGAACGTAGAAATGAGTAAGGCAGGTCGCTTATGATGAGAACAGCTGCGAGAAAATCTATGCTACATATACATATTTTTACCGTTCTAACAGCTCCTGATCAGAATATTAATGTTCCCAGCAGGATGATGATTGAGGCAACGAGCTAAAACCTCCCATTTTTCCCCGCGTCCTGGACTCCAGCGTTTCCTGTCAAGGCTACGCAGTACCACGCCACGGAAGTAATGGAACTTTCTTTTAAGTACTTTTTTATACGAACTACACAATATGAAATCATTCCAAAGAAGAAGCTTCATCAATAATCGGTTTTCGAACACCGGTCATTTAAGTGTCGTGTTTGTTACAAAAGCATTACATCACACTTTTCATCTTAATATAAAATCACAGAAAGAGTTATTTGTGGAACGAATGGAATAAATAATTTCAGAAAATGTAAATTAAGCGCCTTCATCAGTTGATCACTCCTGTTGAAGTATTCCTTTTGTGTGCCGAAACGTTTGTGAGACGTGCTACTGTATATTATGGAGAAATAATATATTTGTGCAAATCCAAAGAATTTCTCCCAACGCTTGTGTGGAGAAAATCGAGTGTTTCAATAACCAGAATGAAGTTCTGCTGCTGGACAGTCAATATATATTTTTGTATCAGCGGTGCGTAAACTATTCTTGACTGTAAATAAATTTGTTTTAATACGATTCATTACTGACTGTTACGCGAAATAAACCGTGGCGGTCAAAGAAAAAAATGTTAATTACTATGTAATAATGGTTACATTAGTTATTACAAAGTTTAAAACAAAGAATAAGAGTACCAAATAATGTATATAACTATTATTGAAATTAGAATTGTTTAATAAACTTCAAGAAACGAAATAACCTTTAACTGATATTATTCCAAGTTGTCTTTCGCAGAAATCTCATTAGGACTACGTAATGCAGACGAGAAATCAGTATCAGGTAAGTAACGCATTAATCTTTTCACATTCCATATCTCTAATTACCATCTGAGATGAGTGAACTGAATTCCCTTCATCACTGAAATGTCACCGTTCTGGTAACAGGAATCTCAAATTTATGTTAGAACTAATCTGGTAGCCATTTACAGGTGGAGTACTGCGAAAATTATGATTCAGCTAATTACATTTGCCACGCATAGACTTCACAGCGTAGGTCACCTGAAGAAAAGGTGTCAAAAGAGACATAACTCCATGCAGTAATTCAATATTAACAGAAAACCATCACTTGACGCTAATAAAGCTGCTGCATGCCCCCAACGCAGACTATTCCATAAACTGACGTATATTTTCAGTCATAATCATAGACGATGGAAGAAATAGGACTTTCGCTGAAAAAGTATTACGAAGTTTCCCACGAAAAGAACTATAATACATCTGTAGGACACCCAAAACTCCACTATCTGCTGCACAAAAGAAAATGGTGCTCGATACCACGTGCTGCTGAAAACCTATGAATATCATTTTTTTAATATAGCGATAACAAGCATTATATGTTTTTTATATCATATCAAATCGTTACAACAAACTGGTGTTTACATCATCAAATGTAAGCACTGTGGACTATTACAGGTATGTCCAGAGGGAAACAGTATTTCAGTCAAACTGACTCAACACGATCTACAGCAGAATCATTTTATTGGAAACTCTATGATATATTACAGAGTCATAGCTTGGATTTAAGCGAAAATTCTTTTTTATTAGTTTGCTCGTCTGCCATATTTTACCAATAAATCCAATTACACATGTACATGGTGAGGCTGCTACGCTGGTCAACCCCAAATGTATGGAGAACGAGTAAATGTATCGAGGTCCAGTTTTTCCTAAGCTATGCTGACAGTGTGACAGATTTTGAAACGTACGAAAGTAGTTTTTACAATCATATGACATAGACTTCGTTGTTTTTAAGTGGAAATAGATACATTTTCTGTGGCATTGGTGAACCCTGTCTGGACTCGATCAATTGGTCGTAAGGTACCAGCAACGTTCTGCCTACTTGATGAAGTGCAAGCAAATACTTACAGGGGTGGGACAAAACTTTGGAAACACCAAAACGTAACGCAATGGGTGCCTAATGCGGTGTAGGAAACCTGATGGCTTTCAAAGCATCTTCCTGTCGCCTGCAAATGGATAAATACAGACCCCGTGTGGTTTGACACGGAACTGTATACTTTGCCTCTGTGGAAATAGTGGCAAAATTCAGGTAACAATGGTGTGGAGGGTTAGGGATCACGTATCCGGAAAGTACGCCAATGACACTTGGATCTGGCGACTCTTGTAACCGGGGGAGATGCTATAATTCATCATTGTGATCACAAAACCAGTTTTGGATGACGCGAGGGGAATCTTCGAACACAGCTTCACCATTGGGGAACGCACACATAGTATCATGGGACTGATTTTATCTGCCAAAATGTTCGCATAATCTTTGTCAGTAATGTTACCTTGGAGAGCACCTATGAGGCTCATGTCGTATTACGATATGGCCACCCAAATCATCATCGAACGTCGACCATTTTTCACGCTTGCGACGTAAACTTGGCCTGATGTTGGAAACTGTGTGAAACAAAACTCATCCGACCAAACGATATTCTTCCATTCCCCACTGTCCAGGTTTTATTGCTTCGACACCACATTTACTGATGAGTGGATTTAGCTCGCCCTGCAATTCCTGCTTGTTCAGCTCCATTAGCACTGGTTTGGTTCTGACAGGGTTCGCGATTGCGACATTCAGTCCTGCAGAGACTTTTGCACTTGTCATACCCTTATTTTTCGTCGCAATCCTCTTCAGTGTCCGTCCTTCGCGATCATTGAACGCACACTTCTGTCCGCTTGCACTGATGCGGTATAAATCTTCGATGCGCTGCGTCTCGAAACATCAAGCACTTCGGCTCGCTTGGTTACAGTAGCATGCACCATGCCAGCAGTTACAATTTGCCCAGGACATAATACAGTCGCAATGCACTGAACATTGTTCTGATCACAACTGACACCTTTACGTATTGAGTGCATTGCACAGGAGCAGTTCGTAGTCAGATACAACAGCGCAACCTTCACGCTTGGCGAGCGTCTGTATTTACGTTGAAGCAAGCAGTTATCGCTATGTTTCCATCTTTTTTTTCAAACCGCTGTTACTCAGATTCGGTTCGTATGCTTTCCTGTGTCCTTTAAGTTCGTCATTACACGCTCTGCTGTTGTAAAGATAAAACAGCTTGCCGCTGCAACAATCCAGAGATTCCTAATGTATTAAAGAATCGGAAAAATTTATATCGGTCTTGTTTGTAGGAAATAAACCGCAAGAGTGACAGTCCAGTTTCATGCTGATAAGTCTCATGATCTTGGCAGCGCATCATAACCACTCCGGAACAAAAACTGTACCACGCGATGGGCCTGTTAAGTCAAGTGGTTGCATAATTCTTCGCAATTATGCCACACTCCAGAGTACCCATGACACCCATGGAATACCACGATACGGCTGCCCAAATCATCACTGAACACCTGTCGTTTTCAACTCTTGGGACATAAACTCGGTTAGAAGTAGGATATAGTGTGCAATAGGCGCGTCCTACCAAATAGCATTCTCCCATTGCTCCATAATCCACCTTTTATTGCTTCGGCTCCACAGTTGCTGTTAGCGGCACTTGCATCACTAATGAGCGGTTCTGGGTTCCTTCTCGCCCTGCAGCTTCCTGATTTTGCAACTACGTTCGTGTTGTTTTGGTGTTCACAGAGTTCGTGAGTGCTACTTTCAGTTCTGCAATGATTTTTGCAGCTGTCGTCCACTTACGTTTCCTAGCCATCCATTTCACTGACAATCACCTTAATCGGCGTTGTCACTTAGCGGATGTCGTTTCTACGTTTTTAATGTATGCGCTGTTTACACATTTCATACGGTGCCTCTTGAATCACTAAACACTCTGGCTAACTTCGCTACGAAGCACCCACCATACGAGCAGAAACTATTTTCCCACTTTAGAATGCAGTGAGCTCCGACATAATTCACTCCGAACTACAGAGAACACTATTCTGGCCACGACTGACAGTTGCAATGTGTTGAGGACATTCCACAGGTACCGTACGTATCCAGATAAAAAAATGCAACTAGCAGGCTTAGCTATCATCTGCTTTTACGTTCAAGCATGCGTTTCTCGCAGTGTTTTCATATTTTCGTCCATCACTGTAGCTTTCATTGCAACTGTTGCCTTGCCGTTATCTTTCGGTATCACCCTTTTTGGGCTTAAGAGGATTCAGTTCATACTGGCGAAGGAGGTCGAAACGACGCCCCGTTTTCTACAAAAAGACAGCTCGCAATTCCGTATCATTCTCAACTTACCTACGACCAAAATTTGCAAGTAGCGGCCATCAGCTGCCATTGTTCACCGAGGAAGACTACAACGAGTCACAGCTTCAATGTTTTGTGGATCACGTTAGCAGCTGTGGTTTCAAACGAAATGACAGTGGTCAACGCCTTTTCGACTGAAAAACTATAGTGCTTGACGTTGACTACCACTGGCTGAAGTGATCATTTGAAGTGACCCTTTGAACGTTAGCGCACCCACTACTGAACTACGACAAGAATGTAGCCTCAGTTTCCTTCCATTAGACAGGTGCCTCTATGTAGCGGTTTCCTCAGGCAAAGAAATTTCCAGTAGCGACAAAAACTATGTAATTCAGCTGAGAGGTACATAACTAGTTGCAGTAGAGCGGTACACGTCGCATTTCTGAATTTCAATGGTGGCCGATGTCTGAACTTTCAGGGTGATCCTATACAGACGACCAGTGACAAAATTCCGCATTGAGGCTGTGTATGGATTTGCACGCACAACGACTCGGCAGACTGTTAGTGGCGCTAGTCGTTTGTTTTGTTATTTACTTTTTCCAGGCGGTGAAACAGCGTTATCATGAGCTATGAGACCAATAACGAGCTCATTTTCGATAAACTGCCAGATAAAAGATGAAAATGGCATATACTGTCCGTAAAGGATTCTCTCAATTACAAGAAAGTGTTCTTAACGACATTCTTACGTTGATTTTATGAAGATAGACTGTAAGGTAGGAATGCCCGTCAGGTACGCATGACGATGAGTTATATGTAGTATGTGCTCACATAATCTGTATATTCATCCAAAAGAAAGTGTGGCAGTTTGAACGTGTAATTTGCTTTTAATTCCTTTTGTGACCGTAAGCGGAAATCTATATACCAATTTCAAGACAATCAAGGCGAATGGTGTACTAGTTTACCAACGAAATATTTTATGCATCTGCATGAACCACATCTCCGCAGATTGTGAATTTTGATAATTTTGTCACAATCGGATGGCAATTCAAGACAAAATCGAGTATTCACCAATTTATTTTCATAATAATCGAGATGGCACTACTATGCGAATTGGTCAGATCCACCCTTCAAACTCCTTTAAACCCTTTTTTTTTGTTAACTGTTGCTTCCCTGCTATCAAACGTCCGCTAATATACATTTACAAGTTATTTAGGGATAAATAATGAAAGAACAGTGTCAACTGCTTGTTCAACAAATTCAGTTCATCACTCTACTTAAGCGCAATTTTACAGAAAAACGGATAATCTGAAGTTTCAGTCGTTATTCTCAACATATTCAAAGAACACCATCAGCCTTCCTAACCGTCGCTGTCTTCACCTTTACCTTTGCCGAACGACCTTTACTTAAGCGCCATGAAGGCGAACAGCCACTGCGGAGACCGCTGGAAGCAGCGATGGAAGAAAGCAAGCAAATAGCCTCGACGTAAAAGAGTCAGATTTTTTCACGATCATACAATCACCATAACCACATAAACTTCAAGCAGTACTTACTGTAGTTAGTGTTCTCGCTGCAGTCTCATAGAGGTTGTGGGTGACAATTTATTTGCTTAATTACATTAATATGTTCTCTAAAGAAAGGCCTGAGAATCATGGATGAAAGAAATCCCTAATTTCTTCAGAGATATCCTAAAAACATCTGTGTCTCTTATACGTGTGAAGAAATGTGTAGGTCAAACAACATCATAATCCTTGACAAACTATTCTGTGTTACCAATTTTTCTATATTTACGAAGTGACAACACCGTACGAGACGCAAGTTTAACATTCTTTTCAGATGAACTCAATCACAAGTTTCTTTTACAAAAAGTATGAAAATGTATAATTCTGAAATATCCATGACGCACTGGAAATCTGCAGACAAATCATTATTAGCAACGAACCTATGAAATAAGATGTCGATTTTATGTTCCTTAGTTACAAAAATATTTTGTGACGTTGATATTAAAAGCAGGATTGAATAATTTAACAAAATATGTTGTATAATACCGTACACCCTAAAATCAACATAAGGAAGGAAAGTTGAGTCCATACTATCAATGGAAATAACAGTTTTCAATCGTCAAAAATGTGATTTCATTGGACCAATGCTGGCTAACAAGAGATTACGTGATTTAAGGCAGATATATATATATATATATATATATATATATATATATATATATATATGAGAGATTACGTGATTTAAGGCAGATATGTATATATATCTGCCTTAAATCACGTAATCTCTCGTTAGCCAGCATTGGTCCAATGAAATCGAATTTTTGACGACTGAAAACTGTTATTTACATTGCTAGTATGGACTCAACTTTCCTTCCTCATGTAGATCCTGCTTTTAATATCAACGTCACAAAATATTTTTGTAACTAAGGAACATAAAATCGACATCTTATTTCATAGGTTTGTGGCTAATAATGATTTGTCTGCAGATTTATATATATATATATATGTATATATATATATATATATATATATATATATATATATATATATATATATATATATAAAAAACTGAAGAGCTAATGCGTTCCCACGAAGGTTGTGTATCTCATGGCTTCTAGGTACAAGTAAATTTTAGTTTTATAATTATCGACAAAATTTATAAATTTAAGATGCCGTCAAAATCCACTTATTTAGAGATCTAATCATGTGTTAGAGGTTTAACACAGCAAGACAAATATTACTCAGACAGAAACTGTTTATATGTTTTCAGAAAGCGAAGTCACAGCGCCCATATTACCAATACTATATTCATCCAGATTTTGAGGTCAGAACAGTTAGCGATTTCCAACAAACTTAACACTTAATTTCAAGCCATTACGAAATTTTTCTCGCTGATGCTCTCCAACCCTCTCCCTCCTCCATCCCACACCCCAAAAATCGTAGCAGAAAAGGAGTTGATTGTCTATTACATTTTTTCTGTTGATTCAGTAAGACTTCAGCATTCGTCGGACATTTTGATTTATTACTTCTTTACTTCTAACTATATTGGCAACACATTTTGCAGACAAATTCCACATGGACCACCTGTAAAAATGTACCATTTTGTGACATAGAGGTCAGCAACTATGACGACATAAACATTGATTTGCCTGAAAATCTAGCATTTGCTTAAAACGAAGCTCAAATTTCCGTGGTTATCCTGATACGGTGTTTGATAGTGAGAGTATTCAGCGACTTCCAACAAGCTTTAATCTGAATTTTAAACGTTTTCATCACCACTTCTCGCCTACATGCATATCTTCAAATATTTAACATATTAACGCGTTTGTAACGTAATCAAACCTTTGAAGCTGTTTTATAGACGGGAGCTCGTTTCTTTAAGGAATCAGGTTTCACTTTACGTTTCTGTGGATCTTCTAATGGAGAAACCGGCGCACTGAATTGTCACTAGAAAACCAATCGACGTTTTTTAAATATTTGTGGGATGTCGCACTCGATTACAGGGTGATGAGAAATTATGCGGGCACACGCCAAATATAGGGCACCAGCTTACCCACTAATAGCCCCAGAAGAAGTCACTGCAATCATACGAGCAATTTTGGTTATATATAGGCAATGAATTTACAAAATGAAGCGGCTATACGCCTAGAAAACATTTATAATAAATAACTCGACTCGTAGAATTGCACACACCCACATCAGCCCCTTTCCGCAGATTGGACAGGCCAGCTACCGGATGCGAGGACAAACAGCGAATGGCATCTGAATTGACAACATGGCATATGGACTAAAGTTTAAGAAAATGATGCTGAAGACTGTTATAACTTTATGACGTACTGAAAGCATATAGATGTCTATAAGACGAGCCTGGGAAAGGGGTTAACATAATCCCCTTAATGTCTCAAAACAAAAGATATAGTAGTTTAAATCCTGAATGTTCCCTACACAGTTAAACTATTTGAGACCTGATATAGAGTTTAAAGCCACCGAGTTAGTTGGCAATATTTTTATCACGTAGACTATACCATCACCAGGCAAAGATAGAAACCAGATATAACTGAATTTGTAGAAAGTAAGTGCAGAAAGCTATGGCATATTTAACACAAAAAATGTCATCTTCAATATACATAAAGGAAACTAGAGGAGACTGGTAAGCCCATTGATCAGACTACCTAACATGCTTTTTGAAGTTTCCGCCAAAAGGAAGAATACCTAGGTATATAATTAATATGCAGTTTATTGTAACACACATAAACTGTCTTCTCTAAGAGAGTTAGTTTTGAACACAATAACTGAAAGCAAGTCACTTCTAGAATTTCGGAGGGAGAGTAATAACATCCCAGTGTTGAAAGGCTGAAAATGTCCCATTAAACTGAAGGTTCCCAATTACAATGGCCCTGTACGAACTGTGCTACAATCAGAGTCCAGAAGGGGCTAGCAAAATTAAGTCCCAAGAGGATAAGCAGAAGTTAAAGGACTGAGGGGATGCAGAAAAGCTTACATCCAGTTTATTGCTGTTGGAAAAACAAAGACAAATAATACAAATTGTAGTTGCAGCTCATGGCATTGGAGTCAACATTCTTCAGCGTAGTAGCCATGAATGGTATAAATTCGTAGCTGGCTGGAGCTGAAACTAGACGAGGATGGTGTCATCGTCATAGCTGTGACTCCAGAGTGACGTCTGTTTTCTGGAAATGCTTTCGCAGTTGGTGCTTGGCTCAGAAAACTCACTCGGAGTGAACTGGTTGAGTACAGAATGAGCATTGGCTTAATCATGCCTCAGAATAATTCAGATAGTACTTTTAGTCATGTGGCCCCTGGAGGTGAAAAGGTCCATGGGGCTAATGACCTCTAGGGTGAAATTGAGTTGCTGCCCAGTTGACGGGTGAATCAAGACTGTCATCTGAAGAGCTACCTCCTTTGAGGTCCATGTCCATACAACCTGTTTGTGCTGTCGTTCGTAATCACAAGACTTCGACACAGAATTCATGCTCCATCTGTCTTACCCCCTCCCCTGCCCTTGGAGGGGCTGGGTCCATGCTGGCAGCCAGGATGGCTGGCTTCTGAGGTGTATCTCCATGGGCATTGATGGAGTGTATAATGTGGAGCAGCTGAGGGTCCTCCATCGCATATAGCCAGTTGCAGGCTGGAGCTAACGGACTTCTCTGAGTGGAGAAGCTGTTCAGATCTGCCCAGTCGTTCAGCCCCGCATTTGAAGGGTCTATACGTTCACATATGACATTCATTTCCATTGCTGCTAGTCACTCTTCAGCCAAATGTCTGTATTTCCAGCTTGAGGCACATTTAGCGTGCTGGTAGTGGTAACAGTGTATCTGATGACTAATGACTAATAAAACCCTGGCAGCGCAAAAGGAACCGTTGAGGGCAAAGTCTAACTGCCTTTGTCTGCAATGTGTGTGGATTACGTGGGTGGGGGGAGGGCGGCGTGCCTGGAGCTAGGGGGCACAGTGGTCAGGTATCGAACATTTTTGATGAGTTCAAGTTTGCTTACGATCTGAGAGACTGCTCAAAAGTTCATTTATGGGGAGATATGTTTCTAAAGAAGGATCCACTAGTTTAAGGAGACAAATGCTTCATCGCAGGTATACTCGAGGACCATGCCTTAGACCAAGGAAGCCACATATGGTTGTTTACACTGAGGACTACTACACTGGGAACTGCAGTCTTTGGAAGACCATATGTGAAGATTATAACAGCTGAAAAACTCGTGGTGGGCTGCTGCTACATGTATGCTAGAGTGAAAGTATTTTAACAGACAGGACTTTAACCTGTCACAGGGCAGAGGATGCAATTCCACTACTGGTTAAACTGATGCAGTGGGAGGTAAATATCTGGGCTCACGTGTGCCAGAAACAAGGTGTGTTCCTCGGTATTATCGGTAATGCTCTCGGGTAAGAAGTTCTGTTCCATACGTGAGACGTAGTCTGCCCACAGCTCGATCTTCTTGAAACGCGTGAACGGTGGGGGGCACCGTACAGAAGCCCTTCACCCCGCTGTCGATCTGGGAGATGCAATTAGAGAGTTCCAGACACGATGTGAGGATGGCTAGCAACCTTTCGATCAGGAGTTTGTCTGCGTACAGCATCTGCTGGAGCAGTAACATCTCCTGGGCGGTGATATTCATCAGTTCCATAATCCTGGAAGCAATGTAAGAGTGCGTGTACTTGAAAGCGGAAGAACACACGTCGAAACAATCTACCTGGGTATGAGCACATGCGAAAGACACTGATAAAAAAAAATAATTATGCCTCATCACCAACTGATGTGCGTGCCAAAAATGACACATGAATACACGTAATTCTTAGGTGTAAAACAAATATGAAGTATATTGTAACACACATAAACAATCATATCCAAGTGGGGGGTTAGTTCTGAACAAAAAACTTCAAAACATATACAGAAGTGCCAATAATAATGTCTAAAAGCTGAAGGCCAGATAATATAACAGTAAATGAAAGTTCCCAGATCCATTGTCTGTGCATTAGGAGTGTCACAATCAGAATCCAGAAGGCATGTGCAAAATTTAAAGCCCTGAAAGGACAAGCAAAAGGTAAATCCCGACGGGATGTACAAAGGTTTAGTCTGACGTACTGCCGATGAAAAACAAAGACGAATATTACAGAGAGCAGTTGATGGCCATTCAGCTGAAGGCCACGTCTCTTCGATAAAAAGGTCACATATCGTGTAGATTCATAGGTGGAGACTTCTGAAGACGAAGACCGATGTGAACAGCGTCGTCGTCGTAGTGACGGTCCCGGTGTGAGATCCTTACTGTCAGGAAGCCTTAGCAATTGGCGCCCGACCCAGGAAACTTACTCAGAGCAAATCAGTCAAGTGTAGCCCAGGCACCGGTCCGAATATTACCAGGGCACCAGAATGCAGCAGTACTACTGTCGGTCACGTGACCCCCAGAGCAGGAAAGATCTGCGGAGCCAGTGACCTTTGGCGACACTTGAGTGACCACTTGGTGACAGAGCATGATCACCCCTTGTCTACAGTTTGAAGAGCTGTCCATTGCGCGATCCGCATCTGCTTAGCCCATATGTGTTACTTGCTGGCTGAGTAGTCACAAGGCTCCTACAAAGCACTTTTCAACCTTAGGATAAACGAAAGAGAAGGAAGAAGGAGGAATGATTATCACCATGATTTTAGATAAGTTTTAATCCCAGGTGTAGCACCATTCACCCTTTTCTTATTGACATTAGGTGTGTATGATAGTGAGACTGTGGCTCAACGTGAGCGTAGTGGGAGTGAATGAGCGTCATTTCATAGATTTCCTCCTCCCTGTGTACAGCAATTTCAGAAATTTCATCCACATTCGTTTATTTAAATGAGCGTAAGGGTGCTGATAACCTCAACGTTGAGTGCCCAAAAGCTCCTAAAGCACGAACGCGCAGAAAATGCAGGCTAGAGGAAACTGGTTGACGTGGAAGATAAATTATAAGAAAGGTCATAAATGAATACAAAATCCTATCTCCGAAAATGTGTCAAGCAGTGCAAATTTTTTCAACTGTTAAGTTGCGAGTTCAGTCCGTAACTCTAAGGCGGACAGCAAACTTTATAATAAAAGTATCCGCAGCTGATGGCATTCTATCTTAAAAAAAAAGACCGCAAATAGCTATTGTACGATCCTTTAATAGTACTATTGGTTTCACAACATTAGAGTGGCATCTTCAGGTCCCCGTAAATAAAGAGGAATAGCACATGAGAGAATTAAGAATAGTAAAAAAATTATGGGATAGTAAAAAACAGTTTAGAATGCTAAAAGTATAGGGAAAGGAACGCAACAACACACCTGAAAGACGCAACAGACTTAAGTAAATTTACGAGTAAATATAGAAGTCAATATATTTACTGTCAAATCTTTTAGTGGGACACGTTGGGTGCATTGGACGTTCCATCATCCTCAGCCAGGTTGTAATATTTCGTCAAAATGGTGACGAAAGTCAAAAGTTAAAACAAGCAGAATTAAGAAAACACCTAGGTAAGGACGTCTGCTCTAAAAATAACAATAAATTCCTAAATCCAGGTAGGGGGAGGGCTATCGATAAAAGCAAAATTAAACAGTAACTGTAATCAAAAATAAAGTTAAAAGGACCATAATGGGCTGAAGAATAACATTAGAATGAGTAGATACGACCTGTTATTTTGAGTCTTATTCGAACGGATCTCGTACATGTCGGTGAGAACTGTCACCGACGAATGCAGGCGGAATACTTAGGATATATGTGAACAACAAGGCAACAGGCCGGCGCGGCTTACCCGGAAGAGACGAAAGGTGCGTGAAGCTATAAATAATCAGAGAAAGAACATTGGGAAGCGTCCTCACAGTACACATATAACGCTGAAAGAGAGTACAATGATATGAGTATTGGACTGCAACAAGTATCAATGAATTTCATTATAGACATCAGAATTGGAGAGTGCTTTATATTACTTCAGCTAAGTTTGACTATCTAGTATTCATTCTGTATGACACTTTCTACTTCAGAGAATCTCAGTCCCTTCCAGTATACTTACTATTTGGCCTATAGTCTGGTAATGTAACGGTTCCACATTTAGGGTTCTGTACTCGTAAATGAGAACTTAACGGTGATCTGGGATTTTTCATATTTAAGTGCTCTCTGAATCGGAGTTACAGCAGTATACTCCGCGCAAAACTTTTCAGTAGAATATGAGAACACAGATCACAATTTATTTGTTCGTGTTTACAGATAAAACGGAAGTGATTTCTGAAAGACAGGAAATTTAGATGAGGCGACTTGGACAAACTGAAAGACGCAATAGTTTTGAATTTAAATCGGTTACAGATGAAAGCAATAAAAGGAAGACGATGCTTTAAGAGATGTAAAACTGAAGGGCGCAGAGAATCAAATAGACGAAAAGGTAAAACTCTGCACAAATTTATAAATAACGTTCTATATGTTGAATTTTAAATGATTGATATATAAAATAAACATGTACAGAAAATGGATTAGGGATAAGGGTTCACAGGTGCCTAATAATCATATAATTGTACAAGCAAAATGGCAAAGTTGGAATGCTTAGAGGACCAATGAACAACTGCAGGAGCATACGAATAGAATAATGCATTAACCTCAACAGTTCATGTATCCGAGGTTCTGGTGCGAATTACATAACAGAATGGAAATAAAAAAATAACAAAATGTTAAATGACAATCATGTTGGCTTTAGGAAAGCTGGAGGTACTAGAGAGGTAGTTCTACGATGCACTTGGTAACGCAGGCAACATTTAAGTAAAATAATGACCCACAGTCAAACGATTTGTTCACTTGGTAGATAAATCCTTTTATCTATGAGATAGGTGACAATTCAGAATTGAAAACCGATACATCACCATCAGAACACCTGTTAAAAAGGAAAAGAAGGTATTACAATATGAAATGCCACAGAACAATTGTAGGCATGAGTTTCAGACGTTGCATATGTACTTACAAAGAAAAGCAAGTACGAGCCATACAGCAAAACTGCAACGTGCAAAAATGGTATTGAAAACAGCTATAATACATGAAGCCTAGAACAAAACTGAGCGTACATAGAGATCATAAGCGGCAGGCAAAACAACTTCCGTCACCAGATGGAATTAGTAACCAATACAGCTCATAAATGACAATGGAGAAATGTAACCAACAGATCACACATTGAACGTAGATTACGCTTTAAAACCACAGAGGATCTATGCAGGCATGTATTTACAAGTTTCTCATGAATGTACTTAGCAAAAAGAAATTTATGTAACAAAGTATACAGATATAATGTGGAATGTTAGTTGCTACAGTTACTAGATGTAGTGCAGCTATCATTTAAGACGTAAATTATAACAACGTCAAGTATATAAAAATACAGAAATAACATTGCCGCTGCTCATAAATAATTACAATGTGAGCATGGAATGTGACACATCTTCATAGAAATTACACTAAACATAATAACGAAATAGTTTCAAAAACGGTATATTTGAAAGAAACATACATTTTTTTATCAACCGCAGATCACAAAGTAAAAGGAAGGATACACGAATACACATCATAAACTCATAATGCGTGTCGTAGGTTAAAACATAAAATTACAGAGGATAAATCTGTAATTTTTTAGAACATTTCTAGCGTAGAACAGCGGCCTGCTAATAGTATTTATTAATGGGTATAAACATTCTCGACCTAAAAAATATTTATTTTGATGGTAACATGCTTCTGTCACTATTTGACCATCCTCAAAACCTCATACTATCGTGGCAGGCGGTGGTGGTGAATGTAGTGGATGATGTAACTCCAAAATTTCAACTGAGCGGTTGAAGTTCGTCGAGTCACAGCGCCCGTTCGATTCTCAGCCACCGACATCTGTCATGGTATGAGGGTCTGACTGTGGTCAAAAAGCGACCGAAACAGGCCGAGGCTGTTTGTGTCCATTCTTAAAAGAGTATAAATTGATAGTAAACCGGTTACGTTGCAAGGAAGGGTTAAGAAAATAGATAATATGATGCTATGTTGAATCCCACTTTGCAGCAGGAAATGCGGTGAAATAGGGTCAAGTTTAATCACTAAACTCATGGTGCCATGAAATATCATATATATTGTATCATTCAGAAAATCATACGAAAAAATAAGCAGAAATGAATGAATAGTGGTAAGATTGCGTCAAAGAAAAAACTAAAACTAAAGCTTAACTATCGTAGGTAATAAACTGCCTATGACGACGCACATCAGCGCAGGTTGAACAAGGCGATCTCTACTATACCGACTTAACATTAATCCCTCAAGGACGACAACAGGATACATGGTCAAAACGTTACAGTGTATTAGCATTAAACAAACTAAAATTTTATGTCAAGACACAATAACACAATAACTAGTGTCGAAACAAATATCAGAAAGCATTACTCATGCGATCTGTAGCATCCACTCGTGATTTTTATGTGTACCCCCAAATCGCCAGGAGGCGCATCGAGAGCTACATCCCATCAAATACTTCCCATGTAACAGCAAGAGGTTGATGGCAGCTTCGCAAGCTCACGCCCATTTCTGCTCACGATGTACGAAGCGACAGCACGTTTCGCCCTGAGAAATATCTACACTCCTGGAAATTGAAATAAGAACACCGTGAATTCATTGTCCAAGGAAGGGGAAACTTTATTGACACATTCCTGGGGTCAGATACATCACATGATCACACTGACAGAACCACAGGCACATAGACACAGGCAACAGAGCATGCACAATGTCGGCACTAGTACAGTGTATATCCACCTTTCGCAGCAATGCAGGCTACTATTCTCCCATGGAGACGATCGTAGAGATGCTGGATGTAGTCCTGTGGAACGGCTTGCCATGCCATTTCCATCTGGCGCCTCAGTTGGACCAGCGTTCGTGCTGGACGTGCAGACCGCGTGAGACGACGCTTCATCCAGTCCCAAACATGCTCAATGGGGGACAGATCCGGAGATCTTGCTGGCCAGGGTAGTTGACTTACACCTTCTAGAGCACGTTGGGTGGCACGAGACACATGCGGACGTGCAGTGTCCTGTTGGAACAGCAAGTTCCCTTGCCGGTCTAGGAATGGTAGAACGATGGGTTCAATGACGGTTTGGATGTACCGTGCACTATTCAGTGTCCCCTCGACGATCACCAGTGGTGTACGGCCAGTGTAGGAGATCGCTCCCCACACCATGATTCCGGGTGTTGGCCCTGTGTGCCTCGGTCGTATGCAGTCCTGATTGTGGCGCTCACCTGCACGGCGCCAAACACGCATACGACCATCATTGGCACCAAGGCAGAAGCGACTCTCATCGCTGAAGACGACACGTCTCCATTCGTCCCTCCATTCACGCCTGTCGCGACACCACTGGAGGCGGGCTGCACGATGTTGGGGCGTGAGCGGAAGACGGCCCAACGGTGTGCGGGACCGTAGCCCAGCTTCATGGAGACGGTTGCGAATGGTCCTCGCCGATACCCCAGGAGCAACAGTGTCCCTAATTTGCTGGGAAGTGGTGGTGCGGTCCCCTACGGCACTGCGTAGGATCCTACGGTCTTGGCGTGCATCCGTGCGTCGCTGCGGTCCGGTCCCAGGTCGACGAGCACGTGCACCTTCCGCCGACCACTGGCGACAACATCGATGTACTGTGGAGACCTCACGCCCCACGTGTTGAGCAATTCGGCGGTACGTCCAACCGGCCTCCCGCATGCCCACTATATGCCCTCGCTCAAAGTCCGTCAACTGCACATACGGTTCACGTCCACGCTGTCGCGGCATGCTACCAGTTTTAAAGACTGCGATGGAGCTCCGTATGCCACGGCAAACTGGCTGACACTGACGGCGGCGGTGCACAAATGCTGCGCAGCTAGCGCCATTCGACGGCCAACACCGCGGTTCCTGGTGTGTCCGCTGTGCCGTGCGTGTGATCATTGCTTGTACAGCCCTCTCGCAGTGTCCGGAGCAAGTATGGTGGGTCTGACACACCGGTGTCAATGTGTTCTTTTTTCCATTTCCAGGAGTGTATTTAAGCCCAGGGATCACTGTGGGCAGTTTCAGTCGACGAGAGCAGACCGATTCCTGCGCCGAATGCTTGCAGTAACTAAATTAAGCTTTCACAGATGTGCCATCGGTGAAGACAGTGTAACGCCGAGAAGTAAGCTTCTGTGGTGGTAAACAGAAATGCGAGTGTTGGCTATTTCGGTGTTTAGTACAGTCTTCACGGAGTTAATTGGAGCCAAGTCCACAGAACTGATTTTGACTGGAACCGCAGAACAAGAGTTGTTAATTTGTAATTACAAATTATGAAAGACAGTTTTTTTTGTTCGCAGAAGGACTGTAAAGTATCTATTACACTCATATTCTTGCTGTCTTTCAACTAGGAATAATAGACGGTTCTTGTAGTGGCGACGAGGAATTTTTCTGAACTGATTAGAATACGTGTATCATGTCTCAAGTGATCATGCCGTCATACATAGAAATGACCATCCGATGTTGCTCTCACTCCAAAGGATGCTGCAGGAGAATGAGGCTCTACTGGCACATGTTCTCGCTCCGCTTATTGCTCGGGTCTTTGCCCAGTCTGCCATCCAGGTATGGACAGCGGCATTGCCACCACTGCCGTTTCAAACCTTTGACGGGAAAATCAAGCCTTGGATCTGCAGCACACCCCTACTAGAGCAGTGTACCATGTCCGCAGCAAACAGCGGAAACGTGTCTTCCTGTTTGCCAATGTGAGACCTGTGATCCATCACCGGCTGCAACCATCATATCCGCAAGAAAAACGTCACATAGTACCCTAAGATTTCTTGAAGGAAAGTTTAACTAATTACTTCAATGTTCCGATACGCATTGCTGCAGGACGACTGACACAAGTCCTCCTGAATATCAAAGATCCGTTGCAACTCTCATGACTTCCCAACATTCACGCTTTTGGCCAATCTATCAGAGCAGCAGCTTCTCTGCAAGATCCAGTTTAGGCATCTGCCTCCAATTCCGAATTGAGAACCTTGCAGCAACAGTTGGTGCCGAAGTCCAAAAACGACGCTCCCCAGAACATGTCACTTCCGGTCTTCTAATCAACGTTTTGATACCCATCTAAGGCACCATTGACGTTTCCGCAAGGGGAAGTCTTCTGACTGTGATAAGTCTGGCCAAGGAGCTGAAGTTTGTCGCGGCTCCACTTCCATGTCTCTAGACTGGGCACAGGGCGACCCTGAGGAGGATCCTTCCCACCCAACGTTTCCAGAAGTGGTATTCGTGCATCGTGTACTCTTGCAGCCCACTCAACTTCTGCCTATAAAGGTCAAGTTGAAAAACAAACTACGCATCGTCCAGATTGACACTGGGTCATCGGCTACAATAATCTACAGAAATGTGTACTACTGTGTCTCCTTCACTGTGCCCCTTTATGACGAAGATTTATAAGTTTAGCAACAACCTCACTATGAGGCTCCATGACGGATCCACAGTAATCCCAGGTAAGATTCTGGTGATTGTGGTCCCTGTGCATCTAACCGAGTTCACCTAGACTTATTCCATATCTCGAGCCTCAAGATCCATTTCAGCCCTGAAGCATTGCACACCCAGGCCCTCTACTGCTACACTACCGACCTCTGATCTGATACTACAACCAAATGGAAAAGATGGTTTTGCCGATCGTCATTGCCATCAAAGGCTTCCAGGATTTCATCTATGGACGCCATTTCAGGCTCACTACAAATAATAAAACTCCAGTGCCTCTCTTCCAATCTTCAGCAACAATACTGACCTGTTTCTCTTTGGATATGCCTACAGTATCCAATATTTGCCTTAATGCCCTCTTACATAATGCCGACTTTCGCAACCTTCTGTTGGTCACAAAGTGGTATCTGATGACGATCCAGAAGTATGTTTTGATGGGGATGGTGAGTCTCCCAACATTTGGCCCATCTCCTGAAATAACGCCTCAAATGATCTGGTCTAACGTCTACTACGACCCTCCAGTACCCAAATGGAAAAATTACGGGACATCACTCCACTGAGGATGCCTTGACACTCTTCCTTTCCACATAACATGCATGTCGTCAAGATGGTTCCTCATCAGTAGAGAAATTAAACGGCTCCCTGGTGTACCCATACAACAGCTCCTTATCATCTCAGATTAATGGACGACGTCAGTTTAACTGCAGGATCCAGTATGGGTGCGAACACATGAACGAATCAATCGGCAGTGGTGGCCTGCCTTCGTCCGTCTCTTAATCGGCCAGCTGATGGTCGAAGTGCAGTTGCTGCAAGGATGCCCATCATGGGTTTGTCTTCCATTCCAGTTTCGCAGGGTGAGGCTCTCTCTGCGCCACTTTCCACTGCCCCAGACCAGGACCTTCCAAGGACAGACACTCATCGTGAGTCTCATCCCAGGCCAATGGACGTCGATCCGTTGTTTTCCCACTAGTTGGTAAATATTACCACATCGTCGAGGCCACCAGAGCCTACCATTTTCATGACGCATGGGTGTGGGAGAGGACTTCTATGATTCCCAAGGGATCAGCCACAACACTCATGACGGCTACAATGCATGAGTCATAGAAGACAACGCTCAAACAGCCCATAGCAACCACGTAAGATTTTCAAGTGTACCCTCAGACTACCAGAAGGCGCACTAAGAGCAACATACCATCATATACTTTGCCAGGCAACAGCAGGAGATCGCTTATCGCATCACAAGACCATACCTACATGTGGTCACGAGTTATTACTGGGCAGCACGTCTCTTCTGGAAAAACAGCTATTTAAGGAAATCGATAGTTCACTGTGGACAGTTCCTGGAGGTGAGAACTGTCCGGTTCATGAGCTGTCAGCTTGCAGTCTCTCAGTTAAAACCTCGTCGACATGCCATCGGTGTCATCCTCTGTGTTGTATCCCAGCTCTTAGAGAGTTGGTAATTTCAGTGTTTAGTTCAGGCTGAAGGGACTCAGTTGGAGACAAACCCAGAGAATTGTATTTTGGTTAGACACGCAGAAGAGGCGGAGTAAGTCCGTAATCGTAAATCACGACGAACATCTTTTCTTTTCTTTACGGAAGGCCAATAAGGAAGCTATTGTACACATACTGGGACACTCTTTCAAGTAAGAATAATGGATTTTTCAAGAATCGCCGACGACGTAGCCTACTTCAGAGTAAGTAGAAGAATTGCAAAACCTCTTAAATGGAAGTACCAGACATTTTTTTTTTTTTTTGTCATCAGACTGGTTTGATGCGGCCCGCCACGAGTTCCTGTCCTGTGCTAGCCTCTTCATCTCAGAGTAGCACTTGCAACCTACGTCCTCAATTATTTGCCTGACGTATTCCAATCTCTGTCTTCCTCCACAGTTTTTGCCCTCTAAAGCTCCCTCTAGTACCATGGAAGTCATTCCCTCATGTCTTAGCAGATGTCCTATGATCCTGTCCCTTCTCCTTATCAGTGTTTTCCACATATTCCTTTCCTCTCCGATTCTGCGTAGAACCTCCTCATTCCTTACCTTATCAGTCCACCTAATTTTCAACATTCGTCTATAGCACCACATCTCAAATGCTTCGATTCTCTTCTGTTCCGGTTTTCCCACAGTACATGTTTCACTACCATACAATGCAGTACTCCAGACGTACATCCTCAGAAATTTCTTCCTCAAATTAAGGCCGGTATTTGATATTAGTAGACTTCTCTTGGCCAGAAATGCCTTTTTTGCCATAGCGAGTCTGCTTTTGATGTCCTCCTTGCTCCGTCCGTCACTGGTTATTTTACTGCCTAGGTAGCAGAATTCCTTCGTGACCATCAATCCTGATGTTAAGTTTCTCACTGTTCTCATTTCTATACTTCCCATTACCTTCGTCATTCTCCGATTTACTCTCAAACCTTACTGTGTACTCATTAGACTTTATTCCGTTCAGCAAATCATTTAATTCATCTTCACTTTCACTCAGGATAGCAATGTCATCAGCGAATCGTATCATTGATATCCTTTCACCTTGTATTTTAATTCCACTCCTGAACCTTTCTTTTATTTCCATCATTGCTTCCTCGATGTACAGATTGAAGAGTGGGGGCGAAACGCTACAGCCTTGTCTTACACCCTTCTTAATACGAGCACTTCGTTCTTGATCGTCCACTCTTATTATTCCCTCTTGGTTGTTGTACGTATTGTATATGACCCGTCACTCCCTATAGCTTACCCCTACATTTTTCAGAATCTCGAACAGCTTGCACCATTTTATATTGTCGAACGCTTTTTCGAGGTCGACAAATCCTATGAAAGTGGCTTGATTTTTCTTTTGCCTTGCTTCCATTAGTAGCCGTAACGTCAGAATTGCCTCTCTCGTCTCTTTACTTTTCCTAAAGCCAAACTGATCGTCACCTAGCGCATTCTCAATTTTCTTTTCCATTCTTGTGTATATTATTCTTGTAAGCAGCTTCGATGCATGAGCTGTTAAGCTGATTGAGCGATAATTCTCGCACTTGTCAGCTCTTGCCGTCTTCGGAATTGTGTGGATGATGCTTTTCCGAAAGTCAGATGGTATATCGCCAGACTCATATATTCTACACACCAACGTGAATAGTCGTTTTGTTGCCACTTCCCCCAATGATTTTAGAAATTCTGATGGAATGTTGTCTATCCCTTCTGCCTTATTTGACCGTAAGTCCGCCGAAGCTCTTTTAAATTTCGATTCTAAATCGACTCCTGTTTCTTCTTCTATCACATCAGACAAATCTTCACACTCATAGAGGCTTTCAATGTATTCTTTCCACCTATTTGCTCTCTCCTCTGCATTTAACAGTGGAATTCGCGTTGTTCTCTTAATATTACCACCGTTGCTTTTAATATCATCAAAGATTGTTTTGACTTTCCTCTATGCTGAGTCTGTCCTTCCGACAATCATATCTTTTTCGATGTGTTCACATTTTTCCTGCAGCCATTTCGTCTTAGCTTCCCTGCACTTCCTATTTATTTCATTCCTCAGCGACTTGTATTTCCGTATTCCTGATTTTCCCGGAACATGTTTGTACTTCCTCCTTTCATCAATCAACTGAAGTATTTCTTCTGTTACCCATGGTTTCTTCGCAGCTACCTTCTTTGTACCTATGTTTTCCTTCCCAACTTCTGTGATGGCCCTTTTTAGAGATGTCCATTCCTCTTCAACTGTACTGCCTACTGCGCTATTCCTTATTGCTGTATCTATAGCGTTAGAGAACTTCAAACGTATCTCGTCATTCCTTAGTACTTCCGTATCCCACTTCTTTGCGTATTGATTCTTCCTGACTAATGTCTTGAACTTCAGCCTACTCTTCATCACTACTATATTGTGATCTGAGTCTATATTTGCTCCTGGGTACGCCTTACGATCCAGTATCTGATTTCGGAATTTCTGTCTGACTATGATGTAATCTAATTGAAATCTTCCCGTATCTCCCGACCTTTTCCAAGTATACCTCCTCCTCTTGTGATTCTTGAACAGGGTATTCGCTATTACTAGCTGAAACTTGTTACAGAACTCAATTAGTCTTTCTCCTCTTTCATTCCTTTTCCCAAGCCCATATTCTCCTGTAACCTTTTGTTTTACTCCTTCCCCCACAACTGCATTCCAGTCGCTCATGACTATTAGATTTTCGCCCCCCTTTACATACTGCATTACCCTTTCAATATCCTCATACAGTTTCTCTATCTGTTCATCTTCAGCTTGCGACGTCGGCATGTATTCCTGAACTATCGTTGTCGGTGTTGGTCTGCTGTCGATTCTGATTAGAACAACCCAGTCACTGAACTGTTCACAGTAACACACCCTCTGCCCTACCTTCCTACTCATTACGAATCCTACACCTGTTATACCATTTTCTGCTGCTGTTGATATTACCCGATACTCATCTGACCAGAAATCCTTGTCTTCCACTTCACTTCACTGACCCCTACTATATCTAGATTGAGCCTTTGCATTTCCCTTTTCAGATTTTCTAGTTTCCCTACCACGTTCAAGCTTCTGACATTCCACGCCTCGACTCGTAGAACGTTATCCTTTCGTTGATTATTCGATCTTTTTCTCGTGGTAACCTCCCCCTTGGCAGTCCCCTCCCGGAGATCCGAATGGAGGACTATTCCGGAATCTTTTGCCAATGGAGAGATCATCATGACACTTCTTCAATTACAGGCCACATGTCCTGTGGATACACGTTACGTGTCTTTAATGCAGTGGTTTCCATTGCCTTCTGCATCCTCATGTCGTTGATCATTGCTGATTCTTCCGCCTTTAGGGGCAATTTCCCACCCCTATGACAAGAGAGTGGCCTGAACCTCTATCTACTCCTCCGCCCTCTTTTACAAGACCGTTAGCAGAATGAGGCTGACTTCTTATGCCGGAAGTCTTCGGCCGCCAATGCTGATTATTTATCAAAATTTAGGCAGTGGCGGGGATCGAACCCGGGACCGAATACGTTTTGATTGAATCAAAGACGCTACCCCTAGACCACGAGGTACCAGCCTACCGAGCACAAAATATTGTCTTACAGTATGTCAACGACACACGAATGTGATGAGGAGAATCAGAAATGAACTTACTGAAAATCTTAATATCTAAATTTCGAACCAATTTGGTCACAAAGTCAGTTAGTCAGCACCATCAGGAACAAGATAACACATCACAAACGACATAAGGCATAGGGATTTATGGTACTTGTAGCCAAGCGAAGTCTACTTATCTCATACGTAGACTTTACTTCTACCTGTGTCTGGGACATAGCACACTGTGGATCAGAACCATCGGTTGTGAGACAAAACGTAATCGAGGGAATCGACGCGTTTGAAATATCGTTTTAGTGATGGGCGTCAAAAATTAAGTGGGCCGGTATCGCATTAAATGAACATATTTTCTGCAGAACCCTTCATGGAATGAACTTATAGAAAATATCAGAAAAATGGATAGAATTACCGGAAGTGTCTGATATCAGGGAATAACTTCCACTATACTAGAGGAAGCAGGAGAAACCAAAAGTTGCAATATATCAACTAATAATAGAGGATGAATCGTGTAAGTGCTAAACTGAGATGAAGAGGCTGGCACAGAATATGATGTGGTGGCGGATCGGAACAGCTCACTCAGGGGAAAAAGGACTTGAAATCAGTATCGTAAGAAGGGAAGAGGAGATGGATGAAGATGAGAATGACCTAGGTGGTAAAGAGGCGACGTTCACCCAGTATTTTTATTAAAATTTGGTAAAAAACGTAATCTTACGGTAAAATATCGAGAGAGATCAAGGACTGCCTACAGTGAGCAAGATCTGTTGGATGTAGTTTGTAACAGGTATGCAGAAATGGAGAGACTTGAACATAGCAGACTAACATGGAAACCTCTATCACACCACTCATGGTACTGCAGGTTACAAAGCATCAAGTACGCATAGACAACGACATGAGTGGGTATGCGATGATGACATGTTTCACAACAGTAGGAAATTATTACGTAATAGGAAAGCAGCAAACGAGAGCAAACGATAGGTTCAGTAGAATGTATACAGACTATCTTCTTTGTCGACCTCAGTTTCTCCGTTGTCTCAGACACCTATGGGGCAAAAACTATTCGCATATTACTTTCAATTCCTTCTGCTAGCTAGTACATATACAATTTACTTGAAACACTTACGAATGGTCTGACGTAAAAACTCGCATAAACTAAGGTGTCTTCCAACAGGAATTTTAGTTTCAGTTCAAAATACAGGTTTCATGAATGGAGGTAGGAAAATGGAGAACATTGCCGAAAATGAAATGAGAATAGTACACTGAAATTTTGTAGGTTCTACGTCGCAGCAGTTACTGACGGTACATTTTGAATCTCTTTTTGAATCCTCAATTGACAACATTACAAGTGGAAAGAAACGCATGAAAGCATGTGAGAAAGAGGAAAGCGCGATTACTTCGAGTATGCTTGTTATGGACACTAATAAATTTCTGAACATCTAAAGAAAAGAACATCATATTAATTTCGTAGCTTTTAATGTCCTTTGTATATGATCTCATACATTTACGTAAGTAAAGAGAGTTAAATGTGGTACTTTCTGTGTAGGTATGAAATGTATGACGTTTACGTAACCTTACGAGTCTCGACGTAATACACTGTTGAGCCGATATGCTGCTTCGACGCCTAAACCATCTTATCTCCCGGCAGAGATTAATGGTAGAGTAATAGCACGAGTGCGCCAGGAAGTTGCCGAGATCAATTCAATTTCCAGGGTGGCGTGTTGATTTGCAGCTCCATCTGCTCCCTGAATTATGTCGGTAACAAACCGACAAACGTAAATTGATAAAGGCTTTCAAGAAAGGCTTCCAATTTCCTGTCCTGAAGGGGCTACCCAAAAGAACAGAATTCCGCTTATTGATGCTTACCGTACTTGGTAATCTACTTGTATTACTACGAAGAGAGGGGCTTACAAACTGAATTAGAAGTATTACAGGACGTTGCAATTAGAAGAAATTCTAATCAAAACGTCGTTATAACGTATCAGGGAGAATTATTACTCCGATTACAATCATTCCTGTACTCATTTCTCTGAGTCAGAAGCGACAGGAAATTGTAGTGTATCGTCATGTACTCGTAAATTTACATCTTTATTTCGTGTGGGGCGTGGCGGACGGAAAAGAGTGTACCTGTTTGATTGTTCACCTTAGCTATTCCACATATCTCCATTGGCGAAACATTTCTGTAATTTCAGCGTAGCGGTTATTGTTCTGAGCTGTATGTGTCTTATATTGTAAAGTAACCTTTTGGAAGTTTGTGAATGGGGATCTCCTCTGACGCACTTACATTTTCCTGTAAGATGTCACACATCAGTTTTTTCGGTACTGCTATGACACCTTTGAGGGGGGGGGGGGGGTGTTTCTATCGTTTCCGTTGTTCAGACTTGGCAAAAGTCCGCAACGGAAAACAGTCGAGAACTGGACGAACGGGAGGCGTTTTAGTCGGTCTCTTCCAACAGTGAATTATTCATCATTTTAATTCTTGGTATAAATCTGAATCTCGGGTCTACCTTCACACAAGTTATGGTCATGTGGTCGTTCAGATTTAATTTATGACTTTTGATTTCAACTATTGTTCACTATTGGTAAAGACTGGTAACATTCATAGCCGTAACAATACAGGGAGAAATAATTTTCTCTACCCTTCAACCTGCCTTAGTATGGCGCAGAATAAAGTGAGGAACAGAATCATAAAAATCCTTGAACACCCATCCTACCATATGATGCAGAGATCAATGTAACTTCAAATATAAGCGAAATCAGATAAGTCTGATAACTCCAATACAACACAGAAGAATTACCTTAGGTATAATAGTGAAACGTACACGCAACCGGTGTTTTGCGTATGTGTGTCAATTTTGTGCGGAATGTGGGAGTGAGAGAGACTGAACGTGTTAAAGCATTAATCACTGTAATAAAAGTAAAAAAGAAGAAATTTAGTTGTAAGATAATAGTGCAAATGTTCAGCACATAGACTTATTTTCCAGTGAGATGGTGTATTATAATTATGAAACTGTCTCACTCAACTCCATTTCGAGAGTTCTCGTTTACGATCAATACAATATGCAAACAACTAAACTAAACTTTCTATGGCTTGAAAACTTGAAGATAGTGACAGGTCGGCGATCAAGTTTCAGAAAGCTATCGGAACAGTTTATTACGGCGCCTTTCTCTAACCTTCCTGATGTTTACAGTCAGATGCCAGTGTTTGCACTAGGTTCCGCTCAACTGCAAACCTCTATCTGCATTTCGTAACAAGCGTTATCCGCCTCATCGTTTGTACACTTTTTCTTTTGAGTCGTCAGCCTTACGATTGGTTTGATGTGGCCCGCTGGAATTCTTCTCCTGTGCTTATGTTTTCATCTCGCAATAGCAATTTTGGAAATTTGTGGTAAGGTCTTATGGGACCAAACTGCTGAGGTCATCAGTCCCTAAGCTTACACACTATTTAATCTAACTTAAACTAACTTACGCTAAGGACGACACACACACCCATGCCCGAGGGAGGACTCCAATCTCCGACGGGGACAGCCGCGCGGACCGTGACAGGACCATACCAATTGCAACCTATGTCCTCAATTATTTGTTGCATTTATTCCAATATCTGCCTTCCGCTACAGTTTTCACAGTCTACAGCTCCCTATAGTAACATGGAAGTTAATACCAGACGTCTATCATCCCGTCCCTTCGTGTTGTCAGTGTATTCCAGATATTACTTTGCTCGTCAATTCTGGGGACAACCAACATTTATTACTTTATCAGGCCACATAATTTCCCAAATTATTCTATAGCACCATATCCCAAAAACTTCGATTCTCTTTGGTTCCTGTTGTGAAAATGTTCGCGTTACGCTAACATAGACTATGGTCTTCGAAACGTACTCTCAAATTCTTCCTTAAATTGAGTCCGATGTTAGGTACTAGTAGACATCTCTTGGCCTGGAATATTCTTCCTGCCAGTGCTGGTTTCATTTTTATGTCATCCTTGCTCGGTCAATCATGATTTCTTTCGCCGCTTAGGTCGTAGAATTCCTTAACTTCGTATACATCATGAGCCTTAATCCTTATGTTAAGTTTTTTGCTGTTCTTATTCCTGCTGCTTCTCATTACTTTCGTCTTTTGTCGATTTACTCTAAATCTGCATTCTGCATTCATTAAACTCTTCATTCCATTCAACATATCCTGCAATTCTTCTTCCCATTCACCGAGAATAGCAATGTTATAAGCAATTTTTGTTGTTGATGTTCTTTCAATTTGAATTTTAATCTCATTCTTTACCCTCCTTTTATTTCTGTCATTGCTTTTTCAATGCAGAGACTGAACAGTAGAGGAGCACTTCGTTCTCGGTCTTCCAGTCATATTGTCCCCCCTCTTTTTGAAAATATTGCCTATTACTCATCTTTCCCTATTGCGTATCAATATTTTTCGCAGAATTTCGATCATTTTGCACCATTGGTATTATGAAAGCTTTTCCCAGATCGTGAAGCCATATAAACTTGTATTGACTTTTCTTCAGTCTTACTTCGTTATGAGCCGCAACGTCAGAACTGATTCCTTGTATCTTTATCTTTCCTGAAGCCAAACTGACAGAAAGCTGACATATGCCTCATTTTTTTACCATTTTTCTGTATATTGTTCTAGTCAGGAACTTGGGTAAATGAACTGATAAGCTCACTGAGCGATAATCCTCCCATTTTGTTGACCCTTGTTTTCTTTGGAATTCTTTGGATGATACTGAAGGTATATCACCAGTCTCATAAATTATACACAGCAACGTATGTAGGAGCTTTGTCGTCATGTTGGAAACTCCAGTGGCATGTCACCCATCGCGTCTTCTTTTTATGATCTTAAGTCGTCCGTAGCTCTTTTAAATTAAGGCTCTTGTACTCGGTCGCCCATCTCTTCCCGTCGTCAGACAAGTCTTCCTCCTCATAGAGGCCTCCAATGCACTCTTTACGCTATCTGTTCTCTCCTCTGCAATTAACAGTGGACCTCAGATTGCATTCTTAATGTTACCGCTCTTGTTTTTAATTTCACAGGCGGTTATGTTGATTTTGGTTGTACCGAGTCAGTCATTCCGAGAATCACTCATTTTTTAATACAATCACATTTTTCATGCAGCCATTTGGCCTTAGTTTCCCTGCGCTTCTGTCTATTTCATTCGTAAGTGAAATGTAGCTATGTACTGCTACATTTTCCCGAACATTTTCGTATTTCCTGCTTTTGGAATTTTATGGAATCTTTGAACTTACCTGCCTTGTACAGATTTTTTGCTTCCAGCTTCTGTGACTCCGCTTTTTAGAGATGTCCATTTCTCCTCTGCTGAAGTGTTTAATCAGCCCATGACTGTCGTGGTATATAAAGCCTCAGAGAACTTCAAGCACATATCTTCATTTTTTATCACTTTCGTATCCCACTTCATTGAGTATTGATTCTTCCCCACCAGTTTCTTACACTTAAGCCTACTCTTCATCATTACTAAATTCTGATCTGAGTTCACTTCTGCTCCTAGGAAGGCCTTAAAATCCGGTATCTGATTTCGGAATCTCCCACTGACAATGATGTATTCTAACTGGAATCTTATCTCCCGGCCTTTTCCGACTATACTTGGTCCTCTAGTGGTTTTTAATGTAGTACTCACTATTACTATCTAAAATTCATTTGAGATCTCTACTAGTCTCTCTCATTTCTACTACCAAGCCCATATATTCCCGTAACCCATTCTTCCACTCCTATCCCTACAACCACATTTCCATCCCTCATAACTATTATAGTTTCATCTCCCTTTGCGTACTGAATGAACTGTTCGATATCTTCGTCTTGTCATTCGACACAGTCATTTCTACCCTAACTACTTCTTTCGGTGTTGGTTTGCTGTCGATTTTGTTGAGAACAACTATGATCTTAGTAAGTAGACATTCTCTGCCCTACCTTCCTATTCAGAAGACTCCTAGTCATGTTTTGCTGCTGCTGTTATTTCACTATAATCGTCCTACCATAAATCCTTGTCTTCTTCCATTTGACTTCACTGACCTCCTTTGTATCTAGCTTCTCTACCAAATTCAAACTTCTGACATTCCACGCCCCGATTGTAGAAAGTTACCTTTTCATTGGTTATTCCATCTTCTTCTGAGAGTCACCTCCACCTTGGCAATCCATTCCCGACCACATATTGCCAAAGTTGTTTCGAGTACGCTAGGAAGGAAACATCCTCCATACAAATCCCAATCGGTCCCCAAGCGATTTCCATATTTTAGGTGCCTTGAAGTAAGATATTCGTGGCCATCGATTGCCTTTCGACGAGTAGGTGCAAGCCTGGGTGCAATCATGGCTCCGTAGCCAGCGGTAAACTTTTTTCCCTGAGGGCATTGACCGTCTTGCCTCACAGTGGGATAAATTTATTTATAGTCATGGCGATTACTTTTGAAACGAAGAACAGTTTACTCACATTTTCCTATCTGCTTTTTTTTTATTTGACTGCCCCTTTTTGCAAAATGTATTTACCTTTTAGCTGGTTTTTTATAGGTCAAATCCGTGAGAGGCGCCACATGCGGTATACGACCAAATGAACTAAGTTTGTGAATCTTACAGTAGTTTTTGATTTAATATTTCACCAGGATATGTTGATTCTGTTAACTAAACATACATGAAATATATGTCTTAGTTTTAACGTTCCCAACTGTCAGTGAACAATGTAGATATACAAATAAGAAATTAAAAGAACTATTGTTAAAAGTTCATAGTTTTTTCTTCAACCCACAACATGTTAATAACCAAAAATATAAATATATGTGTTAACTTATAAATGGTGTAGTTTTCCAATTTATAGCGTGCTGCATATAATGCATACAAAAGCGACAGGTGCTGTATTGTAAAGATGTCTTCATGGTTGAATATCAGGTTTAAATGTTAAATTGAAAAAGGCAAAAAAAACTGTACGTCGTAGACAACTGGTATGTTTAGTTGTACCAAAAAAAAGTTTTGCTTAAAGTGGATAGTGGCACTTAACATCAGCGACTTTGAAAATTTTTAATTACATTTCACTTACTGATTATTTGTGTGTAAAGCAGTAATAGTCTAACGAACAGACTATTAAACACAATATTGACAGGATTTTCTAGACTGAAACATTTTTAAAATTCAGTGGAATATTTTTTCCTACGTAAAGGACCACGAAAAGTTACGGCTTTCGTGAGTAATTTTTGTAAATTCATGAAAAGACTACAGCAGTTAAAATGTGAATGACATCACTTAAAAATGGAATACGAAGTGTAGTAAACTTAGATTACTGCTATTAGAGCTGGAAAAGTGTAGTAAGGTAAAACAATATTAAAGGTTAGAGGCAAAGAGATGTCTGTATTGAAATGCGTCCCTTGTTCAAAATACAGTATTTTACATTGTATATTATTCTCTCTAAACTGTTGTCCGTGTATATTGCAGACACAAAAATTTGTAACTGGTGTAGTTCTCAATGCTTGTTTCCTAAACACTTTTGGTTTTGAGGAAGCAAGATCAATTGCATTGTGATCATACCCTACTAATCAGGAAGCCAGAGTCTAAGTCAATGCTGAAGCCACATGTCATATGTTAGTTTTTCAATGTTGATAATTAGCTTTCTCCTATGTACAGCCCCTGTTTCTGTCACCTCGCACACGCAGCAGCTGTAGTAAGGACAATTGGCAGACAGAATTGGGCTGCATTCCTGGTCCTACCAAGGCATAAAATACAGGTAGAGAATGTAGGACTTATTGAACGAACCATTACTGACAGAGTACAAACGGAGATTGAATAGTACACTTCCATTAAGTGTCAATGGCATGTGTCGCAGTATTTGATAACCTCAGATTCTTGTGACTTCAAACCAGTGTTTGAAGAAACTCTCCTCTTTCTCAACTCAACATCTCCACACATCGAGAACGGCTTTGCGTGAAATTTATTACAGTCAATGGTGCATTCAGTCGCATTCAACCAAGTTGCATGTTCTATTTGTCACACGTGAGTCTCAAAGCAATAATTATGTCGATACTTCAAAATATGAGTAGTCGTCTAGGTACAGAAGACCACGCGGAAAGCAACACCTTTGGCTTCGACATGCATAAGGGTCCAATTATTTCTGCAGTGCACAACACGCTCAGACTCTTACGGGAATCGCCGAAATGTCAGCAATGAGGAGAATGGGGAAGGGGCACTATGTTACTAGCATGTGGATAAGTTGGGAATTTATGTCTGACGCGAAGCGTGGTAGTATAATCCGTGGAGTCGCCCTGACCACTGTTCCTGGATGCCATAGTAATCGAAGTTTCTGACTAGTAGCAGGAGACCCGGGTTCAGATCGCAGTCCGATACAAATTTTCAACTTTCACCATTGTTTTAGCCGATATCTGAAATTCCTTTGTGCGAGAATATTTGTTTAGTGCAATGCCACTATCATCGTGACGTGTTTTGCTGTCCTCAGAAGTGATTTATTCACCTCCGTCGGCCGGGGTAGCCGAGCGGTTCTAGGCGCTACATTCTTGAACTGCGCGACCGCTACGGTCGCATGTTCGAATCCTACCTCGGGCATGGATGTGTGTGATGTCCTTAGGTTAGTTAGGTATAAGTAGTTCTAAGTTCTAGGGGCTTGATGACCTCAGAAGTTAAGTCCCATAGTGCTCAGAGCCATTTGAACCATTTCACCTCCGATTCATTACTGAGACGGAGTTTCTGTCCTAATGTATTGGAAAAACCATAATTTTTCGGTGTAATTTTTGTAATTTCAGAAAAAGGCAGGAACACAATTACGCAAACATAATCAGAGAACGAGTTGAAATAAACTTTTTTGTGATTCATCCGTGTATATTTGCCGTGTTTTATATTTTCATGATTTTCAGACTTATAATTTGTGAATTTAATATTTCAACAGGGCCTCAGAACATTTGACAAACTTGTAACGATCTGACTACTTTTTCTCCGATAACAATAAATCGCTAGTATAATAATACGGATCAACTTCAAATGCACGATAATGGCTTAGAAAGAGTGACAAAAGCAACAGGGCGTGGGCCTCGTTATTGACTGTCTCGACGACTGCTTTGTGTACATGAAATCAATCCAATTTGAAAACTAGGGTTTGTTGAACTCAGCAAAATGCAATGCGTATCAATTCGTCGATGAAGTGGCTGGTTGCAACACCAGAAGAAAGCATCCAGTTAGAAAATAGTGGAAAAGCTAAAGGGAAGAAGTCGACAAAATAAATTTGACAAAGAAGAAACTGTAATCCCAAGAGATCCTGCTTCGTCACATCTAATGCTGATTACGTAATAGAGCACTGAGTGGAGCGTATTCTACTACGCCAGGCTTTTGCGTTGTTCTGCCTTAAATTGGACACAATGAGGGATAATAATATCTAGTCATAGGTAAGTTTTTTCCGACCTACGTATTACGATTACACCCTGAAGATAGCATATACGAAAACATAATTTAAAAACTGAGGCATCATTTGCCCTGCCATTGCTGTTTTCGTTTTGTGCTCTGTATAGTAGACAAAAATCATATACTGTACGTAGATAGTCAACAGAATTCTCAAATTGGTGTAACTGTTTCTCTGATTCGGTGAAGGATCCACCTTTCATGCATGTTGAAAGTCTGCGTGAAACACCTACGGATTTCTACTGAGTATTGTATTTCTTGGCTGTAATGTTCCTTCGCTTTGATTTAAGTAAGCTATCACGGTACTCACCTCTTCCATCTCTTATTCATTAGTTTATTTATGATGTAGTCTTCTCTTCATTGGAGATGATCTCAAATTGGCGATTTAATATTGTAATTTCACGACTTTTATCAGTGGTTCCAAAAAAATGGTTCAAATGTCTCTAAGCACTATGAGACTTAACATCTGAGGTCAGTAGTCCCCTAGACATAGAACTACTTAAACCTAACTAACCTAAGGACATCACACAAGCCCGAGGCAGGATTCGAACCTGCGACCGCAGCAGCACCCCGCTTCCGGACTTCAGTGGTTTCACTGAACACAATTGTTGAGTCAGCTTGCAGGCAAAAGAACGCTGAACATCCGGTGTTTCTGAATCGAAGCTTGAAGTCATTAACCCCAGAAATACCAAGGCATTTCCCGCAATGCGCAATACTGAGGAGGTGGGGGTGTACTCTGTGCCCGCCAGAAAAAAAAAAAAAGTAACATACTTTTTATAGATGCACTGATGTGTAAGTAGCGAGCAGGACCTGAAAATACCTTTAGCATACCCTCACCAATATCGACGCACTTCCAGTAATGTGTGCTACCGACTTCATGATCACCACAAAAAATTTAAAAAAAAGCTAATTTCGATTTTTGTTATTGACTTTTATTCACAAAAACTTCTTAAAAAGATGTTGATTTGTAAGTGAGGCCCTGAACCGTGAAATACTGAATACGACGGTCATTGTGAAAGTGACATTTGCTATTAGACTTAAATATTTGGGCTAAGCTTAACTGAAAAATTTAAAACATACTCGTTATCTGATGGGAGAATTCATCACAACAATTTATTTTTCAGAAGTTTAAAATTTGAAGCAGCTCTAACAGATAAGATTACAATTTTTTCGGAAGGTGGGCATAAATTGCCCCCTCCCCCTCCCCACTTCGTACTCCTTGGGGTAACCTAGAGATAAACAGTTTTCTGTGTCTGTGTAACATCGCCATGAACTACATTTAATTCGCTTATGTTTAGCGTACAGATAATCTCTTTAAATGAAAATACATCACAAGAATACTATACTTGTGTTCTTTTTTATTCTACTTCATACGTGATACTGCGGCTTCTGATACCTTTAGACGGCAACCAATAAATATCTGATGCACATCATTGGCCCATTCGGCAATGGTGCTTATGCGTAATGAAACAGAACTTTACGAGAATTACCAGTGGGAACTCTCACTGCTCCTGTCAAGAACCTGATTGGAACAGGTTTCACCATTGTAAGTAACATCTTAAAGCATAAATGCGCAGGGTACATCGTCACACGTTTTGTTCCCAGCAGTGGAGGCAACGAGTTTGCGAAGGGCTATATTGATCCTGGCTCTGGAAAAGCAAGTGGCACGGCGCCAAGGACTGTGGAAGGGATAAGAATGAAACAGAGACTGGAGCCGGGACCGTTGTGACGTCGCTAAAAGCTGCCTAAGCATCGCGCATTACGGCTAAGCAGTCGCTATGATTAGAGAAGGATCTGGCTCCACAAGCGCCTGTCTGAGGAGTGCGACTACCAAAGTGAGTGGGGACAATGGCAGCGTTGATGGCCGAAGAAGCGTGTCCCTGCAGAGTGGGACGGTAGGTAGCACGCTCGTTCCTCTTCCAGCTGTACGTTTTCTATGAACCTCTCTCCTTCCACCCTCCCTCCCTCCCTCTCTATCTCTCTCTCGCTCTCTCTCCCTCTTTCTCTCTCTCTGTCTGTCTCTATATTGCCTCTCAGTGAGAGAGAGAGAGAGAGAGAGAGAGAGAGAGAGAGAGAGAGTGAGTTGGAGCAAAAATTATCTAGAACAAAAGAATGTGGAGTAAGAGTTCGCTGCGGGAGAGGAAACTGCCAGTGGATTTGGCGACAGATTCCAGTTGGCAAGCGATACTGTCGCATACAGGAAGATTCCCTGACCTCAACGACAAGCTGACCTTGTGAGGTGGCCGCAGAGAGTGAACTTCCAGAACACCCACTTCTGCGGCACAGGCGGCTGCCAACATATGGCTCAGGCTTAAACGGCATTTTATCCGTTATCTGTCCAGCTTCCTGTGGTTACCCTAAGGTGTAAGTAAGTATTTACGGTTTACCATTCTCACCTTTGTAGTACACTTTGTAAATATCTGATTTCGTTAAAATGAGATTCCTTGTGCTTAGTTTCATTACACACACATAACTAGTAAGCTACCTACAAGACAGCGTTCTTAAAATCAGTAGCTATTATGTACTGACATTCTTCCAGAAAACGCCAGTAAACAGAAGTATTCATCTTGTTCCTAAGTGACACAGTGACATGCTTTAGTAATAATTTACTTACATTTTTGCCACTGTTGTCATACTGCTTCCACTGAGTCTGTTTGTAATCACAACTCCGTTTAAACGATGTTATGTATTTCCATTCAGGTTAGCTTCATGTCTAATGACTTCGTTATCGAATGGACGTTAAATTTAATCCTCTTCCACGTCTTTTCAACCAGATAGGGCACACATGTTTCTTATTTAAACCATGTTATGTTTTCAGAAATTGATGGAAATCTGGGCTGCCAGAACTAATTTATTCCTTGTCCTACATAGATGAAACTTTTCCGCTCATCGATATTCAGGGTGCCTAACTTTTAGGACACGCGACGGAGCTCATTAAAGCTCTAACGAGCTTGGGAAAACACTGCAAATAACTGTATAAAAGAATCGCGAAAAATGTAAGAGTCTTATATGTTGGCAGATCCGCGCACAGTGTTATCCTCCGTCCCTCACAAACGAAACGGCTTCGACTGTCACCCGCAGAGCCGGTACTCAAAAGGCACTGGCGCATCGTGTCCCAGACACAACACAGAGGTTCCTGCCGTCGATGTGGTAAGAGGGAAAGCTGCAGTCACTTTTATTGTACCCAGATGTCGACTTAAACGTGTTGCTTTTTCCGATTTTCGGTAGAAACTGTATGGAGAAGAGGGAGGTTATCTACGACATAGTCTTTCTCACGAAAGGGAGGAATTAGGTGCATCTATTCACAGAATCAAAATTGAAATAATTCGATCAGTGTATTACATAATGGTGCAGTCATCATCAGAAAGACTTAATACGATTAACAGTGATTTGCATTTGAGGTCAAACTGATTGTGTGAACTAAAGCAAAAATAAATATCCAACTCGACTGTTTGATATCAATAAGCGTAACTGTACTATACTAGAACAGCGTCATACAGAGGTTGTGGATCATCATAAGAAACTAAATTCAATGAGACCTGTTAACTTTGAAACAGTACGAGACAGTGAACTACAAGATCACAGGAGACACTAAAGCATTAAAACATCTGAACAATGTATTAAGGACAGAGAGGCTGATTGGAGACTTACATCAACCTGGCTACCGTCCATTAGAGATCACCAGGCGCTCTGACGATACCATAACAGCATCGTAAATATGCTGTGGATAGTCGCAAAGAAAAAAAAAATCTGTGAGACATGTTGCGTTGCGTACCAGAGAAAGTGAAATACAAAATTACGGGAGAGACTAAAGTATTTAAACACCCGAAAAATATACGCCCAAACAGGATGAAGTAGGCTTACACGAACATTGATGACACGCAATATCCACGATGAGAACCTGCCGCTTCACTTCCGATGACCAGCTAAAGGGAAAAAGCGCTCACACTAATCGACGTACTATTAGCCAGTGAGTACCACTCAACAGTCATGTTAAATGAGGCCACATAGAACAGCAGATCACCACTCTTTCATTCAATCGTCAGTTAATTTTTGATCATACACTAAAGGCTTTCACGACCGGATATCTTAACTGCTTGTGACAATCTTCCGCGTTGTTTGTTCGTGGTCTATGAAAGTTCTCCTGCCGTTCGGACTGGCCGCGCGGTCTATACCGCCGTGTCACGGATTGCGGTGCCCCTCCCACCGGAGGTTCGAGTCCTCCCTCGGGCATGGGTGTATGTGTGTTGCTCCTAACATAAGTTAGTTTACTTAGTGTGTATGTCTAGGGAACTATGACCTCAGCAGTTTGGTCCCTTAGGAATGCAAACGTATTTGAACACTAAAAGAAAAAGAAAGTTCTTTGCCTATGACGTTGTTTCTAGAACAGTGATGGACAGCTTCAGAGGTTCTGTTGCTTCCGCTGAATTTCCGCCATTAACAAAGAAAACGTTTGTGTGCGTGAATTTTTAAGGAACCAAACTTCTGAGATCATCGGTCCTTAGACTTACACACTACTTAAACTAACTTGTGCTAAGAACAACACACACACACACACACACACCCAAGCCCGAGGGAGGACTCGAACTGCCGGCGGGAGGGCCACGGAATCCGTGACATGGCACATTAAACCGCGCGGTCACCCAGTGCGACAAAAACGTTTGTTGGAATACGGTCGCACAACAGGGAATATCCACCAGCAGCTAATTGAACTAATTTTCTCCAGTCCTTCTGCCATAGGAAATCAATCAGATCAACAGTTTCTAAAATTTCGACGTGATACATTGCTTTGCAGCAGTCCTGGCCACCATAGTACACAAGTTTATCCACTAGTAGACCTAGAGAAGGCTCCTAAGTGTGTGTCAGAAACGTCGGATTTACCATTTACTGACAGCTCAGATTAGAGTAGATGCGAATATTACAGAAACATTAATTTCATAAGTCTAGTTGGCAAGATATTGCACGAATTATGTACAGAAGAAATTGATCGAAACATGGAAATGTAAAAACACAGGTTGAAATACTGACTCTACGTTTTAATTCAGGGGATGGGTTGAAACATAACAAATCTTCTTTCGTGGCATTTGTAGACATAGGTCATCTGCAGTTCGTATACAAATCATCGTCAATTATAAATTAAAGAACATGAAATAAAATCAGTAGTTTAGAAGTCAGTGAGACACCGTTTCGGCACATCACCCATGTTATTAAATCTGTGTGAGCGGACAGTAAAGAAAACCTAGGAGAATTTTGGAAAAGGAATTCTACGAAAAAGTAAAGAGTTGGAGTGCTGATTTTTAATTCGAAAACACCGGACTATATACTTATTTACGTTCCACACGCGTTTCACCTAATTTTATTAAAGGCATCTTCAGTGAACTTTTTTCTGGAAGGTAATCCATTGAAAATTCCTTTAGTATATAAAATACAAACGCGTCTGGAAGGTAAATTAATATGAAATCGAACTAAATCTCGCGGCTCTGATGGAACTGGATTTGAAATTCAGACACTGAAAGTAGTAAAGGAATTTTAACATTCCGATAGGTAAAAAAATGCGGATGGCCAAATTACAGTAGATATTAAACATACACCGGCAACAGGTAGATAATATCAGAAAAATGAAATTTTAGTACCAGGAAGTCGTTTCTGAATGTAGTTGTTTGGAGTCCACCGAAGTTCGAAAGTGGATTGTGGACGATAACTATTTCAGAGAGTAAACGTTAGGTATTTTGTAAATTTGGTGCTCCAGAGGAATGGTAAAAATTAAGTAGGTAGATCGAATAAGTCATGAGGAGAATGCGAAAAATCTTCTCCTTCTTCTTTCGAATTTCGGGGTTTTGGCTGTGGTACCTGTTCCGTTTTCACTTGTCACTGCCATCTCGCTCTGGGCGTTCGTGCGTCCCTTTCTCCACTGTCCGTTAAAGCATGCTCTGGCGTGGGATTCCATCTAGACTCATCCTTTGTAGGGCATGTTTCGATCTTCAGTTTTCTCCTCAGTATTACCAACCTCTAGGTGATTTCTAATATCCTAATTTCTTTCAAGATCTTAGCTGTTATCACCTCTCACTTTTCTGAGAAATCTCAATTCGGCTGCTTGCAGGTCACTTTTACCTCGTTTTTTGGGGATATATCTCCGATATAGCAGTACAGGTGTAGGCATGGATTTGTAATTTTTTGTATAATACTTCCTTACGTATTTTGAGTTGGTATCGTTTGTTTACCATCCAACTATGGCCTTGCCGCAGTGATAACGCTGTTTTCCGGCGAATCACCTAAGTTGGGCGCTGTTGCGCTTGGCTAGCATTTGAATGGGTGACGATCCAGGTCTACCGAGCGCTATTGGCAAGCGGGCTGCGCTCACCCCTTGTGAGCCCAACTGAGGAGCTACCTGACTGAGAAGTAGTGGCTCCGAAAACGAAGCTGATAACGGCCGAGAGAGCTGTTTGCCGACCGCATGCCCTCCATGTATGCACCAAGTGACCGTTGGACCTTGAAGGCCTGTTCGGACAGAGATTTTTTTGTTTATCATTCCGTACATTCATTAATATTCGTCAGTCTTATTTCCTATAGCCTTGTTCATATGACAGTTTAGGCCACGTACTAAAATGCTTCAATTGGAGGCCAGCTCAAGTGAGGTAATATTTTTGAATGAGGAGAATTCCGCATGGAGAGCCATGATCTTTGTTTTCTTGATTTATATACTACGGTTATATTCTCTTTCCCTTAACTGATGTAGTTTATACACTTCTTTCTGTAGATCATATTAACCTTTTTGCGTAAGAGTTTATGGATATAAATAATAAATAAGAAAGAGCTATTAAATCTAATTTGCAGAGAAATGAAATTTATTGCACAAGTTGACTGTGGGAAGTGATAGATTGACAGGACACATCCTGGCAGAAAAACCTGTTGCAATCAGAGCAAAAATCCTCTCTGGTCCACTCGACGGTTGGTCCTCTCAGTAGCAGGAATGACCTACACATTATATTACAGACCTGAATAACATCTCCAGCATCGGGCGCCTGTTAATGACACATCTGCTGAAGCAACAACAGTGATTACCAATGTCCTGTACGCACTCGTTTCAGCTGTACAGCTTCCTTTACAACGAGACCTTCCTTATTCCCCAGTATTCTCAGTTGGTGCACTATTCTTAAATATGCTTCTCTCAGAACTCGCTATATCAGAAAACGTTTATTTTGTGCACCTATTAATTCCTTTAATATCGACCACTATAATTGTGTTATTATTGTCATTAAAATTATTATTATTACTATCGCTACTAGCTGCAGCAGAAAAAGAAGTATAAGTACCGCCAGTATTAACTTTATTAGGTCACAGTCAGCATAATTACTTAGATTATCACTCTAGAAATTGTCTCTATCTGAGAGAGGCCTTGATGGCCCTAATCGGATCCGATTAAATCGTCCTAACAAGACTCGGAAGGCCAAACGGTACCGACCGACCGTCGTGTCATCCTCGGCTAATATGCGTCACTGGATGCGAACATGAAAGGTCATGTAGTCAGCACAACGCTCTCGCAGCACTGTCAGTTTTCATGTCCGAAACTGCTACTTCTTTATTAAGCAGCTTCTCAATTGGCCTAACGACAGTTGACTGCACATGGCTTGTCAACAGCACTCGGCAGACCTGGACGATCACCTATCACACTGCTAGAGAAGCCCCACAGTGATGTGACGCGGTCCGTTTTACCGCTGAGGCAAGTCCGTTGGCAGGTGCGGTTAAATACATAAATTAAATGGAGTACATGCAGAGTAAGAACGATTTGTTAATTTGGTATGTGCAGGGGGGGTCACTTAAAATTGTAGACGGGGATTGAAGTTTGGTTCTATTGACCAAATTCCTCTCTCGGTGCGTAGCGGTTGTAAGTCAAAAACCAATATTTTATTGCCTATAATGATTACGGTGCAAGGCAGTGTGTAGCGAAGTGAGTGTAGACCCACAGTTTGACTGGCGCTAAATAAGGCACTCCAGATAGCGCCTGTGTTGCGGGCAGCGCCTTCCGCAGTGGTGGAGACGCAAGGTGCCGTGGGCGGCGTCGAGGGGCGGCAGGCGACGAGACAGGTGTGTGAGGACGGCTGGCTAGCGGCTACCGGCTACCGGCTAGTGGGACTGCGGCCCTACCAGCGCCAGCTGAATCAATAACGGGCTTCACCGCCCTGCGCCGCCCACCGCCGGCTGAGCCGCCGCAGCCGCCGCCCACCGCCGCCACAAAAGCCGCCGCCGCCACCGCCACCGCCGCCTCGCTGTCCCCGCTGGCCGTAGGCGACATCTATATCTCGAGCGTCACCAAGGCCTGTTTCCACATAGCCATCTTCGAATGCGAAACCGGAAACTTATATACAGAAATTTAACATTATCCATATAACCGCGTTCAGGTGGCAGGTATTATTGTACTTGTACAAGGGGCGTTCAATAGATAATGCAACACATTTTCTTGTCTGACAATTTGGGTTCAAAAAAACGCGAAATTGGTTCTGTGACACAGTGGAATAATCCCTCCTCAGCCACTATGGCGTTATGAAGTTCAGTTAGGTGGCAGCGCAATAGGTAGCCTTCAAAATGGCATCCGTAACGGAGGTACGTTTCAAACAGAAAACAATCATTGATTGTATGAATGCGTGGCGTCAGTTCTTTCACAGATGTCTGAAAAAACAGACTCCACACCTTCATATAAGTTTATCGCCTCGATGGGCCGTAGCTCCATCTCCTTCAGTGCCGATGCACAATTCCTTTCGACCTCGCGTGGGAATCTCAAAAGGGTAAGCACACAGGACGTGGACGGGGACTGCGAATAGGTGGCGATCGGTGGGAATGTGAGTTGGCCTTGAGGCGCGTCGAGATAATAAATAAACATTCCGTGCGTATGGCGCAGTGGTTGACGGAAATTTTGGTAAGCAGGAGATCAGGGATTGGAGTCCCGTTCCGGGACACACTTTCGCTCGTCGCTGCTGATTCCGCATAATGTCTCGATGCAGCTGAATCAATAATTCATTCTTTTTCCTTTCCTTTCTCCCCCACCAAATTCACTTTACATAAGCTGTAATTCAGTTCCTTTTGGAGGAAAACAAGGCAGTAGCTGATATTCGTAGGCGCTTCCAGAAAGTCTACGAATACACGGGACTGAACAAAAGCAAGCCGCAATTTTAGAAACTGTTGATTTGATTGATTTCCTGCGGCACAAGGAGTGGAGAAAATTAGTTCCATTAGCTGCTGGTGAATCTTCCCTGTTATGCGACCGTATTGCCACACACATTTTCGCGGTGTGGTGTGGCCGCGCGGTTAGAGGCGCCATGTCACGAATCGCGTGGCCCTTCCCGCCGGGGGTTCGAGTCCTCCCTCGGGCATGTGTGTGTGTGTGTTGTCCTTAGCATAAGTTAGTTTAAGTAGTGTGTAAGTCTAGGGACCGATGGCCTCAGCAGTTTGGTCCTTTAGGAATTCACACACATCTGAACATTTTTTGAACGAAAACACGGCGAGTCTATAGGCGTGGAGTCTGTCATCTTCTAAACAAGGTCGCGCAAACCTGTTCCATCTCTTGATTCCCGGCCGGTCGTGCAGAGCTTTATTGCCCTCATGAAGCTGAAGAAACGATGCAAACGAATTCCTTCTCCGTGACGACGCAGGGCTTCAAACAGGTCTGTGCACCTTGCGAATCCATCTGATTCGCCCAATGAAGGACGCACCCTGCCGGATGCAGTACGTGGATGATGAGGAGGTTATTAATATAGCAAGACGTCGGCCAGGAGAGTAGTATCATGACGGCATATAAGCCCTCACAATAACGTACCGTAAGGTTGTCTCGTTTAATGGAGATTACATTGAAAAATAGGGTTTTGTAGCCGAAAGAGTGGAGAATTATTGGGTGTTGAATAAAACCAACCTACTTTTAAAATAATGTGTTGTACTAGTTATTGAACGTCCGTCTTACATCTACACACGAAGTCTACAGGCCACCCTGCGGTGATTGGTGTAGGATACCTTGTACCCTTGTTAGTGATTTCCTTTACCTTTCTACTCGCAACACAGGGAGGGAAAAGTGCTTTTTCATACTCCTCCTTATGAGCCCTAATTTCTCGTATCTTATCTTCGTAGTCCTTAAATGAAATGTGTGTTGGTGGCGGGACACTCAATTAGCAGACAGCTTACAATTCCGGTTTTCTAAATTTTCTCAACAGTGTTCCCCGAAAAGAACGTTACCAATCTCTGGGAATTTCCATTTGAGTTCCAGAATCATCTCCCCAATACATTCTTGCTGGAGCCTATTTATAACAAATACAGTTACCCGCCTCCGAGCTGTATCAATGCCTTCGTATAATGCACCCTGATGTGGATCCCAGACGCTTGAGCAGTAGTCAAGAATACATAACGCCAGTGTCCTTTATGCGATCTCCTTTACAGATGAACCACACTTTCCCAAAATTCTCCTAATAAACCAAAATCGATCATTTTTCTTCCCTATTACAATCGTCACATGCTCGTTCCATTTTATATCGCTTTGCTACGTGACGCCCAGACAGCCCAGACATTTAAACCACATGTCTGTGGGAGGTAGGACACTAAGAATTCCATATCTGAACTTTATGTGCTTGTTTTTCCTACTTATTCACATTAACTTAAATTTTTCTACATTTAGAGCCAGCTGAAATTCATCACACCAACTAGAAGCCTTACCTAAGTCATCTTGTATCATCCTACAGTCACTCAATGTCTACAACTGTCTGTACAACACAGCATCGTCTGTACACAACAGCCGAATTCTGCCCACCCTGTCTGACACATCATTAATGGATATAGAAAACAATATTGGTTCTTTCACACTTCCCTGGGGAACTGCTGACGATAGTGTTTTCTCTGATGAACACTCGCCAACGAGAACAATATACTCGATTCCATCTTAAGAAGTCTTCGAGCTACTCACATATCTGAGAACCTATTCCATATCGTCATACCTTCGTCAACAGTCTGCAGTGGAACCAACGTCAAATGCTTTTCTGAAGTTAGAAATATGGAATCTTCCTGTTGCCCTTCGTACATAGTTCGCAATGTATCACGTGAGAAAAGTACAAACTGACCTTCTCGATGCTAACTAAAACAGTATTCTTCATTGATACGGGGTTTACATAACGAACAAGTTCAGAAAATCAAATTGTCTATAATTATGTATCCAAACAAGATCGGTTTGTGAGTTCATCAGAGATCACGAAGTCACGCCGATTTGTGCTACTGAGTTTATAATTGGCAAGAGTTGGCGCTTTTTGTTTTGTTTATCAGCAATGCACACAGGTTGTCTAGTTTCAATCTTTCTTCCTTTCTGTTTAAGTTGTCTTTGTGCTTTTGAATTTTTATGGCCTCTCAATACATCGTAGAGTACTTATTATTAGACCTTACTAAATGAAAGAAACATCGTCAACAATTATCCACTGCAAGCTCCGGAGGATACGTCGGCTTGACTCTGATATCTTAGCCAACTGTCTGATGACGTCACAAAGCGACCTTTTCGTGGATACAGGTAATCAGTTCGGCTTGATGAACGTGTTCGAGTCTGTAATTGCTTTCTGAGTCATTAAAGCATTTGATGATGTCTCCATCACTGGACTTGTGGCTCACTTAGGCACCAATGACACCTGTCGCATGGACAGCTGGAGGGAGTGGTGAAGGCTGCTGGCCTCATGCATGGGGTGCAAAAAGAGCTCGCAATTTGCAGAGTTGTTCCTGAAATTGTTCGGAGTCCTTTTATTTCGAGCCAAGTTAAGGATCTCAACCAAAGAATCTGTCGACTCTGTGACGACGTTATCAGTTGGGGTTATGCAGGATTCCCCTTGATAGGTCAGAGGTGCATTACACAAAGGAAGCACTTACTCGAGCAGCAGAGTACTTAAGTAGTGCACATGAAGGTTTTTTGGGCTAGGCACTAGTTTGACCTGCTCTGGGGTGGATTAGCCAGTCGATACGCAGGAAGGGAAGGCAGACCGCGTTCATAGTAAAGACACTTCGTCTATCAAAATTTTATCAGTAATTTGTCGAAGTATTCGTGACCAAGTTGCCGAATTTATTGCCCTCCAAGAAAGTTCTCTCATTCAAATTACTCTCCCGCCGTAGAGATGGCTGAAACCCGAAGAGGATGGCTCTGAGATACTTAGGTTTTAATTTAAATAATGCAACACCGCTGTGGAGACACAATGTAATGCTATCTACCATTATCGCTGATAGCACACGTTGTTGACATACTTACCTTACCTCCGAGCAAATGGACTCGCCCGTCCCATGTCACCGGCGTGCGCACAATCGAGGGAAAACAGTAACCTGTGAGCGACCGGTCTAACGTAACGGTGTCACTATGTTTTCGTAACAGGAACAAAGGAGTTCGACCAAGATCGAATGAGCCAGATGTCGTGCAGCACGACAGCGTCATCAAGGACTTCAAGAGGCGTGCGGGGAATCGGCATTGCCGAACAGAACAGTGGCACGTTTTGTAAAATCCTCCATCGAAGGTCGGCAGACTGTGGAAGACATGCATCGGGCAGGTCGTCCTAGGGTTTCTGAAAAAGAAGTGGATGCTGTTGCCGCAATAGTGGACAGTGATCGACGCCATACGATTCGTGAGCTCGCCCACGATACCGTATTAGCGCATACGACTGTGCTTCGCATCCTGAAGGAACGCCTGGGCTTGCAAAAAATTGCATAACGATTGATTCCGCGTGACGTGACGAAAATGTAGAAATGGATGCGTCACGACGCTGCTCAGACGCTCTTGGAGCGCTATGAGCGTGAGGGATATGCTTTCTTACGCCGTATCGTAACACTGGATGAGACATGGGCCATATCGTACGAGCCACAACTGAAACTTCAATCCAACGATGGCGTCATTATGGATCGCCGCGAAAGTCGAAAGTGCATCAGAGTCCCAGTATGGTCAAAGTTTTGGTGATTCTCGTGTACGACTGTGATGTTGATATCCTAACGCATTACGTTCTTCCACGGCAGACCGTTAATGCACAATATTATTGTTCGTTTTTGGAGCATCACCTACGACCAGCTTCGCGAAAGAAGCGGTGACACTTTCTGCGGAACCCACACATCATTTTGTACGACAATGCGCGGGCACATAGAGCGCAAGCTGTGGCTTCTCTATTCGGTCGATGGGACTGGGAAGTACTGTACCATCCACCACACTCTCCGGACCTAAGTCCTTGAGATTTTTATTTGACTCCGAAGGTGAAGGAACCGCTTCGCGACATTCGCTTCAGAACTGTTCCAGAGACTACTTGCGTTAGTTCGCTCCATTCGCACCATCAACAGAACAGGCTCTGCTAGCGGTATACTACGCCTTCCACATCGCTGGCAATGGGTTCTACATAACGCTGGCGACTACTCTGAAGGAGAGTAACAGGTGCACAAATGTAACTCTTTTGTGTTGGTTGTGAATAAATAGTTGCCACTATTTAAGTTACAACCCTCGTATTTAGCGAGTCATGGAACGTATATCGGAAAGACAGATTAGGTGCCATAGGAAAGGGAGTCTTGATGTTGGCCAAAATACTGTGTCTTAGATGAGTGTTACAGTGAAGTTATATGGTCGCATGTATCAGGTTTATTGTTGGATGTTTTTACCGGTCACTCGATTCTGCTATGGCAGTTCTCGAGCCATTCAAAGAGTAGCTATGGTCAGTAGCATTATTACTAGTTGAAGGCGACATTAGCTTACAGAGCATAGACTGAGTTGTCTTTGAATTCATTGCAGGGGGTACAGACAGACAGTCATGCGATTTACTTTTGAACACGTTTCCTGGAAACTGTCTTGAGCAGCTGCTTCCGCAGCCTACACGCCATGGAAATACTTTAGACCTTGCAGATACAAATAGGCTGCAGGTTACCGACAACGTCGGTACAGAAATGGGGGTTAGTGATCATGTCATAGTAGCAAGTATGGCTACGAAAGTTAGATCAGTTAAAAGGCCCTCAGAGTGGTTCTGTTAGAAAGAGCAACAAGCACTTGTTAGCGTCTCACTTACAGAGTGACATCACTAATAGTTCCTGCAAGTTGACTGTAAATCGGTCCTGGAGAATTATGTGCCAAGTAAGTGGGTTAAGGAAGGAAAAGATCGACCATGATTTAATAAAGAGACTCAGGAACTTCTGAGGAAGCAGAGGCTTTTGCATTCTCGGTTTAAAAAAGAACGCACACTTGACGACAGGAAAAGGTTAGTAGAGATTTGTTCTCTTTGAAGAGATCCATGCGCGAATCATACAACTAGAACCATCGTCATACCTTATCAAAAGTTCTCGCAGAGAACCTGAGATAATTGTGGTCCTATGTAAAGTCTAAGGATTCCTACTAGTCACTTGTGTTGACCAAAGTTCAAGGTAGCAAAACGAAAGCAAAGTTTTAAATTTCATGTTCAAGTAATCGTTCACGCAGGAGAATCATACGAACATACCGTCGTTTGATTATCGAACAGACTCCCATATGGACGACATAGTAATAAGCATCTCTGGCGTACAGAGACAACTTAAGGAGTTGAAAACAAGTAAGTTTCAAGGTCCGGATGGACATACAATTTGGTTTAAGAATTTTTAGCATATTGCAGCCCAGTCAGCAACTGTGATAGAGTAATGTATTGAAAAATTCGCCTCATTTTCGGAAATTTTTTGGTCTTTACCCAGGTTTCGGCTAGAATAATCTAGCCTTCTTCAGAAGCATTAAATTATTATAACATACCACACACAGTCAACATTAAAAATTAAAACCTGTAGGACCGTGGTACCATTTCGAATTAAAACAGTTTAATGTTGACTTTGCCTTACTCTGGCCTGTTATAATAATTTTATACTTCTGAAGAAGGCTAGTTTATTCCAGCCGAAACCTGGGTAAAGACCAGAAAATTTTCGCAACTGAGGCGAATTTTTCAATATTACACTTTGGTTTGTTAACGAGTTCCCAACGGCATTGGCTACTTACTTTGCTTTCATTTATCGCGAATCTCTCTCTCAGAATAAAGTCCCAAGAAAATGAAAAATGCGCAGCTGACACTTATGTATAAAAGAAAGGCAAAATAACGGACACACAAAATTGCAGATCAATATTTCTGTCATTGGTTTCTTAGAATCCACTTGAAAATACTCTCAGTTTGAATATTATAAATTTCCTTGAGACCGAAAAGCTTATGTCCACGAATTAGCACGGTTTTAGAAAGCATCACTAGTGCGAAACTGAGCTTTCCCTTTTCCTAAAAGATATCCTGCGAACTGTGGATGTAGGGTAACAGGCAAATTCTATCTTTCTAGATTTCCGGAAAGCATTTGACACGGTGCCCCAGTGCAGGCTGTTAAAGAAGGTGCAAGCATATGCAACAAGTTCAGAGACAAGTGAGTGGCTCGAAGACTTCCTAAATTTTCCTTGACGGTGGGTGTTCAACAAATACAAGGGTATAGTCGGAAGTGCGTTTGTGGCGGAAAGAGTGGGCAGCAACATGCGGTTGCTTGCCGATGATACTGTGGTGCACGGCAAGGTGTCGAAGTTAGTTGACTGTATAAGGACACAAGATGACTTACACAAAATTTCTAACTCATGTGATAACTGACAGCCAGCTCTAAATGTAGAAAAACGTAAGTTAATTAGGATGAGTAGGAAAATAAAACCAGTAAAGTTAGGATACAGCGTTAGTAGTGTCCTGCTTGACACAATCACGTCGTTTAATTACCTGGGCCGGACGTTGCAAAGCAATATGAAATGGAAACAGCGTGTGAGGATTGCATTAGGAAAAGCGATGGTTGACTTCGTTGCTATTGTGAGAATAATTGAAAAGTGTGATTCATCTGTAAACACTAGTGCTATCTATCCTTGGGTAATGCTCAAGTGTTTGGGATTCTTACCAGGTCGGATTGAAATAAGATATCGAAGCAATTAAGAGATGGGCTGCTATGTTCGTAACGGGTAGGTTCAAACTGCACGCAAGTGTTAAGGAGATGCTTCGAGAACTCATGTAAGAATCCCTGGAGGGAAGGCGACATTCATTTCCGAGGAACACTTTTGAGAAAATTTTTAGAAACGGCATTTGAATATGACTTCACTACGATTCTGTTGCCTGTAACATACACTGCGCCTAATAACCGTTAAGGTAATACGCGAGAAATTAGGACTCATACAGAGGCATGTAGACAGTCCTTTCTCCCTCATCCCATTTACGAGTGGAACAGGCAAGGAAATGGCCATAGTGTTATGGGGTACCCTCCACCACGCGCCTTAAAGTGGATTCGGAGTATCGATACAGATGTAGACGTACATGTAGACGAAACGTTAGGTAGAGAATTATGCTTTGGACTACGGCCTATGCACACAAAACAAATATCAGGCATTATGCAATTGTCGACCGTGAAATCTTCCATTCTGTGACTAAAATTTCATTATGTTTTTAAATGCTAAACGCCGACGTTTATTATTAATCTTTCATTACAACCAGTTCCAGTACTATACCATCTTCTGGGTTGCAGCATCAACGAAAACTAAACAAAAATAACTACAGACAAATAGAAAAATATATCATTTGTATACAGGCTGTATTTGAAGTAATACGTACGAAAAAGTTAATATTGGTCAAATGGTAGATCAATTACTGACGTGAAGGGCACTGTAGTATTGCTGAGAATCATATTTTAAATATAAATAGCATAATACTATACTGAGGCAATAATCGCTTGTGCATATGACGCGCTTTGAAAGGTACTGTTATAACACTAGTCTTTATCCTTTTAGTTGCTCTAATCTATGAGATCTTGCTCCAACCAGTTTCGATACATCGATAGCAGCTGTTCAGCATACTCTTTGCTGTTCACTTCGATAAACTTCAGACTTAAGTAACAGGGTTTCCTGTAAACAAATAGTGCTTCTCCACAGGTGTGGAACACGTGGTATTGCTTGTTTTAAGGTAGATCACAGATACTTGTCATTTGTTCTTCTCTGGACTTGGATGATATACAAAAGGAGTCGTTTCCTCTGGGCGAGATCTACGCAATTGAGCAGACAGTGCACTGCATTATGTTTGATCCAGAACAACTGAAAGCTTTTCTTTCCCGTGATGAGGGTTGGGTTTACCTGGCGAGATTAGTTTGGGAATGCTTACTTTTGTTACCCAGTAAGCAGGTAGACACGCCCTTCCGGTTTGGCGAGCGGTCTAATGCACGGTGGACTTGTGTCGAGGTCCGGCGAGCCGGCCAGGCTTTTGTTGGTTTTTAGGCGGGTTTTCCATCTGCCTCGGCGAATGCGGTCTGGTTCTCCTTATCTGCCTCAGCTACACTATGTCGGCGGTTGCCGCGCAAACAAGTTCTCCACGTACGTGTACACCACCATTACTCTAACACGCAACACTCATCTAGTGTGAGACGTTCCCTGGCGGGATCCACCGGGAGCCGAACAGCACAATAACCCTGGGTTCGGTGTGGGGCGACGGAGGGGTGGACTGCGGTAGTCGTCGTGGGTTTTGTGGACCACTGCGGCTGCGGCCCGGTTAACATACAACATACAACAATGAGGTAAACGATCATTTGATTCCGTACACGGCAGTAGGTACTCACATGTTGCTATCGCCAAGTGCTTGGAGTTGGTTCTTTTTAAGGACAGCGGTTACGTATTTCAGAAGATTTTAACCCTGTTTGTAAAGCTGAATGTAAATGGAAATAGCCTCACGGAGTTATACAGCTTTTCCCTTCAGTCAATATGTTCGTTGTTAGACTCAGGTCTTACGCATCGTTTGCCAGAAGCATATTAATTACAGCTGCAGTTTGACGATGTGTTGTGTGGCCTCCCTAGTCTGATGGTAACGAATCAAACTTACAAATGCCCATACGGGTAGCCATTTCCTGCATTCTGAATTTACGTGTACGCACAATATAGGACACAGCCCCATAGCACAGCTGGACGCTATAAGCGGAAAGCTAACACGTTCAGACCAAGTGATTGCATTCACGAACCTATTAATTTATGTGCTATTTAAACGTTATAGATATGCAGGCCCTTTTTCATTTCGTTACGCTGAATTTATGAAAGTTTTTGCTGTTTGATTATTTCTATTTAATTTCGCTTCAGTTCGTATTACTAAGTTTGTTCTTTGGACATTATAAACTTACCTTCAGCATAGCTACAAAATCGGCGACTTATTTATCACTACGTATGAGAGTAGTCTATGACTTCTTTTCCTTTTACTTTGTACTTTTCCTTATTACATCTTTTACAGTTGACCTGCAGTCTCACTGTAACAGATTTTGTTCTGTTATTGTAGACGTCAAAGAATGTTTCGAAACTAAATATATGAAGTAGCATTTTATGTCTCTGCTTGATTTTTCGTATCAATCATCTTACTCTGTAGCGTGTGTCTATTGCATGACTCCCAGCTGTAATCTGTTGTTCTGCTGCCTTTTTTCCAGGGGACGTTAAACTGATTTTCCTTCCACTTTTGGCAGACTGAGGAGCTGCAACAAGTAAACAGTAGTTAACAATGTTAGAAACAGACAACCACTTAAGAGAAATACACGAAGGGCTACAATTCCTGTTCGTGGAAAACAATGGATGAGATCTCGACTTAGTGTAAGCGTCGTAAATACAGTAGTCACTAAGGAAAAGAATTTTCGTGTTGTCCTTAAATTGTAAATGACAGACAACGAAACTGGATTTTAAGAGCTATTAGTATTTATTTTAATGCAAATGCATAGTTATATTTGGTACTTCGTTCTTGCAAAAGAGCTTGGTGGTGGTGGACGAAAGCATGGAAGGTGTATTGTTGATTGTAACCAATGTCGGAGAGGAATATTAGTGAAATTTATTGGATTATTTGAAAGACATTAATTTAAGTTTACAGAATAACGGATAGAGAGAGATAATGTTGACGCTAATGATTATTTGTTTTGCCACCAGCATGTATTTAGCAGTTAGTTCTTCTTCTGCCAAGTTCCACTACAAATGGTAAAATAGTGAAGTATTTCACCATACGTAGAATGTCAACGTTTGTTAAGAAAGAACAATGGCTCAAAAAATTACTCCGTTACACATTGAATGAACCCTGATTTACGGTGTGAGCAAAGTTATGGATAACTCTGAATGAGATTAATGCTGGTTGCTGCTACGATCGCTAACCATGCATTAAATTGAGAAAACACTGTCCCCTATTTCAGTTAAAATTCTCGTGGGTTTTTGAGCTGGTGATTTGTTCACACAGTTGGTATCATTACAAGCATCAACTTATGCCTAAGACACCATCTCATTATCTGTTTATAAACAACGAATACCCGATATTATAATATATAGGAAACGGTCTATCGAAATAACTTCCTACACAACCATGTGTTGTTGTTGTGATCTTCAGTCCTGAGACTGGTTTGATGCAGCTCTCCATGCTACTCTATCCTGTGCAAGCTTCTTCATCTCCCAGTACTTACTGCAACATACATCCTTCTGAATATGCTTAGTGTATTCATCTCTTGGTCTCCCTCTACGATTTTTACCCTCCACGTTGCCCTCCAGTGCTAAAATTGTGATCCCTTAATGCCTCATAACATGTCCTACCAACCGGTCCCTTCTTCTTGTCAAGTTGTGCCACAAACTCCTCTTCTCCCCAACCATACGTAAATTTATACTTTACATAGGAAATCATCAACTGCAAAGCCGTGGATAGGCGTTTTGCGGTTGTGCTCTGAACGTTGGACATGAATGCCACCGATGGTTGTGTAACAATACAAAATTCATACGTCTTTTGACGAAATGTAAGATTAAGGACATTCATGTGCAAAATCGACTGCCGGTAAAGCTTTCTCAAAGCGAAAACTTGTAAAAATTGTGGAACCCTATGGTAGATTAAACCTGTGTGACGGATCGGGATTTGAAGCCAGGACCTTTGCCATTCGCGGGCAACTGCTCTACCAACCTAGCTACCCCAGCACAGCTCTGAACCGTCCTCACTACTTTACTTCCACCATTACCTCATCTGATACTTTCCACACTTCAAAGTCGACGTTTAAACTCATTGTAGCTAAATGTTTCGTAACGATAGGTCTGGAAGACCTACACAGGCACTAGAGGGAGGATATATATTATCTAATGTAAAGTATCCGTAGACGTATTAGTGAACGTTAATACGAGAAGCTCAGTCTTCGACTTTTGAACTTCGCTGGGAACACATTCAGTGAAGTGTCTCTATGTCTGTTTAAGAATGACAGCCCATTCTTCATCAGTAGTTGAATCCGCAGAAGGTTGTGACAATTTTCAACTCACGATGGAACGTCAGCAACGTTATATCGCAATGTACCAAAATAGTCTGTCAAGGTCGCAAATGGGGTGTATTTTTATGGTATGGTAGCCGGTTTCAGTCATACATGGGCCATCTTCAGACCAGTAATGACTTCATTTGTTACACGTGCAGACTATGCGCGTTTTCGTTTTGAGTGGCAGAGGCACCTGCAGTTGAGAGATGTGTCTGGTGCATACAAAGGCTTCGAGTATGGACTCCACGTGTCACCAAGGGAGACACTACTGGTTTGAAGAAGATATCTGCACTACTGAAACTGATTACCACGCCATCTGCGATAGGACTTACTGTTTTTTGTTACATGTACATGATACTGATATAGGATGCTTGGGTCTGGAGAAAAGTCGTCGAACTAATCTAAAAGTTGTTTTATCGGTACTTTTCACTTCGAGACTCTAGATAGGCAGGTCCGTTTCAGGAAGGTTGGTGTCCACAAATTTTCGCCTCACAGGTGCTGTTTTATGGGAGGACGCATTGTCACTCTGACAGAATAATCGTCTACTAAACGCGAGAATGTCGTTGTCAACCAATAATTGTTTCACAGATGCTGCTTTATGGCAGGGCGCACTGTAGCGCTAATAACAACACTCGGCTATTGTACACAATATACAATACTATAAAATATGTACACACATTTCCGCTTTTAGCTTTTTCTTAACGACAATAAGGGGAGCTACCATAACTACGAAAGCTACCCCCATACCACAAAATCACCTCTTGTGTGTGGGGTCCTGCCCGCTCGTCGCTTGTAGGGTGCCGAAAGGATGCTGCGTTCTCGGAATCACATTAATAGTTTTTACCACAAATAAGAAGATTGACAACACCTAACTTTGAATTTACAACGGTGTCATAAGCGATGGGCGACGTGCAAACAATCAAAGTCCTTTGCTGTATACAAGGTCCATGTAAGGAATTGATACAGATCACACGTCACTGCTATCGTAGTGCTCTCGGCTAGGCCGGGTCTAGTACTGTCCTAATACAGTCCTGGTCTGCGAGTCCAGGTCTGGTATTGTGCTGCCGAGGTTACCAGGAGCGGTGCTCATATTCACTTCATCTAGATGCCACTCCTAAAACGGTGACGTGCTGGTCAGTGTGCTATTGGCCGACGTCGTCTCACCGCTTTCTCTTCTCTTGCGTTCTTCGTCTTCGTGCCAGCACTTGTCGATACGCCGGAGCACTATGTACTTCACTGTTGGCCCTACATATCATGGCAGGTAATCTCCAGATAGTAGTCAAACCCAAACCCTTCCAGCGGATAATGACAGACTACAGAGTGGTTTACCACTCCAAATTACTCGCCTCTAGTCACCGACGGTGCAATGCCGTCGCTCTCTACGTAACCTCAAACGTCGCTTGCCATTGGCTACAGAAATGTGCGTGCGCTATGAGGAGCTACCACTCTTTTTAAATACTCACGAAAATTATTGGTGATAGCTGGACTGCTGGCATCACTTTGGAATTTACGAGTGGTTCCTTCCACCGACTTCTGCAAGTTGTGACGACCACCCTTAGCAAAGTTCAATGACCTCTTTTTGTCAGAACATGAGGTCTGCCAGGCCTTGGTTTAACTGTAAGTGCTCCTTCACGTTTCCCTCCATGTTTTCATCACCAGCAGTCGACTTGGTTAACTTTAGAAACGTTGAAATGTCCTGATGGATTTGTTACTCACGTGACTTGAGATGGCCATGTTTAAAGTCACTGAGTTCCCCTGACCGAGCCCATTCTGCTTTTTCTGCTTCTCTGCCGGTAACACAAACTCCCTATACTAACGAGTCCTCCTCTCGTGACATCTAGCAGTCGATTCCGCATTACAACTCGCAGACTCGTTCTGCGAGTTGTCAATTGGTATCAAGCGGCTTCAGGTAACTAATTACGTCGAGAAAGCATTTTGTTACAATCAGTTTAACATTGCACATACTAGCGATTCACAGTACTTCCATTATTGTGGAGTCAACTATAATTTTCTGTCCAAACAATCAGAGCGTAGATACATATACAATGTGTCTGCCTCTCCTGGCTTCTTCAGTTTACGAGTCAGTAAGTAATGTAATGAGGTAGGTATGGTTGTGTGTAGAAGATAATTTGATTTGCAGTTTAGTTTCCTAGCATTTCACTATCACCCTTCGTGTCTTTTTGAACATAATCTGGTGACTTATTAATATGCCTGGATCGATAAAGGGACTATTTGCGTGAGCCGCATGGGATTAGCCGAGAGGTCTAAGGCGCTGCAGTCATGGACTGTGCGGCTGGTCCTGGCGGAGGTTCAAGTCCTCCCTCGGGCATGGGTGTGTGTGTTTGTCCTCAGGATAATTTAGGTTAAGTAGTGTGTAAGCTTAGGGACTGATGACCTTAGCAGTTAAGTCCCATAAGATTTCATACCATTTGAGCACTTGAACTATTTGCCTGACCTGCATTCGAAAACAATAATTTAAAAAATCAATTTTGTGTGCAAGTAGTATATGCATCCTGAAAAGGACAGCAGTAAAGTATTTAGTCAGAGCGTCCCCTAGCTATACCAACACAAAGAGATGAAGAAATAGCTTTGCTAAATTCTGAAGTAAAGAAACTGTAGCCTTTACCCTCTCTCCTGAGAATAAATTCACATTGGCGAAAACACGTACGTGGGGTGGTCACCTCAAAAAATGTAGTTGTGTAATGATTTGTAGAAAGGTGCATATGTTGAAGTTAGATGTAATGGGAGTTAGTGAAATGCAGGAGCTCAGGACAACAAGCCTTCGTCTCATATGAGTACATGATTTTCAACACAGAACACCAGAGAGTTATTCAGGAGTAGGGCTGAGAGTGAAAAATATTAGGAATGTGGTTGAGCCTCTGAGAATAGTTTAGTTAAGGTATTACCGTTCTCAAAGATAGATGTTGGACCAGCGCGCATATAAGTGGCAAAAGTTTTTGTGACTCCTAGCTCTGCAGACATAAAACATGATTAGAAAAGATGAATCATTCAGGTCTTTAAGGGAGGCGACAGTTCAGTTGTGATGGGGACCTCAAATTTGTTAGTAAGGAAAGGAAGAAAGGGAAAATTAGTAAGAGACCATGGATTGGGTAGAGGAATGAAAGGGGAAGTATTGTGGTACAGCTTTGCACGGAGCATAATTTAGTCATTGCTAATACTTATTTTCAGAATTATGAAAGAAGATTGTATACATATAAGCCACCGGATGTCAACAGATTGTTTCATATTAATCATGTAAGGATATGAATCAGATACTCAAGAAGATTTTAAGCTGCAAACTTTTGTGGGTGTTAGATCTGTTTTTCCTATAGACTCTAGATTAAAACTGAATAATTACCGCATCTCAGGAATGCAACGGAATGGGACCTGTTCAATCTGAAAGGATCGGATACCTGTATTATTGATCGATTCAAATGGAACATTATGCAACTATTTGCTACAGCATATGAAGGCAATAGAAGAGAGATGAAACAGTGAAGGCAACACAGGAGCAAACAGCCAAAAAGGTTATGTTAATTAGAAATACAGACTAATAGTAAACCCACAGTGGCTAGATGAAAATGTTAAGCTGTCAAAATATGTATGTATTTACGAGAGGCGTCGCCCAGATGTAATATGAGGGACGTTCGAAGGAATGAGAAGCAGCTGTATGAGTAACAAGACTATACAAGGCATGGCTCTATGGAAGTGGAAGGCATTATTATTGAATGTAAGCTTATGCACAGCTTGTACAGAACGCAGACTGCAGTTACAAGAGTCATGGGAAATGAAAGGGAAGCAGTGGTTCAGAAGGAGGTGAGACACAACTGTAGCTTATCGCCATTCTAATTCAGTCGAAATATTGAGCAATCAATAAAGGAAAACGAAGAGATTTTTGGATTGGAAATTACACTTCAAGGAGAAGAAACACAAACTTAAAGGTTTGTCAGTGACATCATAGTTGTCTCAGAGACATCATAGAATTTGGAAGAGCAGTTCTACAATATAGCATCTTGTAAACATATTATAAGACCACTTTCAACAAATTTAAAACCTGTACAGTGGAATGTAGTCGAATTAAATCAGTTGGCGCTGAAGGAATTAGGAAACGACAGACTAAAAGTAATCGCCGAGTTTTTCTATTTGGACAAGAAAATAACTATGGCAGAAGTACAGAGAATATAAAATGTATACGGGCTGTAGTACGAAAACTATTGCCGACAAAGAGGGATTTGCTGAACTCTAATATGAATTTATGTGCCAGAAATTTTTTTTCGGAAAGTACTCGTATATGTATGGACCGTAGATTTTTAGGAAAGTGAAACCTGGATGATAAGAAGAGAATAGAAGATTTTCATATATGGTGCTATAGAAGAATGCTGAAGGTTTGATGGCTATATCGAGTAACTAAGGAGGAGATACTGATTCGAACTGGGATATTAAATTTATGGTACAACTGCACTAAAACCTGAATCAGTTAGTAGTATACATCCGGAGGCATGAAGGTACCATTAGTCTAGCAATGAAAGTGCGTGCGTGGGGGGGGGGGGGGGGGGAGGTAAAACTTTTAAAGTTAGACCAAGAGATTAATACAGTAAGCATGTTCAAATGGATGTAGGTCACTCTTGTTATTCAGACATGAAGGGGACTTGTACAGAAACAGTGGAGAGCTTGATCAAACCATTCTTCGGACTATTACCATAACTATTACTGCTGCTAAATGTACTGATACTCGTGGCATTAGATGGAGCTGTAGCAAGCCACAAACTGTACAAAAAGACAGAGACTGGAGTGGTGCAAGTGCTACTGTAAGATGAAGATGTTATGACAAGAGAGCATGTCGTGGCGGACCGTATCAAATCTGTAGGTAGACATGGCTCAATTTCTTTAAAGGAACGAAAACTTCGCCATCGTTATTACTCCCCCAGCTTCTACCTTCAATATTATAATGTTATTAGTTATACTACGACAACGACATGTGGATACAGAAAACGTTTTGCCTATTTAATATATTTTCATTGTAGATTCCTCACAGTCAATGAGTGGCATCACAGTCCGTGTATTTCATTTGTGGGCATTGAAGAGGACTTTGTGGAGATACTTGAAATACTTGTCATTTCAGTCTTTATCGGCAGTTTTATCCTATGCGTCTACGTTTCCCGGTTGCAGGGGAATGTCCCCGCGTGGTCCTAGGGCGCATTTCCATGTTCGACGTTGATCTTCGTTGCATGACGTCCTGTGTTATCCCCATCACACTCATTGCTTGGGTACACAGCCCCGCTATTTCTGTATCGGAAGGGGACATTGTTGGATCACAGGAAGTTCCTCCTACGCCTTTTTCGTGACTGCATACTCAATGTTGTCGTGGGCTTGTCAGGTTGAGTCAAGGTACAGGATCTCTTCAATATCTGGCACTCCACGCGGTGTCAGTTGCTAACAACTTATCAGTAGCCACATCCGCAAACAAAGGGCACCCCTAGCCAGTGTGCTCCGAAGTGCCTTCTCCCCTTTAGCAATATTTGTTTTCAACTCTCCAGCTGATTCAATGGTAGTAAGTGTCATGCGGACTAGCCCGTCACCAAAGCGTCAGACTTCGTAAGGGATTCAAGCGTTTTAATCCGAAGCATAGTTTGATGTCTGGACAGACGTAGTACGTCCGTCTTGCTTTATCGGCACCCTTCCAGTGTTTCTGATAAACGAATAGAAAACCAAATCCTCGATAGTTGAAACACAACTTTGAACACCTGAGCAATCGGAAGGTTGCGCCGCGGTCTATAGTAGAACATCTTGGCTTTAGCAGGCTGTGGGAAGTGAGTGGGTTGTGACAGTCAGACCGCCAAGGTGAAAAAGTTCGCTCGGGTGACGTGCCCGAGTTGAAACCTGGCAGCGAGGCGAGTAGTGCGCCAACAGTTGAGGGCTGGTGCAAGTCCGGCAGCTGACAGTTATTGGCTCTGAGGTGGAAGTTATAGCAGGAACAGACACTCAGACGGGTTTCTGGATCGCGAATCATTATTACCTCGGTTACTGCCGGCTGCAAACCTATGGGCGTGTGGGACGCGTGTTGTGTGCTTCAGCAACCGACCAGACCTGGAGGCGAGCGGCGGACCGCCAAAGTGTTGATGTTGTGGTGTCACCGCCAGACACCACACTTGCTAGGTGGTAGTTTTAAATCGGCCGCGGTCCATTAGTACATGTCGGACCCACGTGTCGCCACTGTCAGGGATCGCAGACCGAGCGCCACCACAAGGCAGGTCTCGAGAGACTGACGAGCACTCGCCCCAGTTGTACGGACGACTTTGCTAGCGACTACATGGACGAAGCATAGCTCATTAGCAGAGCCAATAGTTAGAATAGCCTTCAGCTAAGTCAATGGCTACGACCTAGAAAGGCGCCATTAGTAACATTGCATGTATCTAAAGAGTCTCACTTGTATCGCCACAATCTCCAGATGTACCAAAAAGGATGGATTAAAGTTAAGTATTCCAGAAGCTACGTACTTTTCTTTATAGCATTCATTACGTATCCTGTTTCAGACCTCACGCCCATCTGCGTGAGCGTAGCGCGTGCCTTTCGGCTTCCTCTCATTGTGTCTAGGCTGTCTTGTCTAGACACAACAAATGTTGTATATCGGCTTCATGCTGTTCTTCTGGAATCGTTGTATGGATACATCCGGTGAACTTCCGTTTCGGTTTGTCGGATGCGGATGAGCGAAGCATCGGCAATAACCATAGTTAAAACTGACATCTTTGTACCAGTACTATGACTGTTTACTTCGGTAGTTCTGTGGTTATTTGTTCGAGGTTCACGTGCGGTTCCATATCAGAATTCTGGTTACTGATCCCGCTTCTGTCTCTACGCTGGAAAGTTACATGCATATTCTCCTCATTTAATGCTCCAATCAGAGCGTAATTTGCGGTTAGGTTTCAATTTCCTAGTTGGCTGCTTTAAGCCGTCGGATATGTGGCGGCGCTCATGTATATATTAAGTGGGTTCATTTCATGTCCCACGCCCTGCATGTACTATTATTGGAGCTCGCCATTTCATTTCTCTCTTTTTGGGTGCTTATGTTAGCTAGTTTGACTAGGTTTTCCTTTCTGTGCTCATAGGCAGCTCTCCGCGCCTGGTACACCCGGGCGCTTGGGGACCACAGCACAGCTACGACTCCTGAGGATGGGCTTATAACAGTCTGAAACCGGCCGTGTTAAAATAAAGTAATTTACAACTGAAGCGGTATTTTCAGCATTCGCTAGGCTTTTTTTTATTGTTTGTAAGGATGGGGCCTCTTTATCTTAATTATTAAGTCTCTCTCAGTGAGGGTTTTATTTTGTGTTTGTTACTACTAACTTATACGTGGCTGTAATGTTATTCAAAATATTATCTTGTATCTGTAGGGGATTGTTAGCTAACCGAAAGCGGATGCTTTGCGTATAGTGGTCTGCTGCTCTTAATGGTTACTTGTTTACCCCTCACCCACGTGACGTTTGGGACAATTTGTGATTGACAGTCCAACTTCTTGCTGGGCCACCATATTTAGTTTACAAGTTTTATTGGTTTTACTCCTTCAACTAAGTGAAAAATTATTTACTTATTTTTGTGGTTGCTGTAATCTGTACTGTCGTGCGGCGGTGATCGGTCTATAGTAGACGAATGACCTAATTCGTGTACTAAATTTTGTACTTCTCTGTTATTTAGACTACCATTTATGTTTCTTTTGGTGGGACTTGGCTGAAATCTACCTAGCTAATAGAGCAGGCGCCGCGTCCACTGTGAGCAGCCGGCCGAAGGATGAAGGTGGTCCTGCACGACTTAATCTTTCCGAGCCCACTACGCCTTGCTAAACACAGGGTCGTACAGCACATCGATGTATTTATTCCTGTCTGCAGCTCTCCATTTAATTCTTCTTACTTCTAGCTCAGGTAAACCGTTGAAGTGTTAGTGAGCTACTTTTAAAATTGAGTAATTAGAAGATTTATTTACTTAAATGTGTTGATGCAAGTGGGCCTCGGCCAACTGAACAGTTATTAATATCATTCCTTGTATGCGCTGTTGGTATTGGAACTGGCCAAACACTAGGAGATTTAAGAAGTGTTAACTTTATGAAGGTTTTCACTGACTGTTTGCACCATTCAGGTCATTATATTTGACATCAGTTTTGTCTGGTTACTTCTCTTGAGCGCCTTACGCAACTCGCAAACTGACGGTATAGTAATTTTCTTACACGGTGCTTATTAGTGGAGTACATTACTATTTTAGTCTGTAAATCTTAATCTTTCGTTCGAGAAAGACTTAACTCTTTTATTGTACTGCAACAGTTTCTATCATTGTATTTAGTCCGTTTGCTACTATTCAGGCTGGTAGAGTTCTATGATTGTAAATTATTCTGTTTCTTAGTAGTCAGAACCACTGAAGGAGCTTTATCCAATATACACGAATCAAAAATGTTTTGCATCACCCCGGTTCCCAGAACTCCTAAAGATAGACACTGAATGTGGATATTGTATTACAGACGTAGTCCCTTTGACTATTCGGAGATGTCACTAAACTTGCCCAAAGATGTAAACAACCACGCATGAGCAGCGCCTATTAGACGGAGGAGGTCCGACAGCCGATCAGTTCCAGTCATTCCACCAGAAAGGAGGTACACGGCTCGTGTCGTCTGTAGTACCATCATGCCTAGACTGTCAATATCGTAGTTAGATCGCGTCCGCATTGTTAGTTTGTGCCAGCCAAGGCTCTCAACAAGGGAAGTGTCCAGGCACCTCGGAGTGAAACAAAACGATGTTGTTCAGACATGGAGGAGGTACAGGGAGACAGGAAATCTCGATGACATGCCTCGCTCAGGCCGTCCAAGGGCTACTACTGATGTGGATGACTGCTATCTACGGATTATGGCTCCACCTTGCTGCACTCGCTGGACAGTGTGTCTAAGGCGTTAGCCTGACTCGGTTGACTCCAAACATGTCTCCAACGATTGTCTAGTTGAACGCATATACGACACTCATCGGTAAAGAGAACGTGATTCCAATCTTGAGCGGACCATTCGGCATGTTGTTGGGGCCATTTGTACCGCACTGTATGGTGTCGTGGTTGCAAAGATGGACCTCGCCATGGACGTCGGGGGTGAATTTGCCCATCACGCAACCTATTGTGCACAGTTTGAGTCGTAACACGACTTCCTATGGATGCACGAAAAGCATTATTCAACATGGTGGCGTTGCTGTAAAGGTTCACTACTGTTTCGGGGTGGAATTATGTGTGGCCCACGTACGCCGATGGTGGTCATGGAAGACGCCGTAACGGCTGTACGATGCCTAAATGCCATCCTCCGACCGATAGTGCAATCATATCGGCAGCATATTGGCGATGCATTCGTCTTCGTGGACGACAGTTCGCACCCCCATCGTGCACATCTTGTGAATGACTTCTTTCAGGATAACAACATCGCTCGACTAGAGCGGCCAGCACGTTCTCCAGACATTAACCCTATCGAACATGCCTGGGATAAATTGAAAAGGGCTGTTTATAGACGACGTGACCCACCAACCACTCTGAGGGATCAACGCCGATTCGCAGTTGGGGAGTGGGACAAACAAGATCAACAGTGCCTTGATGAACTTGTGGATAGTATTCCACGATGAATACAGGCATGCATCAATGCAGGATGACATGCTACTGGGTATTAGAAGTACCGGTGTGTACAACAATCTTGACCACCACCTTTGAAGGTCCTGCTGCGTTTTGGTATAACATGCAATGTGTGGTATTCATGAACAATAAAAATGACGGAAACTCCAATTTTCTGTACAGGTTCCGGAACTCTCGGAACCGAGGTGATCAAAACCTTTTTTCGTGTGTGTATGAATCTAATTTAGCGTGTTTTGTTAAAATAAAGAGAATGGTCACAACTCAAATGATGTTCAGTCTCCCTTCGGCCATGTTCTTCCTACCACATACAGCCTGACGCGGGTATTATGTAACAAACCTGATTAGATGAGATGCATGCTAGGTTTCATAAACAACATGCAAATTGTCTCGCTTCCCCTTTTAGCTATAGCTTATTGTAAGTCGCAAAAGCATCAAAGGTACCTAGTGGGGTACATAGTGATAGGAAAAAGGTATATGGCATTCCTATTTCTGAAGAAGGTCGTCGAACAGTGGCGCTTAGTGGTCGGTCTGAAGTTACTCTGTTGTAGAATTGTGGAACATTGTATTTGCTCACGTGACGATTTTGGAGAACGAAAATCTCCTCTATAAAAAGCCGCATGAATTCCACAAGCAGAAACCCTTCGAAACTCACGATAGCTCTGATCCATTAGGTCCAGAACACCATAGCCAAAGGCGTTCAGATGTTTCTCGACTTCCGGAAACTATTAGATGCAGTTTTGCACTGTCGTTTAGTGAACAAAATGTTGGCTTACCGAGTAACGGAACTAATTTGTGACTAGATACAGTATTTTCTAGAAGATAGGACTGCACACGTCACTCTTAACAGAACAATCTAGGCATATATAGAATGTAAATTGGAGAGCAACCATCTGAGTAGTACACGGCCGACATTACTCACAATTTTTACTAACGGTATAATCGATAATGTTGGATTCTCCGTGTGGCTGTTCGGAGATGGTTCTACAGGAAAGTTGCAACAACGCTGGAAGACTGTAGCGAAATGCAAGAAAACCAGTAGAGGGCCGACGGTAGGTGCGAGAACTTGCCGTTGACCCTGAACGTAAATAATTGCGATGTATTACCCCATAAATAAGCGAAGATAACCATTACTGTTCGATTAAATTACTGACGATAAGTTGTTGGAAAATTAACTACCGTAAAGTACCTAAAACCAACGAGCTGGAGCTACCTAAAGTGGAATGTCGACATAATTAAAATTGTTGAAAATGCAGGTGACACACTAAAAGTCATAGGGAGAATCATAAGTAAATGTATTTCATCAACAAAAGAGCGTATTCCAAATCAGTCATTCGATAGATTCTTGAATGTTGTTCATGTCGGGGACCTTTACGATGTAGGATTAATAGAACTGATACAGAAAATCCATGTTTTTCCGTGAATCATGGTCTGTGGAAAACCGGAACACAAGAAGATCGAAGAATTTTATATACGGAGCTAAAGCAGATTGTGCCCAGTTGTGGTAAGGAATGAAGAGGTCCTTCCGCACTATTGTTGAAGAAATGAACGTTACAAAACACTGACAAGAAGAAGGTACAGGATGATATAACACGTGTTGAGGCATGTTACTAAAGGGAGCTGTAGAGAGTAAAAACTGTAAAGGAAGATAGAGACCGTAATACATAAGCAAGCGAGCCGGCCCTGCTTCACACGGGCAGCTTTAACCCAAGCAGTACCAAGGCTATTTCCGTAAAATTCATTACCCTTGTGTGGGGTGGAGGGCGGGGTACTTTAAGCTAACCGAAAAAAGTCTAAAGAAATGTATTGTTTGTTAATAAGTAATGTTAAAAACATACTTTTAAAAGAATGTGTAAGCAGGATTCAGAACCTCAAAATATCTTTTAGTATTATCTAAGCAATATCGACACACTTTCAATAAAGTGTGTTACGGGTCCCACGACAACCACAAAAAAATTACGTATATAAATTTTATTCATTTTTATTTCTGCTGTCAGCATACTTTCTAAATAATATTGATATGTAAGCACCGTCATAAGCCTCGAAACGTTGAATACGACGTTCACTGCGGCAGTTGCTATCGAGACTCAAATTTTTAGGTTACGCTTAACTGAAAAATTTAAAACATATGTGGATCCTCACAGAAAGACCCAGCAAAAACAAAAAATAACTATTCAGAAATTTTGTTACATGAAGTAACTGAGTGGACTGTGGGGGCTTAGGGTATTTTTTGGGGTCCACAAATATAGCGCAGAGAACAATGTTAAGTTAGTGAACACCATAACTTTCATACGCGAAGGTCCCGGCGAAGGTTCGAGTCCTCCCTCGGGCATGGGTATGTGTGTTCGTCCTTAGGATAATTCGGATTAAGTAGTTTATAAGCTTAGGGACTCATGACCTCAGCAGTTAAGTCCCATAAGATTTCACACACATTTGAACGTTTCCATACGCGAACGCCAAGTAAGTTGCTTGGAGGCGTGAATGTTGGATTTTCCATACAGAACTGCCACTTGGAGTGAAATCTCATTGCAGTGATGGAAGCCCTTCGTGATGTACGCTGACGCCTTAGAAATCACGGGATACCAACTTTTTCCAGGCGTGGTGCAACAATTCGAGCCGGCTGTTGTGACCGTGCGGCTCTAGGAGCTTTAGTCCGGAACCACGCGGCTGCTGCGGTCGCAGGTTCGAATCCTGCCTTGGGCATGGATGTGTGTGATGTGCTTAGCTTAGGGGACTGGTGACCTCAGATGTTAAGTCCCATAGTGTTTAGAGCCATTTGAACCAACAACTTGACGTGGTATGGACTGAAGAAGTCGTTGAATGTCCCCTGGCAGAAATATTGAGTTACGCTGCAGCCTTGAAGTCCATCATTGAGGATGGGTTTCGGTGCAAGATTAAGCGCACTAACTGACCTCTCGATTAGTCCCATAAAAGTTCGATGGGATTCACATCGGGCGATTTATGTGGCGAAATCACTCGTTCGCATTGTTCAAAATGTTGTTCGAGCCAATTGCGAACAACTGTTGCCCAGTGACATTGCGTTTCGTTGTTTTGGAACATGAAGTCTGTGAATGGCTGCAAAATGGTCTCGATGTAGGCGAATATAAATATTCCCAGTCAATTATCGGTTCCGTTCCACCATAGGATCCAGTCCAGTCCATGCAAGCACAGGCCGCATCATTACGGAGCCACCTCCAGCTTGGACAGTTCCTTATTGACAACCTGGGTCCATGGCTTCGTGGGGTATGCGCAGCACTCGAAACCTTCCACCAGCTCTTACCAACTTAAATCCGGACTCATTTGGACAAGCTACACTTTTTCAGTCCTCTAGAACCCAACAAATATGACTGTGAGCGCGCTGTCGAACTTCTACAATATACTGAGATGAGAAAAGCATGGGTGTACCTCCTAATATCGTGTTAGTCATCCTTTTTCCCGTTGTATTACAGCAGATCGACTTGGTACAGACTCATCAAGTAGTTGCAAGTATCCCACAGAAATACTGAGCCTTGCTGACTCAATAGCCGTCAATAATTGCGAAGTATTGCTGATACAGGATTTTGACCTCTCTATTATTTCCCATAAGTGGTCGATGGGATGGGCAATCTGGGTGGTCAAATCAATCGCTCGAATTGTCCAGATCGTTCTTCAAACCAGGCACGAACCATTTTCGCCCAGTGACATGGGGCATCATTGTTTGGAAATATGAACTCCATGAAAGACTGCAAAAAGTATCCAAGTAGATGAACATAACCTCTTCCAGTCATTAATCGGCTCAACTGGACCAACGGACTAGTCCACTCGTTGTAAACACAGCCACCAGCTCGCAAACTGCCTTAATGACAATGTGAGTCCACGACCTCATGGGGTCTGCGCCATACTCGAGCCCTGTCATCAGGTCTTAACTGCTGAAATCGGAACTCATCTCACCAGGCCACGATTCTCCAGTAGCCTAGGGCCAAACGAAACTGTCACGAGCCCATGTGATGCACTTCAGGCGATGTGGTGCTGTTAGCTAGGCACTTGCGTTTGTCGTCTGCTATCATAGCGTATTAACACCAGGAACTTTCATCGTACGTTCAACATTGACTGCTACGGTTATTTCACGCAGTGTTGCTTGTCGTTCGAACAGACAACTCTAAGCAAACGCCGCCACTCTCGGTCGTTTAGTAAAGGCTGTCGGTCAATGCATTGCACGTGGTGAGAGGTAGTGCCTGATATATGGTATTCCCGGCATACTCCCGACACTATGGGTCTCGGAATAGTCAATTTCCTCACAATTTCCGAAACTGAATATCCCACGCATCTAGCTACAACTACCTTCCCCGTTCAAAATTTGTTAATTCCCGTCGTGCGGCCATAAACACGTATTTGGCATGTATCAAATGGTTCAAATGGCTCTGAACAGAAAGGGACTTAACTTCTGAGGTCATCAGTCCCCCAGAACTTAGAACTACTTAAACCTAACTAACCTAAGGACATCACACACATCCATGCCCGAGGCAGGATTCGAAACTCCAACCGCAGCGGTCACGCGGTTCCAGACTGTAGCGCCTATAACAGCTCGGCCACTCCGGGCGGCTGCATGTATCACCTGAGTATAAAGAGTATAAATGGCGGCACAGATTACCTGAGAGCGAATGTCAACTCCGCCAATGCATTGCCCTTTTATACCGTGTGTACGTGATATTACCGCCATCCGTACGTATGCTATCGCCATCACATGTATTTTATCCCTCAGTGTAATTAATATGTCAATAACCATGTAAAATCGAAACATAGATGTTCTTATGCTTGTGTGTGTGTGTGTGGTTAAATATGTAACGGAGGCTGGCTGAGGTGGTTCAAATTAAAGAAAACGTAAGAAAAATCATACATGATCTACATGATTAGCTCGTGTTACAGCACTCCTCTTGTGAAGCTTAAAACGCAGTATGATTTATTGTTGAGACTCGCTGCCACCAATCTTTGTCGTGGACTCTTTGTGACACACTTCTTCACCAGGCCACACAGAAACTTGTGTCGCCGTCTACTGTGATTCAAGGAAATCAGAAAGCTTAGAGTTGAGTGAACTGCTGTTGCTGCTGCAAAACGTTTTTGTATAAACGAAGTAAAGGTGCATTCCATGCTGCATTTGAATCTTCAGCTAAATAACTGAAAACAATAGATTTTGGATTCGCATTTTTTCTGCATCTGTGGATGTTCCGAAACGATTGAAATCAGTTGGAAATACTTAGACGTCTTCCATGTCTCTAAGCAATAATCAAACGGAGGAAATGGGATCTATAGCGTAATGTGGAACCTCAATCTGCCGAATTTCCCCTTCACTGAGAGGTGAATATAAGGTTAAAAAGACAGAGTGAAAAACAGTGAACCAACCAGGATTCGATCCTTTCAGTTTCAAGCCAAATGTTCTACCACTATAACACCGGTTGCGAATTTAGTCACGCTCTCTGCTACGTCAAAGCACTGCTCTTCTCTTGAGTTATGGCGGCTGTTGGTTAGGTGGTCGTTTTTTGCCAACAATGGCTACTGTGTGAGAAGATTTTTGTAGCGTCTTTGATAAATTTTTTACGTATAGGTAATCATTAAGTGCGACAAAAAACTGTTCCCGCTAGGTGGTTGTGGTATCGTTTTTACATCCTAACTTTATAATAATTCAGACATGTCTACCTTTTGGATGAGGTCCCTCCACGCCCATACCGACGTGGCGACCAAACCAAAGCTCTACTGTCACCCCCGTATAACATGTTAGTTTTTCGAATCAGGAGTCACAGGATGCGGGCTGTGATGTCGTCCATGCATCTGGGTCGGATTACCCATTGGCATGGTCCATCTGGAGACAGAAAATGGACGAAAGCGATCGAAGGGCAGCGGTTCGCAAGGGCTGAGGGAAAAAAAATGTCAAGGCAAGCGCCAAGACAACAAAATCTCTGCGACAGTAGGACGGGTTGTAAGGGCAGTAGCGGCTTGCTAGCTGCGACAGTGCATGCAAGGCGGGGTTATGTTAGTACGAGGTATCGTGCATTGTTACCTTTGTCGTTGCGGGTGCTCGTCGTAGGGCCTGCTGCAGCGGCTGCGTCCCTGTAACAGCCCGAGGTCATCATATATTAATAGGCTATCGACCATAGATTAGCTCACAGTGCACGAGATGTGTGTGGCTGCTTGTTGTGTACGGTACGGCTTCCCTGCGGCTGCCTGTTTTTCGGCAGGTCGAACATGTGGGGTTGCCAGTAGTAGCTGTATTGCAGGGGCTCGCCAGGACTGTTGAGCTATGTACCATAGATGTTTAGTTCCTTGCTAATAGTGGCTTTGGTCTATTATGTTTCCATCTATGGTTGTGGTCGTAGTTCCCCAGAGAAAGAATAAACGGGTTATGCAAGTGTCTCATGTTTCTATACAGGCGTGTGGAGACTTTCTGGAATACCTGCAAGAGGATATCTAGCCGATATTCCCGGTTCAGATCAGCAGTGCGTGTGTAACGCGGTGCATTGCTTGTGATTCTGAGTACTTTGTTCTGTATGAACGGCAGACGGCGCAGGTGTATGGGCGCAGCGTATCCCCAGACGGGAGCAGCATACATCACCAGAAGTCTAATAAGTGTGGTGTACATGGAACTGGACAGCTTCCAATTCAGTGTGCTACGCCTGGTAAGCATAGGATAGAGTTGTTTGAGCCTCGCGTTTGCTCTGTTGGTCATGAGTTCAATGTGGTCCCGCCAGAGTAGTTTCCGGTCCAGCCAGACACCAAGGTATTTGACCTTCTCACGGAAACGTATTGGGGGTGTCAGTGTTGATGTTTGCTCAGTAGATTCGGTCTTCTGGTGAACAGAACGGCTTCGCACTTGTCGACGTTTACTGTAACACGTCATTTCACGAACCAAGGCTCTGCCGCTCTGAGTGCAGTCTGTAGTCGTGAGTTGATGTTAGACGGTTTCCAATCTTGCGCGAGGATGGCAGTGTCATTCGCGTAGATTGCCACCACTGTATTACGAGTAGCTGGAAGGTCGTTAATGTAAAGGTTAAACAGTATGGGCCCTAGGAAGCTTCCTTCGGGTGCTCCAGCCTGGATACCATGTTGTGTCGATTGTTTGCCCTGCATGTCGGTGTTAAACTCCTGTCCGTGAGCTATGAGTGTATGAGACATACGAGGCCGTCGGGGAACCCTGCTTCGCTGAGTCTGCGTATGAGGCCATTGTGCCACAGACGATCGAAGACCTTTTCGATGTCCAAGAACACTGCCGCAGTTGCTTTGTTTGTGTTGTATCCTTGTAATATGTATTCTACGACGCGGAGGAGTAGTTGTGTTGTCGAATGGTGATTCCTGAAGCCGAATTGCTCCGGCCTCAGGGTTTCTTTTGTAACGCAGTGCCTAGTGAGTCATTTTTGTATTACCTTCTCAACGACCTTGGAAAGATTTATACATTATATACAAAAAGCGGTCCTTGTGAATCAACGTACCAACACAAACTGGATAAAAACACCTATAGCACTTCCTAAGAATAGCCTAAACATACAGACAGATGGAGGAAGGAGACTTGAGCTTATATTTATAGAGATAACTGAGGACGTAGGTTGCAAGTGCTATTCTGAGATGAAGAAGTTGACACAAGACAGGAATTGGTGGAGGGCCACATCCAACCTTTCAGAAGACTTACAACTCGAATAAAAAGAAAAAAAGACGAGAGAGAGAGAAGATCCAGTGAAGAGGGGCACGTATCGTAACAGGATTATTTAATCGGCGCCTGAGTCCTAGAAATACCCAGAATATAGCAGTGTCATACGCTACAAAATAGGCGTTGTGCATCATGGAGAGATATTGAAATTCTGGAAGTGTACGTTGATGAAACGGTCGTGCATCTTATTGCTCCCTCCCACAAGCAATTCAACTTTAAGCTTTCTGCTTTCCTTGGATTACACCTAGATGTCGACAAAAGTTTTTTCGTGCTCTGGAGAAAAAGTCTGCCACAATGAGAAAATTAGTCTCTCTAGCGGTAGTTTACCGACAGTCTTTCTTCCCAATCGCCATTTGTGAATGGAGTAAGCAAAGGGGACAACATATCGGTTCAGAAGTGCTCTCCGCCAATCACTGGAATGTCGCCTGCAGAGTTTAGGTGCAGATATATGCGGCGGAAGTTTTTTTTATGGTTTTAGGGCGCAAAACTGCTACGGTCATTAGCACCCGGTCTGTGACGTAGGAAAAGGTAAAAAAACGGAACTGGAAACCAGCAACAATGGGAGCGAAACTCAAAAAAGTAGGGAAAGCTTAAAAAACCACTTTGGAAGGGGGGTTGTTTGTCCCCAAAAAGAGCTTCAAATGACTGACGTCATCTCACTGGCACTAATGAACTCGAGAACGCGATCGACTGAGTGCGTGTCATCTGCTAAAATGGAAGATGTATCAGGCCACAGTTGTAGACGGGCGCGTAACGGAGTAAAATAGGGGCACTCAAGTAAAAGGTGTCTCACCGTCCACAGTTGAGAGCAGTGGGGACAGAGTGGGGGAGGATCGCCGCTTAAAAGATGTCGATGGCTAAAAAGACAGTGCCCTATCCGGAGTCTAGTTAAAATTACCTCTTCCCAACGACGAGTTCGGGAGGAAGAGGTCCAAGCACAGGGAAGTGTTTTCATGTCCCGCAATTTATTATTGGGAAGTGTCGATCAACGTGCGTGCCATAAAAGAGCAACACGACGACATAAAACACTCCGTAGATCGGCGAAGGGAATCATGCGAATAACTGGCTGTAGAAGAGAGACTGCAGCCTTGGCCGCTATATCGGCCGCCTCATTTCCACAGATACCAGCATGTCCTGGGATCCAGAGGAACGCCACAGAGACGCCCCCCAAGTGGAGCAAGTGGAGGCAGTCGTGAATCCGGCGGACCAGAGGGTGGACAGGGTAGAGAGCTTGGAGACTGAGGAGAGAGCTGAGAGAATCTGAACAGATAACATACTGTATCCGCTGATGGCGACGGTTGCATTGGACAGCCTGGAGAACAGCGTAAAGGTCCGCAGTATAAACCGAACACTGGTCGGGAAGCCGAAATCGATTTGGGGTGTCGCCAATAATATAGGCAGTCCCAACACCAAACGACGTTTTTGAGCCATCAGTGTAAATAAATGTGGCATCCTTCATTTGTGCGCATAGAGTAGCAAATGCCCGACGATAAACAAGAGAAGGGGTACCATCCTTGGGAAACTGACAAAGATCACGGAGCAGGCAGGTCCGGGGCCGGAGCCAAGGCAGTGCTGTACCCCAAGTTGTCAAGAAAGGAAAGTGGAAGGAAAGAGAATGGAGCAGTTGACCGAAGCGGACTCACGGTGGTAGTTGGGAGGAATGGCGCCCTACATACCCTAAATCCAAGGAGGCGTCGAGAAAAATGGCATGGGCCGGATTAGCAGGCATGGAAAACAGATGGCTAGCATAACGACTCAGGATAGCTCGCCGATTGGACAGCGGAGGGTCAACAGTCTCAGCATAAAGGCTAAAGGCCTTCTACAGGGCTGGTGTAATAAGCTTCAGACACTAAACGTAATCCACAGTGGTGGATAGAGTCGAGACGCCGAAGAACAGTCCAAATTCGAGCGCACTAAGGCGCGATAGAGGCGGGGAAGGATCACTCGGTCCGCTCCCCAGGAGGTACCATTCAGGACACGGAGGGTCTTGAGTAATCGCACGCAGCGAGCCGAAAGATAGGGCAGGCCGGAGTGGCCGAGCGGTTCTAGGCGCTGCAGGCTGGAACCGCGCGACCGCTACGGTCGCAGGTTCGAATCCTGCCTCAGGCATGGATGTGTGTGATGTCCTTAGGTTACTTAGGTTTAAGTAGTTCTAAGTTCTAGGGGACTGATGACCTCAGATGTTGAGTCCCATAGTGCTCAGTGCCATTTGAACCATTTTGAATCGAAAGATAGGAAACGTGGGAGGACGATTACAGTTTTCTGTCAAACATAAGACCCAAGAACTAAGCGACGTCCGCTAACGGAAGGTTGACACGTCCTAGAGGTAAGGAAGGCGGGAGAAACTCTGTACGACGCCAAAAATTAACACAAACCGTCTTACTGGGAGAGAAGTGGAAGCCGGTTTCGATGCTCCAAGAGGGGAGGCGATCGAGACATCCTTAAAGACGTCATCCAAGAAGGCTGATTCGTTGAGAGCTGTAGTAGATCGCAAAATCGTCCACAAAGAGGGAGCCCGAGACATCAGGAAGGAGACAATCCATAATAGGATTTATGGCAATGGCAAACACTTAGCACGGAACCCTGGAGTACCCCGTTTTCTTGGGAGGAAGTACGGGAGAGAGTAATGTTCACCCGCACTTTAAATGTGCACTCTGCCATAAATTCACGAAGAAAAACGGGCAGCCGACCTCGAAGGCCCCAAGAGAACAGTGTGCGGAGGATTCCTGTCCTCCAACAGATATTATATGCTCTCTCCAGATCAAAAAATATTGCTACTGTTTCGCGTTTCCAGAGAAAATTGTTCATGATATAAGTGGAGAGAGCAACAGGATGGTCAACTGCAGAACGATGCTTTCGGAAACCACATTGGGCAGGTGTTAAAAGACTGATGGACTCCAGCCACCAAGCTAAACGGCAATTCACATACGCTCCAAAACCTTACATACACTACTCGTGAGAGAAATGGGGCGATAGCTAGAGGGGAGATGTGAGTCCTTTTCAGGTTTCGGAACAGGAACGACGATAGCTTCCCGCCATCGTCTGGGAAAAGTGCTGTCGGTCCAAATTCGATTATAAAGGCGAAGGAGGTAACGCAGACTATGGTATGATAAATGAAGCAACATTCGGATGTGGATACCATGCGGTCCTGGGGCGGAAGACCGAGAAGAAGAGAGAGTGCGTGTTGGAGTTCCCGCATGGAGAAAACAGTATTATAGCTTTCGCGATTTTTAGAGGAGAAAGCAAGAGGTTGCTCTTACGCTGCACGTTTCTTCGGGAGAAACGCTGGCGGGTAATTTGAAGAGCTCGAAATCTCAGCAAAGTGTTGACCCAATGAGTTAGAAGCTGTGACGGCATCTACTAATTTATCATGCGCGACAGTGAGCCCAGAGACCTGGGAGAAACTAGGCGCGCCAGATAATCGTCGAATCCTACTCCAAACTTCCGAGGAGGGAGTGAAGGTGTTAAATGAACTAGTAAAGATGTCCCAGCTTGCCTTCTTGCTATCGCGGATGACGCGACGTCATCGCGCACGGAACTGCTTGTAGCGGATACAGTTGGCCAAAGTAGGATGGTCTCTGAAAACGCGAAGAGCACGTCGCCGCTCGCGTATTGCGTCACGGCATGCCTCGTTCCACCAAGGAATTGGGGGGCCCCGGAGCAGTTCGGAGGTGCGAGGTATTGAACGTTCCGCAGCTGTAAAATTAACTTCTGTAATATGAGTGACCTCATCGTCGACGCTAGGAAAGTGACGGTCATCGAATGTCGCTAGAGACGAAAAAAGTGTCCAATCGGCTTGGGCAAACTTCCAGCGTCTCGGGCGCATATATGGCTGCAATCGAAGGACACATGGAAAGTGGTCACTCGAGTGTGTATCAGCAAGAGCGAACCATTCGAAGCGCCGAGCTGGCGGAACAGTACCGACCGAAAGGTCCAAATGAGAGAAATTTGTCGTAGAGGCAGACAAAAACGTAGGGTCACCAGTGTTGAGGCAAACAAGATCCGCTTGGTGGAAAACGTCTATCAATATTTAGCCGCGCGGACAAGGATGCGGAGATCCCCAAAGCGGGTGATGGGCATTGAAGTCCCCAACCTGGAAATAGGGGGAGGGGGGGCGTTAGCTGACCAAGAAGATGAAGGAGATCAGCTCGTGTCATTGGTGTGGACGATGGAATGTATACAGTACAAGGAGAGAAGGTGTATCCAGAAAGGGAAAGACGGACAGCGACAGCTTGGAAGGAAGTGTTTAAGGGGATTGGGTGATAATGGAGAGTACCATGGAGAAGAATCATGAGTCCTCCACGTGCTGGAGTGCCTTCAACAGAGGGAAGATCAAATCGGACTAATGGAAAACGGGGGACAACAAAGCGATCGTGGGGACGCAGCTTTGTTTCCTGGAGACAGAAGATGACCGGCGAGTAGGATCGTAAGAGGATCGACAACTCATCCCGATTAGCTCGACTGCCGAAGATATTCCAATGGATAATGGACATTGGGTGGACAGAAAGTGGAAGAATGTGACCAAGGTTGCCCTCATATCAACGACTGCTCAGAGCTTGCGACCGACAACGTGGAACGGCCTTCAGCCGAAGGCAGAACATCCTGATCCATAGGTTGTTCGGGAGCAGCTCCTGCCACCAGCGATCGGCCGGTTGATCGGCCGCAAGCAGTGCGCCTCGGCGACACAGAAGACGGCCGAGGGCGTTACCGCCAGGTGGTGCTGTAGATGAGACACGCCGTGGCGGAGAAGGAGAGGAACTGGGTTTCTTATTAGCCTTCTTTTAAACAGGACGTTGAGATGAAGGAGGAGCCGGGGTTCTGACTTCGCAGCTCGAGATTTTGCAGAACCCGATGAAGGGTGAGCCATAGAGAGAGCAGGCGAGAGTGAGGAGGTTGAAAGGGCGATCTTTGCGCTGGCCGATCCGACAACCGTGGCACTAAACGTGAGAAGTCTGTGTGGCTGCCTCCTTTGTTGGCCGATGAGAGAGAATGACAGTGCTGTATTTACCTGTGTGGGGCTCAGTGGGCTTTCACTGGCGAATAACTTTCGAGCAGCAAAGGTCGACACCTTTCCCTTCACTCTGTTTTCCTGAATGAACCGTTCGTCTTTAAAAATGGGACAATCTGTAGAGGAAGCAGCGTGCTCACCCATACAGTTTATGCAACGAGGGGATGGAGGTGGACAAGCACTCTCACGGGCATCCTTGCCACACGTAACGTATTTGGCCGGATTGGAACAGGACTGGCTGGTATGATTGAACCGCTGACATCGATAGCAACGCGTAGGGTTTGGGATGTAAGGGCGAACGGAAATTATCTCATAGCCCGCTTTTATGTTCGATGGGAGTTGAACTCTGTCAAATGTCAAGAAGAGAGTACGGGTTGGGACGATGTTCGCGTCAACCCTTTTCATGACTCGATGAACAGCCGTTACGCCCTGGTCAGACCGGTAGTTTTGAATTTCTTCATCGGAGAATCCGTCGTGGGAGCGTGTACAAACGACCCCACGTGATGAATTTAAAGTGCGGTGCGCTTCCACCCAGACAGGGAAGGTGTGTAGCAGTGAAGTACGCAGCAATTTTTGTTCCTGGAGGGCACTTACTGTTTCTAACAACAAGGTTCCATTTCGTAATCGGGAACAAGACTTTACAGGACCTGCAAGTGCGTCGACACCTTTCTGAATAATGAAAGGGTCGACTGTGGAGAAGTCTTGACCGTCGTCCGACCGGGAAACAACAAGGAACTGTGGCAACGATGGAAGAACTGTCTGTGGCTGAGACTCATTGAACTTACGCTTGTGAGCAGACATGGTAGATGATGAGGAAACCATTGCTGAAGTATCCCCTATGATTACCGGCGTCTCCGATGGCGCGCTTCTTCCTTGTGGGGGCCCTCTCTGAGCCTTAGGTGATTGTTCACACCTCAGGTCACACCTCTCGAGAAACGGACGGAGGGACCAATCGGCACTTTCTGAAGGTATCTGCTCGGGTAATCACCCCTCCCTGGGCCTGGCCGTTACCAAGGGGTACGTACGTGTCCTACCTGTCTACCTGGGGAGCAGAATTACGCGTTACCCCGTCACCGGCCACGCATGGGAATGCGTGGGTCGGCCTTCAGACACGCACAGGGAGGAAAAAAGAGAAAGGGTGGAACAAAGAAAGGCAAAGGAAGGAAGAGAGGTCTCAAACGCCGCAGCGGAGAAAAGGGTAAAGAGAAGAGGTAAGGAAAAGAGAAGGACAAAGGAAGGACAAAGACATGCCAGCAGAGAAAGCGAAGAAGAGAGACTGTTGTACAGTTTCTAGCGTCCATCTCCGGACGTAGGCACTAAACATACTCCCAGAGGGGGAGAAAGGGAAGGAAAGAGGCGGAGGTGTGGGGGGGGGGGGGGTGCCGAAGATGGGGGATGGGGAAGGATGCGGAAAAGGAAGGTATGCAGTCCGGAAAGGAAGGAGGCCACATTAGCTCAAGGTCCCGTTCTCGCTACGCACGTATCCACAAATGGGTTGTGGACCCCCTGGGTGGTGTGGCAGAAGTGGCGATGACTTACTTATTTTTTGTCAGTGACTTAAACTGGTTGGAGATTGTGAACATGGTGGGAGTCATTCCTCTAGTGCAAGTACATACCTTCTTTCTGTCGTGTTTGTTGGTGGAGTCTTGCCTGCGCAGATACGATGCTAATAGCCCTCTGACATTGTAAGGATTACTCTTCATTACAGTTCGTTTATTACTTTAAGAGTAAAACTTGTGTGTTTATATACTTACACAGGAAATGAACAGCCAGTGCCACGAACACAGGCTGGGTAAAGTGCTGCAGCGGGTTGCCACCGACGGAACGAAAAGAAGGTGACGCGGCTGTGCGCTCCCGATTTGGTCGTGTTCCGGCGCCTGACACGTGGGCAACCGTGCGCACGAGCGCGCCCAGAGTGTTGCTTGTCAGCGGGCGGCAGGCGCCAGGCGCCAGGCGGTGGCCAGTATCTGCTGCCAGACGGCAGAGACGCCGGCACGGAAGGATGCGGCGACCGGCGGCCGGCGGCCGCCGCTGCTGCTATCTGGACGTCACTCGCACTGCCCCTGCCTCCAGTTGGTCCCCAGAGTTCCTGACTGTCACAAACTTCTCGACAGGCAATCTCGCGCTGTAGAGACGCCAAGTTGGGGAGAGTGTCTCTCGGCAACGTGAAACCAGCTAACGGTAAATGCGGTAGATTTCGACATTACTCAACTACGTGAAACATAGATATTAATTCCTAAGCGTACAGGTATTTAATGAGAGATATGTTTATGCGCACCAACATTTGTTGTACACACAATTTATGGCATGTCTCTGGAGACTGCGATCATCATTGGGAGAATAAATTAAAAATGACATGTGGGTCACTATTTCGTTATTAATTGTAGCTGGTTTTCAACTGACTATAGTTCAATTCTTTTATCTTGGCGGCTCGCGCATGCCCGCCCAGACGCGGGAGATTGCTGCGTTGCCAGTTCCACACGACGCATGCGCCAATAGAAACAGCGCCATAGTATATCATAGTTCGCAAGCTTACGTTTAGGTTGCAGCGCGCAGTTCATGAAGTAAAGCCACCACGGCCGCATTAACCTTTCGCTGCTACAAAAACGTGCTCCCGCCCTGTGCGTGATTTTGTCACTGCACTGCTCACCTGTGCAGACACATCGTGTTCCGACTGCTTTCACACTCTTATCATTCGATTCCACAAACATTATTTGGCCCAAAAATTAGATTTTTACACATCTTCTTGACTGATACCTTCCCCCCATAAATGACTTAATTTAGTTTCGATATTCAATGCAATTATCATGCAGCATTAAATATAGTAAACCACAGCACGAAATTTTGAAGAGTTTGCAGAGGTAAAAGTCCATAGAGTATACTTTCCGTATGGTCGATTTTAGTTGCCACAATGTTTAGAATGAAATGTGGACAAGATACCTAAATTTCATATAAAATTTACTGTATAACAATATCTCATTTAATTTAAGTACCACATAGGTGTCGTAGGTAATATTGAGAAATATTCCGTCTTTCGCGATTGTAACAAAAGTTTTATTTACACTGAGCACGTTTGGCTTTATTTTAAAGCACTTCAATAAATCAAAAGGAAGCAGACAAAATACATTAAACAAAACTGTGGACTTACAAAAACATTAGGACTTGAATATACCGTCTATCAGTGAAGTGCTCTGAGCTATGTCAAATATATTTTTTGTGTGTGGCACACACAAACATCATTCACTTGCTAAAACACTGATCAGCCAACACAAACGTTGAATATTGTGTTACCGCAGCACAAAACTACGAAAGGTGACTTGGCAACGAATGAGACAAAATACTGTCCACTGAAGATGCTTCAAAAGAGAAAAACGCGTCTGGTCTAAATAAGTCGGTTATTACCGCTGCAGAAGAGGAATATACACTCCTGGAAATGGAAAAAAGAACACATTGACACCGGTGTGTCAGACCCACCATACTTGCTCCGGACACTGCGAGAGGGCTGTACAAGCAATGATCACACGCACAGCACAGCGGACACACCAGGAACCGCGGTGTTGGCCGTCGAATGGCGCTAGCTGCGCAGCATTTGTGCACCGCCGCCATCAGTGTCAGCCAGTTTGCCGTGGCATACGGAGCTCCATCGCAGTCTTTAACACTGGTAGCATGCCGCGACAGCGTGGACGTGAACCGTATGTGCAGTTAACGGACTTTGAGCGAGGGCGTATAGTGGGCGTGCGGGAGGCCGGGTGGACGTACCGCCGAATTGCTCAACACGTGGGGCGTGAGGTCTCCACAGTACATCGATGTTGTCGCCAGTGGTCGGCGGAAGATGCACGTGCCCGTCGACCTGGGACCGGACCGCAGCGACGCACGGATGCACGCCAAGACCGTAGGATCCTACGCAGTGCCGTAGGGGACCGCACCGCCACTTCCCAGCAAATTAGGGACACTGTTGCTCCTGGGGTTTCGGCGAGGACCATTCGCAACCGTCTCCATGAAGCTGGGCTACGGTCCCGCACACAGTTAGGCCGTCTTCCGCTCACGCCCCAACATCGTGCAGCCCGCCTCCAGTGGTGTCGCGACAGGCGTGAATGGAGGGACGAATGGAGACGTGTCGTCTTCAGCAATGAGAGTCGCCTTGGTGCCAATGATGGTCGTATGCGTGTTTGGCGCCGTGCAGGTGAGCGCCACAATCAGGACTGCATACGACCGAGGCATCATGGTGTGGGGAGCGATCTCCTACACTGGCCGTACACCACTGGTGTAGAGGGGACACTGAACAGTGCACGGTACATCCAAACCGTCATCGAACCCATCGTTCTACCATTCCTAGACCGGCAAGTGAACTTGCTGTTCCTACAGGACAATGCACGTCCGCATGTATCCCGTGCCACCCAACGTGCTCTAGAAGGTGTAAGTCAACTACCCTGGCCAGCAAGATCTCCGGATCTGTCCCCCATTGAGCATGTTTGGGACTGGATGAAGCGTCGTCTCACGCGCTCTGCACGTCCAGCACGAACGCTGGTCCAACTGAGGCGCCAGGTGGAAATGGCATGGCAAGCCGTTCCAGCATCTCTACGATCGTCTCCATGGGAGAATAGCAGCCTGCATTGCTGCGAAAGGTGGATATACACTGTACTAGTGCCGATATCGTGCATGCTCTGTTGCCTGTGTCTATGTGCCTGTGGTTCTGTCAGTGTGATCATGTGATGTATCTGACCCCAGGAATGTGTCAATAAAGTTTCCCCTTCCTGGGACAATGAATTCACGGTGTTCTTATTTCAATTTCCAGGAGTGTATTTCAGTACAATTGGTAAAACTGCGACTGTGGAACAAAATCAAGAAAGAGAACATGAGTACCACCGTGTATGTGCCATACCTTTCATTGATTGAAGTGCTTTAAAATAAAGCCACACGCGTCCGGTGTAAATAAAACTTTTATTACAGTCGCGAAAGACGGAATATTTCTCAATATGACATACGACACCTATGTGGTACTTAAATTAAATGAGATATTGTTATACAGTAAATTTTATATGAAATTTAGGTATCTTGTCCACATTTCATTCTCAACATTGTGGCAACTAAAATCGACCATACGGAAAGTATACGCTATGGACTTCCACCTATGCAAACTCTTCAAAATTTCGTGCAATGGTTTACTACATTTAATGCTGCATAAAAACTGCGTTGAACATTGAAACAAAATTAAGTCATTTATGGGGGGAAGACGTGTAAAAATCAAATTTTTGGGCCAAATATTTTTTGTGAAATCGAATGATAAGCGTGTCAAAGTAGTGGGAACACCATGTGTCTGCACAGGCGAGCAGTGCAGTGATGACAAAATCGCACACAGCGCGGAATGTGGGGAGCACGTGTCTGCAGCAGCGAAAGGGTTAATGAAGAGACAAAGCACTAGAAATTTCAAAAAATTGCATTCACACGAATATATTTCGTGAAGTACGGCACTTCGATATTGTTTTTAAATAATGAAAATATTAAGCACCGCACAAGGTTTGAACTCATAACCTTTCACATAGAAGCCAAACACCTTAATCGTTACGCTGTTGTGGCTCGTACACCTACAGGATGCCATGAGGACTGTAACACGTCAAGCAAAATACTGACAAACAGTTCGTATAACTATGAATTACTCACGCTTCGTCGAAGTACAATAGGAAATAAACAGTTACCGCTGTTCTTTATTGCGAAAAAGCAGTATAAAAGAAAGTCTGCTATCAAGACATTGCTTTTGTTCTATTACTTTATTTATGACTGAACGTTTCTAAAACTGAAGACACTCGTCCATGCTCTGCACTGCAGTCAAGATCTGGCAACGTCGTTCTCTGTCCATTGGCTGACTGTGTTTTGTGACGTCAGATGCGCAGAACGAACCTAAACTCGGCCGCCAACATAAATGACGCGCACTTTAGTGTGTCATCAGGTCCAATGGGAAAGAAAAAAATTATGAGTGATCGTATGCAAATCGTGCAATTGTAAAATTAAAATTAATACCGACAAATGCAGTACAGATAACATTGAAACTTCGTGAACCTATTCATACCTAATTGTTCAAGTTTCAATTTCTAAGTGCTGGTAAGTATAGAACATAAAAGTCAGTAAGGAACAGCTGGTATAATGAGGAAAATTTCCTAGTTCATCATTTGACATGTGCACAGTTCTGTGGCCAGTACATTGTCACAGTCTCAAGAAAATTATTCCGTCATAATATCAATAAAATATTAACCTAAAATATGTCAGTGAGTGAGATGGGTTACAAGACGAAATTAAAAGGACAGTAATAGGGAAGCACCTCATGCTAAAATGTACATTATGCCTTTTCGTATATGTTTACACATTTCGTAAGAGAGACAGTGCGAAATTAAGAAACACACGGCATGTGCCCTTGTACTAAATACACAGTCGTGATATTAAACATAAACAAAGATTCCATTTTTATAACGTGTGTAAGCGATACTGCCACCATACATATAAATGAATATAACTGTCTCATGAATTTTTGTCTCCATAATATTTTGGGCAAGAACGCTGATTAACTGGTGTCCAACAACTCCAGAATGTGCATTGTAGTTTCCCTCTCTGCAGACACTGTTTTCTTATTTGCATTATTGAACAAGCGATTTTAATTTTTAGACTCGTGTAATACGTAAATTAGCCATGTATGAAATCACATGTTCCGTAATTCCATATGGTTTATTTATAAGAGTATTAAATTCCTTCAATAAGTTGTAGACTAACGAATTCATTACATACCCAAAGAATGTATAAATAAGCATCTCTGCAGAAAACAAAAAAGGCGGGTGTAGATACCTGCTGGCACGACTTTCTCGTAGAGAGCTCCTGCAATGACCTTTAAGGAAACTACATGACTCTTTATATTTATGGAAAATTCACTTGTTTTCTTTTGTCACAGATCTTTGTTGTAGACCTTTGCACACAACACTTGAACAAATACCTGTGTAATTTATAAATTTTATAATATTATTGACAGTTTAGTTATGGCATTAGTCTCACTGAAAACATTACTCGATCTAAAATTTACATTTCTTATCCTCGTAATTCAGCATCGATGTTGTGGTAAAATGTCAGTGAAGTACATAGACCACTACATAATGTAATGTGATCATGCACTAGCATTACAGAATCTATTTTTCATGAGATCCTCATGTCCACACCCGGTAGCAGAATCGTCAGTGTCACTTTGCGCGTCGAACAAGTAGGTCGTAGTTGACTTCCGCCTGTGCCCCAGCACCGTTTGTGTCGAAGCTGCGCAGTCTTGTTGGTGTATCAGCCGGAGTAACATCGTAGTTGCGTAGTGGAGTTTTTTGTCGTTTTCCTCTTGGCGGCGGTGTTTTCTGCCGAGGCCGTGGTGTCTTTCGAATCTCCTAAGTCTGTTCCTCATCGAGTTACTGTTCGCTTCCGTTTTGACAAGAGTACGTTTCGTGTTCAACCTAGCTCTTCAGAAATTCACGATTGGTTGGCTGATGTTATCCGTTTTACACCTGATCAAGTAGATACTGATTACTTTGATTCTGATTTGTATGCATTCGTTGGGAAGTTTTATGATCCCGTTCAAGTAGAGTGGCTTCTCTCTTGGGTTGGTTCTAATGTGTTACTCACACATCGAGATGGTTCCGTTAGTCAAGTCCTCCTTGAAAATGCGGCACTCGAGTATGCTCTGGTTCGAATCTATAACCTTCCTCCTGAAGTGGACGATTCATTTATTAAAACAGCGTCGCTTCCGTTTGGAGTAATACGGCATATCCGATGGGAACGCTGGTCAGCACAACATCGCTTCTAGTGTTCTAGTATTATCCGGACTGTCGACAGGTGCGTAAAAAGAATATTCCTTCCCACTTAACTGTTTGTGGTCACTGAATCCACGTTACGTATGCAGGGCAAAAAGGAACATGTTTTCTCTGTAACGAAAGCGGTCATCTCAGATCTGACTGTCCGCGCCGTACTATTGTTCTGACGTCGTCTTATCAAAATCGTGCAATTTTAACATTAGCAGACATAGTGTAATCGCAGTCAGCTGTCAGTCAATGGCAACATTAGCCCCTACTCCTCGCGAATTTCCACCGTTACCGGCGCGTCCCAGTGCGGCCTCTGTCCACGACGGGACGACGGCTCCTGCAGCGCAAGTCAAACGTCGGCGGACTGAGGACGGTACAGAATTCGAGGACACCCCACACCATGCTCGTTCGTTTCATACGATGTTGACAGTGGGTGCACCTTCTAGCGGTAATGAGTTGTCTACTGACGTTAATTGTGATTCCAGTATTACCAGAGATGATGTACGTAACTTCTTCTGTTGATGTTGAAATGTGTGTTGAATCTGCGTCCCCCATTTCACCCGTAGACGTGACGGTTCCCGTGAGTTGCGATGTTCCCGCAGAGACGTTGCCTACTGGCCTGTCTTTCCAGTGTTCCAGTGAAATACCACTCCTCCTCCATGCTGAGACGGTGGTACAACAGGATTCTACGGATTTTCTTCCTGATAATCAGGAGATGCCATCGGACACCGGCGCTGCATTACCTGTGTCTTCTCTACCTGATGTTGGTCGTTCTGAGTCTTGCTCCCCGATTTCCGATGAGTGCAGTGGCGATGGCTCCTCTATCAAATCTGAGCTTGACGTGCCCCCAACACTTCCACATCAAGATTGTGTATTTTCAAGGAGTGGTGTGAAGCAGCATTTTCAACCTGCACTTGCAGCGGCGCGTTATAAAAATAAAACCGAGGATTCCTCGGCTTCCGGTATGGAGGGTTAGACTTATACTTTCTTTATCCCGCCTGCGGACGTTGAGGAGAGAAGGACATGATGGGTGCTGTTCCCTTAGTGTTGTTCCATTGACCTTACATTTGCCAACAGATGCTAGCATATAAATTTCTAACTCTTAATGTTAATGGGATATGTTCCCAACTACGGCTTGCTGCGTTACGCCAGTTTATTTACGATTCCCAAGCTGATATCGTGTGTTTACGAGAGGTATTATTTGAAGTGTTTTGTCTTCCTGGATACTCTATATTTTTCAATGTCGCGCCTGAAAATTCTACCAGTTTGGCTTTGTTTTATCGAGATGGAAGCCCGGTGACGGACTTCGAAACGCTAGATGATGGTCTCGGTATAGGCTGTAGCATTTATGATCACCTTATCCCGGGTTCGATTCCCCGCGGGGTCAGGGATTTTCCCTGTCTCGTGATGACTAGGTGTTGTGTGATGTCCTTAGGTTAGTTAGGTTTAAGTAGTTCTGTTCTAGGGGACTGATGACCATAGATGTTAAGTCCCATAGTGCTCAGAGCCATTTGAACCATCTCACCTTAATTTTATCTTTACGCTCCGTCTCGATCCGGTCGTTCATCCGATGGAGCGCGGTTTTATAAAGAAGAAGTTACACTTCAGGCTTTCCCGGGGAGAAGAACTTGTTTATTTACTTTAAGGGAACCCGCGCAAGGTTTTGTTGTGGGTGCGAGGGGGGGGGGGGGGCAATTTTAACTGCGTCTTACGTCGTGTAGTAGATCAGACCCACAAGTATACATTATGTCGTGAACTTAATGATATGGTGACGTCCCTGCATCTCCAAGATGCTTGGGTTTGCAGATATCCTACATGAGTGCGTTTTAAGTTTTTTACAGCTACTTCAAGAAGCCGCTTGGACCGCTTTTATTTATCTGCCCCCCATATGTAGTCAGCTTCTATCGATTGATGTAATTCCTTCCAGTTTCACTGATCACTGTGCTGTTTCAATGACTGTTAACCACGTCCCGCAGCGGGTCCATCGTTCGCGCCCTTTCTTGAAACTAAACACTCTACATCTCACTGACCCCTCTCTGAAAGGCATCATCCCAGACGTATGGTGGCGGACAACCCAGTCCCAGGCACGTTATTCCTCACTTCTAGAACAGTTAGTCACCTTTGCTAAACCGCGGATTTGAAACAAACTCAGGCATTTTAGCGCTGAAAAAGAAGATGAAATAATTCGAACTAGGGAATTTTTTTATGCTGTCCTTCGCGATCTTTACGATAACGCTCGTGACGTCCACCGTGTGAAGGCGAAACTTCTACAACTCAAATGTACGCAACTGGATGTTGTCCGATTGCGTTCCCAGCCTCATTCAATCGTAGCGGATGAGGTGAACTCTATCATCTTCTTCGGCTTCACAAGCGATCTCAAGGGACGTGTCTTTCTACCATTCTTTCTCTTGTGGGCGTTAGTGGTAATCCCAATCTGATATCATGCGTGAACTTTACCAGTGCTTTTCCGAACTTATGTAACACTTCTGACACTAAATGTAAATGGGTTTTCTCTTTTGATGCTAGTCAATTGTCAGGATGAGCATTACTGCAAAGGGCATTTGGTTCTAAACCATTATGTCATGGTGAAAAAACACTAAATAAATTAATTTTTCTCTCTTAACAACATGTGGGCAGGGTGGGTTCTTCCTTGGCTCAGGTATGAGGTAGAAAGAAACAGCATTTTTACATAAGATAATTTTTATTGAAGATTTGTACAACGGATTTCTTACTGCATTGTTCTGGCTCTTAGAGTGGCAGCTGTGTCGTTTGCGAAGCCTTGCTGCGGCGGCGGCGGTGTCTGATTACGCGTGGCGGTGTGTATCTCGTGTCGCCGTCTCGCCCAGTTGACTGGAGACGCGCCTCGTGCTGTGGCCCGTTTAATTATTGAGAACGAAGTCGTGAATCGGATGGTGATACTTTGGATGTGGCGTCCCAGTGTTTCCCTTCTCTAAGCGGCCGCATGTGTCAGTGTTGTGCGTCGACCAGCGGAGCGGCGCGGCGGGGGAGGTCAGTGTCCCGAACTCGAACAACGGACTCCCGCTTGCCAGTCTTCGGCTGTCAGATCTTCATCCCAGCTCACAGGTGACTGCTGATATGAGGCCGTCTCCTTCCCGTCCTCACGAGTCACCCGGGTACGTAAAAATCAGTCTTCAAATACCTTTTAACTTCTGTCTTCTGGTGCGGAGGCTGCTGCTTGCTATTCCATTACAGCGGCGGACTTGGTGCGTCTGTGTATGATGTAGTCTCTTCCTCCATGACGGTCTTCAGCACCGAAACTGACTGAAAACTACTGCTACTCTTGTCGGGCCCACTGTGTCTCACATATTTATTCACTTCAGTTCACTGAAGGTGAACGACTTCACGGTCATTGCCTCTTCTGTCACGTTGAAAAGCTTCTCGAAGAATCTTCTTAACGTCGGTCATTGGCTCTTAATGTAGGCGAGGGCCTTTGATCACATGTGACAATTGAGAAATACTTGAGCCGGTCGGGCGATGCCCTGACGGATGAATTGACAGTTTCCGCTTATGTGGGGAGGGAGATGGCGTCTTCTGTCAGGTTGAAAAGCTTCTCTAAGAATCTTCTTGACGTGAGCCGGTCGGGCGATGCCCTGACGGCTGAATCGACAGCTTCTGCTTATGTGGGGAAGGCGATGGCTTCTCCGTAACGTGCTGACTTCACGATCGTTGGCTCTTCTGTCACTGCTGCTCTGCCCGCTGTTTGCCATTGTGTAATTCTTCTAAACTAAGTTTTTCATTTATTTTCTAATTTCCACTTCACATTGATTTCACTAATTTATTTACTTATCTTAAGTATCACTCAACACTTAATACTGAAGTGGATTCAGACAGTCAACCATCTGTTCGTTTTACCTCCCTCTTTGATAGTGTTGTTACGCCAGCTCTCCAGGAAGAGTTTTTCTCCGTATTCCATCGCGATGATATACTTGATTTTTATGGATCGTTCTCTCTCCCACAAATCGCCTGGCCCCGATGGTCTCCCCAAAGAATTTTGGCCCCTGATAGGAGATCCGATAACTTTCATGGTAAATAACCCACCCAGCTTTCAGGTTGCTAAAATTCTCCTGATCCCCAATACGTCAGGACATCTGCGTGTGGATCAGGTCTGCCCGATAACCCTCTTCAACTATGATTATAAAATAGTGAAGCGAGCGGTAAATAGACGACTATCGGTATTGTTGGCTACCATCGTTGCGAGCTATCAAAGTTGTCTGTCGGGTCGAACTCTCCTGACTCTCGTTGCTGAATGTCGTGATTTAATTTCAATTTCTTCCACGATTCCCGTGCCAAGCGCTCATCTTTTCACTGACCGCATTGATCAAGGATTCCTTACGCGAGTATTGACTACTGTTGGTTTTAGCGATGCTGAACGACGGCTTTTTAGCTCTCTAATTACTGGTATTCGGGCGTCCATTGACGTAAATGGCCGTCTTACTTCCCCCATCGTGGTGTATCAGGGCGACGTTCAAAGGAGTCCTTTATCTACGTCGCTCTACTTGCTGTTTCTGGAACCATTATTACGATCTATGGCTGCTCTTTTGGGTGGCTGGACGCTGTTCGGAGAAAGGCTTACCGTTCGTGCATATGTTGATGACGTTATAGTTCTTCTCCGTACCCTTGATGGTATACCACTGCTGAAGGAAGTTTTTGATGCCTTTTGTTGTCATACGGGAGAGCGAGTAAATGACCTTTATTACCCAGTTTGCGAGGATTTGACGCTGTTGAAATTCAATGGGCTTTGAAGGTCACCCAATATCAAGCGTTAGGTGTTATAACTGACAGTCGTCCGCTAAATATGGCTACGATAAACTGGAGGTCTGTCAAGGGTAAGGTTCCGGGAGCAATCATTGAACACAAACGTCGTTCCCTCTCACTTCTTCAAAGGGCCGGGTCATGGAACGTTTGTGTTAAGTAAGGCTTATTTTATTGCACAAATCTTTCCACTTCCTGCGATGATGTACAGCAAGTTGAAAAACTTAACTGGCAGGTTTACCTCGCGCAACCCTATATTTGGCGCGCGTTATGGGGTCATGGTGCATTCCCGTCTGCTGGGAGGTTTGGGCCTCACTGACATTCGGGTTAAGGCTTCTGCCTTATTCATCCGTCACACCATTTTAAAATGTCAACGCACCCCCCAGTCACTTACAGCTCGTCTTCGTGACTGCATCCGACCTGTGAGTTTAACACCTCCTGTAGATACTGGTAGGATTAGTTATAGATTACGGCATGTTAAGGAATTTTTCTTGAAGTCAGTTATTTAATAGTAAATATAATTTCCCAAGCAAATCTCTCTCTAAAAATGCTTTTAAGCCGCTGGCCAATTCTTCATAGTATTAACTCTGTGGAAGCCTTGTCGTCATTAACGAATTGGAAGATTGTTTGGTTTAACGTTAGCCTCCCAAGTTTCCCGATGAAGTGACCAAGTTGTTCATGATATTGTACCTACCTACGTGCGACTTTTTCGGATTGGTCTCAATGTGACGGATCGTTGCAATCGTTACCATGAAACTGATACATTATATCATCGGTTGATCTGCGATCATGCTCACTGGAGATGGCTTCGCCGACAACTGGCTTTTCTCCTCAGGACGACGGAGGCGGCTATCTCGGGGAAGATTCTCGTGCGTCCCGATTCAACCTTCTTTCCCCGATCGAAGAATAATGCCATCATGTGGCTTGTTGGACATTATGCCCACTACGTGATGCTGAGTGGGTATGACGCAGATCCGTGTACCTTTTCCCAATATCTGGCAACAGCCCACTGGACATAGCTCAGGAAGCCCCTTTATCGTGAGATATTTTCTAATGTGCTATATCTTATTTTTCATCGACAAGGAGTAGGACATCCCCCCCCTTTTTTTTGTGGACACTCTTGTTTGGATATAGGTGTTCTGCGATGTAGAAGAAACAGAGGAAGGAAGGCGTGGGCACGTTAAAATGAACGCCGTATTCCTTCACATACGTTTTTCTGATTTCGCCCTTTTGTTTTTGTCAAAATGACTTCTTTTGTTTTATTTTAATTGATCACCTTAAATAAGAGTTTTGGAGGGAAAAAAACTGCAGAGTGAAAATCTCATCCTGGAGGTAGTACATTGTTTATTTATAAAATTAAAATTGAATCTTCTTTATGTAATAAGTTTGTGGGAACCAGGGCTCGTCCCTTCCATCCCCCATTTGTAAATGGGCAGGGAAAAGGCTGGAGAGGAGTGCATGAAATGTGTTCAGTTGAGTACATATTGTTGTTTGACAGAAAAAAAAATCGGATACGTCGTCTGCCATGTAATAAGAGGTCCCGGGTTTGAGTCCCGGTCGGAGCACACACAAAGAAAAAACAAGTGGTCAGAGCGACAGAATGTCAATCCTACTCGCCCGGATTCGATTCCCGGCTGGGTCGGAGATTTTCTCCGCTGAGGGACTGGGTGTTGTGTTGTCCTAATCATCATCATTTCATCCCCATCGACGCGCAAGTGACCGAAGTGGCGTCGAATCGAAATAATACCCGACGGGAGGCTCTAGTCACACGACATTTATTTATGACATCCTCATGTTTAACGTGCAACTTGTTGTTCAAAGCATGATCCATGATGATACTACTGTCTTGAGATACTTACGTAGGGCCGTCTGCGACGTTACTAAACTAGAAGGGACTAGGAGAAGTTTTAGGCCAGGGTTCATGTGAGAACAGTTCAAGAAATTTGTACTAAAAGTCGCCTATGAACGGCTGAATAAGATTTCAATAATTTTTGTGAACATCAAAAAATTTGTCTGCAGGGAGATTTAAACAGCAAAACATCCGAATGAAATTCTACATTCTAATGCATAGAAATGTATCATTATATGAAGCAAATTTTTGTGAATTTTACATTTGTCCTGTCGACATATGGTTGTTTTTTTTTAAATTCTTTATTAACAAACCATTATAATTATACAAAGTTAACACACTTCCTTATTTCATTAGTGGGTCATAATACTTATACATTTATACTTAGTTCGCAGCTACTTTCAGTTTTTAATTGAGTTACAGTTGATTTTAACATACTATGGGCATCTAATTTCTGATATTTACAGTTTATATCTAATTCCTATAACTAATTCCTATATTCTGCAGCGTCACATGTGTGCCAGTGAAAGATATAAACCTACTTTTAAATTGCCTTGCTCTTCGAGCTAATCCCGAAGAGCGTGCCCCTGGCACTGGGCAGTCCTCGATGTTAATTCGCTGCCATTCGTAACGTAGTTTCCTAAAACTAAATCCTACAAACTAACTTATCGTACATCATTTCGGGTGCGTGTCATAATCGGTGGTGTTGATCCCTACTTCCCCTAATCCTGCGTGTGGCGGATTCCATCTAAGATGAAAAGTCGGCCAGTCCACGCACACGCGACATGAGAATAGGGCTCTGGACGCAATCAGTGATTGTTGTCTTGGTTGTTTAATTTATCTCTCTTAGGTATTCAGTTAAAACTTTTCGCGATACCTCGTTAGCCATTGTGTTTAAGGTATGAAAAGTTTCCTCTCGTCTAAGTAGTTTATATGTGTCATAGTTTGATAATCTGTCTCGTAGTGTGTTCGCAACATCATTGAAGAGGGGGCATTCGTAAACTACATGTTCGGGTGTACCCTCCGGATCGCCACAGTCACACGCTGGTGTAGCACTCTTTCCAAATCGACGTAAGTATGTCGGGTAGGGTCCATGGCCAGTGAGAAAATGGATCAGTCCTCGTGTGGGATCAAAGTATTTCATTTTCAAGCGTTCCCTTACATCAGGTATGAACTGGAAGGTTCTGCGTCCAGCCTCTTCTACCTCCCAAGACCCCTGCCAGAGTTGCTCCCCTCTTTTCCTTATTTCCATTTTATCACCCACCCTAATACCCATGATGTCTGCAATCTTCTCATAATTTCCCTTTTTGGCCGCTTGTTCTCTTATTTTTATGTCCAGAGGGCAGAGCCCCATTATGACTAATAGGGCCCCCCCTTGGAGATGTTCTGTAGACCGCCACAGATCTTAATATCATGCTTTTCTGGACCCTTCTCACTGCCATGGCGGACACAACCCTCGTGAGCCTGTGCGCCCAGACTCCCGAGCCGTAACCCACAACTGAGGTTAGGATGCTATTGTGGTAGAGTTTAATTAGGTGTTTTTCGAGATGGAATCTTTTATGACCTATTGAGAAGAGGTTATTTAATATCTGGAGAGCTGTCTGGGTTACGGTATCAATGTGTTTCCCGAAGCTCCACCTCTCATCAATGATAATTCCTAGATATCGTGTCTCACGTCGCCGGAGAACTGGTGAGCCGTCAATTCTGACAGTCCGATTTCTGATGAGATGTCCTTTTAGCAACAGGTATGTGGATTTGCTGGGGGATATCGTCATTTTAGTCGTATGGCACCACTGTTGGAGTTTGTCTATAGCTCCTCAGGCAACCGTATAGCGGCTCTGGACACTCTTTCTCCCGCAAGCAGGAGAAGAGCGAAGGCCACCACAGGTTGTCGAAGGCGCCACTGATATCCACCATGATGCCAACCACGCATTTGTGCGGGGTCGAGCCGCAGACCTCAGCCGCCAGGGCGACTGCATCAGATGCCGACCGTCCCAGCCTGAAGCCGAAATGCCTGCTGCTCATCCCGCACAACACTCGGTGTGTCACCAATCTGTCAGCTAGCAGTTTCTCCAGTATCTTTCCGAATAGATCCAGCAGGCAAATCGGCCTGTATAACTTCATTTCCGCGGGATCCTTGTCTGGTCCTTTCTTTATTATAACTACGTTTGCCGATTTCCATTTCTTCGGAAACTTTCTTTGCCTAAGGCATTCATTGTAAAGGTGAGTAAGTGGCGCAGTCAGCTGGGGCGCCACGAACTGCAGCACCTCCGCCACAATTCCGTCTGGCCCAGGTGCTTTTCCTCTTTGCAACGATCTTATATGGGCTGCTACCTCCTCCTCAGAGAAGGGGTAGACAGCCGTTTCATAATTGTATGCTTCTTGATCTTCGTTTCTCAGTTGCTTCTGCCCTACAGTCTCCCCATCCGCATTGTCGTCTGGCAGCAGGGACCGGAGGAGGACCTCCGCAGTCTCTTGCCAAGACTCCGTCATCCTGTCCCCGTGCCTGACTGTTGACAGCTCCAGAGGAGAGCGGATTTTTTCTCTAGCCAGCTTATAGGGAAGCCCCCATGGGTCCATGACTAGCTGGTTTAGCACGAAGTTTTCCCAGCTTCGCGTCCTTACTTCTCGCAGTTCCTTTTGGAACCTCCGCTTTTCCTCCCTATATAGCAACTGCCACCTTTGTCGTTCCTGCCGGACGACACTGCGCTGGTAGTGCCTCCTCAGCCTTCTGACAGATTGACGCAGTTCTCCTAGTTCGGCAGACCATGGTGACGGAGAGGCCGCCATGCCCCTCCTCCTAGTCGGTACAGCTGCCCTCACCGCTCTGGTCACTGCACTCACCAGTTCCTCCGCTCTCTGGTCTACGTCCATGTCCCGATGCATGTCACCTTCCGGTAATGGAGGAATGTCGCACTCCCTTGCTAGACGTTCCCAGTCAGTTCTTTCATAATTTAGTTGTACCTCCCACCTCATGGCCCAGCGGCACTCTTTCTCCTAAGGTGAAATTTACCAAGTTGTGGTCGCTTGTGGTGGCGTTTTCTATAACTCTCCAGGGTTGAATAATATTAGTTATGTTCGGTGTTACAAGAGTGACATCTGTATTTGTGCCTTGTCCTCCTCCTGCAGCGTAGGTAGGAGGATTGTCAGGCCTGTTGGCCACCACAAGTTGTGATGCCATAATGAGTTCTACTTTTTCACCGTTCGCATCTCTTGTGCCACTGTACGACAGGGGGGATTTAGCATTGATGTCAGCTGTTATCTCGACTTTTCTTCCCTGTAACGCCGTGGTTACTCTCGCTAAATGATCTATGTGCTGTTCTATGTTGTAACCATATTGAAAATACATGTTTATGAGAGTAATGATTCCCATAGGGGATTGCAGCTCCACGACGTTGCAGTGGCTAGTTGTAAACTGTGAATGAACACATTGCAGGAAAAGCGTGCCAAGGAAGGTACACCCACCTGGAGATAATGTATCTTTGGACAGGGTATGTTTGAATGATTGAAAGCACATGTGAGAACATGTTAGACAAGGGGAAATGTTCTGCCTTGACCAGTATTTTACCTCTGTAGTCAAGAAGGCAGTGAGTAGGACCACCACTGTTTAGTAGCCACATTATCCTTCGTATTACCAAAGGCATGTCTTCCAGAAGGCGAGGCAAGGTCACCCGCAAAAAGTGCAAGTATGCGTTTTATGTGAGATATGGAAGCGTGACTGGTCCTACGAGGTTGCTGCCAATACTCCTCCTCAACCCCCCCCCCCACCCCCCCACCCCACACACACACACATATTGAGGCTGTTGAGGCTGAACCGGTGCTTCTTGTTCACTGTCCCCGTATACCACAAGAATTCTCTGTGACCCACTTGTGGGTATTGTGAAGTTTGATGCTAACATCCCTTGTAAAGATAGCCTTATCTGGAACAGGGTGGGGACAGAAATCGCAGCACCATGGTGGTCTGTACAACGTCTCATCGACTAATCCGTCACCGTGGAGACAGGTCTCTAGGTAATATAGCGTGCACACGTTACAAGTGACTAGCTCTTGTCCGCTGCTGCGCTGGCATGTCAGTAGTTCTGATATGATGAGTAAAGGTGAGGAAGTAAACTAGTGATTTATAAATGCATGGGTATATAGTGATACAGATATGTGTGTGTGTGTGTGTATAAATAAATTTATGTGGTGCTGGAATATAGGTACATAATGAATGAATTCTCTGAATATTCATCTAATTTTGCACGTCTTGGATATAATTACACTTACAGTCTGCTGCACTGACGATGATAATCTGGTGGAAGCACAGAACCAGGTATATGGTATCTTTGATCTTGAATCGTAAAAGTAGGTGAAGATCTGTCATTTTGACTTCTGCATCCACGCCAAATGAATTTATATGAAAGAGTGTGTTGTATTATCTAATTATATTCATTACATTCATACAGATATAAAAATTACAGGAATTCTTTTGTCTCACATAGTACTGGAAGTGAGATTTTTCCACCAGAGGAGTATTTACCAACAGTTCCTCCATTTCGACGCATTACCGTACGTACCATTTTGGACTCATCGTTCCAACGATGACCAATCGGTGACTGACATAGTCAATTAATGGATCTCAATTAAATAATTAAATGCAGCCCCAACGAAAGCCTCACGCGTCCTACAGGTTAAGATGCGACGTTCCTCTTTTTCGTAGAGCCCTTAAATGTTGCCATCGTTGTGTGTCTTCATGCGTCTCAGAAGGTAGAAGAGACGGGTGACGCTTATCGCCGAACAGGCGACGGTCTTATGACTGTTCTACAATTTCTGTAACTCTGACGGCATCATGATGTTCTGCATCTATAGTCCTGCAGATCTGAGATTGCTCCGAGGTTTTTTACGTTCGTGTAACAATTGCGGATCCAGCTCTATTTGATCTTTGTGCTAAATCGGATGTTTTCGAGACATATCGTATTAATTTTAAATATGGTTATCGGGATCACAGTCAGATTTTACTGTTACGCATTCACAAAGCTCTTCAGCTATGCCAGGTGGAGTTCGTTGGGATGTTGGGATGTTGACTCCTCATCGGCGACTTGAGCATCGATGATTACGAAATGATGAGGAGGACAAGACACACACCAAGTCGTGAGTTGGAAACAAAACATCTAATCGGGAAGCGAATAACATGAAACGCGCTCACAATAATACTGGAAACGCGCTGTCACAGAATAATCTACATACACTAATAGTCATCGGCCATCGCGACAGCGTCATCTGCGCCCCACTCACGTATACCATATGATGATAACACACCTATACGTAACATTACTTTCTAAAGTAGCCCATGATATTTATTTGCGTACAAACTACCTCCACACCAAATCTGACCGGAATCGGTTGAGCGGTAGTGTCATGAAAACATAACAGATATACTTCCGCATGCAATAGTATTGGTATTAGTATGGAACTATGGATTGAACACTCGAGAATTTTATTAGCATTGTATTGATTACGTTGAACCATATTATTTAGAACACAGGAAACAAGGAAAGCATTTTCAAACACACACATCAAAAAAAGTTTTGCCTCACCCTGGTTCGCAGAACTCCTTTAGATAGACTTTGAATGAGGATATTTTATCACAGACACAGTTCCTTTGACTGTTCAGAGATGTCACTAAACCCGCCCAAAGATGTAAACAACCATGTATGAGCAGATCCTATCAGATGGAGGGGTTTGACAGCTGATCAGTTCCAGTCATTCCACCAGGTACGCGACTCGTGTTGTCTGTAGTTCAAGAATGCCTAGACGGTCAATACCGCTGTTCGATCGCGTCCACGTTGTTACTGTGTGCCAGGCAGGGCTCTCAACAAGGGAAGTATCCAGGCGTTTCGGAGTAAACCAATGCAGTGTTGTTCGGACATGAAGAAGATACAGACGGCCCCCCAAGGGCTACTACCGCAGTGGGTGACCGCTACCTACGGATTACGGCTCGGAGGAATCCTGACAGCAACGCCACCATGTTGAATAATGCTTTTCGTGCAGCCACAGGACGTCGTGTTACGACACAAACTGTGCTCTATAGGCTGCATGATGCGCAACTTCACTCCAGATGTCCATGGCGAGGACCATCTTTGCAATGACACCATGCAGAGCGGTACAGATGGACCCAACTACGTGCCGAACGGACCGCCCGGGATTGGCATCGCGTTCTCTTCAGCGATGAGTGTCTCATATGCCTTCAACCAGACTATCGTCGGAGATGTGTTTGGAGGCAACCCGGTCAGGCTGAACACCTTAGACATAGTGTCCAGCGAGTGCAGCAAGGTGGAGGCTCCCTGCTGTTTTCGGATGACATTATGTGGGGTCGACGTACACCGCTGGTGGTCATGGAAGCCGCCGTAACGGCTGTACGGTAAGTGAATGTGATCCTCCGACCGATAGTGCAACCATATCGTCAGCATACCGACGAGGCATTCGTCTTCATGGACGACAATTCGCACCCCAGTCGTGCACATCTTCAGGACAACGACATCACTCGACTAGATTGGATAACATGTTCTCCAGACATGAACCCTATCGATCATGCCTGGGATAGATTAAAAAGGGCTGTTTATGGGCGACGTTTCGCACCAACCACTCTAAGGGATCTACGCTAAATCGCCTTTGAGGAGTGGGACAATGTGGACCAATAATGCCTTGATGAACTTCTAGATAGTATGCCACGATGAATACAGGCATGCATCAATGGAAGAGGACGTGCTACTGGGTATTAGAGGTACCGATGTGTACAGCAATCTGGAACACCATCTTTGAAGGTCTCGCTGTATGGTAGTACATCATGCAATGTGTGGTTTACATGAGAAATAAAAAGGGTGGAAATGATGTTTATGTTGATTTCTTTCCCAATTTTTTACACAGGTTCCAGAACTCTCGGAACCGAGGTGATGCAAAACCGTTCTTTGATGTGTGTATACGAAAATGTTCAAAAGTGAAAGAGTAAAAAATTTTTGAAAAAAATAATTATTTTCCCCAATTCACATAATTTTCTTCAGATCAATAAATGTAATTCACAACACACTTTGTAAAGTAACCTATGTTGTACTTCGAGATTCAAGCTGCTTAATATCAAATTTCATCTAAATTGGTTCAGAGTTTTAGTCGTAATATAGTTACCTAAAGAGCTACTTTCACATCTATAATATAAATGTGGATAACTGGATAAAACACGTTGAGCACCTTATAAGTATAGTACTCCAGCTGTTACCGTCGGCTCTGCTCGCATATCAGTAAAATAAAATCTGCTATGGCTTTATTGGCCGGGAGACCCTGGTAGGGATGTTGGGGAGCTAGCTGCAAGTAATTTTATTTGACGCTTCTTCGGCGTCTTGGGCGTATATGACGATCACGTGCAATGTGATTGAAGCTCCACGACATTGTCAGAGTAGGGTTGAATGGTCCTGGGGTGGATGATGAGGATGAAAGTACTCACACTAAATCACGAGTCGAGAAAAATCATGTGATCGGGAAACGAACCTGTGACCACATTATCGATAGTCAGCATTGCTAAAATCATGATGTTGTAAATTATCAAGCGTCTCAGAAGCTATAAGTTATTAAGTTATCGTCACACTGAACAGCTGAAATGCAACGGGCTTGCGATAGTGCTTTGGAAGTAGAGATTAAACAAGTAGAAGATTGGATAACCATGTTTTAAATATGTAGAATTAACTTTAAAAGCAAACAATAAATACATCTTAGGGAATAAGGTGAAGTTCGAAAGTTAGCGAGTAAATTTTTTTTTCTAAGATTAATTAAGGGTCCAATACACGTATTATATTCTTATTATCAATACATACGTTGTACTGAACACACTCTGAAGTATCCTATGTTCTTCTGCAGCATTCAAGTTATGGTCATACCAAACTTCATGTACATCGGTTCAGTGGTTCAGTCGTGGAAGTGTAACAAACGGAGCTACCTTTGCATTCGTAATATTAGTATGGATACAGTATTAGCAGTCACCAGTGAGAATGGTTCACATGATCGTCTGGCTTAACCCATGTCATGGTCCTGATACTGGGATCAGTGTCAAAGATCTTTCAACTTCACAGTCAAGAGGTTGTGCCTAAGGGATGTCGAAGTGGTTGCCTGCCCTCAGGTGCTAGAGGAGCCGCAAAAAGGTGATGAAATCAGTGGTAGGTACATTTCTAATGTGATCAACAAAAGTTCGTGGGTGGCACCGAGTGATGACGAACAGCAGGTTGCTAGAGTGATATTTTGCCGTTTTGTTTACGCACATGTTAGTGTTGCACCCCTACGTTACCATGCCACAAGTGAGTGCAAATGGTAGGGCTGAAAAAGTTTAAACACGCTCTCCGTCCTCGAATTACCTTCAAATTTCGTCAAATGATTTCGAAAGGGCCATAATGTGTCCACCCTGCATACCATAGCAAATCCTCGGTCATTCTACACTCCAAAAAGGTCAGATCACGTGCTATGTGATTGAAGCTTCATGATATTGTCAGAGTAGCGTTGAATCGCCCTTGGAGTGGCAGCAGTGTCGAAAGTTATCAAATACGTCGTCTTATTCGTCGTAGCACTGCGAATCGCTTTTCGTGTGGATTCTGAGCGTGGTGCGTCTGAAATGTTTCCTCGGTCACTCATAATAAATCCGCTGGTTGTCGCGGTTCTTACCTCACATTGCAGAGTCATCAAAAGAAGGGGTGAAATTTCGGTAATACGGGAACGACCATCCCAACGTATAACACGTCCACGATGATTTGGCCAGAACTGTGTTGAAATTTGGTCCCAATGTGACATCATTACCCCACATTACATCTACCATTCCTTTTCCTGGAATCTGTCACAGGGCGGAACGCGTTTGCAGCATTGCAGAAGAAGATTGTAGGCACCTTTGAGCCAAACATGTAATTTATGCTTCACAATGGGAGACAAATAGGGGGTTTCGAAAAAGTTATACTTTTTTTGTAGTTTATACATCAGTGATGAACTTAAGTCTCTAAGAGATAAATTAGATTTACTATTGCAGCTTTTTATTGAACGTAAAGAAAACATTTTATGATTAACAGGAACAGAACAGGAATTTGCTTCCTGCTTTATTTTGTAGACCTTGCATGCTCTTGCTAAGATTAGGGAGTATTTTTGTGTAGAAGTACATCTCAAGTCAACACTAATAGCAGATTTGTTCATACACCTACTGTTATTTTTATAATCTTGTTATTAATTCGTTCAGTTTTCGATACACAACGTTGTTATTAACATATTATTACATATTCAGCAAAATTAATTTTCATTTTTGTTAATAATAGACAATGAAATCATTTATTTTGGAAATTTAGTGATCCTTGATTATCATGTAATGGTCGTATGTTTCGGTGAACATTCTGTATGTTTAACAGCAACACTTTCTGTACAAATAAACTTATTCTGTTCCTCTCGTATCAATATAGTATTCTGGTCTAATGATGCTTTTTGGAATGATACTTATGCTTGTGGTTTCTCGCATCACTTGAATTAACGTTCATCTTACCGTAATTATGGAAGCTGGTACCTCAGAACCGCTTCTGCTGTTGATCTAGATATGCAATCAGTTCATGTACTCCACATGAACTGTTACAGCAATTAATCTTGTGTGAATTGGAAACCTTTAAACCAGTGCACTAATTTCCATCCAGCAGAATATTTATTAGGCTACTCTCCTGCACTAAACATCATTATTTCGTTAGGAACATTTCATATCCTACAGTTTACCGATCGCATTCGATAGATGCTAAGCAGGTTGTTTACATCTTTCGCTGAGCGATCCAGCTATCCTACATGGACAGTAAAATATAGTGTTGTGTGTTATGTTAGCTGTTTGTATTGTAGGCTGCTCTCGCATCTGACGGTTGGAGAAGTGTTTCAGAGTAGTCGCCTTTTTCCATAACGTGCCTTTTAGAGTTATATGTCACCATCAGGCATTTTTCAGTCATTTACTGGGTGTCTCTCCTAACAGTCGTCAGACGTATTCTCCCTATTTGCAATTTTATTTTGCATTGTGCAGCTGGAGTCAATCCGCACAATTACTGCTCCTCACATCTTTCGTGTTACCCCCAGTTGGGCACATACAGCGTCGGATAAATTCTCATTACAGACAAAATTATTTTCAAATCGGAATTTTACGTTCCATTCGATAGAGCGCTCCAAAATTGTTCTAATCCGATATTCCTTTTATCGATATGCCTTAACAAGGGCAGTAGAACGCAAACAATAAACACCATTCGAACAGCGACTCAGTAGCATTGCGTCCTTGACTGTAGCAGCCATTGCAAACCAGGGCAGTGATGTCACTGCTGGAATACTGGTTAATGATCGAACGTGTGTGAAATCTTATGGGACTTAACTGCTTAGGTCATCAGCCCCTGAGCTTACACACTACTTAACCTATATCATCCTAAGGACGAACACACACACACCAATGCCCGAGGGAGGACACGAACCTCCGCCGGGACCAGCCGCACAGTCCATGACTGCAGCGCTTGAGACCGCACGGCTAATCCCGCGCGGCGGTTAATCATCGAGTTTTACTATCTCTCTTAATACACTCCTGGAAATGGAAAAAAGAACACATTGACACCGGTGTGTCAGACCCACCATACTTGCTCCGGACACTGCGAGAGGGCTGTACAAGCAATGATCACACGCACGGCACAGCGGACACACCAGGAACCGCGGTGTTGGCCGTCGAATGGCGCTAGCTGCGCAGCATTTGTGCACCGCCGCCGTCAGTGTCAGCCAGTATGCCGTGGCATACGGAGCTCCATCGCAGTCTTTAACACTGGTAGCATGCCGCAACAGCGTGGACGTGAACCGTATGTGCAGTTGACGGACTTTGAGCGAGGGCGTACAGTGGGCATGCGGGAGGCCGGGTGGACGTACCGCCGAATTGCTCAACACGTGGGGCGTGAGGTCTGCACAGTATATCGATGTTGTCGCCAGTGGTCGGCGGAAGGTGCACGTGCCCGTCGACCTGGGACCGGACCGCAGCGACGCACGGATGCACGCCAAGACCGTAGGATCCTACACAGTGCCGTAGGGGACCGCACCGCCACTTCCCAGCAAATTAGGGACACTGTTGCTCCTGGGGTATCGGCGAGGACCATTCGCAACCGTCTCCATGAAGCTGGGCTACGGTTCCGCACACCGTTAGGCAGTCTTCCGCTCACGCCCCAACATCGTGCAGCCCGCCTCCAGTGGTGTCGCGACAGGCGTGAATGGAGGGACGAATGGAGACGTGTCGTCTTCAGCGATGAGAGTCGCTTCTGCCTTGGTGCCAATGATGGTCGTATGCGTGTTTGGCGCCGTGCAGGTGAGCGCCACAATCAGGACTGCATACGACCGAGGCACACACGGCCAACACACGGCATCATGGTGTGGGGAGCGATCTCCTACACTGGCCGTACACCACTGGTGATCGTCGAGGGGACACTGAATAGTGCACGGTACATCCAAACCGTCATCGAACCCATCGTTCTACCATTCCTAGACCGGCAAGGGAACTTGCTGTTCCAACAGGACAATGCACGTCCACATGTATCCCATGCCACCCAACGTGCTCTAGAAGGTGTAAGTCAACTACCCTGGCCAGCAAGATCTCCGGATCTGTCCCCCATTGAGCATGTTTGGGACTGGATGAAGCGTCGTCTCACGCGGTCTGCACGTCCAGCACGAACGCTGGTCCAACTGAGGCGCCAGGTGGAAATGGCATGGCAAGCCGTTCCACAGGACTACATCCAGCATCTCTACGATCGTCTCCATGGGAGAATAGCAGCCTGCATTGCTGCGAAAGGTGGATATACACTGTACTAGTGCCGACATTGTGCATGCTCTGTTGCCTGTGTCTATGTGCCTGTGGTTCTGTCAGTGTGATCATGTGATGTATCTGACCCCAGGAATGTGTCAATAAAGTTTCCCCTTCCTGGGACAATGAATTCACGGTGTTCTTATTTCAATTTCCAGGAGTGTACATAGCGATAAAACAATTACCGTATTAGAGCAACCTGGGACATCTCTATCGAATGGGCACGTGAAATCCAGCATTAATAATCATTTCGTTTGTAACGGTAACAAATTGATGCTTCGACAATGAGTTGTCGCATGAAAGACGTTATGAGCACTATTTGTTTGGGGTGACTCCAGCTACACGACGCAAAAATGAAATTGGAAGTATATGCTGAAGCACCAGAGAAAATTCACCTGACAACTCTTGGGAGATTATATGACAATGTGTTTGTTATTGGGGGCTTTCAGAGTGTTCTTGGTCTTATTCAACTGCGGATCACTGATGATGTTCATTTACAGCGAAAACAGTTGTTGCGTAGTGAATGTACCTGAAACACAGTTGTGGTGGTTTTTTATTAACTTTTCACTATTCAGCTGTGCAGCATAAAGTGACTGGCTTAGTCAGTGTGTTATTCTTCCCTCCTACTCTGAACCTTAAAGCTATACAGAGTAATATTGCTCAGGTTACTAGCAGCGGAAGCCTGCTGGTGGCCGAGTGGAGGAGGAGCGTGCGGAGACAGGGCGGAGGGGTCAGAGGGAGGGGTGAACGAAGCAGGCGGTAATGCGATGGGCCGAGCACCACTTCCGCTCGATACACGAGAGCATTGTTCAGTGGAGCATGTGCGCGACTGTCAGAGCCACGGGCCGACGGCCGAGGGCCGAGGGCCGAGGGCTCGTCATTAATATCGACCGCGCCACTCCCACAATACGAGCTGCTTGTCGCGCGCAAAGGGGCATCCGGCCGCCGGGGCCTTCTCAGCCGCTGACCCGCAATGGGCTGCTGCTGCTCAGGTAGCGAGTGCTACAACCGGGTAACGTGAAGCTGTTGTAACGTCTGCTGTCCGAAAGTATTCACTTTGGAACAAACTCGACACAGCTTTTGCGAAGACCAGGCCACAAAACAAAACATGTCATCTAGAAATGTAAATTAATTTTACTAAGCAAGTTAATACTCGGTAGTGTTTATTTCCTTTCAAACAAGTAAAATTAACCATCCCAAAAGACTGCAAGAAGCATACAAAATATTTAAAGTTTGCAAAATGAGAAACTTAGAGTTGATGTTCGAAAATATGTGTCTGCGTAGAGCTTCTACCAACACAATCTTAATAAAGCACGGTATTAAACTTATGCCTTGCTAGAAGAGATAGAAACAAATTTCAGTTATTACGATAAAGGGCAACCTGAAGTTCAGGTATTACTAGCAAATGAAAGAATGGAACATTTTCTTTGTTTCAAAACCTGAACAGGCATTTGTAAGCCCACAAACTTAGAAAAAGCAATGTTCAGTTGTTAAGTAACGAGAAAAGTCTGATTTATTTAAATCAGGGAACGTACTTGAATTTTGAACCTAGATCTGTAAATGAATGTATAATTAAAATTTAACAACAAAATGGTTCAAGCGGCTCTGAGCACTATGGGACTTAACATCTGTGGGTATCAGTCCCCTAGAACTTAGAACTACTTATACCTAACTAACCTAAGGACATCACACATATTCTTGCCCGAGGCAGGATTCGAACCTGCGACCGTAGCGGTCACGCGGTTCCAGACTGAAGCACCTAGAACCGCACGGCCACACCGGCCGGCATTTAACAACAGAGAAACAGATACAGTAAACATTGCACTCAGCTTGACTGTCGTTGGGATTATAAGGCTAGCTCCATAAAAACAGAGTGCAATTAAAATTTAAACAATAACGCTCACAACTGCTCCCATTAAAAAAACAAGTAGTAACTATTACCCTAAGAGGAAAATTTACACAAGGTGAGCACGAGTAATATCTCAGAACATTTAAATAAAATTTAGGCAATGACGCCCACAAGACTAAAATTAAAACAACAACGAAGAAATTTTATCCTAAGCGGATAATTTACACAGGGCGAGAGAAAGTAATGTTCGTAAGTTAAGAAAATAAATAAATAAAAGAACAAGACTCAAAACCAATAAACTCGAATTACTGCGAAATAATCAGACGGAGGCCTTTACCAATGTAATGGCACCGGTAACCTCGTGGTGATAAGTCGTATTTAACTCTATATATGAGAGCCCACGGCACAGCGAGTAGCAGAAATAACAATTCACACTGTCAAAACACCATGTGCTCTCTCAACAGAACGGTCATGGCTCAGTAGTCACAATTTGTTCCCAGTTCTGTAGCAAGAAATGACCAATCAAATTCCGAGCTGTGTGGCTCTCCGTAATATGAGAATACTGGCAAATGTTCATGACGTCCAAGTACCAGATAAGAGCAAGCTCTGTGTTCTCGCTTGGCCGTCAGCGGCTGTGAGTGATTTCACGCACACCGCTTTCAATCTGGCTTGGTAGAGAAGGGGACCCAAAGAACGCGATTGCTTGGTTACAGAGGCCCAGAGGTCAAATCACTCTTTCTATACATATCGATGGCTTTAATTGAAAAAAAAATAATTCTGCATACAGATTTGCAGATTGGTCTTTCTGTGACGACTATTTAAGGTAATTACAATTATTGCTGAGTTTAAGTACCATACGGTGATAACTATCGTGAATGATGATGACCGGGAATATTGGCAGTTACTTTGTGATACTGTTTTTGTCCTACCTATCGGGGTTGTTATTTATCTGCTGTTTGTTTTATAGTTTAAATAACGTAGCGTTAATGATGTTAGATCGTTCACTACAAATAAGTCTTCTAGCAACGTTATTATCTTTTGAAATTGGAAGTTTTCTTGCACCGTTAGGAGATCTAATTTGATACTGTGCCTGATTACATTGGTACGTTTCTGTTCTGTTGGGAGGTAATTTCCTTATTCGAGATGGACTGAAAATGTCGACTAGTTAGTGCCATACTCCCTTCCTCTTTTACGCTCTCTGAATATTGTTTTCAAAGTTGTTATGGCCTGTCGTGAATATAGATCATCAAAGCCGTTACAGTGAAATTGCTAAATGCCATATTTCTTATATATGTCACTCTCATCCTTCTTCTTTGACCGCTCCAAGTACTGAATTTTTTTTTTTTTTTTGGTTAGCTATTTTTACTCCTTTACTTAGTTATTACTAATTCTGTGTGTCTGCTGTAGAAACAGAGGAAAATTGGAAATATGAAAAATGGAAATGAAGTCCCATAATTAAAAAAATACAGCATGGATAATAACTGGCTTCTCGATTTGTTTTCTTACTTTTTATGTCCACAAAACAAGTTTTGAGACAAATTTAATCCTACCCTTTATGAAAGATCTTATATCGACCTGATAATCATGCTTTTACTGTTGACCTGCTTACAAACACAGACTGTTCTTTACGCGTATAATACAAGAATTCCATTTCGCGCTGTTCAAAGTGAATTTCAGGTTACATATGGAACACGTTCACAGACGGTCCAAGCAGGCAGTCATTCATGCGCGATTTCACCCCAGACGTTGCAAGCTTACAGACACCACTCATTCACCGTGATCTACGGCTAGCGTCATTAGTAAACAAAACATCGTCGGTCCGGGGTTCAGAACTGGTCACCGTTTAAACTTCTATTAATAACCAACATTAGCAGCCGTATACTTCCGCCATAAGAAGTCACCCTCATTCTCCCAAGGGCTTTGTCAGGAAGGGCTGAGGAGCATACAAAGGTTCAGGCCCTTGTCCTTGGCCTCGTGGTGACTTGGTGTTGTGTGATGTCCTTAGGTTAGTTAGGTTTAAGTAGCTCTAGGTTCTAGGGGACTGATGACCATAGATGTTAAGTCCCGTAGTGCTCAGAGCCATTTGAAACATTTGACCCAAGCCCTTGTTCTTGGGGTTGGAAACTGCCCCTGAAGGCGGGCCGGGCGGAGTGGCCGTGCGGTTCTAGGTGCTACAGTCTGGAGCCAAGCGACCGCTACGGTCGCAGGTTCGAATCCTGCCTCCGACATGGATGTGTGTTATGTCCTTAGGTTAGTTAGGTTTAATTAGTTCAAAGTTCTAGGCGACTGATGACCACAGAAGTTAAGTCGCATAGTGCTCAGAGGCATTTTTGAACCCTAAAGGCGGAAGAATCAGCAATGACCAACGACATGAAGATGCAGAAGGCAAAGGAAACTATTGAATTAAAGTATCAGTAACCTGTATCCACAGTACATGGCCTGTAATTGAAAAAGTGTCATGATGATCTCTCATTAGTAAATAATTCCGGAACAACCGCCATTCAGATTTCTGGGAGGGACTGCCAAGAGGGAGGTAAACACGAAAAAAAGATTGAAAAACCAATAAAAATGATAACGTTCTACGGGTCGGAGAGTGGAATTTCATAAGCTTCAACGTGGTAGGGAAGCTACAAAATCTGAGAAGGGAAATGCGACGGCTCAATCTGTACAGAATAGGAGTCAGTTAAGTTAAATGGAAGGAAAAGAAGAATTTCTGGTCGGATGAGTCTAGGATAATGTCAACAACAGACGAAAATTGTATAACGGTAGCAGGATACCAATGAATAGAAGGTAGGGCAGAAAGAGAGTTGGTGTGAACAGTTTAGTGGTATGGTTTGTTCTGATCAGAATCGACAGCAAATCAACACCAACAACGATAGTACAGAAATACAAGCCGACGTCGCAAGGTGAAGATAAAGAGATAAAGAAAGTAGGAGTAGAAGAAAAGGTTACAGAAGAAAAGAGAATAAGGGCTTGGGACAAGGAATGAGAGAGGAGAAGTGCTAATTGAGTTCTGTAAAAAATTTCAGCTAGTAATATTGAAAGCTTTGTTCAAGACTCACAAGAGGAGGAGGTATACTTGGCAAAGGCTAAATGATACAGGCAGATTTCAGTTTCATTATGTCAAGGTCAGACAGAGATTCCGAAATAAGATTCTATGTAGATATAAATACAGACTTAAATCACAATTTAATACTGATGAAGAGTAGGTTGAAGTTTAAGAGATTAATCAGGAGGAATCAATATGCAAAGAAGTGAGCACTAAGGAATCACGAGACACGCTTGAAAATCTCCTAAGTTGTAGATACAGCAATGACGAGTAGCTTAGTAGCCATTACAGTTGACGAGGAATGGATATTTCTAAAAAGGGAAATCATAGAAGTTGAAAAACAGAAAACATAGGTACAAATAAGGTAACTGCGAAGTAACCCTGGATTACTCAAGAAATACTTAAGTTGATCGATGAAACACGGAAGTACAAAAGTGTTCAAGGAAATGCAGGAATACAAGTCGCTGAAGAATGAAATAAATAGGAACTGCATGGAAGCTAAGATGAAATGGCTGCATGAAAATTGCGACGAAATCGAAAAAGAAATGATTGCTGGAAGCACTGACTCTGAATGTAGGTAAGTCAAAACGACCTTTGGTGAAATTAAGTGGCAACATCAAGATTACAACGGGAACAGATGAGAGACCGGATAAGTGGAAAGAGTACACTGAAGGGGTCTGTGAGGGGGAAGAGTTCTCTGATGTGCTAGAATAAATGTGATCCCCTGCTATACCCGCAAGACAGAACAGTTAGTTTAATTTGTGTAAAGGGTCCAAAATAAGTGGCTGTCCGTTGGACTCGAACGTACTACTTTATTCATTTGACAAACATCGCAATGGTAAACAAAACATTAAAAACGGAGCAAGCCAAACATTAATTTTAGAACTTAATTCCGGGCTAAATGCGCCATTCAATCTCACTCCTCAAGGGCAAAACAACTTAGAACCGGCTGACGGCTAATCACTTAACACTCAAACACAGGAATTTCAATTTTAAGAGGTAGAAGGGCACATCTTAAAACATTTCTCTAAATTAGGCTGAAGTCCCAAACAATCTCACCCCTTAAGGTCAATAAAAACTTTAATTTAAAATCGGCTGAAGGCCAACAACTTAAGATTCAAAAACAAGAATTGGAATTCAAAAGTCAAAAGGCCTCATCTTAAAACATTTCTCGAAATTAGTCTGAAAGCCCAAACAATATCATGCCTTAAGGACAAAACAACTCTAATTTAAAATCGGCTGGAAGCCATACATAAACAAACAACAAGGGCAAATAAGAAAAGGCAGCACGTTAAACGGCGCTCAGACGTTTCCAAGGGTAGGCGTGGAATTCAAACACTAACGCTCAATTAGGTGCGGCAGGCAGTCGGCCAAACAATTCTCAAACGGACTGAAACCCAACCGACGGACAGTCAACAGACCAAGCGACATGATAACTTCTTCTCCACCTGACCAGCATTGCCGGCCGCGGTGGTCTAGCGGTTCTAGGCGCGCAGTCCGGAACCGCGCGACTGCTACGGTCGCAGGTTCGAACCCTGCCTCGGGCATGGATGTGTGTGATGTCCTTAGGTTAGTTGGTTTTAAGTAGTTCTAAGTTCTAGGGGACTGATGACCACAGATGTTAAGTCCCATAGTGCTCAGAGCCAGTTGCACCATTTTTGACCATCACACAACAGATAGTTCAATGGAACAACGCAGAAGGTATCGACGCGCACAACGAATTACATATTCATTTGTCAAATTACACACTGTGCTCGATAGCCAGAACACGACGGGTAAAATACACTGCCTGAATTTACGTCAACGGCCAGGGCAGGTAACCAGAACGTTAACGGCCACAAGGCAGAAGATACCGCTGGTGCACTTCAATTTAAACATAATCAAGCTAGTTCAACGCCACAGGAGGGTAGCTAGAATTTCCCCAACTTGAAAACAAATGTTGTTGCTCACGGGAATCTCCCAACAACCCACAACGAAATTCAAACGACACAGTGTGAACAGTTGGGGGTGGCCGGTAGATTAAGTAAAGACTCAACTTTCGTGTCTGGGATCGGTGAGCCGCGGACCTCGTAGCAATGGGAACAGCCCCTCACATTGTGATCGCCAGCTGCCCCGGCCACACGCGCGCCACAGAAACTTCGTCGCTGCTCCACAACAACCGACCAAATGCCCCCACACGGCACAGCCAGAAACTACAAGCATGAGGCCAAAGATAGTTCCAAGGGTCATTTGCCACTCCCTGCACCAAGTGCCTATCCGCTGCAGATCTTCCTGCATTTCGCTACAATTTTCTAATGCTGCAACTTCTCTGTATACTACAGCATCATCCGCGAAAAGCCGCATGGAACTTCCGACACTATCTACTAGGTCATTTATATGTATTGTGAAAAGTAATGGTCCCATAACACTCCCCTGTGGCACGCCAGAGGTTACTTTAACGTCTGCAGACGTCTCTCCATTGATGACAACATGCTGTGTTATGTTTGCTAAAAATTCATCCATCCAGCCACACAGCTGGTCTGATATTCCGTAGGCTCTTACTTTGTTTATCAGGCGACAGTGCGGAACTGTATCGAACGCCTTCCGGAAGTCAAGGAAAATAGCATCTACCTGGGAGCCTGTATCTAATATTTTCTGGGTCTCATGAACAAATAAAGCGAGTTGGGTCTCACACGATCGCTGTTTCTGGAATCCATGTTGATTCCTACAGAGTAGATTCTGGGTTTCCAAAAACGACATGATACTCGAGCAAAAAACATGTTCTAAAATTCTACAACAGATGGATGTCAGAGATATAGGTCTATAGCTTTGCGCATCTGATCGACGACCCTTCTTGAAGACTGGGACTACCTGTGCTCTTTTCCAATCATTTGGAACCTTCCGCTCCTCTAGAGACTTGCGGTACACGGCTGTTAGAAGGGGGGCAAGTTATTTCGCATACTCTGTGTTGATATCCTTTCACCTTGAGGATCAGTTCCACTCCTGAACCTTTCTTTTATTTCCATCCTTGCTTCTTCGATGGGCAAATTGAACAGTAGGGGCAAAAGACTACATCCCTATCATACACACTTTTAATCCGAGCACTTCGTTCTTGGTCGTCCACTCTTATTATTCCCTCTTAGCTCTTGTGTATATTGTATTCTACCCGTCTCTTCCTATAACTTACCGCTATTTTTCTCAGGATTTCGAACATCTTGCACCATTTTACGTTGTCGAAAGATTTTTCCAGGTCGGCAAATCCAAAGTATGTGTCGATTTATCTTTAGCCTTGCTTCCATTACCAACCTCCAACATCAGAACTCGCTCCCTGGTGCATTTACCTTCTCTAAAGCCAAACTGAGCGTCATCTAGCACATTATCAATTCCTTTTCCATTCGTCTGTTATATTCGTGACAGCAACGTAGATGCATGATATGCTAAGCTGATTGTGCGATGATTCTCGCACTTGTCAGCTCTTGCAGTCGTCGGAATTGTGTTGATATTTTTCCGAAAGTCATGTATTGCGAATACATAGAAAGAAGGATCCTTTATTGTATGATTACATGATAGCAGAACAAACACTGGTAGCAGTTACTTCTGTAAAATATCTGGGAGTATGCGTGCGGAATGATTTGAAGTGGAATGATCATATAAAATTAATTGTTGGTAGGGCGGGTACCAGGTTGAGATTCATTGGGAGAGTCCTTAGAAAATGTAATCCATCAACAAAGGAGGTGGCTTACAAAACACTCGTTCGACCTATACTTGAGTATTGCTCATCAGTGTGGGATCCGTACCAGATCGGGTTGACGGAAGAGATAGAGAAGATCCAAAGAAGAGCGGCGCGTTTCGTCACAGGGTTATTTGGTAACCGTGATATCGTTACGGAGATGTTTAGCAAACTCAAGTGGCAGACTCTACAAGAGAAGCGGTCTGCATCGCGGTGTAGCTTGCTCGCCAGGTTTCGAGAGGGCGCGTTTCTGGATGAAGTATCGAATATATTGCTTCCCCTTACTTATACCTCCCGAGGAGATCACGAATGTAAAATTAGAGAGATTCGAGCGCGCACGGAGGCTTTCAGACAGTCGTTCTTCCCGCGAACCATACGCGACTGGAACAGAAAAGGGAGGTAATGACAGTGGCACGTAAAGTGCCCTCCGCCACACACCGTTGGGTGGCTTGCGGAGTATAAATGTAGATGTAGATGTAGATGAGTTTCACTGATGACATTGCTACCCTGAGTGAAAGTGAAGAAGAATTACATGATCTGCTGAACGGAATAAACAGTCTAATGAGTACAGAATAGGAATTAGAAGTAAACTGAAAAGGTCGAACGTAATGAGGAGTACGGTTAGCAGAGAGGAGAACAGCGAGAAATTTAATATCAAGATTGATGGTCACGAAGTAGTTGAAGTTAAGGGATACTGCTAGCTGGGCAGCAAAAGAACCAATGACTCTAGAGCAAGGAGGACATCAATAGCAGACTAGCGCTGGGGAAAAGGCCATTCCCGACCAAGAGAATTCGAAGTTATCTAACACAGGCCTTAATTTGAGGAAGAAATTTCTGAGAATGTACCTTTGGAGAACAGAATTGTGCGGCAATGAAACAGTGATTGTGGGGAAGACGGAACGGAATATAATCGAAGCATTTGAGATGTGGCACTACAGACGAACGTTGAAAATTAGGTGGAATTTATAACGTAAGGAATGAGGAGGTTGTGCACAGAATCGGAGAGGAAAGCAATATGTGCAAAACAGTGACAAGGAGACTGTATAGGATTATAGGACATCCGTGAAGACATCAGAGAAAGAATTCCATGGTACTAGAGGGAGCTGTAGAGGAGAGGGCAAAAAGGGTCAAGGAAGACAGAGTTTGGAATATATCCAGCAAATAACTGAGGATTTCGGTTGCAAGTGCTAGTGTGAGATGAAGGGACTGGTACAGGAGAGGAATTCATGGCGGGTGGCACCAAACCAGTCAGAAGGCTGATGACTCAAAAAAATAAAAGATAAAAAAATATAGGCTCTTGAACTAATGCCATGTCAATCGTATGCAAAATACTTAGAGTCGCAACTGTGTGCAAATCGAAATCCAAGTCCACAGGTAGGTGATTAACACAATATTATAGTGAATCACAATGGAGTGCAACATTTACGGCATCGAACTGGTTTCCAGGTGAGTAATTATTTATAGCAGCCTAGAAATCAAAGGGTTTGCCTATCCATGTCGAGCTTGCTGGCAGCTTCTGCTGTAGTGGAGATCAGTGTCCGTGCTCTGTCGCTCATGTATTTAACTTATAGATTCCATCTCTATGTCGCTGCCCGATGGTGCGATATCCTCACCGCTTCTAGTTGCAGATAAACTAATATGACCGTCATGTGACAGTTCGTGATCGAATGAAGACAGTCTTTGGCCGATTGCGTTATCAGTGGGTACTACCGGATAAAAAATGCACAATAATTTTCGGTATCAAATCGGATATAACCTCAAACTTAAAATCTGCCTCCATTACCTTTGTTAGATGATAAGTTTGACTTTTGCATCACGATCGAGACAAGTCATCAATAACTTTGGATTTTATAGTTAACCCAGAACTTCTATCCAATGATTCTATCGTAAAACAGACTGTGTGAAGTGTGTTTGTGTGTGTGTGTGTGTGTGTGTGTGTGTGTGTGTGTGTGTTTGTGCGTGTGTGCGTGTTTGAAGAAGGATTAACCACTGTCATAGGAAGTGAGGACCAAACCCTGACATTCTACTGCCATGCAAACTGAAATATGTAACGGCCATGTAAAAGCTTCCAAAGGTATCGGACTCTAATAAACACTTCTAAGGACACACAACTCTCACTCCCATACAAATAAGCGCAACGCAAGAGGTAAGGGTCTGCACATGACGAAATAGCACCACGTACATAAGAAAATAATTTCGTGATACTAGCAAGTGCTAATAACAAGTGTTAGGTTCTCGCTTATAGTGGTCGCCTGTGAATTACGGCTGACTTGGCAAACATGTGTTCATCTGTCAGAGTGAATTCAGTTGTTAACTGTCATAAAAGTGGCATTTGAAAATGCTGCAATGTCTCTGGTACATGGAATAATAACAATTTAGAGACACAATTTTACAACACGTACACGCCAGACACCACAAATACACCAACGTTTGTTGACTTCTTCAAAATCTGAAAAAGTGATTAGCATCCAAAATCATTGCAGTTTGTTCTATCGTCAGCCTCACAGTCACTAATTTAATCACCGTATTGCCTTTCATTTCTACAGACATTGTTTGAAATCGTGACAAGATGGTGGTGCCCTCCATGAATCACATTTAAGTAAGGCAATAATGTGGGCAACGACTTCTCGATAAAACACTATGTAACACGTGTTGTTAAAGTAAACGTGTTATTCTCGCAAGTATTAACACAAATTACACTGATGAGCCAAAACGTTATGACCACCTGCTTAATTGTTTCTCCGTCTTTATAGCGAATTACATGGCTGATTACCTAATTGGTAGGTTTGATTACCTAATTCGTAGCTTTGTGGATGTATGTGGCATTAGATGTCTACGCACGGGTTTTATAATTCGCGTAAATAACGGGCATATCTGCGTACGCGGTGAAGGCGCCCGACAGCAAGGCATATGGGATGCACAGGGGTTTACGACAGGCGAATTGGGTGGCTGAGACATCAACGTGAGTTCACCATAATTCTTCTCGAACCACTGTGGCACTGTTCTGACTCCGAGACACGGACAATTACATTGCTGTAAGATGACATCGCTTTCGGGCAAGACATCGCTCTCGGGGAAGACATTGCGCGAGAAAAGATGCAAGAGGTTCGCAGCTACACGTTTCGAGCTGCCGTCTGCCTCGACGGCAAAGCAAGAGTGTGATTCCCCAGAAGAGTCGACACGTTTCCATTGACCGACGGTGGAGTCCCGATGATCCCACGTCCAAGTCAATCGTAACTGACGATATCGGTGGGTTAGCACATGGACACGTAGGGGTCGCCTGCTGCAGAACTCAATTTTCTAAAAAGTTCGATGAGCTGTGTGTACCGAAACACTTATACGTGCACCACCATTGTACTCTTTCGGCAGAGATGCCACAGATCACCATCTACCCCACTTTACAGAACACACAAGCTTCCTAATCCGACTTTCTGTGAAGAGTCTTGGACGTCCAGCTATTTATCGTCTGGCGTTAGTATACCTGCCCTACCTCTTTCCGTAGATGCTCACGACAGCAGCACGTGGACATTCGACGAGCTTCGCCATTTCCGAGATACTCGTTGACAGCCTCTGTGTAATAATAATTTTCCTTTCGTCAAAGTCTTTTATGTCAGTGGATTTCCACAGTTGCAGCTCATGTCCTTGCTAGGGTGATCCCTAGTCCGCATTTGCTCCGCTTACATTCGTTTGTTACTGTCTCGTACCCCCAGCGCCACCAGGCGGTATCCAGAATCACGTTGGGCAGCGGTCATAATGTTTTAGCTCATCAGTGTACAATTAGGTGATGAAAATTTTATTCATATCACGCTTTAGATAGCCAAACTGCTGTCATTCAAAATGTAATTGAATACCATCCACACAAAACAGACCTTCCACTTCTCTGAAATTTAACAAGTTTTATGACGTAATAAAATGAAATGAACGTAAAATTATTCAATAACCGGTCTCCAAATACTTAATAATTCACAACCTCTTGAAACTTATACCACTGCACCTAGATACGCGGGTGTGCATCGGTTCGTAGAATGATACTAATGGAGGACGTGACTAACTTCAAACTGTAGAACATTTTCAGCATAATATATAAATTGGATGATCTTATCGGCCATCTTGTGTGTTGCACAGATTGTTGAAAACCTTGGCTATTTGCCATACAAGAGTCTTGACATCTCTACTTTCTGATTAGCGAATGAAATGTGCATCTCTCAAAATTGTAATGGTTGATGTCTAGTTTTTGATTAGCGAATGTAATGTACATCTCTCAAAACTGTAATGGTTTAATTTCCTTTCAAATAAGGAAACAGATGACTTTTTCTACCGCAAAAACGTGTTATTCGCCAATGGTCAACTGCTCACCAAAGACTAAGTTTCCGATGCAGTGCGTAAGCAAAGAATAAGCGAAAGTATGACAATTGGTGTATATTGTAAGTCAGTAAGTCAGTATTTCAGAGATGTAAAATAAGTATTGAAACCTGGTTGGTAGATACTCAGAGAGCGTACAGGATAAGGTTACGATTTGTGGATGGGCCCGTATACAGTTACTGTGAGTTGCACATTCAAACACAAAACTTTATTTTTTCTAAGAACCACTTATTTACACACTGCTTTAAAAATTCACAATTAGACAACATGGCTGAAGGCCTAGTTAAAGAAAACTTGAGATGCTTTCTGGTCTGAAGGACCAAAACCACACCAAAAGAAGAACGGCTGAATGCCTGGCTTAGAAATCAAAAGTAAATAAAAATAGAAAGCAATTAAAAAAACATGAAATTGGAACACTTAGCGGCTGAAGGCCTACACTACATGTCTGAATGACAACTGTAATTAAAACACAATAATAAACAATTTTTTTACCAAAAATTTCTTTTTAAACTTACAACAGAACGGTCGAAAGCCTAATCAAAGAAATATTAACTAATTGCACGGCTGAAGGCCACAAACAAATTTGAAACGACGCTTCCTTCCTATTAAAAACAAAAAAAATCCTTTAAGGCAGGGCTTCCCAGCGTGTGGTCCGCGGACCCTTTAGGGGTCCGCCGGCTCTTTCTAGGGGATCCGCGGCCACCTTTCACCAAATCGTGTAAAATAATGAAAAATAAAAAATTATTAATTAAAAATGTAAAAATCAAATTCATCACTTTTTTTCGTGTGAAAAACATGTGTACTTTTACTTCAGCCCGTATTCCCAAGCAGCCTTTGCGGTTCCTAAGTGAGAACGCATACACAGTTTAGTGCCAGAGAATGCGGCTCCTCTGATCGACTGTTTCGCCGGCTCACGGCGCTAGACGAGTTGAAACCTTTTACGCATGCGCGGAGCAAGCTTTGTCGACTAATCACAGTGCTCGCTGGCACGTATGCGGCCCCAGGCATCATTAAATGTTAAACTTACTTTGTCAGTGCACTACCTATTTCATAAGTCGATTTTTGACCAGTTTATTACTTCTAACATTGATCGGTGGCTGAAGTCAGGGTCATTGAAGAAGCGTGCAGTTCCTCCATCGCCTTCACAACAAGGGAAGTTTCCAGTTGAAATGAATGAGCACGGAGGACAACCTAAGGCAGAACAATCACAAGAAGCTCCACAGTCGGATTTATCATGTGAAAACGCGAAATGAATGAGCACGGAGGACAACCTAAGGCAGAACAATCACAAGAAGCTCCACAGTCGGATTTATCATGTGAAAACGCGAAATGAATGAGCACGGAGGACAACCTAAGGCAGAACAATCACAAGAAGCTCCACAGTCGGATTTATCATGTGAAAACGCTGCAATATCCTGTGGAAGTGCAGTAACCAAGAAATTTTAAGTACAACGAAAGCTATTTAGAAATGGGCTTTATGGAGACAAAGGAGGGTAAAACTCAGTGTGGAATTTGTGCGCCAGTCCTTCCTAATAGTTCAATGGTTCCAGTTAAATTGCGCCGTAATTTTGAAAGTACCAACCCGGATTTCCAGGCTAAAGGCATCGATTTTTTTTCAAAAGGAATAGTGCTGAACTAGGTGCTTCTCAGCATTGCATGAGAACTCATGCAAAAGCAATTAACAAAAATTCATTAAAAGTTCTCTGCACATAGATGAATCCACTGATGTTCCAGCATTAGCGATTTTATTGGCTTTTGTCCGCTATGAATATTCTGGATGTTTTGAGGAGGACCTCTTATTGTGCAGACCACAACCTGCCAACACAACAGGTGCTGTAATATTCCGTCTATTGGATAATTTTTTAAGGACTAACCAAGTTTCATGGTGTAATGGCATAGATGTGTGCACAGATGGTGCAAAAGCTATGACGGGTCCTACAGTCGGAGCAATAACGAAAGTAACAGAAAACGCCAAGAATTGCAGCAGTAGTCATTGTGCTCTCCGCAGATACGCTTTAGCTACGAAACAAATGCCTGTTTCGTTCAAGAAAGTTTTAGACGAATCCAATCAAATCATTAACTACATCAAATCAAGGCCGTTTAAGTCAAGACATTTCACAAAACTGTGTGAAGATATGGGAAGTCTTCATCGTTCCCTGCTTCTCCACACGGAAGTGAGGTGACTCTCAACGCGGGAATGCACTCTCTCGGTTGTACGAATTAAGATTGGAAGTCTTAGCTTTCCTTTTCGAACATAATACCAAATTAGCAGACCTTATTAATGACGAACATTGGCAGTGTATACTTGCCTATTTGTCAGATATTTTCTCCAAAATGAACGAAATGAATATTTCACTCCAAGGGCAAAGTGAAACAAAGGTCACTGCTGTCGACAAAGTTTGAGAATTCAAGGGAAAAATCAATTTTTGGGCAGAGAGTGTCGAGGAGGGGGAGGTCGAATACTTTCCTCTTCTCAAGGAATTTTTGAAAATAAAAAACATTGGCGTTTGGGACGAATTTGTTTCATCAAATCCTGGAACATCTCCGAGGCTTTATGTCATTGTTGGAGCATTATTTCCCAACAGCTGAAGATGAGTACCTGCAGAAATACGAATGGATGGTCAACCCATTCACTGTATCCAAAAAGCCGAACATTCTATCATCAAACGAATATGGGTTGTTGATAGAAATTGCCTCAGACCCTGACATTGACAGTTGTGAGTGAGAGTAACATGTGTTGGACTGTGACGATAACAACTTTGATGTAGCTTCCAGTTTGCGGAACTGGTGGCTGTTTAGGGCAGGGCCTTACACTATGGATAGGCATGGAGGGGGGTGAATGGGCGGGACTTGTTCCGGGTAAAATCCGGGTAAAATCCTAGCGCTAAGGGCACGTGGGCGGAAGTGGTAGGTGGGCCCTATTTTGACTGCACCAGCCGTGAGATCCGTACTATGTGTCAGCAGGCCTCCTGAAGAAGGCGTGATGTAGCACCGACATTGCTTACACAAATAAAATAACAACTGGAAATTTAGACGGCTGAAGGTGAATTTATTCCAGAATTTTGTATCAGTACGGTTTTTATTATTAAGGATTCCATTACCTTTACGACTCAGTTTTGCCAAGCATAGCCACTACGACACGAAATTGACAACAAAATTCTTTAAATGATAACATTCTTCCAAACTGATTGTTATTAAATAGCATAAAATTTGCTTTTAATTTCTTTCCGTTTACATTATTGAATAGTTTCGTTTGCAAAGCCATCTTGAAATACGTACCTACAAATCAGGCACGGACTGAAGGCGGAGATGTCATGGAAGTTATGAGTACTACCTTCTACTCTGAAGAACACTTTACAAACACTGTTCAAAATTTTACAGCTCTCAATGATTCGAAGATAACAATCAGAATATAAAGTAGCATGAGAACAACAATCTCAAAAATGGTAAGCATTCCAGAAGTTACGAGCTGTATAGAACACAGTATACCTTTTCTGCAGCTTGCATGAGGACCAGCCACGTGTATGGGCGTCTGGTCTGAGTACCTGTAGAGATCTTTCCTGCAACGAATGAGAAACCACTCACTGGATGAACATACCTGCTGCCAACAACAAATCCGACACGACTTTAGAGTTTGCAGATACAACTGGAAAAACACGGGAAGCTGAGTAAGAGAAGACAAAATGGGAAAGACTATTCAGTTGGGAAAAGAGAAATAATTCCAAAGAACTGACTTTCTTGAACACTAAGTGGTAATAGTGAGTGCGTACTTCTGTTTTATATCGTGCAAATTATGACGTTGCCAATGTTTTGAGACAATGAGATGAGTGGAGTTCTTATTAATAAAAATCGTCTACTGTCCCCATACAGAAATTGTGTTATGCCCATATTTATTTCGAAGTCGAGCTTCGTCATCAGACAGTCAGAACCTATGTAAGGTCCTCCATTTCGATGTCAACACTCCAGGAACGCCTGTCCGTGAATTTTCTTCGCTTTTAGGTTTCCGCACTTCAGTTGACAAAAAGGGAACTCTTCCTAATTATTTTGCTGTCCATCTGTCTGTCCGTCTGTTACTTCGTCTCTTTCCTTATTGCGGTTTTCAGCTCATCAGTATTGTAAAGACGCCGTGGGAAAGCTTTGACTTTGAGATGATCCGCAGAACAAAAATTAGAGGCTGAAAGTTCCAATAATCCCGCCGGCCGTGCTTTGCGTCCGAAAAATATTAGAAGTTTCATTAACCGACAAACTCATGCAGATGAAAGTTGCGTATTCAGACGACAAAAGGTTAGTCTGAATTAGATCATTGTGGTAACTTCCGTCCACGAAAGTTATGTAGGAACTGTGCCTACTCATTTTACATCCTGACCGTAGCCATGAAGCCGCTTGCACCAACAAGGAAACATCATGAACCTGACATCATATTTTAAGGGGGAAAGATCCGAGATATCAGCCCCAGGACTAGACCTCACTTAAAAATTTGGGCTGTAACTCTGACAGTACGCAGTTATGACCCGAAAGTACAACTTTTGAGACAACAACGCAATGGCCTTGTGCCGTGGAGGTTGTGTGTGTGTGTGTGTGGGGGGGGGGGGGGGGGGGAGAGGGGAAAGTGGCTACCCACGCAGTTGTCGACTTCGCAAACTTGCGCAGGAGACAACACACGTTCACTCGTTGCCTCGTTTCACGCTGACTTCTGCCACGATCACACTGTGATTCATTTCGACACAGAGAAACTTATTTTCGAAGTGGAAAATCGTCCAGCCATCTCGAATATAAAGGTGAACGAATACACTCAGACTATTTTAAAGTGTAAATTGTGGGGAGAGGTAGTAGGCATATTTGTGGGAAAATAATCGTCACAATATGAAAATAAAAATACACGTAAGTTTATCGGCCTCTATTTTAGTAATACCATTATTATTCTTATATGTGTTTCAATATGGTACACGCCGGCCGAAGTGGCCGTGCGGTTAAAGGCGCTGCAGTCTGGAACCGCAAGACCGCTACGGTCGCAGGTTCGAATCCTGCCTTGGGCATGGATGTTTGTGATGTCCTTAGGTTAGTTAGGTTTAACTAGTTCTACGTTCTAGGGGACTAATGACCTCAGCAGTTGAGTCCCATAGTGCTCAGAGCCATTTGAACCATTTTTTTGAATATGGTACATCAGATGTTAAGCGAATCGATCTTACTATTGTAGTTGATGCAGGTTTACGAAGTATTCTGCTAGTACAACTCTGTTGTGACTAATTGATCGGATTCCAGTCTAAGCTGTTCCTTTTTCAATATCCTGTAAACCCTCTTGTGGCATGTGTAAAGCCTGCTCGAAATTAACACCGTGTCTTTCAAGAGTAAAGTTGTGAAGTACACAACGAGCTTCAGCAATTTTTTTTTCTGCTAAGTTTATGTCAACATGAAGAGCTCGAGGTAATATCCGCCATGTAATAGCTAAAATGCCAGAAGTGCGTACATTCTATCTGTATGCTCTCCTGATCCAATAATTATATGTTATTTTGTTTTTAGTTAAATTCTTTCATGTATAGGGTCGTAAAACTTGGCTCGTTACCAACAATCGAATGAGGGATTTTGCCTAGAACATCTTCTATTTCTTAATCGATAGGTATTCCTAAATCTTGATCCGTGAGTTGTTTGTAAAAGAACGAATCTTCCAATACCGACAGATCATTACATTTTCCATCTTCCCTAATATCAACATATACGACTTTAAAATTCCTATCACAAAGTGCCATTAAAACTATAGAGAAGAAACGTTTATAAACGTAATAAATCGATTCGGTTGTTTCCTGTCTATGGCACCTATAACACCAGGAAAATTTGTAAGCTATATCCAGACAAGATTCTGGTTTCAGTTGGGGAAGGCATTCTGCTTTCATTTTATCCACATCGCTTGACAAACTCGTTGGACAAGGGCATCCAAAAGTCTAGTACCTATGAAAGAAATCGTAAAATCTGAAAGACATTTCTCTGAAAGAATATCGGAAAGTCAGCAGTTTGAAAAATGTGTCAAATGGTATACGGAAATCCAAGTACATCTATTTCAACCAGCTTATGTTCCTTGCAGACATTGTCGGAAGAAATAATATGGATGACAATTTCAGTTCAACTGAAGTAGGACAGAAGGCCTACTGAAGAACCACATCAGAGTGTAGCTCACAGACATAGAAAAAGAGAAAGGCTAACGATACAGAAAGTGAGAACATAAAAGTACAGCTTGTTACGGTATGTAATGAATTAAAATAAAAATTTTATTTATTTTGTGACTATTAGTGTAATGTAATAAAATAAAATGTGAGCCGTGACTTCTAGAAAGGGAAGAAACACACATTAATGCAATGGCCCAGCATAAACGAGGAATAACTAATGTAGGAATATTATTAACAGTGTAATATGTTGTTTAATTTAGCCCCACTTGTATAAGTACTCAGTAACTAGCTCAGTTCTCAGGGTAGTTACGTAATAGTCGATAATTAATTGTCCTTTTCTTATTTCCGAACACTATGGACATCATTCCAGGTTCGTGAGAAGCCGTGTGCTTATTGCACCAGAGAATATTTACCAAGAGTGTTCGATGAACACTACTGTACTACGTAACCTATCGTGGTTTCGTCTCGATCCCCAATATAAGATAACAAGAGCAGCATCTACAAATGAAATCCTATAATGGAACTGGATTCCTGTGACCAGACCTTTTCTGCCTGGGATGTTATCGCGTGATATAAAAAAAATCTGTAAAAAAAATTGTTAAATTATTAGTAGCTGCGTCCGGTCTCGTGGGATCTGAAATAAAGTTAATTGTCCTAACCGACGGCACGTCTCCTAGATGAGAGTAAAAGAAAAATGTTAAAGATTTTTCTAAGATGGCGCCTAACAATGAAAATTCATTGTTAAAGCCCATATCTACTTAAGGCAGTACAGGTATCAGACTCGCAACAGATTGACCACATACAGAAACTCTTTTGACAAAATAACCATTCAAGATGAGCTCTACACAAGAACGTCCTCTTAGGTCCGAATCGAAGCAGATAAGCGAAAGGCAAAGGAAAGATAGTTCATGCATAGGAGCGCAAGGGTCCATGGAATAAAATGTCCATTGTAGTTCTATCTCTTCTTCTTTGGCCTACTTGTCAATTATTTATAAAATTTATCGTAATGTTTAGTTTACATTTTTTTAAATCCAAGTCCACCCAGGAGAAACAGTACAGGTACTCAGGAAAAGTCTATCAAGAAACGACGATGACCCTGACCGATACACTCTGTCGTCATTGTTGAATGATTTTAAAAGAGTGCCTCACCACTAGAAGACAATAACCAAAGTCAGTTATTATGAAAGTGATCATGAATGCTTCTTGTCAACAGAACCCGCCACCCCAGAACTATCCACGGAACGCCTATTTCATAAGTACTGGCCAGCCATTAACTAGCACCATAAGTACATATTGTAAGAAAAAATACATATCGAAATGTAACAGACGTAAGACATTAAGCAATTTCATCTCATATATCGAATCGTTCACAGGCAAGTGACCATTGCGAACCGTTTAACACGTGTAATAGTGTAAGCGATCAGTATCAAATCTTAATGAAAATGTTTGCATTATTGGTCTATGTACATAATTATATGAAACATTATGATATTTATATATTTAAATAGAATAATAACACGCTTACCCCATTCTTGCTAGCAGCTTTTCTTCAGGGTACATACGGGAGAGCGAATTTGTTGTCATTCCAGTTACTGATCCTCTAATTTTGGAAAGTGGTTCGCCGAAGGAAGATGTTGACATTATAGTGTAGTTAAAAAAATTATCCTGATAGCTTCTCTACTTCTTGTAAAAGGCGACAAAAGCAAGCAAGAAAAGACACACCACTATAGGTGTTTTCTGTTTCTGCGGCGTCTTTCTTTCTCCAAACAACGAACCAAAGGCCAAATGGCCAAAGCACCTTACACGGACATTTTTATTTTAGTTTTTTATTGCCGACAACTCAAAACAATTCCACCGGTTCTCTGTATTCCGATCGAACCGACTGAGAGAGCAAGAATAGCAACGGACAGACCTGGTCCACACGCCGCGGCCGGCCATTGTGGCCGAGCGGTTCTAGGCGCTTCAGTCCACAACTGCGCTGCTTCTACGGTCGCAAGTTTGAATCCTGCCTCGGGCATGGATGTGTGTGATGTCCTTAGGTTAGTTAGGTTTAAGTAGTTCTAAGTCTAGGGCACTGATGAACTCAGATGTTAAGTCCCATAGCGCTTATAGCCATTTGAACCACATGCCGCGACTTTCGGCAGGCAAGGGCGGTGTAGGCATCGATGGCGACCGTATACCGCGGCCTGTGGCGGACCAGTAGGTTGTTGCCCTTTAACTTTCGTGCACACTATTAGCTTGTCAGTCGCTCCGAAAGACTTCCGCTGCCTAGTGCCCGAGCGCAAAGTAAAGCACAGCGTAGTGTCAGAGTTGCCCTATTCGCCCGATGTTGAAGGCTAGAGAAGAATAGGGGGAAGATGGACACATCTCCCCTATATAGTTTGAAATCTCACTCGAGAACACCAGTTCGAAATATTTAAGGTCCCTTACCCTTCACAATGTTACAGAACTCTTCCCGCGGCATTGTTTTATCCAGTTATTTGTTGTTCTGTCTGCAACACGTAAATTGTGGCGTATTCCAAGCCACTTTGCGCGTTGAACAGCTACAACATAACACCTCCACTTTATTTGTTTTTCAAGTAAAACCCTGCTGCTTGTTATTGTCCAGCAGGTCGTACATTTTGTGATTTTAGATATTATACTATATGAGTTCAGTTTTATCATTAGTACATTCTCCAAAATTGTACAAAAGGATAAGAAACGGACAAATTTTAAAAAGTACAAATGTATATATAAAAAGTTTATTAATATTTGTTGCTAACTTAGATAAAGATGATAAATGAGATATACAGGATGATTATAATTAAAGTTAAACTTTGGAAGCCGGGTACATGGCTTTTCCTCCTTTCGTGTCCTCGACGTTCTACATGGCTGTCTCATTGCAGGATCGCGCTCTGCTTGTAAAGCTGTATTATAAGAATGATGACTGTGTACACGTCGCTCTGCAGAAGTTCCGTACACTGAAAGGTTTGAAAAGAAGGCGTTGGTCCGATTACTGCAGTGGGTATAACGAAAATGATTTGGAAATTCGAAAGACGGGTTCTCTGTGGAACGTGGTAACTGAAAGAAACGAATTAATTCGACGTCAGTGGAAGCAGTGGCCACAGCAATGCAGGAGGATGCGAGTGGTGGTGTGAATACGTGTAGTTGATGGAGAAATGCCCGAACATTGTACGTACCCGTGAGCACGATGGGTAAAATCCTACGAAACATCGTTCTTTGCTATCCATTAAAAGCCATCCATGTGCGCGAGTTACTTCCTGTGGACCTGCCAGCAAGAGAGACCTTTGCTTTAGAATTTTTTGCTAGCATGGCAGTGGACAGTGATAGGCCAAGGAGGATCTTGTGGATAGACGAAGCCCACTTTCATCTGACAGGATATGTCAATACACATAGTTGTCGAATATGGGCAACGGAAAATTCACACGCAAATCAACCAGTACCACTACAATGGTAGTGCGGACTTACGGCATCATTTATCATAAGGCCATATTTTCTTCGAAGAAACAGGTGTTTCCGGTCCAGTTACCTGTACCGTCACTGGTAAGCGCTATCAGTGTCTTTTGTGCAATCACGTCATTCCAGTTCTCCAAAGCCGAGCGGTTCTAGGCGATTCAGTCCGGAACCGCGCTGCTGCTACGGTCGCAGGTTCGAATCCTGCCTCGGGCATGGATGTGTGTGATGTCCTTAGGTAAGAGAGGTTTAAGTAATTCTGAGTGTAGTGGACTGATGACCTCAGAAATTAAGTCCCATTTGAACCTGTTCACCAACCGGGTGGATGTTTGGGTGGGATCATTTTTATGCAAGATGGCGTACCTCCGCAAATTACGAATCCATTTAAGCAGCTACTGAACCCTCATTTCGGAATTTCCCTACAGCCTGGCCTCCCTTATCACCTAAGCTTAATCCGTGTGACTTTGTGGCTGTAGGGCTATCTGAAAGATGTTGTGTTCAGTGTTCCGAATGCAAACGTAGGTGCATTGAAGGCACGCATTGCGCAACACATTCTGGACGTGACCCCGGAAATACTTCCGTGAGTTGTGGAACATGTTGTTTCTCGATTTCAACTTGTTGCAGAAAACGGTGGACAGCATATATTTGCCCCAGTTACAAGGAAATCAATAATCCGCTTTGATTTTTATTGATGCTTTTATACGGTTTCTGGCCTCGGGACAATCAAAAACCGATGTGATAGATGCTTTTTGTGTGGTTTTTTGCCTCAGGATGATTAAAAATCTATTTTTCACATCGGATGTGATACGACCTTACGCTGAGAAGTATAGTTTCTTCAACGTCAAACGTTCACCTATGGCATTATTCTATTTTTCATTTGTAGTCTAACAAAATTAAATTATGATGCTTACAGCGCCATCTATTTATTTTTCTTCTGTCATATGTCTTCGTCCTCCGATAATATCCCGTTGCAATTTGACGTCTTTCCGACCAGTGGTGTTATTTCTACAGTGGTTTTAAAGTTTAATTTTAATTATAATCACCCTATATAATAGGTTGTGAACGTATTTTAAGTTAAAAATAATATTTTATTTAAATGAAGAATTAATAGGTGACAGTGATTAGACTTGGACATGCCGGCCGGTGTGGCCTGGCGGTTCTAGGCGCTACATTCTGGAACCGCGTGACATCTACGGTCGGAGGTTCGAATCCTGCCCCGGGCTTGGATGTGGGTGATGTCCTTAGGTTAGTTAGGTTTAAGTAATTCTAAGTTCTCGGAGACCGATGACTTCAGATGTTGTCCCATAGTGCTAAGAGCCATTTGAACCATTTGACTTGGACATGATGTGATAGGTCTCCCTTTATACCTTCTATGTGTTCGATATACATCTGTTATATATGTTGTCTTGAGTGAGATAATATTTAATTAATGATATACTGATTAATTAGGCTGCAATGTGTTTCTGTACTTAAGCTAATAGTGGAGATGTGGAGCTGATTCAGTATGTCACAGACAGCTGCATCAGGTGCGAGGACTCGCTGAAACGTCTAGCCAGTCACACCTCATGCAGCAAAAGAAAAAGAAGTGTTACATGTTACCAAATGGTATAAGAACCAACTACAAAGGGAATTACGTTATCAGATTAATTCGATTTAGTGTTGAAAGACTTCAGCTTACTTCTACTACGTTTCTGTATTTCGTCTTCCGTGTGTGTGTGTGTGTGTGTGTGTGTGTGTGTGTGTGTGTGTGTGTGTGTGTGTGTGATATGATATGGAGTCTGTGTCTGTTATTGTATCCGTTTCGTTTACAATTTACTGCGTATTTATCAACTGTGGAACCAGTCATATTCTAGTATTTTGTCCTTCCTATTTGGATACTGCTTGTAGTGCTAGTGATACTTCATCTGCGACGCTGTTTATATAGTTCCACCCATCCTGTCGTCTTATTTACTATCCTATGTCTTGGTCCCGTAACGTCGGTGTTATATGTCATAGGGTATCTCAGATGAGCGCTACGTGTTCATGTGAGGCATTCTCACCACAGGGGCAAGTGTGAGTCCGCTTTAGGTTAAACCTATGGAGGTGCACGGGATGCGGGCACTGGCCCATGTCAAAGTGCACCCTTCCGCGTGTTGGGTTTATGTGCGTCAAATTCAGCCGTTCTCGGATACTGGGGAAGAAAGAGTAGGCCACTCTTCCCTTCTTAGTTGTGTCCCATTCTGTCTGCAATGTGTCAGTTCTCCATTTGCTTGACTTCGGTTTGTCGGTTATGTTTTGTTCAATTATTTCTTCATGTCCAGCTATTTCTCTTTCTTTGTCTTGCCTTCCTTCCTTCAGCCAGCAGGCCGTTGCTCTGTGGCGAATTGTAATGTCTATAGGGAAAACTTCCAGTACCACAACAGTACCCCAATCGTGCCGAAAGTCCCCGAGATATTGAGTGGAACACTCCTCTGGCCAAGCCTCACAATGGTTATATGGGTACCTAAACATAATCGATGAGTCCAAGCACTATCCAAACACAAGTTACTGAGTCACTGAGTGCTGTGTAATATGTCCTCATTGTCTGTATGGGTGGTCGGAATCGTATGGTTTTCAGTCTTGCAAGTGTGTGACTGAGTTTCGTTGCTTTTTTAATTGTTGGTCTGGCATGTTCGTTAAAGTATAGACGTTTGTCTATATAAATGCCATGGTATTTTGTCACGGCTTTCCTTTTTATAGGCATGTTATTATATGTATAGTTTATTTTCAGTGTGACTCATAGATATACGTAAACAGTGTGTTAGTTGCTGTTGTGAGTTTGTTGTTCGTGCACTATTCAGCGATGAACCCGTGGATCCCATGTGGCTGTACTCTTTAACTGGAATCTGGAGTTTGCAGCTACCATGACCCTAAATCTATCAGCGTATGCAACCGCCAAGTCGTTGTCGTCTTGTGCATTCAGTAGTGGTTTTATGGCTATGTCCCAGAAAACCGGTGGGCGTATGGATCATAGTAGACAACACCTGGCTACCATCTTAAATAACCTTTCGGTGTCCAGACTTCCCTTCCACTATCCTCTTTTCACAATAGTTTCTAAGGCTGTTGAATAGAGCCAGCGGAATACTGATCTCAAACAAAGCCGGGCATTAAAGGATGTCGAAAGCACGAGCTATGTCAACTAGGGTTGCTACTGTGTATTTGCGCGTATTGTCTGTGTCATTTCTGTGGCCCCGGTTACTACATCGTAAGCGGATTTACGATCGAAAGCCAAACTGATGTTAGCTAAGGCCGAAGAGCTGCCGGTGAGATTGAAGTCTGTAGCACAGCAATCTCTCCTGCACTTTTGCCAGATTGATAATGAGGTATATTGTTCTGTATTTCTTAGGGTCAGTCAGGTCTTCGCCCTCTGCTTAGTTGACTACAAGTGAATTTGCCGTACTCCACATATTCGGTATTCGTCCTCCTAGGAGAGCATCAGTCAGTAAGTCTGTCACGTATGGTACGATAAGTGGAGCAGCTTCCTTGATGTCTTCGGCTTGGAAGCCATCCGGACCCGGAAAATTTTTGTTATTTATCTTGTTTAATGCCAGCGCAACTTTCTTGTAAGCTAACGTGATGGTGACCCCTTCGTTTCCGTGTTTGTCATCAAGTAGTCTACGAAGGCCTATGTGTAGTTGGTCGTCCTGAGGGTGGTCATTGTCAGGATGTAATTTGTTGGGGAGGTACTGTGTTGGGAATTTCTAACCTCTTGTGGTCGTACCACCTGGTTTCCTCAGCGTTGATAATGGTCTTGACATGTTCAGTCTGCATTAACAGAGTTCCCTCACCCCCCCCCCCCCCTTCCGCAGATGGGTTCTGTAAGTTTGTCCCAAGATATGTGTGACATTCGTGTTTCTTGGTCTTATGTAGTTCGTCTTTGTATGGTGTTATATCTCCTTCCTGGGCTGTCTTTGATTTTTGGCAATATCGTCCGTTATCGCGTGTGTCTTTTCTTACTCTTGTTAATAGTAACAACCATGGTTCCCTTTGCTTGGGTGCGTCGCGTAATGCAAGTATTGCTGTAGCTTGTGCTCTGCAAGGCGTCTCTAAGAGCGTGAGTTCTTTAATCTGTGCATCCATGGTTGACACAAAAAAAAGGAAGCTCTTCAGTCAGGTGCCTTAGTTTTTGCTTTGCGCAGCAGCAACCTTGAGTGTTGTGATGTGTGTATGTCTGGGTCTGTGTTTCTTTTAATGTTTATAATTGTTCCGTTACGTTCACCGAGTATTCTCCTGTCGAGCACCTGCCAGTTCTCTACGTGTGTTAATGATGTGACGTTTGCCAGGGAAATTGTACATTGCTGAGTAGCCACTATTTCCACGGTAAGAAGGCGGTAGTCCTCGTTTGATCAAAACGAAAAGATTACGTTCATCGTCTATAATTTGCTCTCTGGCTTTCGTTCTGCCAGATTGCGAGACGGTTGACCTAGCGTTTATGTCTGTTAATGTAAGGAGTCGTCTGCCATTTGCCAATCGTGCATCTTCTTTTATTACGTCAGCAAAAGGCTCTCTGTCAAACGAGTACCGGGAGTAGATCGACGAAACAATGCATGTTTCTATGGCTGTAGTTATTTCGATTATAACCTATGTTGTGTGCATAGTTGCATTATTTGTGTTGCTGTAAAGTTAGTATTTATTACAACGAATGCGGATATGGTGTTATTTGCGCTTGTGATGTGCATGTACTGCCTCGGTCGGACTGGAATTCTTCAGCCTTGTGTGTAGGGTTCTTGTAGACGCAAAATGTCTGCGCATACCTCGTTCACACAGCTGCTGAATTCTGCATCCAGCGCCATGCTACCTATACGGTTTACCTGCAAGACTTTCTTTATATGAATTTAGTAAAAACAAAGCACTTCGGCGCTCTCTGGGTGTCTTCGAGGTACACGTGTCCATGCGCACTCAATAGGTCTTGGCAGATGTCAAGGTCAAGTCCTTAATTTTTTCGCCTAGATAATTTGCGTAAAATGTTAGAGAGTTCGTGTTCATCTGTTGGTAGATTTTCGGTTCTTAGAATAATTTTGTCTGCTTGATCAATCGGGGGGTAGCATATAGAGTCGCCCAGTGGATGATTCAGTCTTGTTACTCGCTTAGCGCAGTAACAGTTCACTTAGGCGTTAAGTTCTCTTCGATGTCATCGTAACCTGTTTTGTTCCTTGCTTGATGGTTTTGTGACCGTCAACTGTACTGGCTCGTGGTCGTTATTTCTCGATGTAATTTCAGGTTTTGAAGGATGTGGTGTCTCGGCATTTTATGATTGTTGTGATTTTTTCTGCGCGAACTTTTTGTGTGTTCACGTTCTTTTCAGTATTCTTACGGTATATGACCACATTTTGTTGCTTGAAGGTTTCTGTTTGTGTTTGTTTCACATTGATAATTGTTTCTTGCATTTAAGTTGCTTTTTCGTGCTTATTCCCACCATAAAATAAGCATACGGGTTGCATGTACAGTTCACATTTTAATGTGTCATATTCATATTTTCTGTGGTTGCTATTTCATTATACGGTAGCCTGTCCCTGGCAAGGCAAAAATTAATTTACGCTTATGTTTCTTCGATGTGTCCAAATGTACTGGTGCTGCGTCTGTGCCATGACACTGTTCTGGATGGGCGTGACCGTGTGTCGGATGTCTGTCGACATTTTTATATACCTATATGAAGCGTGGTGCGTTGTGTTTAATGACTGTCACCATCTTGTTCTTGGTGGACATAACCGTGGGTCGGATGTCTGTCGTCATTCTTATGTACTTCTGTTGAGTTTAGTGTGTTGTTTTGAAATTCTTCTTTCCTGAAGGCTTTCTCTTTCGGTTCTTCTATTCTAAGAAAGTTCTCGGTTTGGAGTGTTGATTACTGGGAATGTTCGTGTTTGATGTGCCTCTCAGTTTTTTAGTCCATGGCGCCTTAGCAACACGCATCGTCGGTGTAATTTGTTCGGCTAAAATATCCTTTCTTGTACAGTGTTGCAACTTTTGAGGGAATTCATGAACGTTAGAAAGTCTGTGATCAGCAGCAGCATAAGTTGTTGCCTCCAGGCCACTCTATGTCGCTACGCATTTATTTTGGTTGTTGATGATTCGTGGTTGCGTCTATGATATGGGTTGTTGGTGTTTATATCTGTGTTTGGTTAAGAGCACTTCTGTATGTTTCCGTTGCCAATATTTGTATTCATATCCTTATCTAATTTTCCAAAGAGTGTGGCTGCTTCATTACATCTTTTCTGGTGTGCCAACAATGTTGGTGACATCATCACAGACAAATAAAGAAGAGAGGATAGATAATATTTCATCATAATTTCTAAAATCATTGGTGGAAGTGACAACAAAGCGACTTTTCACGTTGGTCTATAGAATGTATGCCTCTGGCAATATACCATCTAACTTTCAGAAAAATATCATCTACTGAATTCGGAAGACTTCAAGAGCTGACAAGTGCGACTATTGACGTGTAATCAGCTTAACAACTCAAGCATCAAGTTACTAAAAAGGTTATTAACAGTCGAATGGAAATAAAAATTGAGGATGTGTCAGATGACCATCAGTTTGGTTTCAGGAAAGGTAAAAGCACCAGAGAAGTAATTCTAACGTTTCGGTTGGTAATGGACGCAAGAGTAAAGAAATATCAAGGCACTTTCATATGATACGTGGATCTGGAAAAAGCGTTCCATAGTATCAAACGGTGCAAGATGTTCGAAATTCTGAGCATACTATAGGAAGCCCCAAGGAGACACTAAGAATATACAACATGAACAAGAGCCAAGAGGGAATAATAAGAGTGGAAGACCAAGAACGAAGTGTTCGGATTAAAAAGAGTGTAACACATGGATGTAGTCTTTCGGTCCTGCTGTTTAGTGTACACGTCGAAGAAGCAATGATGAAAATAAAAATAAAAGGTTAAGGAGTGGATTTAAAATTCAAGGTGAAAGGATATCAATGATAAGATTCGCTGATGACGTTACTATTTTCCGTAAAAGTGAAGAAGAGTGTCATGAGCTGCTGAATGGAATGAACAGTCTAATGAATACAGAATATGAACTGAGAGTAGATCAAAGAAACACTAAAGTAATGAGAAGTAGCAGAAATGAGAGCAGCGAGACATCAGAGTTGATCGTCGTGAAGTACATGAAGTTTAAGGAATTTTATACCTAGGCAGTAAAATAATCAATGCGGACGAAAGAAGGACAGTAAAAGCAGACTGGAAAGAAGGACATTCATGGCCAAGAAAAGTCTACTAATATCAAACATAGACCTCAATTTGACGAAGAAATTTCTGAGAACGTACATTTTGAGCACAGAATTGTGTGGCAGTGTAACACAGACTGTGCGAAAACCGGGATAGGACAGAATTGAAATATTTGAGATGTGTTGCTACAGACAAACGTTGAAAATTAGTTGAACTGATAAGCTAAGGTATGAGGAGGCTCAGCGCGGAATCGGAGAGGAAAGCAATATGTGCAAAACAATGGCAAGATGATGGGGCAGGATGACAGGACATACGTTAAGACAACAGTGAATATCTCCCATGGCATTAGACGGAGTCCTAGAGGAGCAAACACAGAAGAGGAAGACAGATATCGTAATATCCAGCAGATAAATGAAGACGCAGGCTGGAAATGATACTCTGAGGAGAAGAAGAGATTGGCACAGAAGAGGAAGCCGGCCGGAGAGGCCGTGCGGTTCTAGGCGCTTCAGTCTGGAATCGCGTGACCGCTAAGGTCGCAGGTTCGAATCCTGCCTTGGGCATGGATGTGTGTGATGTCCTTAGGTTAGTTAGGTTTAAGTAGTTCTAACTTCTAGGGGACTGATGACCACAGATGTTAAGTCCCATAGTGCTCAGAGCCATTTGAACCATTTGAACAGAAGAGGAATTCGTGACGGGCAGCACCCAACCAGGCAGTTTTGCGTCTTATTAGGGGAATAATTTTAATGATCTTCACAGTAAGCTTCACTTCATTCAATTTCAGAACAGTATGCATTTTCTTTCTACGCTTCAAACCTTTTGTGGATTGTTGCCCTGAAATAACTCATAAGTTGCGTTACGCAGCTAAACAGTAAATGCGACCACTAAAAAGTCGATAATGAGTCCGTTCCGTATAAATAAAAGGAATAAGGTACGTTGTATTTCTGTTACGCCAGGATACTATTATCTGAAACATTATGTTTAACAATATTCCTTTTGGACAAATCATTACTGTAAAGGAACTTTTCCTCAGGTTCTTTCATAGTAGGTCAGAATAAGCGATGAGTCAGTAGCAGCAAAGAGGAATTGAAAAAGGTCTAAAATTGGATGCATTGCTTCGTTGTTCGACCACCAACTTAATAATAGCGAGGGGTTGAATAGTTACTATTTTGAACAGCATGTCTCCGTGATAAAAGTGGAAGAAGTTGGACGAGCCTCTCTCGACGGCTGGGACGCGCCGTGCACCTGTTGTACGGCCAGCGAGTTTTTAAATACCTCGGTAATGAATTACGAGCTGGAGGCAGCGCGGGTAGCCCCGCTGCGAGAACATTTAAGCGGCGCTGGCGGCCGCATCGATTTTGCAATCACTCACTCACTTCGGCCTGCGTCGGCGGCGAACGCGGGCCAAAGACCGCTGCTGTGCTTTCGTACGCCGGAATTTCCTCCCTCGAAACAGCCGTGGCGAGAGCAATAGCTCTGCCGTGTGGAGCAATGCCGACGCTGTATGGGTAGTTTGAGCGGTACATGTGGAGATATCGTGTATTTAGGTTTACTTCTAGAATGTGCATCAATCCGACGTTGAATATTAGCCCTAAATGCAATTCAAAAATCTTTGTTTAAAGACAGTACCGCCATTAGACTGTTGTTTACTTACAGTGTTACAATTACACTTACACAATCATGATTTCGGCTTCATAGTGCCATTATCAAGAGTTTTAAGTGTTATAAATTACCTAAGATGGCATACTGTCGTATTGAAATACAGTATTAGACATATTGTGTAAGAGTCAGTATTTCTGGCGGACCCTACTGCTTTGTTTCGTTACTAAGTACACCGTGGTCAAGATGGTGTACTCAGTAATGAAACAAAGCAGTAGGCTCAGCCAGAAATATCGACTCTTACGCAGTGTGTCTAATAGTGTATTTTAATGCGACAGTATTTATAACACTTAACGCCCTCGATAATGGCACTATGAACCCGAACTCATGATTGTGTAAGTGTACATGTAACACTGTAAATGAACAACAATCTAATGGCGGTACTGTCTTTAAAGAAATATATTATAACCTTGGCCTCGCATTATGAAAAAATTATCAAGAATCTTTATTGTTCTTACATTAAGATACCATTTTAACAAAGGAAGGATGTCTATTCGAAAGGCATAATTCTCTATCATTGATCACGATGGCTTGTCGTAGGAAGGCAGCTGCAATGTATTTCACTATGAGTAATATTACAGCCTTTGTTAAGCTGAACATTTTTTTGTTCTTTTTATTGTGCTTTTGTCCCGCACCACCGATGGTTCGGCAAGTTAATGTTTATGGAGTTGGCATGGTTAGGTTAAGGACTAGCCGGATGTCTTTACTATCGCTACCCAGTTACTGCCTGGGACAGAATATGTTCACCCCTACTGCCTGCGTTTAGTGTTATTCATGAAAGAGTGAGCAAAATTTCGTAATTAAGGTAATTCTCATTTATTGTTTCACCTCAGCTGCACATTTTTAGTTGGATTACATAATCTGATCACTCTAGATCACCTTCAGATCTACGTAGTTGCGTCCGCAGCCAGTCTTGCCTACTCAGAACTACATATCAAAGAACTCAAGATAGAATTAGATTCTAGCCCGCACGGTAGCTTACCACAAATCGTTCTTCCGGCGAACCACACACGACCGGAACACTAAAAGGGGGGAATTGGTACCGGTACAAAAAGTGCGTAAGGAGCATATGTGGTTCTGAGCAGACCAGAAGCGATGCTTGGATCTGGAAACGACCCAGAGTGATCTAAATATGTAATCCATCTAAAAATGTGCAAGTGATGCGGTACAATAAGTGACAGTTACTTTAATTATCTGAACTTCGAAAGACGGCTATATCGAATACAGTGAGTTTTTGTTTGCGAATCGTGTAACTGAAATGGGACATGCATAGCCGGCCGAGGTGGCCAAGCGGTTCTAGGCGCTACAGTCTGGAACCGCGCGACCGCTACGGTCGCAGGTTCGAATCCTGCGTCGGGCATGGATGTGTGTGATGTCCTTAGGTTAGTTAGGTTTAAGTAGTTCAGAGTTCTAGGGGACTGATGACCGCAGCACTTAAGTCCCATAGTGCTCAGAGACATTTTAGCCATTTTTTGGACATGGATACCAGCCCGGTCTTCACCTAGCGGAATGCGGGAAACCGCCTGAAAACAACATCCAGGCTGGCCGCCACACCGACCCCCCGTCGTTAATTCGCGGAGTAGTTTCGATCCGGGGCCGGCGCAGTTCCCCGTCCCGAAAGACCCTCTTTAATACGCCCGGCTATCCTCATAATACAATTAGGGACGGTTATTCGATAGCAGTAAGCTCGCCAGATAAAAAGTTACCCTCCCCTAGAGGAATCATTACAATCATTTAATAGAGTGCAATTCAACCCTTGGACTTCGTTCTGTTAGGCAGCGAGAACACAAGGTTGGGCAGGTACGTCGCACCCAGTTTAAGTCATTTTTTGAGGATCTGATCCGCGCAGTTCCACGAAATTGCATGGATGTTGATGTCGGCGTTTTACCTGCTGTTCCACAATGTCTCAAAGACATTATATGGGTCTCAACTCGTGTGATTTTTCAGGCCAATCGAGACGTAATTGTGTTGGTGAGTTTTTAGAAAACCAGTTCCATATTCTTCCAGCTCGATGAACCTTGATGTGTGAGCAATGGCCTCCTAAGAGGTGAGCTGATCCAAATGATTTTTGTATGCAGTTCGCGTCGCAATGTTCTCTCGCTATCACGTGGTGATGGACCTTAATTCACAGCCTGCTGCAATTCCTGTCGGGCTTCGAAGCGATTTTGATTCACAAGCCGTGAAACCCGTTTCTTATCAGTCAGGATCGCTTTCCGACCGCAGTTCTGAGGTCGCGTTTCGTGGTCACGCGTGTTACACCAATGACTGTTGACACGTTGCACAGTCCGCCTCGAAACACCAAAAAGTCCAGCAACGTCACACAACGTATGGTGTGAAATATAAATAAACGTAAATGTGTCACTGTTCGCTATTGGCTTACGCTCACGTAGAGGCAATGCACATTATTGACCTTGACACTCGACCGCTGCGTCATCTGCAAAGGCTTAACGAGAATTCTCTGCTTGCGCGCTGTGGTGATTGATTATTTTTTCAGGTGAGCTTATCGATTTAGGAGTACTCATCCCAACATAAGATTCATACTGTAAACTAAAGACATTTAGATCGATTCATGATATCCGTGCATGTATACAACGTACTACCATGTTCCTGAATAAATGTTCTCTATAAAAAACCGAACAGACCGTAAAACCCTAACGGATATTTCGTAAAACTCAGTTCGGTCTGTGTCAGCCCGGCGATTAGACACCCCAGTTAGGCAAATGTGTGACTGTGATTTATTTACTTAATACGGAAGTACGTCATCGTAATATTACGTCCGTAGAAGAAGTATGCCACAAGGAAGAGTCAAAAATAAGCACAATACTTTTAGGAATATGGCCATGGAACGTTTTCTCCACAAAACTTTTATGTTTTCAAATCACACATTGGAATAACTAGTGCGTCTTGATTTCCGTACACTTTACGTGATACAATCGGTACTGTGGCGTCACAACAGATAAACAGCCCGCTCTGTCCGTTCCTAAAATACTGAGCGCGGTAAATGAACTTGGGTCACGTCGTGTTCCTTGACATTTGGAAGACATTGTTGTTAAGTGAACAATATACTAACTTACCAAGTACCGCACAGTATTCGAGACTAGATTCAGGACTCTTTTGGACAGAGTACTCTACAAGTCGCTCTTAACAAAGACGATAGACATAAGGATTATTTCAGGAGTACCATAAGGAAGTGTAATAGGCAATATATAAAAATGATGTAGCGCATAACGTCAGAATGGCCGTGCGGCTGTACCCATATGACGCGAATAAGACGCCAGGCTACTGTGGCCCCAGAAGCTTCAGTGAATAGCAAGGGACCTACAGAGGATCAATAATTCGTCAGGGACTGACAGCTAAATCTGAAAGTATATGAATGCTAACACTGTATAGAGTTCCAGCTTCAAAGATCGCTAAAATCTTTTATTCGTATAGATAACCGGTTTCAGTGATTCTCTGTTGGCATCTTCGGGTCTGCAAAAGATGAGATCTAAAATGTTTGGATACAGCAACTAACATAATAGCACACATCCATGTTGGTATCGTGAAATAAACCAGTATTCGACATGTAAGTTTTAAAAGAGCAACTATGTTATTGCGGCGGTTACAAGTGCTCACATTCATCACCGTTTTATAACTGACGGAGTCCAGCGTAAACATTCTTGGTGATACATAAGTACATCAGATGGCATCGTGGTAGTACGAATCGATATTATTTCACATCAGATTGAGACGCAGATGTACTATCACATATAACTACATATGCTTAATTATTGTCTAACATATAAGCCAAGTCGGTATTTTGCATTTTTTTAAAACTATCTGTAAAATGAATATTCATAAAACGCAGTTTTTACATTAACCTTTTTATGTCATTTTTGAATTTTTGAAACTTACGAACATTTGTGTGTAAATAAATGTAAACTTTCTGCTCATAAGTATGAAGTAATCCACTGATATACATCTACATCACCATTCATACTCCGCAAGCCACCTGACGGTGTGTGGCAGAGGGTACCTAGAGTGCATCAGACCAATTGAGTGATTGGATTGAAGAGTTCCTAGATAACAGAACGCAGCATGTCATTCTCAATGGAGAGAAGTCTTCCGAAGTAAGAGTGATTTCAGGTTGAGGACAAATCTCTGGATACAGCAACTATCGTCAGATACAATATATACGGGAAGTGGAGTGACCACATAAATTTAATTGTAGGGAAAAGTAGACGTCAGTCTGAGATTCGTTGGAATAATCTTAAGAAACGCAATACATCCAGCGCGAGTCCAATGCTCAAATCGCGTCAGAGGGCACCTGCATCGGTCAAGCGGCGTAGGCAGCGCCACACGGAGCTTTGCTGTGGCAGCACTGTAGCAGCAGGTAGCCGGCTGGACGTAAGATGTGAATGCAGCAATATTGTGAAGCCAGTCCGGGTCCCATGGCGGACAAGACGTTGCTTGGAGTACCGGGCCATGGAAGGCATGCGGCCTGTTCCTCTTTACCTCCAAGTCGATGGCTTTGAGAATTAGCTAACGAACAGCAGAACCTGGGCAGACGGCTGGAGGTTGGCGGCTCGCAGTCAGTAACAGCGAGGCTCGAAATCTGCCGTACAGAGGGTAAGCAGGATATCGACTTGAGGCAGCATTATTGGTCACTGTCGCCAGTGATGGACAATCCTCGAGTTTGTTAACAGCCTAGTTTGGCACTTCGGCCGAGCTTCTCTTGGCTATCGGTCTCGTTGGCCAAAGTTTTTGAGCGCAAATGTGAGCTGAGGATGCAGCAGTGGGAGCTGGTTTACGCAGGCAAAAGGAGAGAGACCGTGCAGAGGCAGACAGTGCGGAGGAGTCGGAGAGACTGGTAGAGGCAGCAGAGCAGTGGGACTTCAACGTCCAATATGGTGTGTGACTGGTTGTCATGTGGACATCCCTTCTTCCAAGGCAGCAGACGGTGTTCCCTCGTACAGGCAGAAGATATGGCAGTTGGGATCCAGGGAGGAATTACAGAAGAGAATTTCCGTTATGAAGATTCTAAAGCAGTGAATAAAACAGATTTTTGGCGTTGAATGTGCCCACAACTATACAGGGTGATTGATGAAGATATGCAAATATTTTAATATGTTATTCTAAAAGTAAAACTAAGGAATAAATTTCATATAAATATGGGTTCGCAAATGTTTGGTTACGGAGTTACGGTTAATAAATATTTATGCAGTACTTCTCCAGAATTTCCAGAGAATCAAATACGTAATTTCTTTAAATGTTCAATTTGTTAACTACCTCGCCCAATTTCTTTTTTAAATTCCAGACAACTGCACAAAGTTTTGAACAGAATTCGTGGAGAGTTTAATTTTGGAAAAACGAAAGTAATAACGTTAACTGAAACTTTATGGATGTGTCAGATAATATGCTTTTAATAATGTCATTGCACGGGTGAATTCATGTTAAACGGAAGGAAACAAAACTCAGTGTTTAGGAAGCTGTACAGATACGTACAGTTTTGCTATACATTCACAATAAATGTTCAAATATGTCTCCACCGAGTTCAATCCATTTAGCTGCACGTATATGAACAGATTTTGTTGCTCGTTTCAGTTCCACAGGGTTGTTCTTAATTTCTTCTATTGAATGTATAATGCCAGCAGGTAATGCCTCACAAGTAATGACTTTGTCCTCAGAAACTATGTCTTTCATCCATCCCCATACACAAAAATCCATTGGTGTTAAGTCGGGCGATATGGGTGGCCACAGACGTGTAGCTCAACGACCAACCCATTTCTAGTGAAAATGTTCACTTAAATGTGTAGTATCGGCTTTGGTGAAATGTGGAGACGCGCCGTCATGTTGAAAATACATTTGCAGTCGCGTAGCAATCTTCGAGCAAGCGGGCGATTTCTTCTTGAATGATTTGTAACCACGTCTCGTCAGTTAGACGTCCTGGGAAAATAAATTGCCCAATTATGTGTGTGTTGATTATTCCACACCTAACATTAACGCTAAATCGCTGCTGGAAATTGCGTTGCACTGTTGCATGTGGGTTTGCTTCAGACCATACGTGCTATTTATGTAAACTGTTTATACCATCTATAGTAAACTGTGCCTTATCAGTAAATAAAATGTATTTGTGTAACTGCCGATTAGTGTTTAACTAGTTGCAGAGCTTCAAGCGAAGGGCAGGATCACCCGGATGTAAATTATGCCCTTTCTGTTTGTGGTAAGAATACAGATTACTGTACTTCAGTGTACGCCATACCTTAGATTTTGAAATGCATAATCGATGAGAGATACGTCGTGTACTGGTGCCCGGTACTCATCATCGTCTTCAGATGGCTCTGAGCACTACGGGACTTAACTACTGAGATCATCAGTCCCCTAGAACTTAGAACTACTTAAACCTAACTAACCTAAGGGCATCACACACATCCATGCCCGAGGCGGGATTTGAACCTGCGACCGTAGCGGTCGCGCGGTTCCAGACTGTAGCGCCTAGAACCGCTCGGCCACCCCGGCCGGCATCATCGTCTTCACGTATCGAGCGCTCGTACTGATTATGAACGCTAGGTAGAGAACATGTCTTCCGAAACATTCGAAATACTACTCTAATTGTTCGTGCATTCGGAATCCTCCGAGTTAGATATAACGTAGCGATATTCGTTAACTGCAGCCGTAGCATTACCATCATATTTGGCATAAAAAAAACACTAATTGGCGTATTCCTCTGTCGTAACTTTGGAATGTATCCCTATTTCACAAATAATCTACGAAGTACTACAGTTACTGTGTGATTTCACTTAAATACACTGTTGTTGTTATGTTCTTTCACTGAATTATACAGGAAACTAACTCTTTTAAGATCAGGAAACGACTGAAACAACTCACTAACGGTTTCCAAAAATGACATGAACGCCTCTACATTCTTATAGGAAAGTAAACAAATTTACTTGAATAATAATCTTTGCTTTTCTGGATGTTCTGGAAAACTACTGCAGATACACGTCTGAAACATGTTTTATTAGCTTCACCAGACCAATAAAAACAAAATAAACGGAAATGATGCTTTATTTTAACCTTGTACAGTTTTGCGATGGATTCATATTACTGAAGTTGCTAAATTTCGGGCAAAATCTTTTATTATCCGTTACTCCGTAACCAAACATTTGCGGACTTATGTTTATTAGATCTTTTTTCCTTGTAAAATAACGTATTAAAATATTTGCATATCTTCGTGAAGCACCCTATATGTGAGCTGTATCAGTGTGTGACAAGGATTTGATATGTCCAAATACTGTTGAACCATGTTGCTCATGTACTGCGAGCAATACTTACATAGTGGTACTTGACTTTCGAACGCACGGTGACGCCTTGGTGAGGTCCGACTGTACTATAATTCTGACTGGATCGGAAAGGGACGGCGAGGCTGTGGTGCGTCTAACTCTGTCATACATATACGCTTTGTGCTTCTACTACCAGTTTATGTTCAATTGTGTGTTAGGTATTAGTCTCGATGCATATTTTGTTGTTCATATGTGTGTCTGCCAGTGAGTGGCTCAGGTGTTCGTTGTAGTTGGATGTCGTATTTCCTGATAATCTTACAGTGCCGCGCGAGGTAACCGCGCGGTCTGAGGCGCATCGGCCACGGTTCGCACGGCTCCCCCCGTCGGAAGTTCGAGTCCTCCCTTGGGCATGGGTGTGTGTTTTGTCCTCAGCGAAAGTTAGTTTAAGTTAGATTAAGTAGGGTGTAAGCCAACGGACCGATGACCTCAGCAGTTTGGTCCCACAGGAGCTTACCACAAATTTCCAAAAAATTTCCTGCAGTATTATTTCTGTGCTGTTTGTTTGGTTAGATTCTATAGGCCGAATCCTTATTTCTTATGACTGATACATATTTTAGGTTAAGCACTGTTGTATTTTCTTTGTGTCCTTTTTGAAGCTTTTATTATTTTGGTCCTGCGGCGAGCATTTGATCTTCTTTATTATTTTTCCATCGTTCGAAGCAATTGCAAGAGCCACTTAAAATGACTTTATGCGATTCTATCCCACTAGGCCAAAAATTTTCACCGCCCACCACAGAGAACGTCGACCGCCAGCACCCACACCAGCAAAACAGGGTGCCGGCTATGCTGACCACTTGCTCTCCAGGAGTTTTGCCGGTGTGAGTGCTGGCGGTCGACGTTGTCCGTGCTGGGCGTTTCGGCTGTTGATGTTCCGTGCTGAGTCCTACCTTCGCTGTACTTTTTCACGCAGTGACCTCGTTCCTTCCGGAGAATTTGGCGCGACTAAGCCAGTCGTGTCCCCTTCCGCACTAGACGAACGGTATTCATTCACCACAGGATTCTGCCGGCCATCGAGTCAACGACGTCTTCGACTTCCTTTTCATTTGTTGTGATTTTGAAAGGGTTTGCGGCACGTGCTCAACTCGTTCCCGTGGGAAAATTGGCTTATGTCTAGACTAAATGTTTGTGAATGTTTTGAGCACCCAGTTTTAAGTACAGTGCTGGCTGTTGTTTTAGTCATTTAATTTTAAGACTTAGAGGCCTATATTTAGTTATAAATCACTGTCTCTGACTACGTTGGTCTTTAGTAAACAAACCCGTATTATTTAGTGGCACCAACTTGTTTCTTGCAGCCAATAAGTTTTTTCTTTGCCCTTAGGTACAACAACAACCTTGAAGAAGAGAAATGAAGTGTTTTATATGTTGCTTACCTCTACTAAACAATTGCATGGGGGCAACTGAAGTTATTAAGAACCTCTGATTTGTTCATTAAGCTGATAACGTGCTATGGGTATATCTTGTGTTGTGGATGCTACTTTAAAAGCTGCTTCTGCACTTATAAACACTGAGGTTCTACATTTAAAATACTAGTGATCTTCATCCTTGGGCGGTAAAATTCCGGTTTTAAGTTCGTATCTTGCTCGAACCATAATTAGCATCATGAGCCGAGTTAACTTTCAGTGGCGCTTTGGTCTTAACTTAATATTACTAGCTACTGGATTTCTTTTGGGGCTAGGTCAAATACCTTGGTTTTATTTAACCTGTTCACTGCATAAGAGAGTTTTTCCAGTACATGTTGTAGAGCACTGCGTATCCTCTCTCTCGGCTTGTTGTCGCCAGGGGGCTGTGTGCTGATGCCTACGTCAGGGATCTGTTGTGTCGTCTGTGGGTTCGTGCCTTGTCCTGACGTGGGGTCGCTTTATTACTTTACTGTAATTTTTGGGTTGTGGTGTGCCTCGGCATGACTCTGAACGTTAATTATTAATATTTAATGTTTTGATGAATTGTAACTATTTGTGAAAATCCTCTAAAGAATATCTAAACTTTTCCGCTTCTGGTGCTTCTCATTTGATGCCTTTTTAAGGGTGAAAGCTCAAGTTCAGTCTCTAATGTTTGTTTTTAGTTGAGCTTTGTATTGTCGGTAAATAATTGTTTTAAAGAGTACTTGGTAACAACTCTTTCAGTAGCTCGTAAGGTGAGCATGCCGTTTTCATTTTCGTAAATTATCGATGTGAGCATGAGAGAGATAACAACCTGTGTTGATGTTAAACAACCTTTGGGTTAATCAATCTTTGGTCTTGTGGCCCTGTCTTCACCTCTGCACTGTCTAATACATTCTTAGTTGAAAGGTGGTAGGTGATCGACGTCTTCAGTCATGTTGTGTTGACTTGCGTTTCTACCTGTTAGATGAAGAAAGTTTTTTTCATGAAGGACAGCAAGGATTAATATGATGTGTATACCGAAAGGCCAAGAGAATTGCGCAGATAGCCTGTCAGAATGATTATTGCCAGCTAGTGTAAGTGTTCACTTGCTCATAGCTGAGGGAAAACTACACCACTTCGCTTCGTCATACAGTAACACATCAACAAATTAAGCCGTTTCCGTTTTATAGTAATTCTCTGTTAATATTACAGCCGTTTTAAATAATTGTTCACTTTTTAGGCATAGAATTGTTCACACCAATGTTATGTGTGAAGATCATCCCATGTCCTACTCTGTCTTTTTGAATATATACTTCATTACAAAATCGTTGTCTTGGAATATTATTTAGTAGGACTAGTTACTCTCCCCATCTCATTGTTTGAAGAAGTTTATCATTACCCAGTACCACTTTGCACTATATGGTATTCAACAGTTTGAACAGTGACTGTAAATGTTGTTCAAAAGTAGAAATCGGACTTAGTCGCTGCCTGGTTCTTGTAGTGCTTTCGAGAAATCTGCAAAATTTGATTAGGGCCAGACACCCGTTTTACTTCAGTTGCGCATTTAATATAAAGATAAACTGTATTCAGACCAGTCACAGTCAATCCACATTAGGTTATGTTTAGTAAAAGATTAGTATACGAGTTTAAGTTGGATAACAGTTTGTGGGTACATAGTTTTGGTAATATGTAGACCTATTATAAAGTGGGAGCTAAATTTGGGTGACATTTCATACAGAAACACCTAGTGGGGAATTAAAAAATTCTTCCGAGCCCTTCCTCTAGGACCTGTTGGTTAGTGTCCTCGTACATGTGTCACTGGTTTTAACTTTGACATTCCAATGCATCTTATGCCAGTATCCAGCAAATTGAGATTATGGAGTACGTTTATAGCTCTAAATGGCTACCTGTACTAATGTGCACCGAGGGATGTATAGCAGTAACTGTCTATGCACTATATTAATGATATGTACCCTAGTTTTCATAAAGTAATATGTTTTACACTTCACGTTCACCATTCATATCAGAGGAGGTAACTCTTTTTATCGATATCGGTCATCGTAAATAAAGGTTTTACAGATGCTACATTGGCTGGAAGTTGACTTTCCTTAAGATGAATATCTGCAGATCGCCCCTTTTACCCAGCATGAGTAAGCTGAGTGATATATCTGGCTTTTGAGTCAACGTTAACGTGGCCTGACTGCTCCAGAACGGCATTCCGCGTTCGAAGAGGCTACAGGAAGTCACGTATCACATAAAGCTGCGTAATACGAATCTGGTTTCACGATGACAATGACGACCATTACGTTTTACACTGCAACATCATGGACTCCGTTAGAGCTGGGGAAGAAATTATGCAGAATGAATTACCCAGGATTGTTATCGGCTACTGTTTATGGACGAAACTCGAATCTATTTGTATTATGATAATCGCAGGTAACATTTTTGGAGACGTCCCGGTAATATTGAATGCTTTCAACACTGTATCTCAACATGTGCAGCAAGGTAGTAGGGGAGTGAAATTCTTAGGTGGTATTACATGGGCCACCGTAAACCTGTCGTGATTGTTGAGGAAAATCTCAATGCTCAACAGTACAGGGGTGGATTCTGCAAACAGTAGTGGGAGTGGGGTCGCGTCACCATCATTTTGGTGAAAACTTCATCATGATGAATGACAAGTCCCGTGGTCAACGTGCTGTTCTCGTGAAGACGTTGCTTTAGTATGCGAGGGTCACTAGGATGCAGTGATCTGTCTTTTCCCCGGACATGAACTAAACGAAAAAATATGGGATCGAAAGGTCCACGGACGTACTGCCAGTTCATAGTGTGCTCACTGGACACGATGTAGCAGCAGTACCCCGCCGACTGTTTGGTCAACAAATATGCCGGGAGAAACTGAAGAATCACATGTGTGGAATCGATTGAAACGACTTTTTTGTAAATGCTGACAACGACCACGCATTCTGCACGTCGTAGGCGGAATCGCCATTGAAGAGTAGTAGAATTTGCAAGATTGTTGGACGGTACTCCACGATGCAGCTCTCCATGCTACTCTATCCTGTGCAGTTCCTTTGATCTTCGAGTAACTACAGCAGCCTACATCCTTCTGAATGCACTTAACCCCCCTCCCCACTTATTTCCAGTACAAAATTGATGATCCCTTGATGTCTCAGAAAGCGTGCTACGAATTGATTCCTTCTTCCATTCAGGTCGTGCCACAAATTTGTTTTCTACTCAGTACTTCATCTTTTGTAAATTGAACTACCCTTCCTGTGTGCAGCATTCTTTTTTAGCACCTCACTTCGAAAGCTTCTATTCTCTTCTTGTCTAAACCGTTTACTTTCCCATGTATCACTTGGAACACTCCATACAAATCCTTTCAGAAATGACTCCCCGGCGTTTGAATCTGTACTTAACGTTAACCAATTTATCTTCTTCAGGAATGCTTTTCTTGCCATTGCCAATCTACATTTTATATCCTCTCTACTCCTACATTTATTTTTGGGACGGTTTTCGCTAACTTACCTCGAACAATGTGACAAATTTTCTGACTTGAGCAAGTCTTTTTACCGTTCATAGCTCCCGAATTATGATACCGATTTTCTTTTCTTTATGGGACATGGTTTTGTCTGAGAGACATAACATGCAGGTTACTTGGTCAAATAGTATCAAGAAGAGAGCACCATAATCTACCGTCCCGTCGACAGAAGAAGAGATCACATAAACGTCAATCCTACTGTACCAAATAGAATCAAACCCTTAGCTTAGTAGCGTTTCTTGTGTGTCTATGGCCTTCAGTCTAGCAAACTAGGCAGTGCTGTTACAGCGATTAGATGGTGTGCTTTTGAAATTATTCGGACTTTCGACGATGAATACGTCAAGTGAAAATCTAGGTACATTTTTCGATTGTAGCAAGTATCACCAAAAAGTTGGAGCAGCGATGCGGTTATATGTAGAAAGATATCCTGATTATACCAGTCACTCGCGATCTGTATTTGCAAACATCACAGAAAGTCTGATGTGGTAAGAAAAAAAAATACGCCATCGAAAACTAACAGCAACCTATTCCATTTTAGCGATGCGAACACATTTCGAGGCAGCTTAAACGTGCGAGTGGAATCAGTCAAATGATTGCTCGGTAAGTGCTGCACTGAAACGTATTTCACAATATCCCTCCATCAACAGTTTCACAGCAATGATTTTCAAAATTTATTAGGCTATCCGAGTAGCTTTTAAGAAAACAGCGTAGTTTCTCTGCAGGAATTTGTTTACGGATGAAACACCGCTTACGTGACATGAGCAACTATATTTCGCTTTATGCACTTCCGGTAGGCTGAGCATACACACGACACTCTGCCAGCGTTACTGGAAGATATTGCACGGAACATAAGGCAGTCCACTTGGTACCGACATGACGGACTTCCCACAAATTCCGTACAGATAATTACAGGCTTTTGTAGCGGCAAATATGGAAATAGTTGGTGACGATGCGTTTCAAATAAGGAATTTGATGAGAAAATGTACTGATGGAGATTCGCCAGGTCACCTCGACAAAGTAGAAACTAGTTACAAATGTCATACAGAATCTGAACGCGCATTCGCCTTGCAACAACGTTATAATATTTACGCAGAACTTAGTATACTGTGAAAATTATACCCTTTCGTCTATATTTATGTTCCATCGAATTTGATGTGCTGATGATGGAGGAAATCGCCACTTCTAAACTATTAGCTATTCTGGAATACGAGGCCCTTTCAAACGTACATATGGCAGCGGGAACTTTGATTATGAATGCAGTGGACTTGTGATGGTAGCCGACCGCTTTGGTCGACTCCGTGCTTGTCTAGGCATGTAGTGTATTTCACTAACGTCTACGGCGGCCCCTGGACGCGGAGCAAGAAGTGTGAGATTTACGAGTATTTATGTAGGGAAAGGAAGAACTGACTTGCGGAGAGCGACCATCATTGCCATCTACTAATTTTGTGTGGCACAAATTGGACGAGACACAGCATCTCTACTGTAGCTGTGAACCGCACTCATTAGTGCAGGATTCCGTTGAATACACAGATGGAGGTATAACGACAAAGTATTTCATTCAAGTGTGGCAAATAAAGGAGCGAGACAAATCAACATACACTGTTCAGTCACATTAATTTGACCACCTGTCAAAACTCTGAATAACCAACTTTAGCAGCGCGGACCTTTGCTAGACTTGCAGGAGGAGAATCAATGACGTTCTGGAAGGTATGGACAGGGATATGGAGCCATGCCGACTCCAATTGCGTGGTCAGCTGTGTTAGGCTTCTTGGTGGAGGATCCACGGTGCTAACAGCCCGATAGAGGCGGTCCCACAAATTCTCGACTAGGTTTTAATCTGAAGAGTGTGGTGGCCAGGGGATTATTTTAAACTCACGCTAGTGCCCTTCGAACGAAACACGAACATTGCTAGCCTTGTGACACATCGCACTGTCCTGCAGATAGATGGTATCGTGCAGTGGAAAAACAACTTCATGTAGGGTGGACAAAGACCCCTTGGATTGATGAATGCTCTTATCCATTATGCCTTCCAGAATGAGGACTTCACTCAGAGAAAGCCATGAGAACAGTCATCAGACATTAAAACTCCTTGCTGTCTGCAAGGCATTTGCAATGAAATGTTTCAAACTGTACACACCAACGCTCATCAGTCCAATGGAGCCTAAAATGCGAGTCATGTTGAAAGTCCATCTGTCCCCACTCAGTGGATTTCTACACTCCTGGAAATGGAAAAAAGAACACATTGACACCGGTGTGTCAGACCCACCATACTTGCTCCGGACACTGCGAGAGGGCTGTACAAGCAATGATCACACGCACGGCACAGCGGACACATCAGGAACCGCGGTGTTGGCCGTCGAATGGCGCTAGCTGCGCAGCATTTGTGCACCGCCGCCGTCAGTGTCAGCCAGTTTGCCGTGGCATACGGAGCTCCATCGCAGTCTTTAACACTGGTAGCATGCCGCGACAGCGTGGACGTGAACCGTATGTGCAGTTGACGGACTTTGAGCGAGGGCGTATAGTGGGCATGCGGGAGGCCGGGTGGACGTACCGCCGAATTGCTCAACACGTGGGGCGTGAGGTCTCCACAGTACACCGATGTTGTCGCCAGTGGTCGGTGCAGGGTGCACGTGCCCGTCGACCTGGGACCGGACCGCACGCGACGCACGGATGCACGCCAAGACCGTAGGATCCTACGCACTGCCGTAGGGGACCGCACCGCCACTTCCCAGCAAATTAGGGACACTGTTGCTCCTGGGGTTTCGGCGAGGACCATTCGCAACCGTCTCCATGAAGCTGGGCTACGGTCCCGCAAACCGTTAGGCCGTCTTCCGCTCACGCCCCAACATCGTGCAGCCCGCTTCCAGTGGTGTCGCGACAGGCGTGAATGGAGGGACGAATGGAGACGTGTCGTCTTCAGCGATGAGAGTCGCTTCTGCCTTGGTGCCAATGATGGTCATATGCGTGTTTGGCGCCGTGCAGGTGAGCGCCACAATCAGGACTGCATACGACCGAAGGCACACAGGGCCAACACCCGGCATCATGGTGTGGGGAGCGATCTCCTACACTGGCCGTACAACACTGGTGATCGTCGAGGGGACACTGAATAGTGCACGGTACATCCAAACCGTCATCGAACCCATCGTTCTACCATTCCTAGACCGGCAAGGGAACTTGCTGTTCCAATAGGACAATGCACGTCCGCATGTATCCCGTGCCACCCAACGTGCTCTAGAAGGTGTAAGTCAACTACCCTGGCCAGCAAGATCTCCGGATCTGTCCCTCATTGAGCATGTTTGGGACTGGATGAAGCGTCGTCTCACGCGGTCTGCACGTCCAGCACGAACGCTGGTCCAACTGAGGCGCCAGGTGGAAATGGCATGGCAAGCCGTTCCACAGGACTACATCCAGCATGTCTACGATCGTCTCCATGGGAGAATAGCAGCCTGCATTGCTGCGGAAGGTGGATATACACTGTACTAGTGCCGACATTGTGCATGCTCTGTTGCCTGTGTCTATGTGTCAGTGTGATCATGTGATGTATCTGACCCCAGGAATGTGTCAATAAAGTTTCCCCTTCCTGGGACAATGAATTCACGGTGTTCTTATTTCAATTTCCAGGAGTGTAGTTGCGTATCGTGAACGGTAGTCAGAATGGGTGCACTGACCATGCACCTGCAGCAACTTTCACTGAACGGTTACTGAGGAGACTGTGTTAGTTTATCTGGTGGTCAATTGCTCGACAGGTGCACGTCTGTTCACTCGTACACAACTCCGCAGCAGTCGTCCACCCTTGCCACCTACGCCTCGTGGTGCACAATAGTTGCGTCAGCGCTGGTTTTGGACAGCGCCATTTTGCAATGAACTGTATACTTTAACTATGGCAATACGCGAACAGTTTACAAACGTTGCCATGAAAGCGTATGATCATATCATTTTGGACATCGAGAAATCGTTCCGTTTCCACATTAAGACAATGACTGCAATTTTCTCCTCGTATCCTCGACCCGCTTTATATACCCTCCACAGCTAGTGGTGCCACCTGCTGTCAGCGAGTGGTTATTGCACGTTGATGTCGAACATAGGCCGTGCTCACATTAATGTGGCTGGAATCCCCAATTAACAATGGGTACACTGCAGAGATATGGCCGATAAGCTTTTCCGATCAGTGGGTATATCATAGGAGTATATTACATGTCGACATAGAATTCATGGGAGATGAAGAGTGTGATAGTTTGTCTGTTGTATGTTGCAGGATTCAAAGACGAAATCCTTGGTAGCTGATTCCTGGCACAGACAGTAACGCACATGCAGCGCACTATGGTGAGTGGAACGAGGCAAGCCGGAATTAGTAGCAACATGCAGGGGAAGAAGGCAATATGGCAGCAGCATACGCTAGAGTATTATTCCTTAGCATTACATCACACAGCGAACTTGCTCATTATCTGGGCAACACAGCTCACACAAAGCGGAATAAAGCAAAAATTTTTAAATAACTATAAATGTACAACTGAGTTCAGAGTTAGAGCTAGAGACACCACAAACATACAGTAACAGTTCATCACCACAAATCACAACTTACAGGAGCAGCGTAGTAAGGTAGGCACCTGAGAGAATAGAGACGCTATGAAAGGCTGTTTGGCTAAAACACGAAATTAATTTCTGAAAAGAGAATTTTTTCATCATTCTACATGAATTTAATAGTCAGGACGCCCTTCTAAACATATTTGTATAGAGTGCAGCATTGTAAGAAAGTAAAATGTGAGTGACAAGAAGTTCAGACAAGAAGAGAGTGAAATTTTCGAAACATGGTGCTACAAAAGCACATTTCAGATTAGATCGAGTAATTAATAAGAAGGTTTCGGAGATCTGAAATCGTCGAGTGAAAGAGATTCAGTCATCTGCACTATTTGTTAAAAATGTTAATAATCCTGATCGCGATCGAAACTATTAAAAACTTTAAGTAATAAACAAATCCCGAATCGAATGGGGAATAGATAAAGTTATGGAAATACTCGGATAAAAGAAGGGATCCATAATAGAAAGCATTCTCACACCTGAACAAATAGTCAGCTTTTTGTTGTATATGGACGTAGCTTGCAGGAATTATTCTAGATGTGGATGTTTGCACATTATAGAGTAGCGTGGAGGTCTGTATCAAAATAGTTTTCGGACTGAAAACCACAAGACGACGAAAAAGAAGAAGAAGAACAACAACAGGGACGCCGATGACAAAAAGAGCCAGAAGGCAACTGTCAACACGTCACCCAGATTAAACACAATCCTTGTCATGGAGGAATATTTTATTGGGAATAATGAAACTATTAGTGTGAAGGAATGTCTCGAGAAGACAGGCAGCCCGAATGGGATAAGAGGTATACAAATATACCGATATATTTTCTTAATGAATAAAATTCTATAAGACCAAACACCCAGACTGCAGTATTTTATTTCAGATTGTAGCATTTTATGCCAGATTAGACCGATTGACCCAACTTTCTTAACAAACTACGTCATAATATAATAATACAGATGTTCGCTTCATTCTTCTTTCAGTATCTCACAGTGCATATAGCACTGAATACTGAATTGGACTATTTCTCGGGTATGTAGGTTGGTCCATAATAACTAGGCTTGAATAAAGGAAACCTAAATTTTCGCTGTCATCAGTATCTGCGTCGTTAGCACTAGAGTGTCAACTTAACAAGGTTAAAGTAGGAAGGAATCTTTCCCATTATACATCCAAAACAAAGGAGGAAAGCCATTAAAGCTTAAATGTGAATGTCCGACGTAAAATATGCATGTAAAATACGGAGCGAGGCAAAAACGTAGTTTATTAAGTGATATAACAAGGAGAAACGTGCTGTCAAGTGTCTCTGCTATAATCAGCAGGGTTCCACGGACACCATGTTGTAGTACTGATGGACATGGACAATTTTTGCGCACCTAACATCCGGCCAGAGATGTAAAATTACTTTTGCGTTCTTTCAATTTCACATAAGTAAACTATGAAAATTTTACTGATCCATAAAGTTCTCTTCACAAGTGGTCTCGAGGCAGTGATAAAGAGATAACGTCTATGACAATAACAACGAGGAAGAGAAAGATTGTGAGGAAATGAGGAGAGTCATCAGCAATGGAAAGGACTGAGAGGGTTAGTAGAGAGCAAGAAGGAGACAGTGACAGTGAGAGCAGACGGTAGTAGCACGACAGAACGAAGGAGACTGATTGTCAGAGAGACACTTGAGCTGAATGAGTACAGGCAAGTGGATACGTATGAGCGACTTTCAGTAATGGACTAGTGGGTGTGAGCGTCTTAGGAGTGCTTGTGGGAGTGAACGGGTAGTTTCATCTTAAAAAGAGGGGGAATCGTTCGCATGCCATATTCATTGGGCATTTATTTATTTATTTTGAAGCTGCTGAGGAAGGTAGATTGATGCAGCTTTCTGTCGCAATATTTTAAATAGGATTTTTTTTTTTTGGTCCAGTAGGAACGTTTTTCTACTGTTTTCCCATTCAGGAAATATTTCAAGCCTGTCTCTGTTTTGTGTGTTTATGAGTAACGTGTATAATATTATGTCGACTCGGACTCATCTACTTTATAAACTATACACCAATATTCTGTTGAGTTCTTTCAGTTTTAGTCTCGTCTTTAGAATATGTAAAATTACCTTTTGCGATGACAAAGGATGCTCCCTAAAAGAGAAAAACGCAATGAAGAGATAAGGCAGAAACTGAATATAACTCGCTGAATGACAGAGTTTTCTAAACCAAGAGAAACTGGAAAGACGACATATTTAGAATGGTAGACTGTAGAACGCCGAGGCATGGCCTTAAATGTCATAGAGCCAGAAGATAATATGTTGGTCGTCCGATGAAGCGATCGTAGAAAAACTGAGGTCCGAACGGGCAAATAGCCTAGTCCTGGAGGTGAAAGTAAGCTGGTGAGAAGATCAGTGAATTTCTTCTTTTGTGTCGGCATAAAGTGTAGTGTGTCATTCACATGAAGTACATTTACCCTAGCTTTGGGCGTTGGAGGGAAACATTTATTCCCTTTTTAATTGCATTAAGCACGTTTTATTTAAAGTAACTTGTTGCTATATCTACTGAGAAATGACGTTATGTGTTACGGTCTTGGATCCATGTAACGCCACCTACCGTAAAGAACAGGTTTTTAAAGAGTTGGCAGTCACATGAAACTTCGCTTCTGAAATGTTAAATTAAAGTAATGAATTCCACCTGTAATTTTAATTAAAATATTGTCTCTCTCTGGAATTCTGTCTCCTAATGACATTAAAGGTGAAATGAATGGGCACACAAAAGGCGAAATCGTCTCGCTCAGCCTGTAATGAAAATGCTGCACCAAAGGAAATGAAAATTAATGAACACTGCTTGGATACATTAGCTGCTACAGAAAACTCTGGCTTATTATGAACCCGTATTTTTACAATGATTATGTGTCATAGTTGTAATGAAAATAGGTGCTTTTCTATAAAACAGTGAAGTAGTCTGCGATAAGATATCTCGAGGAAATGAGTAAGCAAAGCACTGCTTCCGCTACTTCTTAAGACTGTCGATGCAGTATACCCGCCAGCCGTAGTGGCCGAGCGGTTCTAGGTGCTACAGTCTGAAAGCGCGCCACCGATACGGTCGGAGGTTCGAATCCTGCCTCGGTCGTGGACGTGTGTGATGTCCTTAGGTTAGTTAGGTTTAAGTAGTTCTGAAATCTAGGGGACTGATGGCTAAGTCCCATTGTGCTCAGAGCCATTTGAACCATTTGAGCAGTATACCCATTAAAGTCTGTGGGAAGATTTGACACAAGTAACACAAAAACCAGAACGACTATTTTGTAAAGATATCTGGTGTGACAAAAAGGGGCAAGAGGAAAAATGTTCAGGCTGTTATACGATACGGAATTCTGCGAGAGTAGCTGCAGCAACCAAGAAACCTCAGGCGATTGGTTACGTTTTTCTTAGTATTTGTCAATCGGATGATAACAGTGAGTAAAAGAATCCGATGATGAAGAGCAAGAAAAAAATAAAACAACATTTAAGATTGTTAAAATGCAGCAGCAGCTCGGACTGGATAAGGATGGGCTGAAAGTAAAACGCATCTTTCTCAAAGGAACAATAGCAGTATATCTGTGAGATTATTTAAAAAGTACTCGGGAATCCCAATACTAAATAACAGATCAGTGTGCGAATTTCTTCAAATTTTAGAAACGTTATCCTATCTGCTGGCAGCTAAATGGACTGCCAGTGTAGCTCATCACGGCTCCAATTACGGTTTTATTTTCCGCTTACCGTGATCGTCAGTTTGTTCCATCAGTTGACAATTTAGAGCTGTTTTTGTTGAAATAATCAACTTACTACACTCTTCTTCCTCCCATTCTACGTTCCTATCAAATAATTCCATCGGTTGCGTCATTAAAAATACATTTACATCTCAAAATATAGTTTGTTCTACAAAATGCCATGAAAAGAATGAAGGCCAAAGTATACTTTCTTCATGCGTCTTCGTTTATTACTCTATCTGTTACTTTGTTGTTACTCTCCTTGTACAATACTATTTTAATCATTTTCTTACATGTTTCCTTTTTCATGGATTTTCGATTTTCTTCAAGTGAAATATTTAACAAGTATTTTTCAGCCCTAAACCAGTTTTTCAGCCATCGGGGATCTTGATTTCGAGAATGGTAGGTTGCTAATTGGGATTCGACAATGGATGTAATAGGGCAATAAGAGACAGTTGTTGGAAAACGGTGTCCGAGATGTTTAACTTCGGTTTCAGTTTATTCAACTGTCGTTGTTCACAGTGTACTACACGGTTCAGTCACATTACTATGACTCCCTTCCAGAAGACTGAAGACCTTCTACAGAGTGAACGCGCAGGAAGAGGTCAATGATGTTCTGGAAGGTACCGACAGGGACGTGGGGCCATACCAACTCCAGAGTCGGGGCCAGTTGCTCTACGTTTTTCGGCTAATGTCCACCGCGCGTACAGTCCGTCGAGGTGGTCCCACATATTGTGTATTAGGTTTAAATCAGGGGATTATGATGATGATGATGACGATGATGATTATGATGACGATAATGATGACAACGATTAGGTCTTGCCGGCGCACAACAGCATTTTCTTTAGAGCCTGTAATAAGTCGTAATGAGACGAATGTGGAGGAACATCATAAAATAACTAAAATCATAACTGCAAAGAAGAAGGTAAACGAAGTACCTAAAAGCTTGAACACAAACACGCACTCACACAAATGCAACTAAAATCACCTTTTAAAAACTAACAAAATGTTAAGAGAGGAAAAAAGCAGTGGAAAGTATTAAAGAAGGCAACAGACACCTGCAGCGGGCTGATCGCTTTAAGAAAAGTGTTTGAACCAACTAGTCTGCAACTCAATGAAGTCACCATCGTAGAAGTTTTGGCCGGAGTAGATACCACACAGAATTTTGGAAGCCTCACCACACTCATCTCGTCATGGCTGATCCCATCTAAATTTTCTTCTGTCCGTTTGCCAGGAAACAAACGATGCCCTCATTTAAAATGGGGCATACACTGATTTGTACGTCACATGCATCCCAGAAAGGTAAGTCGCAAGCCGTTTCTAGGGGACAATGTCCTATGCTGAGGCGGTCCGGGTCACCTCATCTTGCCGGACCGCCGGCATGAGGATCGTCATGGCCTTGCCTTCACCAACCGCACCTTCTTGTCCGTCACTACCAGCCACTCCTCCAAGGCATGAATCTGTGACCCATCAGCGAAACGACAGGCAGAAAGGGAATGATGAATTCTGATTCACGCAGGTCTCCTTCGCGGCTCTGCAGGCCTGTTCGTTTCCCCAAATTCCCGCGTGGCCTGGTACTCAGTAGAATGACAGATTCCCCCCTCCCCCCACCCCCCACCCACCACCCCCCACCCCTCCCTCCCCGCCGCTTGGAAGTGCAGTTGGTCGTGTATAAGCTGCATCAATTTCTCTGCTGGGTACATGTGCAACAACAATTGTGGAACGCTAAGGGGAATGGGAGCAAATAAGAAGCTGTTTGCCCTTAAGACGCCTCGTATGCTCCAATGCCTCCAAGATCTTACGGAGCTTAGAAGAAAATGCGGTGTAAGTATGGGGAAAGCGAATCCTGAAGTGGAGGACGACTGAGTAGCCATGGGAGCTCGTTGTTGGGAGCCATCTGCAAACACAACTGTAAAAACGAGATGCCTATCTAAAATATTAAGAAACAGCGACTGCAACGTAAATCTTGGAGTGCACTCTCTCTTCAAGTTCGCCATTCCTAAAATAATACCGGTACTCTGTAGGAGCCAACGTAAAAATCTGCTCCAACCTAGGTGTAAAACGTTTAAATCAGCCGTACCCACCTCTAAAAGGCAATCCTTCGCAGGAATCCCACAGGACCTCGTCGCTCGTTGCCGATCACGAGAAGTTTTTCCACCGGGGGCCGAGCAACGATATGCTAGGCACGCGTGTACGGCGTGGACAGTATTTTATGTGCCTGGCGCACCAGGAACAGCCATCGCCTGGTGCGTAGCAGCGGCTCGTCAGCCTCAGCACAGAAACCTGATATGGAGCTCGTTCACAATGCACTAGGGACCAGACGCATTCCTTCATGGTGCACCACGTCCTACCTTAATCAAGCCGAGATCGTACGAAGGCTCTGTAAAATCGAAGCAGGCAAGCCGCGTCTGCTCGCCATGAATTATGGCTAAAATATTTTAATATAGTCAGGACCGTCATTTCATGTCCTTAAGTATACGGTAGGCGAAGACAGAGAAGGGAACATACCCAGCAAATAATTAAAGATGTAGATTGCAACTGCTACATTGAGATGAAAAGATGACACTGGAGAGGAATTCGTGGCGGTCAGCATCGAACCAGTTAGAAGACCAATGTCTCAAAAAAGAAAAACGTGTGCGAACCATGTACGTTTTGAGTCAAATGTGGGACCTAGAATCTTCGCTATCTTTAAAATTAAGAACAGTACCCTCATTCCGCGTGACCGCTACGATCGCGGGTTCGAATCCTGCCTCGGGCATGGATGCGTGTGTTGTCCTTAGGTTAGTTAGGTTTAAGTAGTTCTAAGTTCTAGGGGACTGAAGACCTCTGAAGTTATGTCCTTCAGTGCTCAGAGGCAAGTACCCTCATCCTCAACTCAGGGAAGTTTGAAACAAACTTGTAACTGTTAAAAAGAACGCACACAGACTTCTCGGTTCAAAACTGAAAAACCCTCTTACTCCCCGTTAGTTGCAACCGGCTTGTTGTAGTCGTAAGACTTGAGGTAGAGCACCCGAGAAGTCATCCACAAACGAACACTGGACAGGTCATTTAACTACTGAAGTAATAGTATTAATAGCTATGGCAAAGATAGTCATACTTAAAACCCTTGAGGGACACAGTTCTCCTATTCAAAGCGATATCGAAAATAGCGTGGCGAGAGGAAGGACCGAATAAAAATGGGAAGACGTCCACGAAAACCGCATTCGTGGAGATGCCCAAAAATAAGATGCCTCCAAGTAGTATTATAGGCGTTTTCAAAGTCAGAAAAATATACCCTGAAGATGATGACGAAACAGTAAGGCCTGTTGTACAGCCACCTCCAGGAAGCCCAGGTTATCAAAGGTGTGGCGATACCTCCTGACCCACACTGAAAGCGACTAAGCAGCTGCCTGAACATCCACACGAGGTAGCTGTTGACCATCCACTCAAGGTCTTCTCCAACCAGATAGTGACGACAGTACTACATGCATGTGAGGTCATTCCTGGGTTTCAAGAGAAGAATAAACATTGCTTCCTGCCACAAGTCGGGAAAGTGAGCTGACGCACAAATGACATTAAAAAGGGCGAGGAGGATATCTTTGCCTTGTGAGCCGTTGTAGCATGCTATAGTGGATACTGTCGTGGCCAGGGGACGTGTCACGAGCCGCAGGCAGCGCAGAATCCAACTCCCACGTGCAGAAGGGTTGGTAGTGCTCTTCATCAATGACTGACCGGAAGAGCCATCTGTCCATCTCAGCAGCCATTCCATGGCGCCGGAAATCTGGATCGTGACTGGCGGTAGTAGTAGCGGTGGCAAAATAGGCTGCAACAATAGGGGAAATGTCCCGTGGAGTGGTCTAGAGACATCCATTCCCCATAACAGCAGCCACAAGGTACCACCCTCCTTTCCCAGAAACCCTTCAGATGGCCTCCCATACAACTATACTTTTAGTGCAAAGGTTTATAGTGATGCATACGAAAACCGTGTCAGACATGTAAAAACGAACAGTTACAGCTCATACCAATTTTTATATGCGCTGGAACTGTTCGTTTGCTCATTTTCGACATGGTTTTTGCATTTTCGGATATGCTACTTAGAATGTAACGATGATCTGAAAATGATTCCCGGCCCTGAGCAAGTCACTGCGTGAATTAAAAAAAAAAAGAGAGAAATTAGAAACTTTGGCTTATTTTTCGTTGTACAGAGACACATTGGCTAACACTGATTTACTTGAAGTAGTTCTTGTCCTGAAACCGTTCGAGTTCCACTGCAATATGGAAACCATTCTGATGTCTGCAATGACATGCAGATATTACATTCGGCAATGTTAAGTGTTTCGTCAATAGAAAGGCTGGGCTGCCGGAGCAGTGGTGCAGACTGGTAGTTACATCTGTCGTATCCTGCCAACTTGTCTAATGTAGGGTGCCTAGGAAGCTGTTTTCACGGACTGTTAGACAAAAATTCAAGAAGTTCTTATTAATGGGATTAACTACACTAAATTAAATTGACAACACTTAACTTTGCCTATTTACAAAGATGAGTTCCAAGCAAATGGAGACATGCAAATAATCAATGTCCTTCGATATACACAATTTCTATGCAAGCAAGTAATACACATCACAAATCACGTCTAAGGCGTCTGGATCACGGCACTAGTGCGGCCGCGGCTAGACAAGAGCGGCTCTTATATTCTCTTAATATAGGGGGCGCTCCTTTCGTGGTGTCGTCCTAGCCACTGTACTATTGGCTGCCAACGTCTCACCGCCCTCTCTGCTGTAACGTCCCAGGCCGACGTGTCGGGACTTGATGTTACGACGGAACAGCATTTTCAGGTGGCAGGTTGATGTACCTATACGCTGACTGTTATCTCTGAACATAAGGACAAGTTGCTCCAGCACCGAGAAAAAAGGCTTCACAAAACTTCATGACTGAGTCGCCTTAAATTCGTTCTACTTTTATTTGGTGAAGACACAGTGCCTGCCTGTAACCGGATCGATCCCGCAGCAGTTAATACACAGGGGCGGGGCAGTGATTTGAAAATCTTGTTCTTGGTCTCCAGTGCCACATCTTCCACACATCATCCCACAATGCAGTGACTGAAACGTAGGCACATGTAGCGCACTGGATTTGAGGCATAAGCTGTAAGACCTAGGGCAGAGAAAGCCTGCTACATTACACTCAGACAACTTCGGCAGACTGAAAGTCAGGGTAAAAGACGCTGACTTCTGAAACTCACTTTCCACCCTTTTCATAATGTTCTGGACATTAGTCGCCCTTGTGGTTTCTTGTTCCTGTTGTAGTTCTTTTGCATAAATATCTATACTGTTCCGGCATGTTGCAAAGTCTTTAAAGTTGTTTAACCCTGTCGGCAACTCAGTGTTGATGGTATATTCTCCAAATAGCTTAGCATTCTACGGATTCTGTACTTGGGGTGCCTTCAAAGTCTCGAGCAGGGGGATAGTCCTGCTAGACCTTACAGAGATTTATATGTATAGAAGCGCGGCAACTCCTCGAAAGATTCATCCAGTCATTTCATAACAATAAAGACATCATCTACCACACGATGTGATACGTTGTTGTGAATACTGCCCACGACTTTCAGAGATGCGCAAATTCGACTAACCACACGAGAGTTCTTAGGATTTTGGGTATTAATACTGCAAAAGAGCACACCCGAACCGCTGAGAGTAGAAACTTCAGATCTATGCTTCATAAATCCTCCCCCCCCCCCCAGGAGTTCCGGAAGCGTGTCCACTCAGACAGAGCCCGACATGCCTCGGTAAGCCTTGTACAACTACGGTGCGGCGTGTTTCCTAGAGGTTGCCCGCTAGCGACTATTTCTCCTCAACAGCCACGTATCTCATCTGGTTGCAGCACACCTTAAAATTAAGAGGTTTTTATACGGGGTTTACTAACTGCGTGATCTTGACGATTAAGACGAGAACCCCATTCCCTGTAACACTCAACGTTCCACAGTCGTGCCTCAAGATGGTAGTTGAAACATGCCCAAGATTTACAGTAACAGAGAACTGGCGGTGCTCACCAATCGCCGGTCAGGAACGCGTGGTCACCAACCACGCAGCCAGTAAACTAATGTTGGGCCCCTGAGGGCTAAAGCTAGAGCACAATAAACTCATCCTGGTGCTCTTATAACCACACACACTCTACGAGCTGCGTGACACGTTATATTGTCACATAGATGAGATCATACCGAGGAAATAAAAACTACATCTAGGGTGTACGAGGTCCCCGAGGCTAGATGCATACTTTTGTTTATCCATGACGCGATCACCGAGGGGACGCAATGAAAATACTCGCGAGTACGAATAATCCCTCCTCCCAGCCGGACCCTTCCGACGACTGTCGCAAAGCCGTTCAGGCCAACGTCCACCTATTAGATGCAGCATAAAACGTGATTCATCTGAAAAGGCCACCTGTCGTTACTCAGAGTACGTCCATCAGTGGTACTAGCGTACAAATTCCAGCCGTGGTCTGCTGATGAACATCAGTCAGTGTATGAACCAGGCGCCTGCTGTAGAGGACCACAAGCAACAACGTTCGCGGAACGGTCGTTGAGGATCCCCTTGTTTCTTCCGGGTGATCAATTGCTCAACGGTTGCTCCTCTATTCACCTGTACACACCTCTGGAGCAGTCTTCCACCCCGGTCATCTATGGCTCGTAGTGCACTTCAGTTGCCTCGGCGCTGGTTTTGAATAGAGCCATTTTGCCATTTTACTTTAACCACGGTGTCACGCAAACAGTTTGCAAAACCTAGCCGTTTCGGAAATGTTTCTACTAATTGCTTGAAAGCCAAGTTCTTTTCCCTCATTACGGCAACGACAGCACTGTTTTCCGTCTCCCCAAGGAACGCCTTACATACCCTCCCCCGCTAGTGTTACCACCTGCCGTCTGGGCTGGTTATTGCATGTTGACGTCGAACTTTGACTTTGGTCACATTAATGTATCTGGGCCCTATTCTCCTTGCTGTGTAGACAGCCGAGGCTACCAACCATTGACGCACTCACCACGCCGACTGTCAGTCATTTTCCTTCCGTCGCCACACAGAAGGCGCTCTTAAATTAGAACAGGTTTATACTTCCGCCACGATGCCTTTAAGTAGTCCGAGCCATCCGCCGCTAGTTACGTCAACAGCCACAGAGGGCGCTGATATCAGAAACTACATTCTGCTTTCGCCAACGAGACAGCAGATGCAAGGCTCTCCTGGCATTCACGAATAAATGTGGGTGGCCACCAATGCTCGAGCAGTCCCAGTTAGCATAGTTCACCAGATGAGGTTCATTACTTCGTCCAGAGACTGTCACAGCAACAGTAGCCCACATCTCCAGGCAATGCCTACTATCAGTTACAATTGTTATTGCGAGCCGCCACAAACGAGAAGTCGTCGGACAGTAAACGCCGAGTATCTAAGTGGTATTCTTATTCAGAGCAAGAACTAAAAACTATTAGATAAAGCAGCCCAGAGGTGACATCTGTACATTAGTCTGAAGTGTTGTATCTTCTACAGTTTAGATACTTCTCTTTCAATGTAAAGGAAAGATGAGTGTTTTGGATGTTGATTAATGAACGGCACACAACGCTTAGTTTTCTGTATAATTTCTTTCAATATATCAATGTTACTTGTTTCATTTGGTGTTCCGGATACTCTGAAGAGCCGAAGAAACTGGTACACCTGCCTGATAACGTGTAGGGCCCGACGAGCACGCACAATTGGCGCAACACGACGTGAACTAACGTCTGGAGTAGTGCTGGAGTGAATTGATACCATGAATTCTGCAAGGGTGACCATAGATCCGCAAGAGTACTAGGGAGTGCAGATCACTTCTGAACAGCGCGCTGCAAGGCATTCCAGATATGCTCAGTGTTCATGTCTGGGGAGTTTGGTGGGCAGTGGAAGTGTTTAAAATCGAAAGAATGTTCCTGGAGCCACTCTGTAGCAATTCTGGTGGTGTGGGGTGTCGCATTGTCCTTCTGAATTGTGCAAGTCCGTCGGAATGCACAATGGACATTAATCAATACAGGTGATCAGACAGGATGCTATTTATGTGTCACCTGTCAGAGTCATATCTAGACACATCACAGGCACATATCATTCCAACTGCACACGCCCCACACCATTACAGAGCCTCCACCAGCTTGAACAGTCCCCTGCTGGCATGCAGGGTCCAATTGATTCATGAGGTTGTCTCCATACCCGTATACGTTCATCCGCTCGATACAATTTGAAACGAGACTCGTCCAACCAAGCAATATGTTTCCAGTCATCAACAGTCCAATGTTGGCGTTCATGGGCCCAGGGGAGGCGTAAAACTTTGTGTTGTGCAGTCGTCCAGGGTACAAGAGTGGGCCTTCGGCTCCAGAAACGCATATCGTTGATGGTTCGTTGATTGGTTCTCACGCTGACATGTTGATAGCCCAGCACTGAAATCTACAGCAATTCGAGGAAGTGTTGTTCTTCTGTTACGCTGAAGGATTCTCTTCAGTCGTCGTTGGTCCCTTTATTGCACTATCTTTCTCCGGTCGCAGAGATGTCAGACATTTGATTTTTTATCGGATTCCTGATATTCGCGGTACACTTGTGAAATGGTTGAAAATCCGCACTTCATCGCTACCTCGGATATGTTGTGTCCCATCGCTCGTGCGCCGACCGCAGCACCGCGTTCAAACTCACTTAAATCCTAATAGCGTGTCATTGTCGCGGCAGTAACCGATCTAACAACTGCTCCAGACGTTTGTTCTCTTATATAGGCGTTGCCGACTGGAGCACCGTATTCTGCTTGTTTACATACCTCTGTTTTAGAATACGCATCCCTGTATAAGTTTTATTTGGCACTTCAGTGTATAACGCCCTGTGGGTACGTCTGTTCCTACGATGGGAACTAACTGTCTGTAGTATAGTGTTCTCTTCCTTGTACCTTGGATGTTGGGCATCAGACTTGTTTTGGTGAATACAAGTCTCCTGACCCTTGTTTTGTGTATATAAACTTGTATCATATTCCTTACTATAGTTGGCTTCCCTATTATCTCTTGTTGGTCTTTTTTGTAATAAACTTGGGCTGCAAGCATTTGCACCAGCATTAAGTCTCACCTTACTAGAAACTCACATTCTTAGTTTAAAATGTCGAGATTGTTTTAAGACTTGGGGTAGGAGCTTGGGTTGTTTGGGGAAGAAGACCAGACAGCGAGGTCATCGGTCTCATCGGATTAGGGAAGGACGGGGAAGGAAGTCGTCTGTGCCCTTTCAAAGGAACCATCCCGCCATTTGCCTGGAGTGATTTAGGGAAATCACAGAAAACCTAAATCAGGATGGCCAGACGCAGGATTGAACCGTCGTCCTCCCGAATGCGAGTCCAGAGTGCTAGCCACTGCGCCATCTCACTCGGTTTTTTAAGACTTATTTCATCTAAACCTGTACGTGTGAAGGAGAATGAAGCAAGCCTTTCTCCTTCCCTTATCTGAACCATTTAAATATCCCAAATTTTTCATCGTTATTTTATTTCATTACAAAAGCCTCTCTTAATTATAAAGCTGACCTGTTTGTCAGCTTCCATAAATTATGTTTATTACGTTTTGCTGTCATATCAGCACCCAATGATTTACTTCCGAATATTCACCTGCTGCATCTGTTAGGCTAGCTTCTCTGTCTAAGGTAATGGAAGCGAGAGCTATCTCAACCAATGAGAAGTAAAGGTGCTGAGCCGCTGCACAAGGCTTGCGAGTTTTGAACAAGAATAAAGCGTTGTTATTTACGTCCATTCTGTTCGAGATTGTTCTTGTGTTATGGTGCGCTAATGAACGTGACTGCATTGACATACTGTGAGAAAGAGTTATGCATGAAAGACGCTTAGGATTTGTGTATATATATATATATATATATATATATATATATATATATATTTAAGGCTCACCGGCCAATTGACCATCTTCTTCTGTGGGGATGCGCAAACAGCGGCCGAACTCTTATGGGAATCGGCAGTAGAGTCCGCGAGCAGTGAGTATAATGCGCAGGGGCACTATGAAAATAGTGCGGTACAATAAGTTACATTTTCAGTTGTCCCCATTGAGGTATATCAACAACACCTGTTAACAGCAGAGGGTTTCGATTAATTATCAATTCTTTCTATAGACGCGGCATGGTCATCATTGGTATCTGTTCTTTCGGAACAGTTACTATCTTCATATAGTTCAATGAGAACCATGTCTATCCACATAAAATTTATTCAGATAACAATGAATTCTTTCAATTTACTTAATTATTTTCAAATCACTAAAGGTAAGGTTACCGCAAGGACTTCATGACAGAAACTCCTTCGTCATTCTGTGTGATAACACTACATTGCCGGCTCACAAAGAGCTGGTGATATAAATTCGGGGCTGAATACTCAATTTTGAAATACCTCTTCCTGATTAAATGAAATCTATATATTCATTATGGGATCCAAAATTAATATTCAGTAACGCGAAAATAACTAGTGATCAATGCAAATAACGTCATATTTAAAAGAAAACCGTTGTGCTATGTGTGTGTCCGTGACGATCATATCTAAATGTAGCAACACTGCAGAATAAAATTTTTTGGTTTCGGTCCTCATTTGTTTTATGAACAGGGCAATTTCAAGTGGAACTATAATGTCCAAAATTACAAATAAAAACTTTTGCAACATATAAACTCTTTCTTTTTTATGTGAAAATAACCGAGTTTCTTCACTCCATTGAGGTCATAATATTTCCATTCTGATTCTCACAAAATTTCATCAGAACAACCTTTCTGGAAAATAGAAGTGCTACTAGAATACTGTGATTGGAATGAAAAAAATTTCTTGCAGAAGAAAATATAATTAAAAAAAACTGTATATAACTTAGAACACTGAATTTACAGATTAAGTGAAATTTAAAGTAAGTACAATAAAAAGTCAGACAATAATATAAAAATAATGTGTCCTGGTATGTTGTAATATTTTATCAATGATAGGCCATAGAGCACATTCCAGGACTACAGTATCTACATTCACAACAACGTATTGTACATGGGTATAAATGAATTGATTTACATGCACTGAAACCTACATGCTAATAAATACAATTGTTGAAAACCAATATTACAAGAAAGATAACAAATTAAAATAGTTGCAGCTACTGTATTTGACATAAGGTGGTGAATTATGCCACATGATCAACCTTTGGCGTTAATGTGGTGGCTTTTGTGCCTCCTGATGTAGACAGACATAATGGATGGAAGGGTACCTTTGACAAAGGAGCAACAGCTTCTCAGAAGCTGCAAGGGTAACAGTCCGAATGACCAACAGATTTGGCCTCGTAGCATTAGCCTACAAAATCCTTGATATTATGGTACTGTAGCACTGCATCCATTACGTTTTGCAAGGGACATGAAGCTGCATGATTTCATGATGGCGGCTTCCTACGTGGTGAAACATTCTGAAGATAAAAAATGTCTCTTCTGATATCCAAATGAGGGATACTTAGCTGATATTTCCATCTGAAAATAATCTGTTATGGGTTGCAGAGTCCATCGTTAGATTTATTAAGCGTGTGAGTATGTTAGAGAACTTGGAAAGAGAAATTGTTATCTTGATGTTCAGTACAATGAACATTAGTGAGGTTCTACAACAAAACAGAATTACTAATCGAGTAAATGCATAATTATCGAAACAAAATGAAATCAGAGGAATTAAGGAGTAGATATAGTGACAGAATGCTGGTGACGTAAACCTACTATGAATATTAAGGGGAGTTGGAATGCCGGAAAATGGAAAAAATTCACATTTTCAGTTTTTAACCTTATAACTTAATTTGAAATTTTCTGCTTAAAATGGTGCAAAATTTGTTAAGAAATTCCAATTGGAAGTATTTTTATTTAATTTTTCAAAATTACATGTGCGCCCAGCAAAGTTACCCATCTTGTGATTTGTACACATTTAAATCTTCGCATTTCCGAAAACATTACATATAGAAGGCTGTGGATTTCACTCTTCAGTTGTAGAATCTTTGATCCTTCCATAGGTACCATTGTTTTTACGACTAGCTGTGTTTATTGTTCAGTTTTTGATCTGTGAGTGTTTGTTTTGAGCCTCGAGTTTAGTTTGTCGCTCATTTGGAGTTTGTTATCTGTCTTGTTTTGACTTTCAGTGGTGAGTGCGTAGTTTCTACGATGCCTAGGAGTGCATCATTATTTAAAAAGCGAAAGTTTCGCGGTAATAGATTTACAAATAACGTTTGTTCAAGTGATTCTGCTTCAGCACCTGTTGATGCTGGTGAAAGTTCTGACGTTTGTACAGCTGAGATGTGTGAAGGAGACACGCCCACCAGTGCATCAAAAAAGAAGTTATCAAACTGTGCAAGTGAAATTACAGATGAAGCTTCTAATGAACAATATGTTTTAGTCGACTTTCCTGTTTTTACTGAGTTTATGAAGAAATGTTTGTGTTGTAATCTTTGTGGAGGTTCTTTTGATATGAACATAACAAAATCTATAGGACTTTCCTGCAAAATTGCTATAGTTTGTGCCAGTTGTGAAAATGAGACCTGTTTTTGGAGCTCTAAAACATGCAGTAGCAATTTGTTTGAGAGTAATATCAGGCTAATGTATGCAATGAGAGCAATTGGTAAAGGACATACTGCTGCTCAAACATTTTGTGCCATAATGAATCTTCCACCTCCACCTGCTAAAATTGACAATTACACTGAAGTGATAGGAGATGCTGTTCAGTCTGTAGCAGATTTATCAATGAAAGCTGCTGCCAGTGAAGCAAAATATATAAATGAAGGAAACCCAGATATCCCTGTTGCTTTTGATGGAACCTGGCAGAAAAGGGGTCACACATCCAAAAATGCTGTTGCTACTGTTACTAGTGTGGACAGCGGTAAAGTTTTGGACTATGAAGTGCTCACTAAACATTGTTACCATTGTGCATCTGGTAAGATAGAAGCAGCTCACATATGTAGCAAGAATTATGAAGGTACGAGTGGAGGCATGGAGGCTGCCGCTGCTGTGAAAATGTTTAGCAGATCAGAAAAAGAACGGGGAGTATTTTACACAAAATTCCTTGGAGATGGGGACTCCAAGGCATACAAAAGTGTTACAGAATCCATGCCATATGTCAATAAGACAATAACTAAACTAGAATGTGTCGGTCATGTTCAGAAACGAATGGGCACTCGTCTAAGGAAACTGAAACAGAATCTGAAGGACAAAATTTTGTCAGATGGTAAAACCATTAGAGGTCGCCTGTCAGATAAAATTATAAATGAATTACAACAATACTATGGTATGGCAATAAGAAATAATGCAAATAATTTGCAGGAAATGAGACAAGCTGTATGGGCCACATATTTACATCGATCATCAACTGATGATAATCCTCAACATTTTGCTTGTCCAGATGGTCCTCAGTCATGGTGCAATTATAGAAAATCTCAAGCTACTGGGGATCCTTATCACCATAAAAATTATATTCCATTGGCTGTTATGGAAGTAATTAAACCAATATATAGAGACTTGGGGCATCCTGATCTTCTGCGAAAATGTCTTCATGGTTGTACCCAGAATCAAAACGAGTCGTTCAACAACCTCATTTGGACTCGTGTACCTAAGAATGTATTTGTTGGGATAAAAACATTGAAATGGGGAGTCAGTGATGCTGTTATTTCATTCAATGATGGTCATATGGGTAGGCTAAAGGTCATGGCAAGGCTCGGCATTGCTCCTGGTATCAACACCATCAGAGGTCTTCAGCTTCTGGACAGCGTGCGAGTAAGGAAGGCTCAGTATGCAGCTGAATTTAATACAAAAAAAGCAAGGGCAGCAAGGAGAAGAAAGCTTCTAGGTGAAGAAGAAGAACTAGAAGATGACCCTGATTACTCTGCTGGACACTTTTGATAATAGAATAAAAGGTATTTGTGAATTTTCATAATAAATTACTTTAATCGCATTTTCTGGCATTTGACATTTTTAGTGTTACATGTACCTTTATCTCATAAACCACTCAACCAACAACATTCAAATTTTCAGAAATGCTGCAAAACAGTTCAAAGAGGCCACTGAACTAGAATCATGACAAGAACTGGCTTATTCTCTGAACTAGGGAAGTTTATGTTATACTTTTTCCAATAAAAAATGGCTTAATGGTAAAAAATTCATAAATACTATACCAACAAAAAGAAAACATTGGTTCTAGTTCAGTGGGCTCACAATATATGCTGAAAACCTCTGCCAGAATTTCAAAGTTCTGAAGATAATAGTTCCAAAGAAAAAGGTACACAAAGTTAGCAAATTTAACATTGGCGAGATAGGGCATTCCAACTCCCCTTTACGGATAAAAATTCCTACATCAGACATCCAATAAAACACAACAGACTACAGTAGTAAAACTATAGATGATAAGATAAGGAAGAGATTGAAAAATTGCATGATGAGATAGAAGAATTTATTCAGTACTTTAACTGAGACTAAATTTTATGCTGAGGAGCTGTAATATTTTACATGAAAAATAGGAACAGAAGGAAAAAGCAGGTCAACACACACAAGGAGGGAGAAAAATACAAGGGGAAGCAGACTGAAATAATTATACGCAGAACCCCATTTAACCAATGTAAACAATTAAGGATGCGAAATATAAATGAAGAGTGTATATGTGGAAGCCACATAGAGATACAGGAAAGATTCAGGCATATGATATAATGGTAGGAGAGAACTTTCGAAGTTAGATTTTAAGCTGCCAAAATTTTCAGTTGCTGATGTGCACTGTAATCATACTTTATTGGATTTTATCCGTAGAATAAAACTGAAGGAACTTCTCAAAGACTGTAATTTGAGGTACGGGATATGGATAAACTGAGAGAACTAGAGGTTGTAGCGAGTATAAGGGTGTCAGTGGGCAATGATTAACTTAAATAGGGGAAAGTAGTTCAATAAAAGTAAAAAGTGTAGCTCTGTGAGACGAAATATGATAACAGAATAGGATCATTGTGGAAGAAGGACGAAGTCCAATGTAAGCCCTTGGATAACATATTGACTTTAATTAACAACAAAAGAAAATATAAGAATGCAATGAATAAAGTAGGCAATAGGAAATATAAACATCTAAAAATTAGATAATCAGAAAGTGTCAAGCGTCAAAGAAGAGAAGCCTAAAAGAATGTATAGAGCCTCTACACAAAGGAAAAGTATTTGAGGACAATAATTTAGAAAAAAAGAGGAAGTAGATGAAAATCAAAGAAAAGGTTGAAACTGCAATAAGCCAACACAACATCCCTCTCAGATGTTATTCAGTACCACGAGAAAATATGGAGAGGGAAGTAAGTTTCAGGCTGAATAAATATAGACACTATGGCTTGCCGGTGAGATTGTTATTCATGGACCTAGAAGATGAGTTGATTGGAATGTGTACCGTCTTTAAATGAGGTTAGACGATGAACAACAACAAAAGATAAACAGAACAAATTGTAATAATTACAAATTAGGTGATGGAGATAGAATTACACTAGGAAATGAGGAGCTAAAGATGTTGAAGGATTCTACTATTTCGTCAGATAAGTATAGGACGATGGTCAGAAGAGAGAAGATAGAAAATGCAGAGTGAAAAATAAATATGTAAATAAATACAAGTTAAGGAAAATATTTAGAACAACGAGAAATTAGGTAAAACTTAACATAACTTAAGTTTAGGAAATATTTACTGAAGCTCAGAAGAGTAGCCTTGTATGGCTATGACAGGTGGACAAAAGAGAGATCAGATAAGAATGGAATACAAGTATTTTTGAAATGTTGTTTTATGAAATTCAAACATACGAATAGAAAATTACAAAAGATATGCAGTTAGGTTAATGGGACATAGATAAATTGAAAGAACGAGACATGTTTGAGAGTTCTCTAAAGAGTATGTAGGTAAGGAGGCAAGGCCCAGCAGATACATTCATGTATCTCTGGAAGTATGAAAAGTTCCCACTCGTTTCCTATGTGAAAGTTCTATCAGTACGTTTTGCAGGTGGTCAAATAATTTTCGCCAACAACAGACAAGATATGGAAACGTGCTCGATAAACTGCGGAGGGAAGACACAAGATTGGCTGAAATTTTAATTTAGAAAAGACAGAAACAATGTGTGTTGATAAACAAGTTACGGATTTACTTCTATAAAGTGAAAAATGGTAGAAAAATCAGAAAATTTTAATAATTTAGGCTGTAACATATACAGTGACTGCAGCTGTGACAAAGTTACTGAGACCAATGCGTATATCGGTAACCGGGTGACAAAGTCCCTGTAATGACTGTTTTGGAGCAAGAGTATTAGTCAACTGACCACAAAATAATGTTCCATACTATTTTAGAGCGTAGATTTACTCATGGTACGTAATTGTGACCACATACGAATAAAAGGTGGGACTAGATAAGGACATTGTAATCAGAGTTTATAAGAAGATGCCTGCTAGTGAATATAAGATCAGATAAGAGCAAAATATCTGAAATATTGGAGAAAAAATGAAGAGACAGTGTCTACAACGAGCAGACTGGACAATAAAAGACTTCAGCGGTTTGCGAATGTTAGAAGAAGGAGAAATGACAGGTAGGCTAAGAAGGTGTTAACGTGGGGTTGAAGAATAATCATAAAGCGGTGGCCATTTTGTCACAGGAGTTACTCCGTAAACGAGCTGTGAATTGGAAGGGGTTAACTGCTCTAGATTGGAGTCATCGGGCCTAATCGAATGAAAAAAATTGTAACCTAAATGTCGAAGAAATTGTAGAAGAAGAAGAAGAACAACAACAACAACGAAACTTTCAGCGATAAAGACCAGAGAAGAAATAAAAATGTAAGACAAAAACTGTAAATTCACTGGAATGGCAGGAATTTTTGTAGAAATGGAATCAATCTACTGAAAGAGTTAGTATGTACCGGTGTGGGAAACACCCTGTCATTTATCAGGACGCTGCCAAAATTATTTCTGTGAGCAGCGATAATACATAAGATAGGAAACACGGCTGAGCTAAAGAATTTAATAAGCAAGAGAACCTCAAGCCGATTTGGAAAATAAAATGGGAACACAGGGCACTGACATTTAAATAGTTAGTTTTGACCTATTGTACGCGATGATTACACAGGTGACATTCAGAATGCTTCCAATGGTTGTAACAACATGTTTAATATGTAACTGTGACGGTGAAGATAACATATCGCATTATTATTCAGCATGATGCCGTTATTGAGAAACTGCCCAAGAAAAGCTAAAATAGATAAATTAAACTCCGTCCGAAAAGGCCTTGGAAGGCCCAAAGGTACCGACCGGCCGCCGTGTCATCCTCAGCCTACAGGAGCCACCGGATGCGGATATGGATGGGCATGTGGTCAGCACACAGCTCTCCCGGCCGTATGTCAGTTTACGAGACCGAAGGAAAGCTAAAGGGAATATTAAGTACCTTATTATTACGGGATAATGTTGCAAAAAATGGTTCAAATTGCTCTAAGCACTATGGGACTCAACTTCTGAGGTCATCAGTCCCCTAGACTTAGAACGACTTAAACCTAACTAACCTAAGGACATCATACTCATCCATGACCGAGACAGGATTTGAACGTGCAACCGTAGCAGCCGCGTGGTTCCGGAGTGAAGCGCCTAGAACCGTTCTGTCACAGCGACCAGCGATAATGTTGCAAGAAACAGAAGTAATCCGAAGAAGATAGTATCTTACTAGAAACTTTCATTACCTCTGTGGGAAAGGCATGAAGCGAGGGGCTTTAATCAGTTCACTCCATTGTGATGGTGTCATAGCTTACGTCAAAAATAAATACTACAGGTGAACACGGGGAAAGGCAGGATGAATGAAGAAGATAGTGGCAGTTCATTAATTCCTTGATGTGAAAGAGCCGAGAAAGTCGTGGAATTGCGAAAACAACTATGTAGGAGGAATATCAGAGCATGTAAGCTAATTAGTTGATAACAATATTAATAAGCACCTTTATCGGCTGGAAATTGGTCATATAAGCGTCCGCATAAAATGCGAATAGTCCACCATATCATATAGTATTTCCCGGAATTATTTGCTACAGGCGGTGAGGAATCAATGGCTGGAGAGTTTCGGCACCGGCATGTTAGTGAGCGACAGGATCAACGGGCTTCCTCGATTCCCTCAAATCCGGCTTTAAGCTCTCGGCATAGAAGTGTCATTAAACGGAATGCTTTCCGTCGTCCTCCAGCAGATGGCCAGCACGCGTATCCAGAATCGGGGATCACGCATACGCCGTGGAAATGAATTGGGGACGAACGCTTTAAAAATAGGAAAGGAAAAAAAAGGGAGAGGGACAGGTCCTATCGGTAGTTGGCGTCCGGTAATCGCGCCGGACGCTTCGCTCCGCTCACCTGTGGCCTTTGCATCGGTCCGGCCGGCGCGCCGCTAGCTTTTCCTAATAGCGACGCTGCCCCGGCGAGAATTACCGTTTTCCGATATTCTGACAATTTTCCCCCCGGCTGCGCTTTACGCGGGCAGAACTGCAGAACGCGGAGATTAGGCCGGCTCCTGGTCGCCGGCTCTTGCAGCAGGCATTAAGCTGCCTGACCCACGAGCTCTGTCCTCAGTCACCTGCCCGCAAACCACGGCGCGGTTTCCTGCCCTACTTCGCTGAGACACCCACCAGCGTCCCCGTCTGCGGCTACACCATCAAACTGCGTCCCCTCCTTCCCAGCCTTCTCCCGTTCCTAGTGCTTATACAGACCTCAAGTTGACACTTGACGTTTAGCCAGCGTATGAGCTTATGCTCGTACCTTCTTAAGGATGCGTTCAGGTGCGATTACGAACATGTAGACAGCGACCGACCACAAATGCAGAAGACTGCAGCGCTACTGCCTCAGGGAGACGGAGAAAAAACCGACCGTAAAATTGATATCAGTATTTTAGTTCAGAATAACTGGCGTTTTTTGTATTTGTCTGGTGTCTGCTGCAACAGGGAACTTTTCATTGTCACTAATAACAGCGTAACAAAAACCGACATATCAATTCCTCGTAGCACTGCTGAAATTTTAGGATTTTACATAAAACCATTTTTAAAACCAAGTATTGTTAAGTCGTGAAAATTCCATTGCTTTGAATTGCTGAGTTGTCGTAGAAACTGAGAAAAGCTGTCACCGCTATTTTAATAGGAACGTCTACTGTTATAAACTAGCAAGAAACAGCAGTTCATCAACAAATACGTATTTGTTGATGTGTGATTCCACTGGGAGCCATGGGCACCACGACCTGATTATGGTCAATATGTTTTGGATAAATGGCAGCATCGGTCGCAAATATTGAAATACCTTATTTTATAGTTCAAAATGGTTCAAATGGCTCTGAGCACTACGGGACTGAACATCTGAAGTCATCAGTCCCCTACAACTTAGAACTATTTAAACCTAACTAACCTAAGGACATCAAACACATCCATGCCCGAGGCAGGATTCGAAGCTGCGACCGTAGCGGTCGCATGGTTCCAGACTGAAGCGCCTAGAACCGGTCAGCCACTATAGCCGGCTATTTTATAGTGCTAATTATTCGAACCTTGTAGGCCCATATCATAACAGCACAACGTTTTCTATGTGGTGTAACATGTACCGTAATGACTACTTCAAACTGATATCTTCCATTTCTTGTAGCCTTAGCAGTTGCAGTAAAAATGAAGTTATCGGTTGGAAGTAATCATGACAACAACAAAAAACCAAAAACAAAAAAATTCAATGTTTACGCATTTATCAAAAATTTATTTAATTATGTAGTTGTTGCCATGTGGCGTGGCGTAATAGACGGTAAGCATGTACGTGCCAATGAAAACGGCTCTGAGCACTATGGGACTTAACAGGTATGGTCATCAGTCCCCTAGAACTTCGAACTACTTAAACCTGACTAACCTAAGGACATCACACAACACCCAGTCATCACGAGGCAGAGAAAATCCCTGACCCCGCCGTGCCAATGAGCAATAGTTGCCTGCGACTGGTCTAAACTGTAGTTTCCTGCTGTCGTCCGCGGACATAATTTGTATTGCAAATGGTAACATCCCTAGCCTGGAAGTACTATGCGAAGTGCAGAAGGAATGAAGTTAAAATGCTCCTTATGCGTTAAAAGATTGAAAACGCGGTAAGGTAAGCAAACTTACAAAATAATATAAGTAGAAAACATTTACAGTGTAGGAAGAGAAGGTAAATTTCGTTGATATAATTTTATTCATATCCTACAAACTTTGCAACAATAACTGAAACTTTAATTTAGTGGTTGCTTCAGAATGAATAAAGATACAATCTAAAAGTGACTATGCAGTTCATCAACCTGTGACCTTTCGCTCACACTGTCGCCACGCCCGTTTCTTTCACCTTCGCAATCGTTGCCGGAGACAATGTGGCCAATTTCTGACACAACCTCAACCTTTTATCGGTCGTGATTACCTACTCCTACTGGTATCTGGTTTCGCAGTACTGAGCCGAGCAGGATAATGTTGTCAAAAGCGGCCAAAATCAGTTACTGTTTGTTACACAATAACACACAACTTTATTCCTCGAAAACCATTGCACAGTTTTCTCTTTAAAACAACACGGACGAATTCACGGGTGAGGGCCCAAGTAACTTCTCGATAATAAAATTTAAATAATTCCTTTAATACAAAAATATTTGGAGAAATGGCTGAAGGCCCTAAGTAAAATTAAAGTATGCTTAAATAATTCCTTGTAAGGCGTAAGAATTTAGACAATTGGCTGAAGGCCTCATCTTAAAATACTTCACATAAGGTTCGGCTGAAGGCCATATACTGAACATAGAACAGGCAAAATTATTACACGGCTAAAGGTCTGGCACAGTAATTGTGACAAAAGAAAATCACAATCACAAACAACAGAATAGTGGTGCTCCGAGATGTTCCAAGGGTCGGCGTAGGGAGGAAACTAACAACGTTTAGGTGAGACAGGGAACCAAACGTAACACTAAATAATCGGGTGGCAGTACGACATAGGGACGGCTGAAGAACCAGCCAACAACCTTATCAACTGCACGACAACCGAAAATGTCAGTGAGGGCGGAGATACCAGCAGCACTACATCTTCAAATGTTGGCGTCTAAATGCAGCCAAGGCACAATAACCACTGAAATATATGAACAAACACAGAGGCTTTGGAACTACACGCCGTGACGGACAGCATCAACACGGTGAGGAAACACACACTCGCTGGTCTGTCGCCAACGACCGACTGGCTACTCCAGTATGCAGACAGCATTCATCTGCTCAGCGGAAATCACAGAAGCTACACACAGTTCCACATGAACACTTGCACCAAGAACTCCGACAGACCTAAAACCAATAACCGTGGAACAACAAGGTGAAATGACAAGTCACACACACAGAGTACTTCCATAAGCGGACCAAATACACGTCATCCGATGAGACGACAGACCGAACGACCAACCAGGGTCAGCCCCACTCACGTTAGGAGTCCCGACAACGGTCGGGCGAGTCTTGGCTGTCCGGACCTCACTGCAGCTCCAACCCGACTCAACTCGATGCCCGTTCGGAACCCGGAGACACGGCGACCAGGGCACACTGCCCCGGTTCCACCCATGCAGTGGTAACTCTTGCCCAACGGTGACTGCATCTCTGCACGAGGAAGGAACCGACCCACGTTCGGCAAGGTGACCAACTGACAGGCCCAGAACAGGTTAAAAAACCAAATACCCGTCAACCAATTAGACGACCAACCGTCGGACAGTTCCTGTGTGTGGCCAGCGGTCGGCAAGTACTCGCTGACCGCGCCTCACTGGCGCTGCGGCCCCGACTGAACTCCCGCCAGACGACGATATGAAAGTACAAGCGGTCGCTCCAGAGATAGTACGAGAGTGCACTATCGATACGCGCTGCTGCTGCCACCCACGAGGAAGCAAACCAGCAACTTAGTAAATCGAATAAGATGGAGGCGACAGCACCGTAAAGAGAAGGTGACCAATAAACGGCATGAACACGAGCCGCGCACGGCACACCTACTTCTTCGTTAGGGTCTTTCAGTCTTCTTTCGGCGTTTACGTTTACTGCAGGAGGTACTGGGAATTAAAAACCGAAAATCGGTTATTTCAGAAAGTGGTTAACGTGAGCGGCTTCAACAGTCAGGTTAAGGTGAGACGAAAAGAACCAGTGTAAACCGGCTGTTTCAGCACAAATCGCCCTCCCTATGTCTCAGTAGGTGTGTTGTGGAACTCATAGGGACTACACAGGGCGAGATGACTGGGAACTCCAGCACGGTTATTGCGCTGGTATTGGAAGAAGCAAATGATAACCTTTTATTGTTGCATGCCAAGGAAAGACGAAAGCTGGCAATGCATTTACATAAAAGTAGAATTGCGGAAGGAAGTTACACAGTGTTGATTGAAAAGCATGTACCTTGTTGACATCGTCAACGAGGAGATACGGCAACAGTTGTAAATATTTTGCTTATGTTTGAGATTGAAAACCCGTGATATTAATGCACATGAAATCTGTAACGTCTGCACCATGTTTGTTTCTGCATGAAATTTAACCCAACATTATCTCCCAGTCTACGGAAATCTAAGTATGACCAGAATTATGTCCCAACAATCTGTTATCCAGATTAAACTCGTGTGCTACCATTTGACCAATCGGAACCTAATTTGCACTGAACTCTAACTGATCTGAATGAAACTTGGTTTTATATCGAATACGCAACTGAAGTAAAACAAATGACTGGGCCTAATCAAAATAAGCACTTACCTCGCCTCTTGTCAACACTGTGGCAGCAAAGAGGAAGTAGGCAGCGGCAGCGGCTAAGCTATATTTTAATGATAAGCGGATTGGTTGGATGAGTAACTGTTCCTATGAAATGACATTCCAAGACAACGATTTTTGAATGAAGTATGTATTCAAAAATACGAACTTCGCGTAATTGTCACCCACAACGTAAGTCTGAACGATACTACGCTTAACAAAGAGAACAATGATTTAAAAAGGATACAGTGTTAACAGAGAATTTCTCTAAAACACAAATTGTTAGTTAACACCTTAATGCACGTCTCAGGGAAGTGGGGGGAGATTACTCTCAGCTCTGAGCGAGTTAACTGACTGCCAAGAATCATTCCTAGTTGAGTAGGGCTGCAGTTTTACCTCAGATACATTCTGTTCAAAAATAATAACATTATTCAAAATTTATATTCTTTTCGCTTTCCAATATATACATCATATTCATCCTTGCTATCCTTTACAATAGGTCTTTCTTCATCTAACAGATACCATCACAAGTCGACGCCCCACTACACAATTCGTCAATCATCTAAGACACTTCGGCTAAGAATGTACCAGACTGCACAGAGTCAAAGACTGTGCCACGACAAGAGCAAATACTGCTTAACAGTAACGTAGCTTGCTCTCTCTCTCTCTCTCTCTCTCTCTCTCTCTCTCTCTGCACATCTACAGCATACAAAAAGCAAAATGACATGACTACATTTCTAATGTACTTTATTATGTTTCGGTTAACAATCTAGCCATCTTAAGATCAAGTTGAAAATTTGGGTCGGACCGGGGGTCGAAACCTTGTCTCTTGCCTACTAGGCAGATGCGCTGATCACTGTACCAGCCGGCCACTGCAACTACACGGACTACCCTGTCACGTATCAAGCCTCCCGTCAGACTCAAATTCTCATCTTATCCACACACTACATATTTAGCGCCCCTTGCTCATTATCCTCGTTACTCCCGGCATTTCCCCGATTCCCGTACGAGTTCGACGTGATGTCCATCTGCACTGAAGCTATCAACTGGTCGTCCTCATCTTAATTATATTCTATGTAGTGTTTCTTCTTTAGGACATATCCGAAAGGACAGTCACAACATATATATACTTGATTGGTGTTGGTACCAGCCGGCCAGTGTGGCTGAGTGGTTCTAGGCGCTTCAGTCTGGAACGCGCGACAGCTACGGTCGCAAGTTCGAATCCTGCCTCGGGCATGGATGTGTGTGATGTCCTTAAGTTAGTTAGGTTTACGTAGTTCTAAGAGACTGATGACCACAGATGTGAAGTCCCATAGTGCTCAGAGCCATTTCAACCATTTGTTGGTGCCATTACGGCGTCACACATCGTTAAAATCGTTCTTAAAACGACAACAATCATTCATGACGTATTTAACCGATAACAGTTTTTCCTCGTTCGTGGCCAGTGTAACTGGACTTTTGCCATATAAAAAGGCGTTATGCCGTTACAGGTTACTAACTGACACAATCACACAATCAGTAACTAATGACCTCTGTTGCGAAAACACGCAGAGAATGACTGTGTCAGTTACTAGATTGTAAGAGGGTAATGCCTATCCCGGCGTTTGCCTGAAATGGTTTACGAAAATCACGGAAAACATAAATCAGGAAGAACCATCGTGCTCCTGAATGTGAGTCCATATGCTAGACGCGGCGTTACCCCGCTCGGTGCGAAAAAAAATTACTGAATAAAATTACGTCTGTTAGTACGTATTTTTTGTCTTCATGTTATCGACCAACCACTGTCCCATTCTATTTACACGAGATAGATTTACAGAAACTTTTCTCCATCGGAGTTTGAAATATTTATTTTCACTGATGAATGGTTAAAATGGCTCTAAGCACTATAGGACTTAACATCTGACGTCACCAGTCCCCTAGACTTAGAACTAGTTAGGTTTAACTAGCCTAACCCGAGGACATCACACACATCCTTACCCGAGGCGGGATTCGAACCTGCGACCGTAGCAGCAGCGCGGTTCCAGACTGAAGCGCCTAGAACCGCTCGGCCACAGCGACCGGCCACTGCTGAATTCGGTAGGTTTGGCCGACATCATAGGTTCGTGAGCGGAGGTGCGTGCTGTCTCCGAGGCAGATAAAGGCGGCAACGAAGCTGCCGCTGCGTTCCGCACGCCTCGCGTTGTAAACAGTGGAAACCAGTAGCGGCGACTGCAGCCGGGCAGTGCTGCCAGCAATCTGCGGTTTTGTTCGGAATTGCAGTTTAATGTGCATCCTCGACAAGCTACTTCGTTTATATCTTTGTGTCTTCTAGTCTCCAGGCATCTGAATGAGTAATTTCAGTTACTGCATGTTTGTTACAAATCAGTCGTTACTCACTACTTTCATTACTGAACGACTTTATTTATGTAGCCATGCCGTCTTCTTTATGTGACTTTTTTATGTAATAGGGATGACACCTTCAAACTTCTTAATACATACTATTTTTAGTGCATTCGATTTCGATGTTTCACTACTTGTGGGCCCTCTATCGCACTAAGTGATTGTATGGAAATAGTGTGATACAAGCCTCATACATGGATGAGATACAGATGTCCGCTATGGCGTGAACAGTAGCAGCACGCCAGATAGCATAAATATGTATCTTAGTAAACTCTAGATATAACAGTTGGTTGTCTATCTTGAACAGATAGTTCTCTTTCCACGTACTGATGAACAATAACCGCAGTGACACTGACATCAGTCATGAGAGCTAAAGTTTAAGAACTCAATTGTTTTTTGTTTTTTGTTTTTTTTGTCATCAGTCCACTGACTGGTTTGATGCGGCCCGCCACGAATTACTTTCCTGTGCTAACCTCTTCATCTCAGAGTAGCACTTGCAACCTACGTCCTCAGTTATTTGCTTGACGTATTTCAATCTCTGTCTTCCTCTACAGTTTTTGCCCTCTACAGCTCCCTCTAGTACCATGGAAGTCATTCCCTCATGTCTTAGCAGATGTCCTATCATCCTGTCCCTTCTCCTTAGCAGTGTTTTCCACATATTCCTTTCCTCTCCGATTCTGCGTAGAACCTCCTCATTCCTTACCTTATCAGTCCACCTAATTTTCAACATTCGTCTATAGCACCACATCTCAAATGCTTCGATTCTCTTCTGTTTCGGTTTTTCCACAGTCCATGTTTCACTACCATACAATGCTGTACTCCAGACGTACATTCTCAGAAATTTCTTCCTCAAATTAAAGCCGGTATTTGATATTAGTAGGCTTCTCTTGGCCATAAATGCCTTTTTTGCCATAGCGAGTCTGCTTTTGATGTCCTCCTTGCTCCGTCCGTCATTGGTTATTTTACTGCCTAGGTAGCAGAATTCCTTAACTTCAATGACTTCGTGACCATCAGTCTTGATGTTAAGTTTCTCGCTGTTCTCATATCTACTACTTCTCATTACCTTCGTCTTTCTCCGATTTACTCTCAAACCATACTGTGTACTTATTAGACTGTTCATTCCGTTCAGCAGATCATTTAGTTCTTCTTCACTTTCACTCAGGATAGCAATGTCATCAGCGAACCGTATCATTGATATCCTTCCACCTTGTATTTTAATTCCACTCCTGAACCTTTATTTTATTTACATCATTGCTTTCTCGATGTACAGATTGAAGAGTAGGGGCGAAAGGCTACAGCCTTGTCTTACACCCTTCTTAATACGAGCACTTCGTTCTTGATCGTCCACTCATATTAGTCCCTCTTGGTTGTTGTACATATTGTATATGACCGGTCTCTCCCTATAGCTTATCCCTACTTTTTTCAGAATCTCGAACAGCTTGCACCATTTTATATTGTCGAACGCTTTTTCCAGGTCGACAAATCCTATGAAAGTGTCTTGATTTTTCTTTATCCTTGCTTCCATTATTAGCCGTAACGTCAGAATTGCCTCTCTCGTCCCTTTACTTTTCCTAAAGCCAAACTGATCGTCACCTAGCGCATTCTCAATTTTCTTTTCCATTCTTCTGTATATTATTCTTGTAAGCAGCTTCAATGCATGAGCTGTTAAGCTGATTGTGCGATAATTCTCGCACTTGTCAGCTCTTGCCGTCTTCGGAATTGTGTGGATGATGCTTTTCCGAAAGTCAGATGGTGTGTCGCCAGACTCATATATTCTACACACCAACGTGAATATTCGTTTTGTTGCCACTTCCCCCAATGATTTTAGAAATTGATGGAATGTTATCTATCCCTTCTGCCTTATTTGACCGTAAGTCCTCCAAAGCTGTTTTAAGTTTCGATTCTAATACTGGATCCCCTATCTCTTCTAAATCGACTCCTGTTTCTTCTTCTATCACATCAGACAAATCTTCACCCTCATAGAGGCTTTCAATGTATTTTTTCCACCAATCTGCTCCCTCCTCTGCATTTAACAGTTAATTCCCGTTGCACTCTTAATGTTACCACCGTTATTTTTAATGTAACCAAAGGTTGTTTTGACTTTCCTGTATGCTGAGTCTGTCCTTCCGACAATCATATCTTTTTCGATGTCTTCACATTTTTCCTTCAGCCATTTCGTCTTAGCTTCCGTGCACTTCCTATTTATTTCATTCCTCAGCGACTTGTATTTCTGTATTCTTGATTTTCCCGGAACATGTTTATACTTCCTCCTTTCATCAATCAACTGAAGTATTTCTTCTGTTACCAATGGTTTCTTCGCAGCTACCTTCTTTGTACCTATGTTTTCCTTCCCAACTTCTGTGATGGCCCTTTTTAGAGATGTCCATTCCTCTTCAACTGTACTGCCTACTGCGCTATTCCTTATTGCTGTATCTACAGCGTTAGAGACCTTCAAACGTATCTCGTCATTCCTTAGTACTTCCGTATCCCACTTCTTTGCGTATTGACTCTTCCTGACTAATGTCTTGATCTTCAGCCTACTCTTCATCACTACTATATTGTGATCTGAGTCTATATTTGCTCCTGGGTACGCCTTACAGTCCAATATCTGATTTCGGAATCTCTGTCTGACCATGATGTAATCTAATTGAAATCTTCCCGTACCTCCCGGCCTTTTCCAAGTATACATCCTCCTCTTGTGGTTCTTGAACAGGGTATTCGCTATTACCAGCTGAAACTTGTTACAGAACTCAATTAGTCTTTCTCCTCTTTCATTCCTTGTCCCAAGCCCACATTCTCCTGTAACCTTTTCTTCTACTCCTTCCCCTACAACTGCATTCCAGTCGCCCATGACTATTAGATTTTCGTCCCCCTTTACATACTGCATTACCGTTTCAATGTCCTCATACACATTCTCTATCTGTTCATCTTCAGCTTGCGACGTCGTCATATATACCTGAACAATTGTTGTCGGTGTATGTCTGCTGTCGATTGTGATTAGAACAACCCGGTCATTGAACTGTTCACTGTAACACACCCTCTGCCCTACCTTCCTATTCATAACAAATAGTACAACTGTTATACCATTTTCTGCTGCTGTTGATATTACCAGATACTCATCTGACCAGAAATCCTTGTCTTCCTTCCACTTCACTTCACTGACCCCTACTATATCTAGATTGAGCCTTTGCATTTCCCTTTTCAGATTTTCTAGTTTCCCTACCATGTTCAAGCTTCTGACATTCCACGCCCCGACTCGTAGAACGTTATCCTTTCGTTGATTATTCAATCTTTTCCTCATGGTAACCTCCCCCTTGGCAGTCCCCTCCCGGAGATCCGAATGGGGGACAATTCCGGAATCTTTTGCCAATGGAGAGATCATCATGACACTTCTTCAATTACAGGCCCCATGTTCTGTGGATACACGTTACGTGTCTTTAATGCAGTGGTTTCCATTGCCTTCTGCATCCTCATGTCGTTGATCATTGCTGATTCTTCCGCCTTTAGGGGCAATTTCCCACCCCTAGGACAAGAGGGTGCTCTGAACCTCTATCCGCTCCTCCGCCCTCTTTGACAAGGCTGTTGGCAGAATGAGGCCGACTTCTTATGCCGGAAGTCTTCGGCCGGCAATGCTGATTATTTATCAAAATTTAGGCAGTGGCGGAGATCGAACCCGGGACCGAAGACGTTTTAATTATGAATCAAAGACGCTACCCCTACACCGCGGGAAACTCAACTTATCGTCATATAAGAAGACGTCCGAGCTCCACGGCAGCGTCTCCCGTAGGACACACGCAACAGCCAGACACGGAAATTCTGACGTACGGGGGTCGTTGACTGCAGTAACAAGGCAGGGCCACGCACGGTCGCGATACGTCGTTATAAAGGGCGGGATACGGTGGCCGATGCGCAATGGCCAGATTTCGTCCAAAACGCTGGGCGAGTTTGTCCATTTGTTCTGGAGGCCGATAAGTGACTTCCCGCCTTTCGGCCGGACGACGATGACAGAATCGTGGCGCGCACCTTACAATCTACGTCAAACGATTTTACAGAAACTATTCGGTAAAAACTTTAGCTTTTTCCTATAAGATGGGTAAAGATATCTATCGGTCAACAATATCGAGAAAATTTATCTGATGTAGCGCACTCATTTGCGATCGCACCGCGCCAGCGATATTCACAACATTCCTCATATTTCGTAAACGGTTTGAGCTATAGAAGTAAGGTTTTGGCAAATAATACACGCAAAGAGGAGAGTATTCAATCACATCGTTAATACCCAAATTCTCACTACCTACCTTGTTATTGCAATAACTATAAACTTTATTGTTGACTGAATGTAAATTTTAAAGGTCGTCGATAGCTGGTGAAATGAGAAATGCTATGGGTTTTTGAGAAATACATGTGAAGGCGATACACGTTTTTTGGTACGGGGATGTGCTTTTTCGTAAGCTACTGACTCTATTTTTCCTCAGTTCCTCACTTAAAATAATAAACATCTGTTTCAGTATTCTGTCGCAGTTGTGTCTGCACAACACGTTAGTGATGTGAGACAGTGTAATCTCTGCTGCGTTTCAGCAAATGGAGCAAATTTTGACATGGCCACCAGAGAAATGTGTAAGCTTTACTCAAAATTCGCCACTGATGAGGCTTCTCTGAAACTTACAAGTGGTTAACAAGTCATGCGAAAATGATTCGCTGCATTTTAGCCGGAATTATTTTTAAATACTAACGGAAGCGGAGATGACAGTAGATCTTTTTGAATGGTCACCATACAAATGTGGACGTGAGATTGCCAAGTTTAATATTCAGAAAAAATCTGAGCCTAAGCTTCAGTTTACACGGAACTTCACCTTCAGCGCTCTGCATTTCCCCTGCAGCGCTCTGACGACACAACCACCGACACTGCTCCTCCCCCCACGCTTCATCACCCTATTGCGCGTCCAGCACCCATGGCATTTTGCGCGCTGTAGCAGTGTATGTAAAGCACCCGTGATCTAGAAGTGCTGGCACGGTAGCTTAGCGTGTTCGGTCAGAGAGCAGGCTGGTCTCTGTAATAAAAAAACTGAGTGAAGCGAGGAACAACGAACTTCAAGGCATGTCATGTGACGTCCGCCAATACCAAACACAACGAACAATAAGGAACAAAAAACAAAAAAAAAGCCTAGTGTCTTTCATTTATACTCAACATATCATCGGCACCGAGTTCGAATCCCGCCACTACTTAAATTTTGATTAATAATCAGCATTATCAGCCGAAGACTTCCGCCATAGGAAATAACCCTCGTTCCGCCAACGGCCTCGTCAAAAAGGGCTGAGGAGCGGACAGAGGTTCAGGGCACTCTTTTGTCCTAGGGGTGGGAAACTGCCGCTTAAGTCGGAAGAATCAGCAGTAATCAACAGAATGAGGATGCAGAAGGCAATGGAAACCACTGCATTAAAGACATGTAACGTGTATCCACAGGACATATGGCATGTAATTGAAAAGTGTCATGATGATCTGGCAAAAGATTCAGGAATAGTTCCCCATTCGGATCTCCGGGAGGGGACAGCCAAGAGGGAGGTGACCATGAGAGAAAGACTGAATAATCAACGAAGGGATAACTTTCTACGAATTGGGGCCTGGAATGTCAGAAGTTTGTAGGGAAATTCGAAAATCTGAAAAGGGTATGCAAAGGCTCAATCTAGATATAGTAGGGGTCAATGAGGTGAAATGAAAAGAAGACAAGGATTTCTGGTCCGATTTTTGGTCAGACAGGGTAATATCAACAGCAGCAGAAAATTGTATAACGGGAGTAGTATTCGTTATAAATAGGACGATAGGGCAGAGGGTATGTTACTGTGAACAGTTCAATGATAGGGTTGTTCTCAACAGAATTGACAGCAAACCAACACAGACAACGATAGTTCAGGTATATACGCCGACGTCGCAGGCTGAAGATGAAGAGATAGAGAATGTATATGAGGATATTGAAATTGTGATACAGTATGTAAATGGAGATGAAAATTTAATAGTCATGGGAGACTGGAACGCAGTTGTAGGGGGAGGAATAGGATACACGCTTACAGGATAATATGGGCTTGTGACAAGGAATGAGAAAGGACAAAGACTAATTGAGCTCTGTAACTAGTTTCAGCTAGTAATAGCGAATACTCTGTCCAAGAATCACAAGAGGAGGTGGTACACTTGGAACAGGCAGGGCGAAATAAAAAGATTCCAGTTAAATTACATCATCGTGAGACAGAGATTCCGTAATCTGATACTGGATTGTAAGGCGTACCCAGGAGCAGATACAGACTCTGATCACAATATAGTGGTGATGAAGTGTAGTCTGTAGTTTGAGATATTAGTCAGGAAAAGTCAATACGCAAAGAAGTGGCATACACAAGTATTAAGGAATGACGAGATACGCTTCAACTTCTCTAAGGCAACAGATACAGCAATAAGGAATAGCTCAGTAGGTAATACAGTTGAAGAGGAATGGACATCTCTGAAAAGGGCCATCACTGAAGTTAGAAAGAAAAACATAGGTACAAACAAGGTAATTGCGAAGAAACCATGGGTAGCAGAAGAAATACTTCATTTTATGGATGAAAGGAGGAAGTACAGAAATGTTCCGGGTAACTAAGAATACAGAAATGTAGGTCGCTGAGGAATGAAATAAATAGGAAGTGCAGGGAAGTTATGATGAAAAGGCTGCACGAGAAATGTGAAGAAATCGAAAAAGAAATCGTCATAAGGACAGACTCAGCATACAGGAAAGTCAAAACAACATTCGATGACATTAAAGGCAAGTGTGGTAACATTAAGAATTCAACGGGAATTCCACTGATAAAAGCAGAGCTGGAAAGCCTCCATGAGGGGGAAGATTTGTATGATGTGATAGAAGAAGAAATAGGAGTCGATTTAGAAGAGATAGGGGACCCAGTATTAGAACCAGAATTTAAAAGAGCTTTGGAGGACTTAAGATCAAATAAGGCAGAAGGGATAGATAACATTCCATCTGAATATCTAAAATCATTGGGGGAAGTGGCAACAAAACGACTATTCACGTTGGTGTGTAGAATGTATGGGTCTGGTGACATACCAAATGACTCTCGAAAAAATATCCACACAATTCTTGATACTGCAATAGCTAACAAGTGCGAGAATTATCGCACAATCAGCTTAATAACTCATGCAGGAAGCTCCTGACAAGAATAATTTACAGAGGGATGGGAAAGAAAATTAAGGTTGTGTTAGATTACGCTAAGTTTAGCTTTAGAAAAGGTAAAGGCACGAGATAGGCAATTCTGACATTGCAATTGATAATGGAAGCAAGACTACAGAAAAATCAAGACACATTCATAGGATCTGTTGACCTGGAAAAAGCGTTCGACAATGTAAAATGGTGCAAGATGTTCGAAATTCTGAGAAAAGTAGGTGTAAGCTATGTGGAGAGACGAGTAATATACAATATGTACAAGATCCAAGAGGGAATAATAAGAGTGGACGACCAACAAGGAAATGCTCGGATTAAAAAGGGAGTAACACAGGGATGTAGTCTCCCTCCTACTGTTCAATCTGTACATCGAAGAAGCAATGATGGAAATAAAAGAAAGGTTCGGGAGTGGAATTAAAATCAAGGTGAAAGGATATTAATGATACGATTCGCTGTTGACATTACTATCCTGACTGAAAATGAAGTATCACATTATCTGCTGAACGGCATGAACTATCTCATGAGTCCAGAATATGGCCCGAGAGTGAATCGAAGAAAGATGAAAGTAACGAGATGCAGCAGAAGTGAAAACAGCAAGGAACTTTACATCAGGGTTGACTGCCACGAAGTAGATGAAGTTAAGGAATTCTGCTATCTGGAAGTAAAATAACCAATAAGTAACGGAGCAAGGAGGACATCGAAAGCAGACTAGCAATGGCAAAAACGGCATTCCTGACCAAAATAAGTCTACTAGTTTCAAACAATGGCCTGAATCTGAGGAAGAAATTTCTAAGAACGTACATCTGGAGTACAGCATTGTATGGTAGTTAAACATGGACTGTGGGAAAACCGGAACAGAAGAGAATCGAAGCATTAGGGATGTGGGGCTACAGACCAATGTTGAAAATTAGGTGGACTGATAAGGTAAGAAATGAGGAGGATCTGCACAGAATCGTAGAGCAAAGAACATGTGAAAAACACTGATACGGAGAAGGGACAGGATGGTAGGACATCTGTTGAGATATGAGGGAATGACTTCCATCGTATAAGAGGGAACCGTTTATGGCATGAACTGTAGAGGGAGACAGAGATTGGAAGACATCCTCCAAATAATTGAGAACGTTGGTTGCAAGAGCTACTCTAAGATATGGAGTTTGGCACAGAGGAGAAAGTCGTGGTGGGACGTATCAAACCAATCAGATGACTGATGACAAAAACAAACCGGTGTTCCAACCACTTGCTGCAGTCCCGTTAAAACCGCGTTTCCAACGCCGTTGGACTATTGAAAAGCCGGCGATTTACCGCTAGACGGAAATTATAGCGCCCGCAATGAAGGAACTGTAGGCTTACGAATACAGCCGACTCCGTCCGATTCTGAAACTAATTACATGCGGTAAAGAAAATGTGAAGAGTGACAAAATGCATTCGGTACTCCGTGTCGATTACGACTTGTTCTGGGGAGAATAAGAAATTCCATCAATGTGAAAACTATCTCGTCGGCGAGACAGAAGACAGTCGAGTAACGAAACGTATCAATTATTCTAAGGATGTGATGGTAACGAACTGCAGCAATACTAAAACTACCGAGGTGGGACACGAACTGCATATGGCGAAGAAAACTTGTATGTAATAGAACTTTTCAGGCGAACTGTAATGATACTTCGAGTACTGTAGAATAATCGACAGACAAGAACGATATGCAAGAGCCTTATCTTGTATTGACAAACTCCCTGCCCCTAGATTATTCTGCCTTGAATTGAGCCACATTTATCATAAATAATCGATTGATTATACACTGTCTGACAAAGGAGGAGAAGAACCTAGAAGACACCGTCAAAAGTGAAGTAAACCTTGTACACGTACACATCATCGCGAGGTATGATAATGATCATGGAGTTGCAGTTTTCTGTGACAGGTAGATTCACACCACATTTATTACTGATGTTGCGGTTTAGAGTTGTTACCAGCCCTGGTAGGGTATATAGGCTCGTCAGACTTTGAATGATCATTGTGAGGGCCCGCCACGGTGGTCGAGCTGTTCTAGGCGCTTCAGTCCGGAACCGCGCTGCTGCTACGGTCGCAGGTTCGAATCCTGCCTCGGGCATGGATGTGTTTGATGTCCTTAGGTTAGTTAAGTTTACGTTCTAGGGGACTGATAACCTCAGATGTTAAGTCTCATGGTGCTCAGAGCCATTTGAATCATTTTGAACTATCGCTGTAAAGGACACGGACATGTCACATATTCATAGCGTTGTCAGCACCTATCGGATTTCGAAAGGGGTCTCATTGGGTTCTCTGCTCGACCTCTTGGTCAAATCGTGCAATATACAGATTTGTGGGCAAACCTATTGACTGGCTCGACGTTGGACTACATGGAAACGTGTGGGCAAGGGCACTCCTCGGAAAGGTTCGATTTCGTCTAACCACTACATGGGAGGGTCGTCATATTTTACAGAAGGATACTGTAATACAGCCTACGCCAGCCATCCGAGAACAAGTGATGGACTCCCTGCAAGATTGGGTGGCATCCCACATCATTTGTCTGAGACAAGCAGAAGCTGTACTAGAGAATTACAAACACATGCGTAGACTCCCGTTAACACCACAACAAAAATGGCTGTGTTTGGGATCGCACCCTGTCAGGGAAGCACGAACAGCTGATGAATGGCTTCACAATGTATTCAGATGTGAACTGCGGTTCTGCAGGATCCTGGATGACCGTCGTTGGCGGGTATGACGGTGACCTGGAGAGAAGTCCCAACTTCTTCATTCATTCTCTATCAATATTATATTGTGTTGTAAGTATTATTTCCGTCATTTGATGATTCAGTCACGAAACTAAGAGAGTTCGTGAAAGTTGGCGTGGGCACTTCAGTCCCTTAGCTGTAATTCCATATACACTGCCTGACAGAAAAGCAGATGTTCCTAGAATAAGAGGAAGAAACGAAAGGAAGACATGGGTCGAGAGGATATGTGATATGCCACAAAGTCGTTATACCGTCTCCGATTTAAGAAGGCTCGTAACTGTTGTAAACGATCACTTATATACAGGTTATTAGCAACGGGGTTGAGATGACTTTTGAACTGGTCTCACAAGTTTCCCACCGAGGCAGGAGTGGGGATCTTACTGACAAAGGCAATGTCTCGACATCACTCTGACAGTTCACAGAGACACGTGTCACGGGCGGACCAGGAATGTCCTGTTAAAAAGTGACACCACAATACTGTCGCTTGAGAAATATCTCAAGAGGGCGTACCACTGTGCCGTATGAGTTCCCTCCATTATTACCAGCCGTCACCTAAGGTGACATCCGATGGCACTCCCTATCATGACGATACAAGTAATACTTTAATGCTTTCTGAAAACATTGGAGTGTACGACAGCTATTCCCCGCTGAACACATTGCGAAGCGATATATCAGCAGTCCATGTTTCTGTGTCACGACACCACTCCAAACGCAGCCATTTGTGTTGTTGCATTAACAGAAGTCTATGCGTTGACTTGTAATTCTCTAGTGCCACTCCATCCAGTGGTGCAGGATTTGCGTTCTGGTGTTAATCGCTGGTTACACGTGGGATGGTACTCCCCTAGCCCAGCAGCTGCTAGTCTCGAGTCAATGGTGCTGCATGACGTAGAACGTTGCAGGAAATTCATTTCTTACGAGGGAACATGTTTCATACATCACGATTTCGAAGATATTCTCTCTAAATCTAGTGCTGCAAATTACCTTTCCGAGCGTGTTTTACCCCTTAAAAGTTAAACAAAATAAGTACAACAGTATTTTGCATCCTCTACACAAGCGACAACTTTCATCAAACTCGTTTATTTACACATGGGAATGTTGCATTGTTAATCTCAGATGGCAGGTGTAAAAGTAAAGGGACTACGACGTGTTTCGTGCCTGAGACGATGATCCTCCACTGCAGTGATCAGAGGTGGTCGAATGGAATCTTAATGGAGAGTATAGATGACCACATGTTTCCATGCAGTAAAGAATGTTACATTACAATGCCTCAAATATCTCGATATTGCAGGGTTCGACCAGCCAGCTGAATGGAGACCCACAATGAGGCCCCTTTTAAAAATCTGACATGTTGATAACGCTGTCTCACACGAGTACGTGGGATCTGCTTGTGTTGCAGTGTGTTCACTCATCATATGATTCTATTCAAGTGCCTTACACACATATCAGCCTTGAAATAACACTAAGTAAAGAAAATACAAATGTAATATGGTGGCCTTTCTAGAGTACAGTAATTCTCATCATTTACATACTCATCTATGGTGTGTACTTGAGCAAAGTTGCACTGACTTCCACCCATGTTTAATGATTTTTTCTCGTCAGAAAGTGTATTTTAAATATGTGCTACCATGGAACGGTGATCCTCCACGCTTTTAGTTTACGGATGAACTCTTGTTAACTTAAATAGGGGGTATAGCGATGTATCACGAAATAAAAGAATGAAATTAATTATAATGAAAGCATTGCAGATATCATTCAGTCTAGCTATATATGGAATTCTGAGGTTCTGACAATAGAAGCTAGAGTCGTTGGGTGAGAACGGCACTCGCTTTCACAATGGTAACGTTAGTGTTCTTGAAACTGAGCCTACAGAAATTTTCGTGCAGTTGCATTTTTCCGCAGAAAAGATGGAGGAAAGACCAGTAGTTCCCGTGCTATCCGATCTCCGCATATGTGGAGCGTTAATGAAAATGATTGGAGATGCTCGACCAAGAGGTGGGATGGCAATATTTTTACAACTGGAAGTGTCAGAATTATTATATTTTCTATCGGACGAAATAACAAAATATTTGTCTTAGGACCGGATCACCGGAAACTATAGTAGAAATCATAAAACTCGAATTACTTACAGGGAATTTAGGAATATTATCTCCTCTACCCAACAAGGCATAATTAAAGATAAATATAGAACCAAATAAAATGTGGGTCAGCATACAGGGTGAGTCACCTAACATTGCCACTGGATATATTTCGTAAACCACATCAAATACTGACGAATCGATTCCACAGACCGAACGTGAGGAGAGGAGCTAGTGTAATTGGTTAATACAAACCATAAAAAATTCACGGAAGTATGGTTTTTAACACAAACCTACGTTTTTTAAGATAGAACCCCGTTAGTTTTGTTAGCACATCTGAATATATAAACAAATACGTAATCAGTGCCGTTTGTTGCATTGTAAAATATTAATTACATCCGGAGATATTGTAACCTAAAGTTGACGCTTGAGTACCACTCTTCCGCTGTTCGATCGTGTGTATCGGAGAGCACCGAATTACGTAGGGATCCAAAGGGAACGGCGATGGACCTTAGGTACAGAAGAGACTGGAACAGCACATTACGACCACATGCTAACACATTTTTATTGGTCTTTTTCACTGAAGCACATGTACATTACCGTGAGGGGTGAGTTACACGTACGCACGTGGTTTCCGTTTTCAATTACGGAGTGGAATAGAGTGTGTCCCGACATGTCAGGCCAATAGATGTTCAATGTGGTGGCCATCATTTGCTGCACACAACTGCAATCTCTGGCGTAATGAATGTCGTACACGGCGCAGTACATCTGGTGTAATGTCGCCGCAGGCTGCCACAATACGTTGTTTCATATCCTGTAGGGTTGTAGGCACATCACGGTACACATTCTCCTTTAACGTACCCCACAGAAAGAAGTCCAGAGGTGTAAGATCAGGAGAACGGGCTGGTCAATTTATGCGTCCTGCACGTCCTATGAAACGCCCGTCGAACATCCTGTCAAGGGTCAGGCTAGTGTTAATTGCACCATCATGCTGATACCACATACGTCGACGCGTTTCCAGTGGGACATTTTCGAGCAACGTTGGCATATCATTCTGTAGAAACGCGGTGTATGTTGCAGCTGTTTGGGCCCCTGCAATGAAGTGAGGACCAATGAGGTGATCGCCAATGATTCCGCACCATTACATTTACAGTCCACGGTCGCTGTCGCTCTACCTGTCTGAGCCAGCGAGGATTGTCCACGGACCAGTAATGCATGTTCCGTAGATTCACTGCCCCGTGGTTTGTGAAACCCGCTTCATCGGTAAACAGGTAGAACTGCAACGCGTTCTCTATTAATGCCCACTGACAGAATTGCACTAGATGATTAAAGTCATCACCATGTAATTGCTGATATAGCGACACATGAAACGAGTGAAAGCGGTGACGATGCAGTATGCGCATGACACTACTTTGACTCAGTCCACCGGCTCTCGCAATGTCCCGTGTACTCATGTGTGGGTTCATGGCAACAGCAGCTAACACACCAACTGCACTCACTTCTCCTGTGACGGGCCTGTTACGGACCCGTTTGCGTGCTACGACCCTACATGTTGCGTACAGTTGGCGGTAGAGGTTTTGCAATGTGCGGCACGTTGGATGCTCTCTGTCTGGGTACCGTTCTGCATACACCCTGCAGGCTTCAGCTGCATTTCGTCGACACTCGCCATAGATGAGTATCATCTCCGCCTTTTCAGAGTTCGAATACACCATGGTCACAGTTCCTGCAACACTACACTATCACAGACGTCTGGTAACACGGTGTACTACAGTTGGTCTGCGTGCGGAGACGAATGCAGAATAACAATAGCAGCAAGCGCTACATGCGGACACTGCGACAGGTAGACCAAACCACAACAGTGCACTACAGCCACACTCGTAAACACGGTCGTCATCGTAAACATGTCCCTGCAGATGCTGCTCGCCGACCGTGGCCCGTGTTTGTTACAACACGCAACTGAACGTCGGAGGTTTCAAGCGTCAAGTTTAGGTTACAATATCTCCGGATGTAATTAACATTTTACAATGCAACAAACGGCACTGATTACGTGTTTGTTTATATGTTCAGATGTGTTAACAAAACTTACGTGGTTCCATTTAAAAAAAACCTAGGTTTGTGTTAAAAATCATACATCCGTGCATTTTTTTATGGTTTGTATTAAACAATTACACTAGCCCCTCTCCTCACGTTCGGTCTGTGGAATCGATTCGTCAGTATTTGATGTGGTTTACGAAATATATCCAGCGATAACGCTAGGTGACTCGCCCTGTATATGACATTAGGCCTCTTGTATATAATTCACTTTATCAGACTAACACGCTAGAAATGGCTCTGAGCACTATGGGACTTAACATCTGTGGTCATCAGTCCCCTAGAACTTAGAACTACTTAAACCTAACTAATCTAAGGACATCACACACATCCATGCCCGAGGCAGGATTCGAACCTGCGACCGAAGCAGTCGCGCGGTTCCGGACTGAGCGCCTAGAACGGCGAGACCACCGCGGCCGGCACTAACAGGCTACGATTATGCAATTATATAGGTGATATAACATACACATTACACCAAAGCTCAATTTAGATACAGTGGCGATCAGTTAAGAAATGAAAGAAAGATAAGGATTTCTGATCTGACGAACAAAGGGTAATATCAAAAACAGCTGAAAATTCTATAACGGGAGTGGGAGTCGTTATGAATGAGAAAGTAGAGCAGAGAGTGAATTAGTGTGGATATTTCGGTGATAAGGTTCTTTTCACCAGATTCGACCGCAAACCAAAGGCGACAACTACAATTCAGTTGTACTTGCCGACGACGCATGCAAAAAATGCAGAGAGAGAGAGAGAGGTATACGAGGACACTGTGTAAAGGGAGATAGACAATAAGGCCAGCCGGGGTGGCCGAGCGGTTCTAGGCGCTACAGTCTGGAACCGCGCGACCGCTACGGTGGCAGGTTCGAATCCTGTCTCGGGCGTGGATGTGTGTGATGTCCTTAGGTTAGATAGGTTTAAGTAGTTCTAAGTTCTAGGGGACTGATGACCTCAGAAGTTAAGTCCCGTAGTGCTCAGAGCCATTTGAACCATTTGAACAGACAATAAAAATGGGGCACTGGAGGCATTTGTAAAGGAAGAATTAGAAGAAAGGGTTAGGGGGGAATGTGGTCTAGACTTTATGAATGAGACTGGAGGAAGACTAGAGCTCTGCAATACATTTCAGATAATACTGCCGAATACCTTTTCCAAAAATCAGAAGTAGGATGTATACTTAGAAAAGACGTGGAGGCACGGAAGATTCCATGGATAGACAGAGATTCAGAAACCGCGTATCCCGTTTTAAGGAGTACCCAGGGGCAGATAGAGACTCAGACGAAATATAGTAATGATGAAGAATAGACAGAAGATTAAGGGACGCGTACGGAATAATTAGTGTGGAACATTATGGTGTATTGTAGTAATGATGAACGATGAGACGCATTTGAATCTGACTAAGGATGTGGGAATTGCTACAAGGAATACCAGAGCAGGAAGTTGAGTTGGAGAGTAGGGAATATCTATAAAAATACAATAGCAAACAGATAAACATAGGTACAAGGAAGGTAAGTGCGTAAAACATTGGCTAGCAAACAAAATACTTCAACTGATAGACGACAGAAGGAAGTACGGAAGTGTTCGGGGAAAGACATACACTCCTGGAAATGGAAAAAAGAACACATTGACACCGGTGTGTCAGACCCACCATACTTGCTCCGGACACTGCGAGAGGGCTGTACAAGCAATGATCACACGCACGGCACAGCGGACACACCAGGAACCGCGGTGTTGGCCGTCGAATGGCGCTAGCTGCGCAGCATTTGTGCACCGCCGCCGTCAGTGTCAGCCAGTTTGCCGTGGCATACGGAGCTCCATCGCAGTCTTTAACACTGGTAGCATGCCGCGACAGCGTGGACGTGAACCGTATGTGCAGTTGATGGACTTTGAGCGAGGGCGTATAGTGGGCATGCGGGAGGCCGGGTGGACGTACCGCCGAATTGCTCAACACGTGGGGCGTGAGGTCTCCACAGTACATCTATGTTGTCGCCAGTGGTCGGCAGAAGGTGCACGTGCCCGTCGATCTGGGACCGGACCGCAGCGACGCACGGATGCACGCCAAGACCGTAGGATCCTACGCACTGCCGTAGGGGACCGCACCGCCACTTCCCAGCAAATTAGGGACACTGTTGCTCTTGGGGTATCGGCGAGGACCATTCGCAACCGTCTCCATGAAGCTGGGCTACGGTCCCGCACACCGTTAGGCCGTCTTCCGCTCACGCCCCAACATCGTGCAGCCCGCCTCCAGTGGCGTCGCGACAGGCGTGAATGGAGGGACGAATGGAGACGTGTCGTCTTCAGCGATGAGAGTCGCTTCTGCCTTGGTGCCAATGATGGTCGTATGCGTGTTTGGTGCCGTGCAGGTGAGCGCCACAATCAGGACTGCATACGACCGAGGCACACAGGACCAACACCCGGAATCATGGTGTGGGGAGCGATCTCCTACACTGGCCGTACACCACTGGTGATCGTCGTGGGGACACTGAATAGTGCAGGGTACATCCAAACCGTCATTGAACCCATCGTTCTACCATTCCTAGACCGGCAAGGCAACTTGCCGTTCCAACAGGACAATGCACGTCCGCATGTATCCCATGCCACCCAACGTGCTCTACAAGGTGTAAGTCAACTACCCTGGCCAGCAAGATCTCCGGATCTGTCCCCATTGAGCATGTTTGGGACTGGATGAAGCGTCGTCTCACGCGGTCTGCACGTCCAGCACGAACGCTGGTCCAACTGAGGCGCCAGGTGGAAATGGCATGGCAAGCCGTTCCACAGGACTACATCCAGCATCTCTACGATCGTCTCCATGGGAGAATAGCAGCCTGCATTGCTGCGAAAGGCGGATATACACTGTACTAGTGCCGACATTGTGCATGCTCTGTTGCCTGTGTCTATGTGCCTGTGGTTCTGTCAGTGTGATCATGTGATGTATCTGACCCCAGGAATGTGTCAATAAAGTTTCCCCTTCCTGGGACAATGAATTCACGGTGTTCTTATTTCAATTTCCAGGAGTGTATAAGCAGCAATATACATCACTTAAAAGCGAAACAAACAAGAAATGCAGGGAAGTCAATGGCGGCAGGATAAATTGAACAAAAAGGAAGAGAAATGATTGTCGAAAGAACTGACTCTGCACATGGAAAGTAAAAACGGTTGTCCGTGAAGGTAAAAAGCAGTAGAGATTCCGCTGTTAATCGAATGGGAGGCAGCGGCTACGCACAGAGAATACACTGAAGACCTCTTTAAGGAGGTGGACATCTGATGACGCCACAGAAACCGAAATAGGCGAATATGGAAGACACAGGGATCAAGTATTAGTCAGAATTTAAAAGTTCTTGAATATTTGAGGTCAAATAAGGCAGTGGAAACTTATACACAACATTCGATCGAAATGTCTAAAATCATTAAGGAAAAGTGACTCCCAAATTACTATTGAAGTAGTTGTGTAGAATCTATGAGACTGCCGATGTACAATCAGACATTCGAAAAAATACCCACACAACTCCGAAGGTAGCAAGTGCAGTTTGGTGGAAAAACTGTCGTACAACCAGTTTAGGAGCTCACGCATCCAGGCTGATGGCAAGAATAATATACAAAACAGGGAAAAAGGAAATTGAAGGTGTGTTAGAGGTAGATTAGTTTGGCTTTAGAAGCGGTAACTGCATCGGTGAGGACGTTCTGACTTTGCTCTTTATAACTGAAGCAAGACGGAACAGAAATATACTCTCTTGGGACTTGTAGAACCAAAAAAAAGGGCTTTCAGTTTGAAATGGTGCAGAGCGCTAGAAATTCTGAGAAAAATAAGAGTAAGCTACAGAGAAACACGGGTGATTTACAGTATGTGCAACATCCAAGAGGGAACAATAACACTGGAACACCACGAACGAAGTGCTCGGATTAAAATAGCTGGAGGACAGTGATGCAACCTTTCGCCCCTACTTTTCAATCTATGCACCAAAGAAACAATGAGGGAAGTAAAAGAAACCTTTAAGATTGTGGATAACATTAATGGTGAAAGGACAATCATAAAATTTGCTGATGACATTGCTATTCTCAGGGAAAGCGGAGAACTACAGGATCCGCTGAACAGCATGAACAAAAATAACCCATGATGGATGAAGCTGGGAGGACATAAGAAGCAGACGAAAAGACGTACACAGGAGAGTCTCGGTCAAAGAAAGTCCACTTGTATAAACCATAGGCCATAATTTGAGGAATAAATTTCTGATAAAGTGTGTTTGGAGCACAGCACTGTATATCAGTGAATCATGGACTGTGGAAATACCGGAACAAGAGAATCTAAATGTTTGAGATGTAGTGCAACAGAACAATGTTGAAAATTCCCAACCTAATTGTCAGAATATTTTTTGTCATCTTCAGTAATGTTCACATGAATCTCCATACCGAAATTTTATAGTTTTTATACTAGTAGTCGTTTATATGGGTCACCTTCCCACGTTATATTACTATCATCATTAATAGGAACCACGAATGTACAGTACGATACATAAATAGAGTAGTAATCATGTATCTGACTGCTTTCTCAAGATCTCGATTATCAGGCTAGCGAACTTGTGAAGTGTCTAGGTATTTATTCCTCTGACAGCGCGAAGCAACGAAAGTATACTTCTGAATCTGTCGTCGCTGTTGAACTCATTCGTTCTTAGTTACCGAATTTGTTCTCTGACTTCCTCCTTGGCTAACATTCGTAGGTTGCTTAGATCTATATCTGATCGCAGTTTTCCTTATATTCCGCTACTGGTAATTTCGCACTTCTTTAAATGCTTCTGGTGCTCCTTCTCTTTAATCTACTCTTTTATTGTCCTACCTGTTTCGCCACATACTCTTTGTCACAACCATTTGTCTATTCGTAGAAGAAGTTTTGTGCGATGACCAAATGTGACCGTATTGCGTAGGATAAATTCTTATTTGGTCATGATCGCAGTATGTAGTTTTTATACGATCCTTTCGAAGAATTTTTTACGAAGTCATCAGTACGTCAACTCTCGAAACCTTGGTCTTCGGTGTTTCCTGTAAGAAATTCAGTTCTAACTCCAAGTTCAATTGTCCCCAATACCGAAGGCACGCATAGGTAGTATGTTGAGAACTACCTGTTTCTGGGTTGAGAGGTGGTGTGAAGTGGCTTACAAATATCTACTTGTGTTTGTAGTCTTTCTGTACACCCTATCACGTGATGTTCTACAGACTCAACACATCTAGTAACTTGAGGCCAACCACACTATTTCCAAGGTAAAGCTGATTTGCGATGAACGCCGTTTAAAAGAATTTGGAATCTATACAGCTAAGGCATTTGTAACACAGTACTTAATGCCTATTCTTAAAAGTGATTCATGAAAGTGTGATGACAATGGTGAACTCATAACTGTATTGTTATATATAAATCAACGTTGCCCTAATTAGATCAGGACAGACACATTTGGAGCAGTTTTCGCACTCGTCATCTGCGTAGTGTCTGCTACAGGGAAATTAGTAAATAAATATTTCACTCCGAAACTTAACAGAATATCAGCGCATGTATTTTCAGCAGCATAAAAAATTTTTAAAAAAGAGTACCATCTCTCACAAATCTGTTAATTTTCCAAATACGTGTCTCATTTTCCCCAATAAATGGCTTGCTGGAAACGAAGTTGAAGAGTCAATTCGCTTTACTAAATCTCTCTGGCAGCTCCCTTTTTTGTGTATCTGCGATAGACCGTATGTTTTGGATGAGACAAAAGACTGAATGCGTGTCTCGTTTATGTGTATTTAGAATATTAGATGCCTTATTCCGCATACCAGAGTTACCTGATGGTAAGCTGACGTCTTTGGCTCACTGTCTAGTGCTAGAATAACGTACCATGTTCTGTTAGTCAAATATCCATCAAGCCAATTACATTTTTTTGCGAAGATGCTCTCTACGAACATCTCACGATCATGCAGTGGGCGAACAAGGAAAATTTTATTTTACAGCAGTGGATTTTTCTGTATCCATGCCGATTTTTTCGCAGAGGCTAGACCTCGCTCTTCTCTTTTTCTAGTCATAAGTCTTCTGACTAGTTTTATGTGACCCTCCACTAATTTCTGTTCTATGCAAACTTCTTATCTCAGAGGTAGCACTTTCAACCTACATCCTCACATATTTGTAGGACGTATTCCAATCTTTGACTTCCTCTACAGTTTCTACCCTCTACAGCTTGCTCTAGTACCGTGAACAGCTCCCTGTAGAATCATGAAAGTTAATCCGTGATTTTCTGACAGATGTCCTACCATCCTCTTCCTATACGGAAAACACAGCAAGAAGAAGGGACAAAGTGTTGTTGTCGTCCTGGAAAGTCATTGTCTGAGCTTAGAATATGCCCTGGGATCTTCTAAGTGCGCATATTCTGACATTTACTGTTTCTATCACCTCCTCACACTCCGGTCAAGGGCACCCCGGTGGCACGTGTAGGGAGAGACGACCATCCGCTCCGGTAAAGTCCAATATTGCATCCCCACTCTCCCAAGGGACTGGAAGATAGACGATTGGCACGCAGAGGCATTCCGGGTCGTCGAGTAGCTCGTCGCCAAGTGGAAATAAAGGTGAATGCGTGCGTTCTCGACAGGTGCGTTTGTGGCCAGTAAAGGCTAGACCGTGAAACTCAACACCGGTCTAATCTAATCACGCTGAAAGTATATTAGCCTATTGACTTTGTCATCAGGAAGAGCCTCTTTCTATTTTCAGTTATTTCATTGTACAAAATGAGTCCTAAACTGCTAGAACACAGTGTCTAATAATGACATTTGGTACGCAAGTCTTGTCGCTGCATGGAACAGTACAGAAGAAAAAAATCTTTTCCGCACTTGCCCACATTACATCCTGTAATTTTAACATAGATAAATTCTAATTCTGCAGCCTCTAATTTTCCCTGAAATACTATGTTCTAAATCGTAAATTCCAGTGAGTTAGTAGAAAAGTCCCTTAAATCAGGATGGTCACCAAACAAAGGCACTTACAGCTTGGAAGGTGTATGTTGTTGGCTCTTTCATTTCCTCGCCACCAGTTATTACCTTCTCAAATTCTATTATGGTCATTTTACAACTATATCTCTAACATTAACTTTGACAGATTCAATGTGTATCGTTTCCCATAAATTCCTAACGTCCACTGCGTGGGAATTTTTGTTTCTCGTGATCCGTTTACATACACTAACGAAAAAAAAACCGCAACGCCAAAAAGCGACTGTGTGACACAAACGAAAGTTGGTAGGCTAGTTTCTACGACTAATAGATGGTTTCTTTTCCAATTTGGTTCCAGTCGCGTAACAGTGGCGCTAGTAGTGCGACTAGAAGGATGGAATCACGTTTGCTTCAAATACACGCTGTAACCGACGAGTGCGTTAGTTACCTTTGATATTGGACGCGGTAAGTTAGTCAAGATTGTATTTTAGGTGACAAAGACGGCATTATCAGCGCCTCAGAAAGAGGTTCTGTAATTTGGAAAGGAGAAGTTGGATGTTCGTTCTGCGATATCGCAGAAAGACTTGGCGGAAATGTAATTGCGGTACGTACTGGTGGCAGCACTGGACATGGCGGAAGATGGAAGGAATAAGTTGGATGGACAGAGTAAAAAATGAAGAGGTACTGAGAAGAGTGGGAGAGAAAAGGCAGTTACTAGATGTAATAAAGAGAAGAAAAAGAAATTGGATTGGGCATATATTAAGAAAGAATGACGGACTGATAAAAACAATTTTAGAAGGTTATGTAGAAGGGAAAAGAAAGCGAGGAAGGAAGAGATTCCAGATACTGGATGACATGATGGACGGTACAACATACAGCAGCCTTAAGAAGGAAGCAATGGATCGCAGAAAATGGAGAGGCAAAGGACCTGCTAATATAGCAGATAACTGATGGTGATGACTGGTGGCAGCGGTGCTCACGAGAATGTTTGGTCGCTAGAAGACCGGGCTCCAAGCGGGCACATGGCACTACCGACAAGGAGAATTGTCGCGTTCGGAATGTGGCTCTGACACGTCGTACTGCATATGCAGCAGCGATTTGAGCAGCAGTTCGCACCACAGTGTCACAACGAGCTGTTACAAATCGGCTACTTCGAGTACAGTCCCAGCAACACGTCCTGCAAAGTGCACTCCGCTGATCCCAAACTATAGCCGTTTGCAGCTTCAGTGGTGTCAAGAGAGAGCTCACTGGAAGGCAAGAAGAGTCTGGTGTGTTTTCTGGTGAAAGCCAGTTATCGATTCTGCCTTGGCGCCAGTGATAGGCGTTTGTTGGTTAGGAGGAGGCACCTGAGGGTCTGAGGGCCTGCAACTAACCTATCTACATGCTAGACGCACCGGACCTACAGCTGGAATTATGGTCTGGGGTGCGATTTCGTTTGAAGCAGCAGAAACACTCTCTTGGTTACCGCATGTACTCTGACTACAAATTTGTATTTCTGTCTGTTGATTCGACATGTTGTGTTGCCATTAATTAACAATGTTCCAGGGGATGGCTTCAAATGGCTCTGAGCACTATGGGATTTACCATCTGAGGTCATTAGTCCCCTAGAACTTAGAACTACTTAAACCTAACTAATGTAAGGACATCACACACCCATGCCCGAGGCAGGATTCGAACCTGCGACCGCAGCAGTCGCGCGGTTACGGATTGAGCCGCCTAGAACCGCTCGGCCACCACGTCCGGCGTACCAGGGGTTTTTTTTCCAACAGAATTACGCTCGCCTACATACCGCTGTTGTAATCAATAAGCTCTGTAGAGAATCAGTATGTTGCCCTGGCCTGCTGGATCACCACTCCTGTCTCTAGTCGTGGACAAATGGGACACCATCAGACCACAGCTCCAGTGTCATCCACAAATAACACAACCGTACGTGTATTGACCGTCCAGACAGTTTGTGGGATAGACTACTATGAGCGTTCTGACATCCAGCACTTGTATAACGCAATGATTGCATGTTAATAGGCCTCCATTTAACATTCTGGCTGATACACCTGTTTAACATTTCACATCTACAGTGTTTTCTTAAAGTACCCATTTTAGAAATAGGAAGACTTATTAATTGTCGTTTGGACTTCATATGAGCTATGACCTATTATTATATTCCTGACAAAGCTAAATTTTGAATGGACAACACATATACTGATTTTGTAGTATTAGAATGATTTTCAAGCACAGGAAAGGGATGAATAAAAATAATCGTAGATAATTGGACGTAAGGCACTATCATGACCCACTCAAAGCTTATAGTCACTCTTCTACAACGTAGGTTCTAATCAAGCACTTTAGTAATAAAATTACCATCACAGTGACTTTTTGAACTATTGATAAAATTTTAAATGTCTCCTGTTGATGTCAAACAGAGGACAAACTAAATATTGTCATTTCAATAAAAGGGAGGCGATCAAAGATGCCTCTTTCCAGCGCTTTTATTTTCTTACCACCTACTTGCCTGTAATATGTATTTTACATTTACCTCTGGTTTATTTCACATTTATCTCTGGTTCGAGAGCTTTAACATCTGTCGATTATCATAGATCTGCAATGTTTTTAAGAAACCGCAGCATCAAAATGTTTTTGGTGAGACCAGTTGCCATCAGCCAGTCTCTTCCCTCGGTGGTAGTGAGTGCCGTACACTTACTTGTTCGAAAGAAATTTGCCCGGTCCATCCCACTTCTTTTGCAATCTTCCAGGTTCTAGTGCCAGGTACATGACGATATGTTTGGTGGTGGTGGTTGTTGGGATGTTTAAGGGGGACTAAACTGCTAAGGTCATCAGTCCCCCACTCCAAAAACAGGCGAGACATAAATGCACGAAGCAGGTAAAACCCCAAGGGGAAGGAGACTCCCCCCCCCCAGGCCCTAAAAGAACACAAATGCGGTAACAAACACTACAGACACGAAGAGTACAGATGAACACCAGACAAAAGGAAACAGAAGAAAAGAAGATGGCAGGAGACTGGTTGACTGACCACAACAACAAAAAAAGGAAAGGGTCAACCAACCGACTATACACTAAAATCTGCAACCAAATATGAGAGACTCGAGGACAAGAGACACACAAAGGGAAAGGAGTAGGACCTCCCTAAATGGAACCATATAAAGGACTACCACGGATAAAATGTAAAACATTGTCAGCCATAGAGGCATCGTTGCATAAAATCAAAGGCAAAGTGCCCGGGAGATTAAAAGACTGCCGGAGGGTGCGCAGTCGGGGACACTCCAATAAAATATGGGCGACCGTCAGCCGGGACCCACACCGACACTGGGGGGGATCCTCCTGACGCAAAAGATGGCCGTGCATCAGGTAGATATGGCCGATGCGCAGCCGACACAGGATTACAGAGTCCCTGCGAGAAGCCCGCAGGGAGGAGCGCCACACATCGGTCGTCTGCTTGACAGCCCGCAGTTTATTCGGGGCTGTCATGAAACGCCACTCAACGGACCACATCCCAAGCACCTTACGGCGCAACACCAGCTGCTGATCGCGAGCCGTAAGGCCAATCTGCAAAGCTGGGGCGCCGATCGACCCTTTGGCCAGCCTGTCAACACGTTCGTTACCCGGGATGCCAACGTGACCTGGCGTCCAAACAAAGACCACCGAACGGCCAGAGCGGGTAATGGTGGAAACAGACTCCCGAATAGAGGACACCAGAGGAGAAGAGGGATAGCAGCGGTCGATGGCCTGGAGGCTGCTCAGGGAGTCACTGCAGATGACGATGGACGTACTTGAGCAGGAACGCATATGCTCAAGAGCGCGCATTATGGCCACCAGCACGGCAGTAAAAGTACTGCAGCTAGCCGGCAAGGAGCGCTGTTCAACATGGGCAGCGTGAGCAAAAGCGTAGGCAGTGCGACCATCAACCAGGGAACCATCAGTGTAGACAGGCTCACAGCCCGGAAATGAGGCGAGGAGTGCAAAAAAACGGCGACGGAGGGCCACAGGTGGAACCGAGTCCTTGGGTCCCTGTGCCAAATCCAGACGGACGGACAGCCGCGGCAAACACCAGGGAGGCATAGGTGCACGGACCCGGAAGGAAGGCAGAATAGGGAAGGAGCCCAGTTCCGACAGCAGGGACAGGATGCGGACAGCTATGGAAAGCCCAGACCTAGGTCGCCGTTCAGGCAGATGGAGGACCACGGCAGGGAAAAGCAGCCGATGATTGGGATGGCCAGGCGAGCAATGCATGTGGACAGCATAGTCGGCGAGCAGTCGATGGCGGCGAATCCGCAGTGGGGGAACCCCGGCCTCCACCAGTAGACTATCCACGGGGCTCATACAGAAAGCGCCAGGTGCAAGCCGAACCCCACAGTGGTGTCCAACAACTTCAACACTGAGGGTGATGCAGACCCATAGGCCAGGCTCCCATAATCAAGCCGGGACTGCACAAGGGCTCTGTACAATCGCAGCAGCGTGCAGCGATCTGCACCCCAAGACGTGTGGCTAAGGCAGCGGAGGGCGTTGAGGTGCCGCCAGCATTTTTGCTTCATCTGAGTAATATGAGTAATCCATGTGAGCCGGGCATCAAACACGAGTCCCAAGAAGCAGCAAGTGTCCAGCATTCCAAGCAGGTGGCCGTCGAGGTAAAGTTCAGGATGAGGGTGGACCGTCCGACGCCTGCAGAAGTGCATAACTCGAGTCTTGGCTGCAGAGAACTGAAAACCATGAGTCAGAGCCCATGATGCTGCCTTGCAAACGGCGACTTGCAGCCTGCGTTCGGCGACTCCCGTAGTCGTGGAGCTAAATGATATGCAGAAGTCGTCGGCATACAAAGAAGGAGACACCGACGACCCCACGGCTGCAGCCAGACCATTAATGGCCACTAGAAATAAGGAGACGCTCAACACTGAGCCCTGCGGGACCCCATTTTCCTGTATATAACATGAACTACAGGCGGCACCAACTTGCACCCGGAAAGAGCGGTGCACGAAAAAGGTTTGAAGAAAAGCCGGGAGCTGACCACGAAGACCCCACTCATGCAACGTGGCGAGGATGTGATGCCTCCATGTGGTGTCATACTCCTTCCGCAGATCGAAAAATACAGCAACGAGATGCTGACGTCAGGCAAAGGCCGTACGAATAGCAGATTCCAGCCGCACCAAATTGTCCATGGCAGACCGGCCCCGACGGAAGCCACCCTGGGATGGAGCGAGGAGACTGCGCGACTCAAGGACCTAACACAAACGCCGCCCCACCATAAGTTCGAGCAATTTGCACAAAACGTTGGTGAGGGGAATGGGACAATAGCTGTCCACCGCCAGTGGGTCCGCACCAGGCTTCAAGATGGGGACAATAACACCCTCTCGCCATTGCGACGGGAACACACCTTCACTCCAAATGCGATTAAATATCGCTAGAATGTGTCTCTGGCAGTCCCTGGAGAGATGCGTCAGCATCTGCGCGTGGATGCAGTCTGGTCCTGGTGCTGTATCAGGGCAATCGGCGAGGGCAGCGACGAATTCCCTCTCGCTGAAAGGAGCATTGTATTTTTCAGAACGATGCGTGTGGAATGAGAACGGCGTCCGCTCGGCTCGCTCCTTTAGAGAGCGAAAGGCGGGGGGATAAGATGCAGTCGCAGAGCTCTTAGCAATGTGCGCGGCAAGCTGTTCAGCAATGGCGGCAGCGTCCGTACAGACAGCGCCGTCCAAGGAGAGCCCAGGGACACCCATAGGGGTCTGGTATCCATAAATCCGCCGGATCCGGGACCACACGAGCGAGGGGAAGACATGGGAGCCCAAGGATGAGACATACCTCTCCCAGCACTCCTGCTTACGCCATGCAATAAGACGACGGGCCAAGGCACAGAGCCTCTTAAAGGCGATGAGGGTCTCGAGAGACGGGTGCCGCCTATGACGCTGGAGAGCCCGCCGACGGTCGCGAATAGCCTCAGCAATCTCTGGCGACCACCAGGGTACAGCCTTCCTCTGAGGGAGGCCAGAAGAATGGGGGATGGCAGCCTCGGCCGCTGAAATGATGGACGTGGTTAAAACACGGACCACCTCGTCAATGTCACCCTGTGGGGGAGACTCAATGGTTGCAGCGGATGTAAAAGCCAGCCAGTCAGCCCTGTGGAGAGCCCAGTGGGGCAAGCGCCCAGAAGAATGACACTGGGGCAGTGATAAAGATGGAAAAATGGTCACTACCACACGTCAGGATGCACTCTCCAGTGGAGGGATGGGACAAGTCCAGGGCTGCAAATAGAGAGATCGATGGCCGAGAACGAGCCATGGGCCACACTGAAATGCGTGGGAGCACTGGTGTTCAAGAGGCTAAGGTCGAGCTGAGCCAACACATGCTCCACGGCCCGACCGCGGTCATCGGAGACAGTCCCACCCCAGAGAGGGTTGTGGGCATTGAAATCGCCCAGAAGCAGCAATGGTGGCGGGAGTTGAGCCAGCAGCGCAGCCAAGACATGTCGGGGGAGCTCCCCATCTGGAGGAATGTAAACAGAGCAAACAGTAATAGCCGGCGAGAGCTCAACCATGGCAGCGACTGCCTCTAAAGGTGTCAGAAGGGGTACTGGCGAGCTACAGACAGAGTGGTGAACAAAGAGGCAAACCCCACCTAACGCTCGTTGACAGGCAGCGCGGTTCTTATAGTATCCCCGATAACCGCGAAGGGCAGGGGTCCACATTGCCGGAAACCAAGTTTCCTGCAGAGCAATGCAGAGAACAGGGGAATCACTCAGAAGCATCCGGAGCTCAGGCAGGTGGCGGAAATAACTGGAGAATTGAAGCAGGAAGGGACTGGGAGGGCGTGAATGCGACTAAGAGGCAGACTGCGCCTCAGAGCCAACTGCCGCCACCGGGGGAGAGTCAGCTGAGTCCATAGGAGAGGCCCCCAAGGGTTCCGTGAGGCAGAGGCGAGGATCTCCACCTCATCCCCGGAGCCAGCAGGCAGTACTGAAACCGCCGGAACGTCCTTCTTGGACACATTCCGTTCCTTCTTCTCACGTCGGCCCTTAGGGTGAGAGGGCTGGGAGAGCTTCTCCGAAGGAGCGTCGGAAACTGACGACGACGCAGAAGCCCTACGACCTGCAGGTGGCGGAACATTCAGCCACTGGCTGACATCCGGCTGGGTAGGAGAAGAAACGGAGGAAGGGAGAGCCCCGAGGGACCCCTTCCACGAGAGGAACCGACAGATGCAACGCCGGCGGAGAAGGAGGGGGAGGGATCGAGCCCCCCGGTTTTGGAGGAGATGGCACTCACGAAGTAAGCGTGGGGGGAGCGACAGAAGAGGGTTTGCCCCCAAGTGCTAAGGGGGCAACAGAGGAAGGCTTGCCCCCAGGCACAAGGGGGACAGACAGAGATACACAGCCCCGAGGGCCCACTGAAGGCGGCACAGATGGGGCGACAACCGTCTACATCTACATCTACATTTATATTCCGCAAGCCACCCAACGGTGTGTGGCGGAGGGCACTTTACGTGCCACTGTCATTACTTCCCTTTCCTGTTCCAGTCGTGTATGGTTCGCGGGAAGAACGACTGTCTGAAAGCCTCCGTGCGCGCTCTAATCTCTCTAATTTTACATTCGTGATCTCCTTGGGAGGTATAAGTAGGGGGAAGCAATATATTCGATACCTCATCCAGAAACGCACCCTCTCGAAACCTGGCGAGCAAGGTACACCGCGATGCAGAGCGCCTCTCTTGCAGAGTCTGCCACTTGAGTTTATCAAACATCTCCGTAACGCTATCACGGTTACCAAATAACCCTGTGACGAAACGCGCCGCTCTTCTTTGGATCTTCTCTATCTCCTCCGTCAGACCAATATGGTACGGATCCCACACTGATGAGCAATACTGATGTATAGGTCGAACGAGTGTTTTGTAAGCCACCTCCTTTGTTGATGGACTACATTTTCTAAGCACTCTCCGAATGAATCTCAACCCGGTACCCACCTTACCAACAATTAATTTATATGATCATTCCACTTCAAATCGTTCCGCTCGCGTGGGCGACGATAACGTGGCTGCAGCATAAGATGTTCGAATAGAAGCAGGATACAACCTTTCATATTTCAGTTTTGCCTCTCGATAAGTAAGCCGGTCCAGAGTCTTAAATTCCATGATTTTCCGCTCCTTATGAAGAACGGGGCAATCCGGCGAGCATGGAGAGTGGTGCTCCCCACAGTTGACACATACAGGCGGAGGCGCACATGGAGAATTGGGATGAGAGGGGCGTCCGCAATCTCGACATGTAGCGCTGGATGGGCAATGGGAGGACATATGCCCAAACTTCCAGCACTGGAAGCACCGCATCGGGGAAGGGACGTATGGCTTGACGTCGCAACGGTAAACTATCACCTTGACCTTCTCGGGCAAGACATCACCCTCCAAGGCCAAGATAAAGGAACCGGTGGCCACCCTGTTAGTCTTGGGTCCTCTATGTACACGACGGACAAAATGTACACCACGTCGTTCCAAGTTGGCTCTCAGCTCGTCGTCGGATTGTAACAAGAGGTCACGATGGTAAATAATCCCCTGGACCATATTTAAGCTACTGTGGGGAGTGACGGTAACAGGGACGTCACCCAGCTTATCACACAAGAGAAACGCTCGTGACTGGGCTGGGGAGGACGTCTTGAGGAGGATGGACCCATTTCTCATTTTAGACAACCCCGCCACTTCCCCAAACTTATCCTCCAGGTGTTCCACAAAAAATTGAGGCTTCGTCGTAAGAAAGGAGTCACCATCAGTCCTGCTGCAGACAAGGTATTGCGGTACGTAAGGCTCCCGCTTGGAACTAGATCGGCGTCCCTCCCATGGCGCAGCCAACGAGGGGAACGACTGAGGGTCATATTGCGCAGCATCAAAGTCTACTCTACCTCGCTTAGAGACGCTGGTGGCCGTGTGACCACAAGCTTGGTGTGATTTATTGCGCCACATCCGCCCAGATGCCACCTACTCCGAACGAGGGCTCTCCCCAAGGGCGCCACCCAGCCAAAGCAACGGGTACCTGGCCGATATCCCGTTGCCCGGAGTCCCCGTGCCCCAGACAAGATGGGCACATACTCCTTGGCATGAATGGGGAGGAAACAGCTCTGGCATCTGTAGTGCGATCCCTGAGTGGTCAGGGGGCTACCACCAAGAGGGTACATGACGACCCCACCACAACGGAGTGGCTACCGTGCTGGATTTTAGGTGTTGAAAGGGTCCACAGTTGTCGTGAGCGCTAAGAAGAAGAGTGTGGACAAGACGAGGAGGAGGACAACCCAGAAGATGTTGGGCGTAGTCCCCCCCCCCCCCCCCCACATGACAATAGGTAACATGCAAGATGGTGGAGCATGATGGACCAATAGAAAAACACCACGTAAGGTGTCCTTCCCCAAATGGCACGCACTAACAACGGAAATTTGGAAGAAAAAAAAAAGGAGGTCAAACCCAAGAGGGGACCATTACAGAAGGCCAAAACGTTTGAGACTCCTTTTAGTCGCCTCTTACGACAGGCAGGAATACCGCGGGCCTATTCTTACCCCCGAACCCGCAGGGGGATCACGATATGTTTGGTACTGCAGCCAAATCGGAAGGGGGATACTGTTGTGATGAAATTACGTTGCCTAAATTTCGATTAATTTGTAGAATGTCTAAGATTACTGGTAATAGTATTTATATCAGTTTACTGTCCTGAGTAGTTTGCCCTGTGTTGTGGTGGATTGAGTCGTAAGAAGTATTAAACTTTTTTCACGCTAAAGATTCAAGATGTAGTAGGTCTATTTCTTAAGATGAGACAATAAGAGCTTGCTTTTGTAAAGAGTAATGTAAATGACATTCTGATTTCAAGCCTGTAAACTATGTCCATACTTTTGAAGTACAATATTTTTATTTTACACAACACATATTGCACTGTCGTATCTTCACCATACATAACAGTCTGCTATGGGATAGTATGCAGAACCCCCATGGTATGGTGACAGCGAATCATCAGCATCGGTGCAGCCTGAATGTGTGGGCCGGGATAATTCGCAACCGTATTCTAAGATCAATCTTCCTTCCATGTCATCTAACAGGCCGGAACTATCGGCATTTCTTGCGGGTGACACTTCCTCCCTTTCTGGAAGAAATGCCGTTGATGATTCGAAGTATTACGTAGCTGCTAAATAATGGTGCTCCAGCCCACTTCGCCGTTAAAGTCCGGACGCATCTTAATCGCGTCTTCCACGGTCGATAGATTAACAAGGTAGTCCATTTGCATGGCATATTCGTTCACCGGATCTCAACACGTGCGATTTCTAATTGTGGAGCCATCTCCAAAGTATCGTGTACGCAGAGCCCATTTCAGATGTGGAGACACTGGAGCAGCGTATTCATGCTGCCTTTGACACTGGATGCAGACTCGCCGATGTGAACGCGTGAGCCTGAACACGCTACGGCGCGTACACGAATTCGTTGTGGCACATGGAAACCATTTTCAACACATATCGTAACTGTCGCTACATGGTAACCTAGTCTCTATGACAATGTATGATTGAATAAATGCTCTCCAGCATAGAAACGGTGCAATTCCCGGAAAAAAAAGTGGTTCAAATGGCTCTGAGCGCTATGGGACTTAACATCTGAGGTCATCATTCCCCTAGAACTTAGAACTACGTAAACCTAACTAACCTAAGGACATCACACACATCCATGTCCGAGGCAGGATTCGAACCTGCGACCGTAGCGGTCACACGGTTCCAGACTGACGCGCCTAGAACCGCTCGGCCACACCGGCCGGCCGGACATATGCTCATTAGACCTGTTTTGTTCTGTATCCTCTCATGGATGAGTCCCTATAGTTTGACCACGGTTGAAAAAAATCACCCTGTATGTGGTCTTCGATATACCAGTGCTTCATTTTTTGATGGAATCCTTTGTTATGTTACTAGCGTGACTCGCAACGTCCCTCTCCGAGAAAACGGGTGCTGGAATTCTGGCTACAGGTCCTCCTAATGTGATCTTTCTGCTCCTTTCAAATGCTTCGACTTCTCACAACATGCAGTCCTAGCAACGTTCTATGTCCCCTTATACTGATGCCTCCTCTACGACTATCTTCCTCACCCGTAATCTCTAGTGTAGCTAATAATGTTGCCTTCAACAACGCCACATCTTCGACGCCAAAATTATCCTCATTGATGGTTTCCACTTTTCCTCCGTATCTTTCCTGTATGCTTGCGGTACTACGTTTAACCAAACAACAATATGGGGGTCCAGTACTTCACTACCCTCCAATGGTCCTATTAAACATACCACACACACTGGCAAGTTAGGTTCCACTTTCTCCTATGGTGCCTTTCGACACACAACAATACGAATCAAGCCTTAATGCTATTATTCATGGTTTATCTGAAACATCTTGTGTACTAGACAGTCCTCGCGGGAATTAACATTGACAACAGTTTCCCCCATTTGGAATGTCTTTTCACCCAGTTACAGAATACACCACCGAAAGTCAGTTATAGCAAGATGCTGATGCACAATATTTTACCCTAGGATTATGCTGTACCCCTCGCTTACATGAGGCACCACTTCAACACATTGACTGAACACGATTATCTCAACCGCAAACTTCACCGCTATCCACTCCAATGGTCGTATATCACTATCCCATACTCGACTGCCTCATACCCACTAATTATCTAGAAGCTTCTGACGCATATACTCCTGTGAACAACAATACTTTACACTCTCTTCCACCCACAACATATATTATGGCTCATTCCGTCTCGGCACTCGTTTTAATTGAACTTATTCTTACCAGGAACTCCTGCCGTCAGCCTTGGGTCTTCCTTCTACACTCCTGGAAATGGAAAAAAAGAACACATTGACACCGATGTGTCAGACCCACCATACTTGCTCTGGACACTGCGAGAGGGCTGTACAAACAATGATCACACGCACGGCACAGCGGACACACCAGGAACCGCGGTGTTGGCCGTCGAATGGCGATAGCTGCGCAGCATTTGTGCACCGCCGCCGTCAGTGTCAGCCAGTTTGCCGTGGCATACGGAGCTCCATCGCAGTCTTTAACACTGGTAGCATGCCGCGACAGCGTGGACGTGAACCGTATGTGCAGTTGACGGACTTTGAGCGAGGGCGTATAGTGGGCATGCAGGAGGCCGGGTGGACGTACCGCCGAATTGCTCAACACGTGGGGCGTGAGGTCTCCACAGTACATCGATGTTGTCGCCAGTGGTCGGCGGAAGGTGCACGTGCCCGTCGACCTGGGACCAGACCGCAGCGACACACGGATGCACGCCAAGACCGTAGGATCCTACGCAGTGCCGTAGGGGACCGCACCTCCACTTGCCAGCAAATTAGGGACACTGTTGCTCCTGGGGTATCGGCGAGGACCATTCGCAACCGTCTCCATGAAGCTGGGCTATGGTCCCGCACACCGTTAGGCCGTCTTCCGCTCACGCCCCAACATCGTGCAGCCCGCCTCCAGTGGTGTCGCGACAGGCGTGAATGGAGGGACGAATGGAGACGTGTCGTCTTCAGCGATGAGAGTCGCTTCTGCCTTGGTGCCAATGATGGTCGCATGCGTGTTTGGCGCCGTGCAGGTGAGCGCCACAATCAGGACTGCATACGACCGAGGCACACAGGGCCAACACCGGGCATCATGGTGTGGGGAGCGATCTCCTACACTGGCCGTACACCACTGGTGATTGTCGAGGGGACACTGAATAGTGCACGGTACATCCAAACTGTCATTGAACCCATCGTTCTACCATTCCTAGACCGGCAAGGAAACTTGCTGTTCCAACAGGACAATGCACGTCCGCATGTATCCCGTGCCACCCAATGTGCTCTAGAAGGTGTAAGTCAACTACCCTGGCCAGCAAGATCTACGGATCTGTCCCCCATTGAGCATGTTTGGGACTGGATGAAGCGTCGTCTCACGCGGTCTGCACGTCCAGCACGAACGCTGGTCCAACTGAGGCGCCAGGTGGAAATGGCATGGCAAGCCGTTCCACAGGACTACATCCAGCATCTCTACGATCGTCTCCATGGGAGAATAGCAGCCTGCATTGCTGAGAAAGGTGGATATACACTGTACTAGTGCCGACATTGTGCATGCTCTGTTGCCTGTGTCTATGTGCCTGTGGTTCTGTCAGTGTGATCATGTGATGTATCTGACCCCAGGAATGTGTCAATAAAGTTTCCCCTTCCTGGGACAATGAATTCACGGTGTTCTTATTTCAATTTCCAGGAGTGTATGTTTAACGCACCCTTCCTATTCCACAGACTACATCTGCCACTATCCCTTTAACGTTGCCGTTCACCGAAAGCTCCTCTTCTACCTTCAAACTCTTGGCCCATGTTATTCCAGTTGTGGTGTGGGTTCAGGTAATTGGTAATATTCACTTTCTAGGAGTCCAGCGCAACATACAGGTACTAACAATTCATCTTTATCATTATTCCTAAATTGCGACAGATCCACAGGTTCCACAGGTTTTGTAAATGTAGCTTTCTTACAATCCTGGCCTCTAAACTTCGACCCCACGATTGCCACCACACAAGAACAAAATAGTTTCACTCACCCCAATAACAATACCGTGGGTGTGACTCGAACTATGTGTCGCGGGGTGGCGCACATTCTGCAGTCGACTGCTGCAACGTAGACCCTCCAACACCACTCTGTATGTACCACTCTACCAATCGGCACCTCTGTAAAGGGTGGCGAGCGCGAGAGCGCGATTGAGTGCGCGATTGAGTGCGCGATTGAGTGCGCGATTGAGTGCGCGAGTGCGCGCGTGAGTGAGTGCGTGTGTGAGTGCGTGTGTGAGTGCGTGTGTGAGTGCGTGTGTGAGTGCGTGTGTGAGTGCGTGTGTGAGTGCGTGTGTGAGTGCGTGTGTGAGTGCGTGTGTGAGTGCGTGTGTGAGAGTGGTGATGCCGTAGGTGGTGGGGATCCAGTGGAAACGCTGTGGACCATTTCAAAATATGAATTTATTACATCTTCAGTTTTACATGAGGCTGGAATGCCTCTTCTCGCGAGCTCCTAACGGTGCAGTTGGCGTCGACTGCTGGGCGATGGTGTATTAGGCCTCCGGCCCGGTGGCGAAAGTAGGGCAACGGCTCGTGGTGAAGGCGGCTGTGTGAGGGTCTCTCCTTGGGCAGGCGGCGGACGGCGGCTGGCGTTGTGACGCCGGTTCCCTCTCTAAGCCTCAACGTCACGTCGGTGACAGTACGTACGGACAACAGACTGGCGGTGCTGCGGCACGGAGTCCCGAGAAGGACCCAGTGCGGCGGTAGATATCTCCTGACCTCGAACCGGTGGCTGCTGCTGGCACTGCCCAGCCGTCTCACAGTCCGGCAGTCCTCCGGAGTCATGTTGCAGCTACTCAGCGATAACCCAAGTCGTCATACCTAATCGAGCCCTGCCCTCAAATTCAGCATTATTTGTACTCCGTTATTGCGCATTTGTTTCGCTAAAACTTTGCGTCTTGTCACGTCGCCTATAACAAAAAGACTCACTCGAGTGTGGTGGCAACGACCCACTTACTACATCATTCATTGCTGCACGGGTAGTTTGTTGCTGCATTCTGCTATCCTCGCTTTGCAGTTCACCTGCACACCTGTTGTTGTTGCTTACATGTCAGCATAGCGTTACTGACGACCAGCGCCCTTACCGCAATACTCTGTGGCGGCGTCCATGCTACAGTCACTTACACTAAAGATTAAATACTTTTACCTAAAATACTGGATAGTGCCACTACAGTACCAAGAAATCAAGTTGATGCTACATACGAGAGACGTCGGAGTTTTTAAATGATGCTTATCGATATATTTGGACATTGTATTAACTTTTAATCTGTGAATATATAATTGGAAAATCTGTCCCATTACACTATGGTTTACTATAAGCGAGTAGTTAACACACATTACTAGCAACTGTTGCTGTCATGAACTAGTCACTTCTGCATTCTATTCTGTGCTAATATATCAGGCCCGTTTTACATCTGTTTGGCTAATTACATGATAGAGTGTGCTTCGTGTCTACTTACATGGTGTTATTTCCATTCGAACAGCGTTATTTATCTTTTCATAACCAGTATCTATTTCATTTACATTTTATCGTAATATCAAGGCATGAAGGTGATTGATGCTTTTTCACAAAACACGCACACCTCTGAAGCTAAGAATTTATTAAAGTCCTTTACATTATTTATATCTCTATTTGCTTGGACTTCTAGGAGAGTGGAAGAACCCAACAACTTCCTGGTTCCTTTTTGTAGTCTCACACTACCGTTTTCAATTCTGAGATACTGTTAATGTTATGAAAAGAACTTGAACCCATTTCTTATAAGACCAACAAAATTTCCAACTAATGTAGCTAGACTAGAGAGTATACTCATCAGTATTAAGGATTAGTGCGCTCCAAAACAGTTCTCAGACGTCACAACGACGCTACCGTTGGACCAAGCCTATAAGAGTATAGATACAGAGGCACGTATCAGTCAACGAGATATGTATAGAAGTAGATAAAATTTTTTAAGAGAAAAACAATGAAGAAAAAGTCCTGCAGTCTAGGGGCTGCAAAAAATTTCTGCTTTCTAAGGGTCGCAAGAACTCCGATACAAGGAAGAGAAAAGACAGCTTCGAAGCTGCAGTAAAGTGATATCCTTCCTGATGTTATGTGATTTACATATGAAGACGATTTAAGAAACAAGAGCATAGAGATAAAAAACTTAAAATCTGTATAGTAGTTCGAAAAGCAAGAAACAAAGAATGGGACTCATTGCACCATCAGTGATGAGGTGTTTTGAGACAACACAAGCTCGTATTGGACATGGAGATGAACATCCGTCGCCATTTCTAGAAGTGTATGTTGTCAGTTACTCTAAATTCAGAAAAAGTGAGCTCAGTAAGTGGACGCTACTCAGAGCCAATGCTAATCCACTGACTTAACCATTAACATCAACTAATTCGGTATAGCAACGGGATTTCCTAGAACTAGGTGCTTTCTCAATGGAAATGAGCGTTTGGCGTCATTGGCCGGGAGGCCCCTCGCGGGGCAGGTCCGGCCGCCATATCGCAGGTCTTATTACATTCGGCGCCACATTGGGCGACCTGCACGCCGGATGGGGATGAAATGATGATGAACACAACACAACACCCAGTCCCTGAGCGGAGAAAATCTCCGACCCAGCCGGGAATCGAACCCGGGCCCAGAGGACGGCAATCCGTCACGCTGACCACTCAGCTACTGGGGCGGACGCTTTCTCAATAAAACTAACATTATCACAGTTCGTCCATAAAAATACTATTCGACAGTTCTACCACAGAAATGTATCTCGAAGTGTGTTTCTCAGTCTGTCACTCGTGTCTCGAAAGACAAACATTAGCTAAAACAAACGGCATACAGTGCCAAACAAACCCTGCTCAACATTGATAAAAAGCATAGCGGCGACGGTGGGGAGAACATACTGTGAGTTGATGTCACGCTTTGATATTTGCGCAGCGCACAATATACATATCTATCACAGCAGAATAGCAACTAGGATATCGCCGGTTTCCATTGGCAGCGAAACACGGTAGACCAAAGAAACAAGATAGCAAGTACGTGTGTGATCATCGAGCTGTGATGACCGAGTAATACTCACAGTCATGTCGCGCAGCACTGACCTCCTACGTAAATTTTCACATGAAATCAGTGAAGCGTGTTTAGAGCGCTTACATCACATAAAAAATAAACAAAAAACAAACAAAATACATGCCTCCTAAGGTAATAAAAGCTAAAATAGAGAGAGAAGGAATGCTCTCATAAGACCTCTGATGAAATGGCGATTTCCTCTTCGAAGGATTCCACATTTACTACATAATGAAAACCTATGTTTTATTTTCACCTGAAGTTGTATCTGCTATTTAATCCTCATAGACTACTTACGTTTTAATTTATGCTTGGTAGCCATTTATTTCCTTAAAGATCATTAACGCAATATCCGAAGTCTTTTGATGAAATCAAGTCAGAAGTAGAAAGGAAATCTTATGTGGTGTCAAAAGATTTAACTTCCTACGTTGCATTTTGTTTTTCTGTGTGATTCGCTAAATTCGAAGTATTTAAACGCGTACTGTACCGATAAGTAGCTTGCTACTGATTCTGTTAAGAATCTGTAGGTGATCTAAGTGTGAATCACTATCCAGCGTTCCTATCTCTTTTCATCGATTAAGGGATTCATAATGTCTGATATGTCGTGAATATCTCCTTTTATGTGAAAAATTGCCCAAATTTCGGGGAGAACCCAGGTCTGCAGATGTTACGAAGTGTGGGGTCACTGCAGTTTTTCACTCTAGTCCGTCCTGTGCAACTCTGTTCAGCTCTGCATGAATAGAATAAATTTTGTATTGTGGGACTCCACAGCTGTACAATTGTACATTGATGAAAAGACTGCTCCAGGTGTATAATAAATCATTATCTGTGCTCCTTCAAGTTTCGTGGCGTTAAGCCGCATCTTAAGAGATCGGTATTTATTTCGTAATTTATTTCAAAGGACAACCTGTACATGAGCCTAAATTCTTTGTCCACTTGAGATAAGAATATTCAACAGCAAAAGGTCCGTATTCCAACTTTGCCCTGTGTAAAATTTGACTACCGATCTATTGCGGGTTACGGTGAAATCTTAAGGCGGAAGCCCTAAACGTTCCAGAGACATCGTGAATATCGATTTAATCAGCCTGTCAACATATAGAAGATGCCAATAATGCTCCATACTTAGCATGCATCAAGCTTTATATCATTACTTATCCACAAATTAGTGAGCCGTGTGGGGTGGTCGATACCTCACACCTGGTGAGTCCTCTGTCTTTACTAATGAGAGGATCTTTGGTTGGCGACTCTGTGCAGGAATAACAGATTCCGGTTGGTGGATAGGAATCGAAGGTAGGAGGTCGGTATGCGCAGACGTCGAGGGGCCGAAGTACTTGCTTCTCCGGGACACGCGGCCAGTACTTCCCGCACAGACGTTTTCTGATGGGATGCTGTAAGCCAGCCTTGCAGGATGGAGCACAGTGGCTGTTGTCGCGACGTGCTTTCCAATGCTTGTGCTGTCCTAGCCTGCATCAGGCCAGCTTCTTCCTTCGATTCCGTACTCGGTAATAGAGCACGGAGACTGCCGCCACTTGCTACACGGTAAGCATTGTCTGTGAGGATTCTCGAAAAACACGTCACCATCGCTGGCACCTTGCTGCGTTTCAGCACCTTGATACCTACCTCCCAGCGTTGTTTGGGGTTAGTATACGGAGATCGATCTTAAGAAAACTGTATGTGCCCTGTTTTAAGTTAAGACTGAATGATTGTAACTTACGTTTGATTTTAAGGCGTTGCGGGCTGAGCTCTGTGGAATATTATCTTACAATTGTGCTGGATTAAGAAGAAAGATCCGCTTTGCCCTGTGGCAGCCACTCTATTTGTAATTAGTAGCATAACCTGTGCTTTAGGCCCCACAGACACCTTGCCAGTAGTACATTCTGTTTAATGCTTCTAAGGTTTTAATACCTGCTACGTTTCTAGTTGAAGTGTTAAAGCAGCTGTTTTATGAAGATAATTGAAGTACCTAAAATTTGTTGAGACTATTTCACTAGCTGAGAACTGTTCATGCAGCGACGGTTAAGATGCTTGATGGCTTATGGAGACTATTTTCTGAATGCTATTTTTAAGTTTGTTAAGATTATCTCAGTATGTTCTGTGTGTAATGTTTTAATAGTTTAATAGTTTTTTAATTTTGCTGCAAACGCATTTGTATTTGCCGTAGGTGTGGAAGTGCGGTATCATTGCGGTGCGGGGGGGGGGGGGGGGAGACGGGGGGGGGGGGTGGACAAGGGTTAATGATTGTGTTCTTGCGGCCTGTGGGGAATATTTACTGAGGCCACTTTTACATTTGTTAATTTCGTTTGAATGCTTTATGTTTAATGTTTTCGTGTTTTGAATTTTGCCATGCCTTGAATGTGGTGTCTTTGAGGCGACCCAAAGGTTTATTGTTGAGCCCCTTCATAGTTCAAGAGACGTTTGATTAGTGTGTTGTAGTTGTAACCAGTACTTGGCTTGTCTCGTTGGTGGCTACCTCTTACTGTACGGTGCCACCTGCAGTCTCGTGCCACGATCCGACTTTGGCTGACCAATTGTAATTATTTAATGTTTGATATACTTCCTTACTGCAACAGGAATATATTGGATGATGGTCAAAGATTAAAGTGGAGTTCAAGTTAAATCATACTCCTTAAAGAGAAATGAACGCTTGGTGTTCTTTGCAGTTTATATTGCTCTAAAGGAAGGAGACATTTATGCTTTTTGTTCATGGAAAGATTGTGTTATCGGAAAAGAAAAAGATGTTTATCCTTGGGCCTAGTAACGTGTTACTAAACGGTTTTGAGATTCAATAAATTGGTGGTAAGGACTGCTAAGTAACAAGCAATGTTCAATATGTTTCAAATAACTTCCGGAAATTCAGCCAGGTAACACATTCAGCGACCGACGATATTTCGGCGGGAGAACACCCCGCCATTTTCAAGAAAAACTGCAACGGACAGGCGGCGTACTTGCAAATTTGAAACCTCGGTTCTCCGACTGAAGCAGGGAAGCTAACACACACACTGAACTCTAGTGCCAACAAAGATGACCGAAGTCAGAGCAATCGATAGTGAGGCTATGAATTCGCAGGTGAGGTAGCATTGACTCTGTCCCTTTCCTTTTTGACAAGGGAGAGAGCCGGATTCCAAACAGAGTTTAAACAGAAACCTCCATCCCTGTTAACGAGGTTCCTCGCTAATTTAATCTCACCTGCCTCCCTAATAACACTGTCCCAATAGCTGGACGTGCATGCCATTATCACGGTGTTATTATATAGCATCCAAGCAATGTTCGGCAATAGCAGATCTATCTGGCTGCTGTAATCGCGTGTGCCGTTTATGCTCAGTACATCGGTCCTCCACGGTCCTTATAATTTGACCAACATATGTCACGCCGCAGCTACAGGGAATACGATATACGCCCGCCTTACGCAATCCAAGATCATCCTTAACGGAACTCAAAAGTGCTCTAATTTTAGATGGAGGTCGGAAAACACATTTCTCATCGTATTTCCGTAAAATACGACCGATCATGTTGGACGTGTTTCTTACGTAAGGCAAAAAGGCAGTAGACTTAGGTGTTGACTCAGAATTATCATCAATCACCCGATGTACAGTTGGTCGATAGCGCAACGCACGTTCAATGTGTCTGTCACTATAACCATTTTGATGAAATGTAACTTCAAGATGGGACAGCTCAGCTGGAAAAGTCTCAGCGTCAGAAACGACTTGTGCCCTGTGTACCAAGGTACGAAGTACCCCTTCACACTGAGCCGGATGGTGACAACTATTAGCCTGTAAGTACAAGTCGGTGTGAGTACTTTTCCTGTAGGCTGCATGTCCCAATGATACATTATCCTTCCTCCTAACCAACACGTCAAGAAAGGGAAGGCAACCATCCTCTTTCACCTACATCGTAAAACTAATATTCGGGTGGATAGAGTTCAGATGTTCTAGAAAGACATTCAGATTCGCCCTACCATGTGCCCAAACAACGAAGGTATTGTCAACGTATCTAAAAAAACAGGCGGGTTTCAAAGGCGCCGACTCCAATGCACGTACCTCGAAATCTTCCATGAACAAATTTGCTGTCATAGGAGACAACGGACTACCCATCGCAACTCCATCTGTCTGCTCGTAATACTGGTGATTAAATAAAAAGTGAGTGGATTTCAACACATGCCGAAAGAGATTAGTTAATTCAGCACCAAACCTGGCCTCAATTAACCTCAACGAATCAGACAGAGGAACACGAGTGAAGAGAGAGAGAGAGAGACCACATCGAAACTCACTAAAATATCAGGGTCATTGAACCTCAGTCCCTCCAAACGATATAACAAATCGGCTGAGTTCCTGATATGATGTACACACCGACCTACTTGTGGACTCAACAGAGAAGCAAGATGCTTAGGCGGCCGCGGTGGTCTCGCGGTTCTAGGCGCGCAGTCCGGAACCGTGCGACTGCTACGGTCGCAGGTTCGAATCCTGCCTCGGGCATGGATGTGTGTGATGTCCTTAGGTTCGTTAGGTTTAAGTAGTTCTACGTTATAGGGGACTGATAACCACAGCAGTTGAGTCCCATAGTGCTCAGAGCCATTTGAACCAAGATGCTTGGCTACACGATATGTCGGAGCGCCGATGTTACTGTAGGACGGAAAGGAACCCCTTCCTTGTGAACCTTTGGAAGGCCATATAACCTAGGGGGAACAGTACTATAGGTGTTAAGACTCTTGATAGTGTCCTGCGACAAACCGCTTTTCTTCAGGAGGCTGTTGGTCTTTCTCTCAACACTTTTTGTGGGGTCAGCATCGATTCTGCGATACGCTGAATCGGATAGTAAACGTTGCATCTTTCGTACATAATCATGTTTATTTAAAACAACGGTGGCATTGCCGTTGTCCGCAGGTAAAATAACAATACTAGGATCAACTTTGAGAGAGCGTAAAGCAGCCCTCTCTGCTGCTGTTACATTCCTCTTGGGTGGACGAGCCCTAGTCGAAACACGGCATGGCTCCCTCCTAACCTCCTCTGCAGCGTCAGGATGTAGTTTGCAAACTGCCTGTTCAATTGAACTAATAAAATCAACTACCGGCAAACTCTTCGGAGTGGGTGCAAAATGTAAACCCTTCCCTAGCACGGATAAGGTTGCGTCGTCAAAAGATTTCTCTGTGAGGTGTATCACAAAACGTCGATATGTAAGATACGACTCCGCGCGATGAAAACGTTCAAACTTGGTCAAATGCCGGGCAGTGACGGAGTTGTATTCCCAGTCAGCTTGAGTCAATGAGGCACCGTCCAACCAATCCCAAGTTAAATCAGGCACTTCAGATGCAACCATTAAATGAGAACGATACAATTCTTCGCAAACAGAATCCAAACGTCGACGAATAAAACGAATCCTTTCGCGAACAAGAGCCAAGCCAGCACGTTATTTGATACGATTGGCGGCAGGAGAATTAATATGGTGCACAATCTTGACAAATGTTGGGACATGATTTTCATCACGAAACCTCAATAAAAACGACGAAGCACATTGGAGTCTAACTTGACAGCTATGATGTTTATCTAACTTCCGTAAACACCGATACGTTTCCTCCCCGTAGAGGTAAACAATGTGAGACATGTGTCTCTCCTGGCGTATACAACTTATTGTATTGTTATTTTACCTGCGGAAAAGAGCAATGCCACCGTGGTCTTAAATGAACATGATTATGTAGGAAAGATGCAACGTATACTATCTGATTCAGCGTATCGCAGAATCGATGCTGACCCCACAAAAAATGTTGAGAGAAAGACCAACAGCCTCCTGAAGAAAAGTGGTTTGTCGCAGGACACTATCAAGAGTCTTAACACCTATAGTGCTGTTCCCCCTAGGTTATATGGCCTTCCAAAGGTTCACAAGGAAGGGGGTTCCTTTCCGTCCTACAGTGCGTAACATCGACGCTCCGACATATCGTGTAGCCAAGCATCTTGCTTCTCTGTTGAGTCCACAAGTAGGTCGGTGTGAACATCATATCAGGAACTCAGCCGATTTTTTATGTCGTTTGGAGGGACAGGTTGAATGACTGATATTTTAGTGAGTTTCGATGTGGTCTCTCTCTTCACTCGTGTACCTCTGTCTGATTCGTTGGGGTTAATTGAGGCCAGGTTTGGTGCTGAATTAACTGATCTCTTTCGGCATGTGTTGAAATCCACTCACTTTTTATTTAATCACCAGTATTACGAGTAGACAGATGGAGTTGCGATGGGTAGTCCGTTTTCTCCTACGATCGCAAATTTGTTCATGGAAGACTTCGAGGAACGTGCATTGGAGTCGGCGCCTTTGAAACCCGCCTGTTTCTTTAGATACGTTGACGATACCTTCATTGTTTGGGCACATGGTAGGGCGAATCTGAATGTCTTTCTAGAACATCTGAGCTCGATCCACCCGAACATTCGTTTTACGATGTAGGTGAAAGAGGATGGTTGCCTTCCCTTTCTTGACGTGTTGGCTAGGAGGAAGGATAATGCATCATTGGGACATGCAGCCTACAGGAAACGTACTCATACCGACTTGTACTTAGGCTAATAGTCGTCACCATCCGGCGCAGCGTGAAGGGGTACTTCGTACCTTGGTACACAGGGCACAAGTCGTTTCTGACGCTGAGACTTTGCCAACTGAGCTGTCCCATCTTGAAGTTATATTTCGTCAAAATGGTTATAGTGACAGACGCATTGAACGTGCGTTGCGCTATCGACCAACTGTACATCGGGTGATTGATGATAATGTTGAGTCAACACCTAAGTCTACTGCCTTTTTGCCTTACGAAGGAAACATGTCCAACACGATTGGTCGTATTTTACGGAAATACGATGAGAAATGTGTTTTCCGACCTCCATCTAAAATTAGAGCACTTTTGAGTTCCGTTAAGGATGATCTTGGATTGCGTAAGGCGGGCGTATATCGTATTCCCTGTAGCTGCGGCATGGCATATATTGGTCAAACTATCAGGACCGTGGAGGACCGATGTACTGAGCATAAACGGCACAGACGATTACAGCAGCCAAATAGATCTGCTATTGCCGAACACTGCTTGTATACTGGTCACCCCATGTTATATAATAACACCGAGACATTGGCATGCACTTCCAGCTATTGGGACAGTGTTATTAGGGAGGCAGTTGAGATTAAATTAGCGAGTAACCTCGTTGACAGGGATAGAGGTTTCTGTTTAAACTGTTTGGAATCCGGCTCTCTCCCTTGTCAAAAAACAGAGGGACAGAGTCAATGCTACCTCACCTGCGAATTCATAGTCTCACTATCGATTGCTCTGACTTTGGTCATCTTTGGTGGCATTAGAGTTCAGTGTGTGTGTTAGCTTTCCTGCTTCAGTCGGAGAACCGAGGTTTTAAATTTGCATGTACGCCGCCTGTCCGTTGCAGTTTTTCTTGAAAATGGCGGGGTGTTCTCCCACCGAAATATCGGTGGTCGCTAAAAGTGTTAGCTGGCTGAATTCCTGGAAGTTATTTGTAAGTTGTATACGCCAGGAGAAACTCAGGTCTCACAATGTTCAATAAGTTTCTCAGCCTTCCTGCTTGACCTCACTGTTCGTATTCTTTATGTTGGTTTATGTCCTTGTTGGCTTCTTCAATTAGCGTTTATTATCTTTTAAGATCATTGACTGACATCAATAAAAGCAGTCTGGAACACACGTTTCAAAAATTTTAGTCTACTGGACAATTGTATTAAGAATATCGTTTTCATCTTTATTTTGTCCTTTTCTTTACAAACAATTAAGTGATTACACCGTGTGCTGATATCTGAAACAAGCAATTACAATCTCAAAAATGCATTTCAATGCTAAATCATATTCTGTGTCTATATGTGCGCAGTCGTTATGCGCTGTTGTTATTACCCTGTTGAAATCTGTAAGACTTCGTACACACACTCACAAAATTTTACACAGTCCTATGCTCATAGACTTACATATTGGTACATACCTGAAGTTTACAAATTATGAATTAGGTAGGGTATACAACCTTTGTCATATATTATATTGTGTTAGAAGGTACAAATGTGTCTAGTAGTGTTGGACATAAATACGCTTCCAATAATGCAAACACTTTGGAGAACTCGCCTTCAGGAATTTTTGATGATTAATTATCTTACTAGCGTGAACTTTGAGATTAGACATTTCCACTTCTAGAAGATTCATATGAATATCCTTTCCTGTTTCATCTAGCACAGTCATATTTTTCTCTATTGTGTGTGCCTGTTTTTTTGTGGTGGACACTGTAAGCACAGCTGTGATTAGGATTACAATGTTCACTGAACCGTGTCTTAAGTTTCAGTCCTGTTTGCTCTACATATCTCTGATCACATTGTTCACAAGGATTCCTATATACCATGACTGACAATACAGTGTGATTTTTTCCACCATGTACAAACTATAGGGAGTGGAAATGCTTGGTTTCCATGTTAGACACATTTTACACAATCACACATTGTAACAGAGACTGTGATCTAACCCGCTCTGAACCATGCATCCACAGTTACAACATGTGTTGAAAATGGTTTCCATGTTCTTCAAGGCACGCATGTACGCGCCATAACATGTTCTGTCTCACGCGTTCACATCGGCCCAGCTGCATCTGAACAGTGGTAAAGGCAGCAAGAATACGTTACTCCAGTGTCTACACCTCCCGAATGGTCTCTGCATACAAATTACTTTTGAGATGACATCATAACCAGAAATCGCACGGTTTGAGATCCAGTGTACGTGCTGCCCACGCAACTGGACCACTTCGTCCGACCCATAGACCAGGGAAGACACGATTAACGGCGAAGTGGACTGGAGCAACATCATGTAGCGGCCACATAACCCTTCGAATCACCCGCAAGAGACGACGCTACTAGTTTTGGCCTCTTACGCGACGTGAAAGGAAGACTGGTCCCAAAATACAGTCGCCAATTATACCGTCTCACACACTTCGGTTACACCGATGCTGATAATTCGCTGTCACTGTACCATGGGGATTCTGCACACTATCCCACAGATGACTTATGAATGTGGCTTCATCTGAAAGTAAGATACATGCAACAGATCTCAGAATCGTGGTTGCCTTGTGAAGAAACCAGTGACAAAACTGCTCCCGACTTGAAAACTCTGTTTCTAGTAAGCACTGAACACACTACAAGGGCAGTATCAATTGTCATGGAGAATGTCCCACACGGTCGTCTGGCTTACGCTGTACTGGCGGGCTAACTGCCTGGTACTGACACGGCGGTCAACTTCCACAGTGTTAATCACATTTTCTTCCAAGTCTGGTGTCCGAACACTTCGGGTACGTCCTTCATGATTTCCTCCTTCCTGAAATGGCCCTGTCTCAGACGAACGGCGAAACACTGCTGCAAGCTTTGAATGCTGTGGTAGTTGTCGGCGGGAATAGGTCTCCTGATACAACCTTGCCGCCCATTGTCCGTTGCCATTTTCCTTCCGGTAAGTTAACACCATGTCGGCAAGCATGCGGAATCATTGTGTACAACGCTGTACCACATCCACTACAAGGTGTGTCAGCAAGGTAAATGAATCGGACACAACATTTCCAAAGACTACGGCAGAAGAGTGCGCTAGGGCATGACGTATGAGGAACAGTACAATCCTCTAGGAGGAAACCATGCATATTGTAAATGTGCCTGCATGGTACAATGCATATTAGGCTGCAGTCTCTGTAACAAAGTGTGATTGAATAGATGGTCTCTAGCACCGAAACCATGCATTTCCAGACAAGTTCACTAGACCTTTTTTGTTACGTATCCTCTGATCGATCAATCCCTAGATTTTGTACACGGTGGAAAAAATAATTCTGTCTGCAGGATCTTTCTCTACGTAATGTCTGAGTCGTTTCCTCAGTTCATCACTTCTCCGTGAAGCTAACTACGCAGTACTGTTCCTGAAGATTTGCCTGTCTTGGCAAAGTTTTTTCCTAAATATGGAAAGGTTGAAAAATTGGAGCTTTCCCTGTTTGTATTCCTCTGTGATGCGACTTCTTTTAATCATCGGCTTCCGTGGCTGTTGTCACTGACACAGAAATTCTTTAGTGTATTTGATCTCACTATCAATACCTCAATATCTAAAACTCTCCCACGCTGTTGCAAATGACCTTCCTTAGGGTGTTCTGCTGACTGCTGAATGAGGGACGTTTCGTGATTTGCAGTATTGAGGATGGGGAGGAGTTGTATGAGACATCGTTTAATGGTGTTTGGCTAAGTTGTCATTAGTGAAAAAATTCTTACTTCTTGCCGTTGGTGGAAAGAGTGAATGAGAAATGGTGACATTTATGGCATATCTATCACATCTTAAAATGAGAATCTTCTTCTAGAATATAAGAACGAAAGTCTATCTCATTCATCTGTGAGCAAGGTATCCAGGGGAGTCATTTGAAACAGTTTCTGAAACGTCGGAGAATTTTACATACTGACAATATGGCCATATACTCTGAGGGATTTGATTGACAGTGATGTCTGGTTGTCTACTTTTTCATTTTAGTCCAACTTACTTTCGGTATGGATCAACTATCAATTACGAGCCATACCCATTGCTGCCAGCCACATTCTGTAAGATGTTAGGTTCTGTATCTGTGTTCTCTGAGGGAAAAGGTATACTAATCATCCTGTCTAGCATGACATGGACAAATTCATGGTTGTATTACATAATGACATGAAGATTAATGTGTAGTTAAATTTTTGGTAGTAGGTTTCCTAGATACATTGGACATATGTTTCCCTTTAAGTCTGGATTTCTCTGAATATAGAAAATTGTTAGCACTATTTTCTTGTATTTCAGTTACAATACTGATATTGTGGTGCAACCCATTAAATTTATCATGTAAACGTTCGATGTCTGCCTGTATTCGATTTTAACAGTATAAGGGTGTCGTTTCATACCTTTCGTACTAGACATGGTTGCTATGTACTGAATATTGCTCAGTGAATCATTTGTTCTATTGGAAATCCACAAAGATGTTTGTTAATGTTCTTGTCAGACAGTTTCACATTGGTAATCCACTTGGCAGTTTGTTAAGTGGCCCACTGAATGAAAAATAATGGGTAAAAGGAGAATTAAAAGAACAATATAGAAGAGAGGCAACTCTAACTATCCACTCAGCCAAGACACATTTTAACACAGGAAAAAAAGAAGTGTGATGTAGGAATGGTAATTAATAAACATGAACTTGGGCCATAGCAGGCTGTAATTTGATTTTCATTTAAGTGTGCAATTAGCTAATTTCCACAATGACTTGTAGTCGAAATTAGCTAATTGCTCACTTAAACGAAAATCACGTTACAGTCTGCTCTGGACCATGTTTACATTTATTTATCATCTGGAGGCAGTGGATCCCCTCAAATACAAAATTTTTCTTAATTGATGCTGCGGATCAATTTAATTTCAATGAATAACAGGTGTGATAAGATAACTGATAAACTATTTTGTGGTTTTGATACTAAAAATACGGACATCCATCGATGAAATTACTTTTTATGGCAAGATTAAAAACTTCACAAACATCGAGCTCACCAATGAAAACAGAAATTGCTTGCCATAGGTTTGAAATTCGATGTTGCATCTCGTCTGTAGGCTAATGAAGTAAATGAACCGGTAGTTCATACTAAAGAAGCAATACAGCTAAAGAAAGGTTCAAGAAAAGGGGAAAACAATGAGGTTTGTAATGTAGCTACCATTATTAAAGAGCATGTATTAACTGACCATAAGCAAATACCCCACAAAAGAGATGAGAGTAGATTTATTACATTTCGTAACAAACTAGATGAAGGGGAGTCATTAATTCTCAAAGAAGACTAAGTAAATTGTCACATTGCCATTGCTAGAGAAGATATTGTACAGGAAATTGAAAAAAATCGTTAAATATAATCAAATAATTAGACCGCAAAGTATTCCACTGGAAAATAACGAGAAGTGGTTAAATAATCAATTAACAAACCTTGATCCCTTGAAATGTATCTGTTGACAATTACTGTAAGATATTCAAGTGGAAGGTCTATTAAAATAGTTGCTTCACTTCAGTGAGAGCTGCTTCCTCTAAATATCGAACAGTAGGTCCACTCAACTTGCATCTGAAAACCGTGTAAACGGAATGCACAGTGGATAGCTATCTTTTACATTCAACATGTTAACGAAGGAGACAGAACAGGATGTCAAATTATTGCTGACGTTTTCAACCCACTCTTCCACGAAAGCATTAGGAAAACTAGATAGGATTGCAAAATTGAAATCGTGAATTGCTTTTCAACACAAGTTCTGAATAGTTTACTACACAATTTGATTGAATGTGGACCAAGTATAGACAAGCTGAAAATTAATAGCCCGAATAGTTTCGCTACTGTATGGTGAGAACGTGGTTTACTATCAAATTAATTCTTTTGCCTACTCTTGTACCAACTCTGAGGAAGTATGCTTTTGGATTATAGGATCCCAGGTTCGATTCCCAGCTGTGTCAGGGGCTTTTTTCTGCCTGGAGACTGGGTGCTGGTGTTTTCTAATCAATCCATAATCATTCTGGAGAGTGGTGAGAATGGATGTTGGAAAGATTGGGAATTTGTATGGGAGCTGATAACCATGCAGCCGAGTGCCCACAAACCAAATATCATCTTCTTCTTCCAATGACCTTGCTAGACATCTACTTCCACTACAGCACTTGGCAGAACTGGAGCAGCAAAGAAACTTGCTGCAGCAAAGAGACAGCTATCGGCTAGTCTCACGAAAATTCACATTCACTCTTTTCAGTCAAGCACAGAGGGTAAAATAATGGAGCAAGAATATGGTAATAATGTGCAAGTAATGATAACATAATCAGGATCACTTTCTTCAGAGAGGCTAGCTGTACATAAAAGCAACAGATACAAGAAATACAAACAGAAAGATACATACATATATCTATGTGAGAGGGAACTGATGTATTCCTCTCGACCTATTTATTCATTTTCAACAGAAGAAGTACATAATCATAAATCCAAGTGATACTAAGCTTATAATAGAAGAAAAAAATGTGAAATAGTTGTTCCCATAAAATAAACTGCGCATTACATTGTCTGCACTAAGTATCATCTCCATCTAAAAATTATTAAGGTTATAGCCAACAACTATAAATTTGTAGTTCACACTTGGTGTAAGTCTCTTCCTACTTCAGCTGCAGCTACCGACACTGTTCCTTAACCTAGTGTAGACGACTGTAAAATCAGCTACACACATAAAGTATAGGAAAAAATTACTTCTTCATTGTTTTATAATCATTTAATGATCCAATAATGTGACTTCTTATATTGATTCCAATTATTTATTGATGTGTTTTAAATCTAACTTTCTTCAAGCTTATAAATAATTTGAATGATGTCTGCCAAAATCCTATAAGTGCAGCAATACTTGTATTTTCTATAATTATTATAATTATTATAATTAATAGTCAATTAGCTAGCCAGTTATGCCTCAAGCTTTTCTACAAAACGTGAGTAATTAGTTACTGGAATGGAACAATCCCTGTGATGACAATTATTTATAATTTAACAAACGAACTTCCAGCTTTCAAAGATACTGTTATACTTGAATTTTGATGTCATCTTGTGAGGTATAAATCTTAGTTTTCTCATGCTAGATAGGTTGAGTAGATTACCCTTATCTACCGAGAATCTGCTGTGGCAAGCAGCAATCAGGAAGGTATATGACTCTTCATTGACAACAGTGAATAACAACACTCAGCATTTCAAACAGGTAAAAGCCAAAGTTGTCAGCCTCGCCATATTTAAGAAACTCTCAGAAACATAGGGCAAATCTTCAGAAAGAACACTGTCAATATTGCTTTTCAAACAAATGATTAGTTGTGGAAATGACTGACAAATAAGATGTAAATCGAGTCACAGATACACATGATTACCTGTCAGCCATGTGACCATTCGTATTAAGGGGAAAAGGAATAGAATTTAAGAAAGTGTTGAGTGAACATTTTAACCCTAAGCACTACTTTTCACTGAGTGGTTATCACCAAACAAAGGAGTGAATAATATGGAACACAGACAAACACATGAAAGCGCTACACAAAATAGTAAAAGATATTAATGTAAATTTTCTGGAAGCACCGGAACTCTCTGCTAATCTCAAAGTTCATACTAATAAGATGTATTATGAACTGAAAGATTTCAAGGGCACCAAACACTTAGCCTTTTCTCTGAAGTTTATACACTGATAGACGTGTAGTCATGTTCGACAATACTAGAAGCATATATACCATGTAACTCGATACAGTTGGTGGCAATGGTTGAACAACATGACTAATTTATAATTTGTAACATTGAGTTACTATGCAATATATAAGTATCTGACCATACAATAGTACTATAACTTGTGAGAATATGCACTTAACCCCATTCTTGTAAACAGGGTAATAACAACAGAATATAATTATATGGGTCCAGAATGTGTTTTAGCACTTTAATGCAGTTTTGAGATTGTAATCGGAGGCAATGGCATCACAGGCATTTCATTTTTTCTTTTTAACAGAAAGATAAAGGCCCTCGATTTGCCGGAAGAATCATACGTTTATAGCCGGCGGCAGGCATAAAACGTCATCCGGAATTGTACTGAACGCTTTCTCAGAAAATTATTTTGAACAGTTAGTTCATGAACTCACTCGAAGCGTAAATGGTTGCAAAAGCATACTTGACCTTTTAGCAACAAATAATCCTGGACAAATAGTGAGTATTGTGACGAATACAGGGATTAGCGACCACAAGGCAGTTGCTGCTAGGCTTAATACCGTAACACCTACAACCATCAAAAAGAAACCCCAAGTAGTATTTAAAAAAGTTGAAAAAAATGCTCTTAACGCCTATTTAAGAGACATTCTTCACTCCTTCCGATCTGATCATGTAACTGTAGAAGAGTTGTGGAATCTTTTCCAAAAGGTAGTAGTGACAGTAATTGAGAGATATATACCATACAAATTAATAAGTGATGGTACTGATCCCCCACGGTACACAAAACGGGTCAGATCGTTGTTGCAGAAGGTACCAAAAAAAAAAGCATGTCAAATTTAAAAGAACGCAAAATCCCCAAGATTGTCAAAGTCTTACAGAAGTTCGAAATAAGGCGCGTACTTCAATGCGAGATGCTTTTAATAATTTCCACAACGAAATTCTATCTCGAAATCTGGCAGAAAACCCAAAGAGATTGTGGTCATACATAAAGCACACCAATGGCAAGACGCAATCAATACCTTCACTGAGCGATGACATCTGTGAAGTCACTGATGACAGTGCCACTAAAGCAGAGTTATTAAACACGGTTTTCCGAACTCCTTCACCAAAGAAGACGAAGTAAATATTCCTGAATTCTAATGATGAACAACTGCCAAGATGAGAAAAATAGAAGTAGATATCCTCGGAGTAACGAAGCAGCTTAAATCACTTAATAAAGACAAGGCCTCCGGTCCACGTTGTATACCAGTTCCTATCGAAGTGTGGTCATAAAATATCCCCATATTTAGTAATTATGTACAATCTCTCGCTCACAGAAAGATCCATACCTAAAGACTGGAAAATTGATCAAGTCACACCAATACCCAAAAAGGGAAGTAGCAGTTAACCGCTGAATTACAGGCCTATATCACTAACGTCGATTTGCAGTAGGGTTTTGGAACATATACTACTGTATTGGAACATTATGAATTACCTCGAAGAAAATGATTTCTTGACACAGTCAGCACGGTTTCAGAGAATATCGTTCTTGTGAAAGACAACTAGCTCTTTATACTCATGAAGTAATAAGTGCTGTCGACATGGGATGTCAAATTGATTCCATATTTTTAGATTTCCGTTCCTTACAAACGTATTCTAACCAAACTGCGTGCCTACGGAGTATCGCCTCAGTTGTGCGACCGGATTCGCGATTTCCTGTCAGAAATGTCGCAGTTCGTAGTAATAGACGGAAAGTCATCGAGTAAAACAGAACTAATATCCGGCGTTCCTCAAGGAAGTGTTATAGGCCCTCTATTGTTCTGATCTATATTACCGACATAGGAGACAATCTGAGTAGTCGTCTTAGATTGTTTGCAGTTAATGCTGTCATTCATTGTCTTGTGAAGTCATCAGATGATCAAAACGACTTGCAAAATGATTTAGATAAGATATCTGAATGGCGCGAAAAGTGACAATTGACCCTGAATAAGGAAAAGTGTGAAGTTACTCACATGAGTACTGAAAGAAATCTGCTAAAATTCCGATTACGCGATAAGGCTGTAAATTCAACTAAATACTTAGGGATTACAATTACAAGTAACCTAAATTGGAACGGTCACATAGATAATATTGTGGGTGGAGCAAACTAAAGACTGCGATTCACTGGCGGAACACTTAGAAGGTGCAACAGGTCTACTAAAGAGACTGCACACAAAGGATGTCCGCCTTATTCTGGGGTATTGCTGTGCGGTGTGAGATCCGCATCAGGTGGGACTGACGGATGACTTCGAAAAAGTACAAAGAAGAGCAGCTCGTTTTGTATTATCGCGAAATAGGGGAGACAGTGTCACGGACATGATACGTGAACTGGAGTGGTAATCATTAAAACAAAGGCGATTTTTGTTGTGACGGGATCTTCTCATGCAATTCTTATCATCAGTTTTCTCCTCCGATTGCGAAACATTCTGTTGGCACCCACCTACATAGGGAGATATGATCAACACGATAAAATAAGTGAAATCAGGGCTCGCACAGAAAAATTTAAGTGCTTGTTTTTCCCGGGTGCCGTTCGAGAGTGGAACGGTAGAGAGACAGCTTGAAGGTGGTTCATTGAACCCTCTACCAGGCACTTTATTGTGAATAGCAGAGTAATCACGTAGATGTAGATAAAAAGATATAATTAATACATGTGTCCAGTAGGAATAAAACTTTTGTATGTGTGTTACCAGGTAAGTTTGTTTATTTGCTTTTGTAATATTAAATACGCACGTGTGTCACAAGTAATCTTTATTGATGAGCAGCAGAAATGAGATCAGCGATAAACTTACGAAGGCGTGCTTAAGAAGGACTGTCACAGAATTTTGTATGTGAAAACGCTGAAAAGTTTTGTAAATAAATAAAACTATCAAAATTCCACATCTTTATGTTTCACTACAACGTACCGATTTTTCAACATAGTCACCCTGATACACGTTTCTCCTACCAAGATACCAGTTTTCGATATGCTGGTTGGTGGATACAGCATTGTAAAATGTTTGGCTCACCCTCACATTTGCTTCCACCGGCATCATGACTATAGAAGTGAAGTAATGGATGATGTTCTTTAAGTTTTGGTGCCGGTTGAAAATCGGATGTTACCAAATCTGGACGGTATAGAGGATGATCTATGACAGAGAACGTAAGGTGTCGGATGGTTGCAGCGCTCGTATGTCGTCTGGCATTGTCATGCGGGTAGGAGAGAGTCTTCAATATCTGGATGAATACTTGGAATATGCACTTCCAATTTTCCTGACGGTCTCGCAGTACCTTGCAGAGTGTATAGATGTGCCTTTAGGCAAGAATTCAAAATGCACCACACCTTGAATAGTCCAGTATGCTGTGAGCGTGACTTTGCCTTCTAATGGCGGGGTCGTGAATTTTTTGGAGTCCGTGATTCTTTGTGGCGGCACTCCATTAATGCTCTCATTTTTCTTCATCAGTGATTTCGATACTATCATCACAGTACACAATTTTCACTCATCAAATAATTTCAATTGGAGGCACCTTTTCTGCGGTTAGAAACTAGATTTCAGCATACTGTTTCTCAGGCACCGACGTAGTTATGTTACACTCCACCATGTTACACGTTTCAGTTGGGATCCCACTAACGGCAGAGGGTTGGAGCTTGCATCTTCGAAGCGAAAAAGTGGACAGAGTAATATGCATGATATGTAATACCTGTACCGATACTGTGAACAGTGTAAAAATTCGGAGGCATTACATTTCAACATGTTCACGTAACATGAAAACATGGGAGCACGAACTGAAGAATTTCTGCTGCTTAGAAAACTAATCAGCGAATTGTGGACGCCGCAAGGAGTGTATAAGAATCAGCATAACCGTAGACAAAAAGGGCACGTCTCTCCAGAGGTAGTTCCCAAATATTAAACAAGGATCGTAATTGAGAAAGAAATGTCTGACAATGTGTGTTGAACACGTCATTGTACGGAAATGAATTATGGACTGTGGAATATTGAAGACGAAGAAAATCGAATTGTTTCAGAGGTGTTACTGAAGGATGCAGAGAAAAGTATAAGTGGACTCAACGAGATTGGCGAGGAGAGGAATGTGGGATCTGTCGATCGCAAAAAGAGTGACATAAAACAGACACTGCATTATATAAAACAAATACTCGAGGACATTGGGTGTAATTGGCAGTCTGTATGAGAACATTATGAGTTTGTCACATGGGGAAGTGTTGTGGTCAACATCAGACCGATAAGAGGAAAAGAGTATAAGGAGTATCGGTATCACATTCAGTTCTAATGCTCTGCATTAAATTCATAACCTCTCCAGTATCTCACAAGAAGAGCGTAGGCGTCAGTATTTCGCTCGACGTACGCCCATCACAATCTGCTTTAAACGCTGTTGTTGGTGATCTTAACCCCAAATGAAAACACAATTTTTGGCTTAGTAATGTCAACTGTGTAGACAGATTAAACCGGTAGGTTATTCCTGATGATTGCCCTGCCATTGATTCGCCAAGTGACGTCACTGGAAACACTGCATTTATACGAACAGCAGATCCATTTTAGATAGTACTAATTTTATTTTGTTCACCACTCGTGCAAAACAGTGTTTTCTTTTTAATTCCGTAAATTTTAAAATAAGTTTGTTGCTCATGGTCAGGTTGGAATAGCTATATACCAATAAATAGAAGAAATAACAATCTTATCAGCTACCATTATATTTCGCGTTAACTACTTAAAATAACTGTCACCACATCACGAATATAGTTTTCACAGTTGCGTCATTTTGCATAAAATCTGTTAAAAAACTAAAATATGGTTGGAACCTATCGTCCTTACAACCGTTTCTTCAAAGTGAATACGACAGTCTATCTAAGGCTATGAACGTATGAAAGAAATGCAGTTCTTTATTATTATTACCTGACGTAACATTTCTGGAGGGCAAAAATATCTGAAACTTTATCCGGGGTATTTGAAAAAAGTAATACAGCTTCATCAGATTATCTTTTTTACGTAAATTAAGACATAATTTTGAACTAGAGTGTGATTTACTCGTCAACTGCGGAAGTTTATCTTGGCACCACTCGTAATTTGCTCGTTCCTGTGTTTCCCGGTACAGGTCTCATTACCAAATGTGCGGCAAGCCGGAAAGGAAAATATGTTTTGTTTCCTTCGTTTCAACAAGTGCTATTCACGCACAACTGTATGGCGGCTTTTACTTAACATGCTACTTCGAGGCCTCGAATGGGAAAAATGTCCGCCAAGATCTCCTGATCTCACTGTGTATACGACATTTTATTGTAAGACGTAGGGAGGCGAGTGTATTTCGAAGGACTACGTCTATATGCGTCCACCTCCTGTAATTTTGGGAGAATTGTAGCGGCACATAGCAAGAGCATTGATGCACGGACTCAAGACATGTCGCAAAACTACAAGGTGTTTTTGACGATAATTTGGAAATTAGTTGTCAGTTGGAGGGCATCTTGACCATTTATGAAAGCTAAAGGCAAACTACTAAGATAATTCCTGCTAGTCGGGAATTAAGTTGGGTTGACAGTCAGGTTGGGGTCCAGCAGCTGTCCAGGGCATCTCCAGACCCGTCTTCATAGGTCTATGGGGCTCAGTTCAAAGCCGGACTCAACACTAATCACTGAAGACAATCCTATTCCAGTCAATGAGAAGCCTTTCTGGAGACACCTTGGACAGCGTTGGAATGCAAGCCTGATGTCAACTGCTGTATGGCCAACGACCAGGAGTGATTGTTCTTCTCATGGCAGCACCCATTCGGTTGTCATCCATGGCGGTCTTACAGCACAGTGGTTGTTGTTGTTGTTGTGGTCTTCAGTCCTGAGACTGGTTTGATGCAGCTCTCCATGCTACTCTATCCTGTGCAAGCTTTTTCATCTCCCAGTACCTACTGCAACCTACATCCTTCTGAATCTGCTTGGTGTATTCATCTCTTGGTCTCCCTCTACGATTTTTACCCTCCACGCTGCCCTCCAATACTAAATTGGTGATCCCTTGATGCCGCAGAACATGTCCTACCAACCGATCCCTTCTTCTGGTCAAGTTGTGCCACAAACTTCTCTTCTCCCCAATCCTATTCAATACTTCCTCATTAGTTATGTGATCTACCCATCTAATCTTCAGCATTCTTCTATAGCACCACATTTCGAAAGCTTCTATTCTCTTCTTGTCCAAACAATTTATCGTCCATGTTTCACTTCCATACATGGCTACACTCCATACGAATACTTTCAGAAATGACTTCCTGACACTTAAATCAATACTGGATGTTAACAAATTTCTCTTCTTCAGGAACGCTTTCCTTGCCATTGCCAGCCTACATTTTATATCCTCTCTACTTCGACCATCATCAGTTATTTTGCTCCCCAAATAGCAAAACTCCTTAACTACTTTAAGTGCCTCATTTCCTAATCTAATTCCCTCAGCATCACCCGACTTAATTAGACTACATTCCATTATCCTCGTTTTGCTTTTGTTGATGTTCATCTTATATCCTCCTTTCAAGACACTGTCCATTCCATTCAACTGCTCTTCCAACTCCTTTGCTGTCTCTGACAGAATTACAATGTCATCGGCGAACCTCAAAGTTTTTATTTCTTCTCCATGAATTTTAATACCTACTCCGAATTTTTCTTTTGTTTCCTTTACTGCTTGCTCAATATACAGATTGAACAACATCGGGGAGAGGCTGCAACCCTGTCTTACTCCCTTCCCAACCACTGCTTCCCTTTCCCGTCCCTCGACTCTTATAACTGCCATCTGGTTTCTGTACAAATTGTAAATAGCCTTTCGCTCCCTGTATTTTACCCCTGCCACCTTTAGAATTTGAAAGAGAGTATTCCAGTCAACATTGTCAAAAGCTTTCTCTAAGTTTACAAATGCTAGAAACGTAGGTTTGCCTTTCCTTAATCTTTCTTCTAAGATAAGTCGTAAGGTCAGTATTGCCTCACGTGTTCCAGTGTTTCTACGGAATCCAAACTGATCTTCCCCGAGGTTGGCTTCTACTAGTTTTTCCATTCGTCTGTAGAGAATTCGTGTTAGTATTTTGCAGCTGCGACTTATTAAGCTGATAGTTCGGTAATTTTCACATCTGTCAACACCTGCTTTCTTTGGGATTGGAATTATTATATTCTTCTTGAAGTCTGTTGGTATTTCGCCTGTTTCATACATCTTGCTCACCAGCTGGTAGAGTTTTGTCAGGACTGGCTCTCCCACGGCCGTCAGTAGTTCCAATGGAATATTGTCTACTCCGGGGGCCTTGTTTCGACTCAGGTCTTTCAGTACTCTGTCAAACTCTTCACGCAGTATCGTATCTCCCATTTCACCTTCATCTACATCCTCTTCCATTTCCATAATATTGTCCTCAAGTACATCGCCCTTGTATAGACCCTCTATATACTCCTCCCACCTTTCTGCTTTCCCTTCTTTGCTTAGAACTGGGTTTCCATCCGAGCTCTTGATATTCATACAAGTCGTTCTCTTATCTCCAAAGGTCTCTTTAATTTTCCTGTAGGCAGTATCTATCTTACCCCTAGTGAGACAAGCCTCTACATCCTTACATTTGTCCTCTAGCCATCCCTGCTTAGCCATTTTGCACTTCCTGTCGATCTCATTTTTGAGACGTTTGTATTCCTTTTTGCCTGTTTCACTTACTGCATTTTTATATTTTCTCCTTTCATCAATTAAATTCAATATTTCTTCTGTTACCCAAGGATTTCTACTAGCCCTCGTCTTTTTACCTACTTGATCCTCTGCTGCCTTCACTACTTCATCCCTCAAAGCTACCCATTCTTCTTCTACTGTATTTATTTCCCCCATTCCTGTCAATTGCTCCCTTATGCTCTCCCTGAATCTCTGTACAACCAGGTCCCATCTCCTTAAATTCCCACCTTTTTGCAGTTTCTTCAGTTTTAATCTACAGGTCATAACCAATAGATTGTGGTCAGAGTCCACATCTGCCCCTGGAAATGACTTACAATTTAAAACCTGGTTCCTAAATCTCTGTCTTACCATCTCCAGGGTTCTTTAGTATCTCCAGGGTTCTTCCATGTATACAACCTTCTTTCATGATTCTTAAACCAAGTGTTAGTTATGATTATGTTGTGCTCTGTGCAAAATTCTACCAGGCGGCTTCCTCTTTCATTTCTGTCCCCCAATCCATATTCACCTACTATGTTTCCTTCTCTCCCTTTTCCTACACTCGAATTCCAGTCACCCATGACTATTAAATTTTCGTCTCCCTTCACAATCTGAATAATTTCTTTTATTTCATCATACATTTCTTCAATTTCTTCGTCATCTGCAGAGCTAGTTGGCATATAAACTTGTACTACTGTAGTAGGTGTGGGCTTCGTACCTATCTTGGCCACAATAATGCGTTCACTATGCTGTTTGTAGTAGCTTACCCGCATTCCTATTTTCCTATTCATTATTAAACCTACTCCTGCATTACCCCTATTTGATTTTGTGTTTATAACCCTGTAGTCACCTGACCAGAAGTCTTGTTCCTCCTGCCACCGAACTTCACTAATTCCCACTATATCTAATTTCAACCTATCCATTTCCCTTTTTAAATTTTCTAACCTACCTGCCCGATTAAGGGATCTGACATTCCACGCTCCGATCCGTAGAACGCCAGTTTTCTTTCTCCTGATAACGACATCCTCTTGAGTAGTCCCCGCCCGGAGATCCGAATGGGGGACTATTTTACCTCCGGAATATTTTACCCAAGAGGACGCCATCATCATGTAATCATACAGTAAAGCTGCATGCCCTCGGGAAAAATTACGGCTGTAGTTTCCCCTTGCTTTCAGCCGTTCGCAGTACCAGCACAGCAAGGCCGTTTTGGTTATTGTTACAAGGCCAGATCAGTCAATCATCCAGACTGTTGCCCTTGCAACTACTGAAAAGGCTGCTGCCCCTCTTCTGGAACCACACGTTTGTCTGGCCTCTCAACAGATACCCCTCCGTTGTGGTTGCACCTACGGTACGGCTATCTGTATCGCTGAGGCACGCAAGCCTCCCCACCAGCGGCAAGGTCCATGGTTCATGGGGGGGGAGCACAGTGGTAGGTCGACGATATTTTATGCTCCGTTTTAATGCCCTTCATGGTACGTATCCTGGGCTTACATTTTATTAACGTAACGACAGCCCGCACTTGGCCCGACTTTCTACTGCTGTCTTTGTACGTGTCAAATCTTACCTTGAACAGCAAGGTCGCGGGATCTCTCCCCAACTGACGAAGATTGGATCATTACCGGTAGGGCTCTCCATCTACCTCGGGATTTTGACAATCTAACGTGCCAATTGGGAATTAAAAAATCAGTCAATGCCAAGCCGAATAACTGCTGGAATTATAGCCAGAGGTGGACCAACATATTATTGACTTACTGAATTTGAGAAGAATAGATCATCCAGTTTTTCTGAAATTATGAACACTTCTTTGTCTCTATATGTACATCATACTTACAAATTTCCGTCCCATGCGGTAATGCCTTTAAAAAATGATTGAAATGGCTCTGAGCACTACGGAACTTAACATCTGAGGTCATCAGTCCTATAATACTTACAACTACTCAAATCCAACTAACCTAAGGACATCACACACATCTATGTCCGAGGCAGGATTCGACCCTGCGACCGTAGCAGTCGCGCGGTTCCAGACTGAAGCGCCTAGAACCGCTTGGCCACCGCAGCCGGCGGTAATTTCTTCGTGAGGTGTGGTTTTTTTATTGTCTTAAGTGTACATTGTGACAATTAACTGACACAGTAGTGGTAAAACATAACATTTTAGCCTTCGGAACCACATGCTTTATGTGCTTTCGTATTCAGACTAGATTAAACTTTAATGTAGTGGTATCCAGTCGGGCATAGTACCCAGTCGCCTGACTGGGAAAAGGTCACACTTTCTAGTCTCACTTTGTTCACAGACATTTTCATTGATAATAAGACAACAGTATTTCATAAAAAAAAACTAAGGCATTCTTGTATTAACAACTTGGTGGTAAGCTAAACCCTATTCTAACAGGTTTATGTTAAGATGTCATCCAGTTATTTAAGAAAATCTCTAAAACGATCATTGGATTCTCAAGCTTTGCCACTACCATTGAATGTTGTAACAAAAGGAAAGGTCCCGTCTCGCTCATCAGTCAGTGGCTTAAGAAACACATCAGAGGGAGGGTTCTAAAAATAAAGTGATGCTACTGAAGACAAAGGATTCTTGGCAACGTCACATGTTTATTCAACCAAGACCGAAAGGAAGAACTCCTGGACCATATTTATGGCATGAAATTAGGATATTAAGTCATATCACTAACCGATATAAGCCACCTGACATTTTAGCACCTTCAGCGGACAAAACCACTCAACATATCAGTAACTGATTAAAGCAATTTGGCATTTCACCTTGTTGAGCCGAATAATCCACCACTTCCTTTCAACAAAAGGAGAAAAATAGCAGGCAAACATTGGATGAATAGTTTCGGAAGAGAGTCCAAAAATATGCCGTAGAAACCAGATACCATTTCGTAGGAGTTACTTTTCTTTTATCGGTATCTGGTCGCTTTGCGTTATCCACTGGGCAAAGTGACCATTTAGCAGACTTTCACTTGAGCTCACTTTCCTACAACAAACGGAGGATTTGAATAATAATGGAATTGTTTTATTGTCACAGAATGTGTATATTTTATACAGATATATCTCATATGATTGTCTCTGACAAAATATCAGAGAGGAACCGCATTTTCCTTATGTGTTGTTGTTGTTGTTCCTTATCGTGGCTACTTTACCAAGTTTTGCCTTAGTAATGTGTTTTTGTATTACAGGTGGAATGACATAAAAGTGACCACAGAAGCGTAATCGACGAGCACCACTGCGAGGTTTGAGTAGCAGTATCGCCCTCGGAAACGCAGTCTCTTATTCATTCATTTAACTGAAGACTTACAGTTGAACAAGTTGCTATAAAATGCCTAATAAGGGTTGGTACAACTCATTCTATCATTAAGAACAAATTTGTGGTACCATGAACCAATACCTCCCCATAGATGTCTAAAAGTGGGCAATGGAATTGCATATTTCCATCATATGCCGATAGTGGTTGCGCAGGATCTGGCGGACCCAATGTTGTCCGCCTGCTGAGAAATGCTTCCAGTAGCTCCGTACCATGGGTTCCTTTTGCCAGGAGACATTTCGCTACAAGACACTACGCAAACCCTGCCTAGTCATGGTTCTGACTCCTTGTTAACATTGTGATATTAGGACTTCGATTTTTGCTGCATTATTTGTAATGAGTTTTTGTAAGCTTGGAGAAATAAAATGAAAGTAAATCTTGAATTTGCTGTGTTATCTTTTTCGCTAATCATTTCTGCTCCTACCCAGATTTCCTATGACAACTGCCGCACGACTCTGTAGCCCACCTCCCCTTATCATTGTGTAATAAGTCGTACACAACGAACCTGCGTAACAGCAAATCTTGAGAAAGGTGGCATTCGAAAGATTTTACCGTTGATCAGAAAGAACACAGTTTCACCGTTTTCTCAGAGCACAACAGTCTTTTCAATGACGAAAGCAATGCATATTCGGACAGTATTTAACCTTTGAAGAAACCAGTGTACACTGTTTTGAGCCAGAATCCGAACGTCGTGGCAGGCAATGGGAAAACTAGGAATTGCATGTACGCAAATACTCAAAATGCAGCCATCGACTGATGTCATATTACCCATGTTCTGGGATATACAACCTCCTATTTCCTGTAATTACGTATTTTGCAGGAGCAACGCACTATCATTTTAGCCTACTCGGGTATGACTGAGAAAAAAGTCAGTTGCGCACCGAAGATGAAATGTATGGCACGGCAGAAGAAAGGTGTGCATCTTCTTGAAATTAATGCTGGAAGTCACACAGCATGACACTGGATAGAACTGCCGAAGTGGACTGCGAGCTCCTACCTCTTTACTTACTGCTCCGACCGTGCCTTCCGAATTTTTATCTGTTTGTCCCAAAAGCGTCTTTGCATGACAAAATTCAATGGCAATGAATAGGTCAAGAAAAAAATACAAAAATAGTTTTGAAACCAGTAGAAAAATTTCGTTGGTGGAGAGACAAGAAGGTTCGTTAAAACAGAGGCCAGTGCATTAAGTCTGTTGGTTCATTACGTGAAAAAATAGACAAAAAGTTGTACTAATTTAAGAAACCACTTTCACTCTAGAGCTATTTGTTTAATTATTCGCAGAAAAAAAGGGTAATATATAGGAAAAGGTGGCTTGACGTTTGCAATCACTGACATAATTACTGTAATTAGCAATCAGTATATATCGAGCGATGTAAACATGACTAAATGTGAATAATGGGTTTTACCTAATAATAATCAGATGTGTTTTGCCAGAAGATGGCTAACGTCTATCAAGAGGTACAATATTACGTTAGAGGTTTAACGCAATAAGTGAAATATGAAAGTTAGAGACTGTGTATGCCTTGAGCGACCATATCTTATGGTGCTGACTATATTCATCCAGTGTGATGATGAGAGAACTTGGAGCACTTCTAACCAACTTTGAACATGCACACAGTGTTAGTATATACAGCCAACAAAGGAAGGGACTGAACGTGTTAGATGCACTTGAGGTGACAAACATATAGCACAAAATCCGCCAGCTGGCTCTAAATGGTCGATTAAAATTAATTTCATCCTCACTTTTACGATTCACAGAATGCACTTAACAAGTCACATCCCACAGATTGTCACAAAATTAGAACACTGTAGAATGTCATATTCCTGACCATGCTTTCCTCAAAAGCTTCAACCTTATAACAACACGACATGAAATATTGTGTATTTTAATCATTTACTGTTTTTAATACCGTCCACTGCGTAAACTATGATTTACAATGCAAAACATGTTTATTGTATGACATAAGTGACTATTGCTCAGACGGACCTCAACCAATGTGACGACCTCACAAATGATATCATAACCATATATCCCGCAATATTGTAATATCCTGAATTTTAATTATTTATTGTGTTCAACATTGTCAACTGCGTAAAGTGTAGTTTGTAATGTTATAAAACTAGCTTGGCGCAAAATATAAACGAAAGGTGATCAGTTTGACACCTTCTCAAGCAATCTCACAACCTCAAAAACTTCAGCATTACAACCATGTAAACTGCAATACTGTGTAGCTTAATTACTTATTGTATTTAATATCTTCCATTCCGTGAAGTGTAACTTACAACGGTAAAGAACAAGTGCAAGTAGATTGTATCTTTGCTAGTATTGTTAGTTACCTAAGAAATAGCATCCCTTGGGGACGATAGTCACGTTTCCCGAAGATGGACCAGTAATCCGAGAACTAACTAGAGATAAAGATCAGTAGAACAAAAACAGTTTACCTATTCTTCAACATTCAGTAATTATGGTATTATGTCTTCTACTTTAAAGGTTTTACATCCTTAAAGTGAAATAACGAACATATTAAATAATTCGTAGCAGTTTTATATATGATAGTTCGATTCAGAGGCCTCAGGAGCCAGGTAAGGGAGGTGGGGGTGGATGGTGGTAATTACAGAGTAGGACAGGAATTGTGATTAATTAAAATTAGTTTCGGAAGTGCACTGTACCTTACATTAATGGAGAAAATTTGATAGCCTCCAATTAACCCTCTTAAGTCCTTAGAGTTTACTCCTGATCAGGAGCAGATTGGCAACGCTGACATTGTTTCTAGTCCTGCTGATGTTATATATTCTTTATGCCGAGTGGTGGATGCATCCGCTCTGCAGCAGGGTATGTGTTTGAATGTACCTGTGGAAGTTGATTGAGTTTGTTGCAAAATAAAGCAGATGTCTTTCCACAGGTTTCCATAAATTGTGAAGTAAACAAGGCCAATCGCAATACAACATGCCAGCTTGCCTTTACCACCGCATACTGTCCCCCTTTACTATTACTTTTATGCTAATAAGTGTTTCCCTTGTAATTAAATTGGAAACGAGAGGTGTTAAGCAGAATTTGTAATTGTTGTTGTGGTATCGATAGCACCCGACGGGTGTCAAAGTTGGCAATGAAATTGTAAGCTTCCATCAGACGTCCACAGTGGTCTTGCGGTATCCAACGGACTTAATACAGCACACCCGCTGTGCCACGCCAGCATCCCCGGACTGCTAGCAACCTCACGGTTTGCGACGACTAGGAGCCCTTTCTCTATGAGACGCAGACATCGCCTAGTCTTGGCTCCGACTCCATAGTTTGTGCTTTACTTCAGAGACTCTCAGCCTTGTTGACGTTGAGAGTTGGACTAATTTTTCTACTCCATTATTTGTCATGAGTCTTTTGTACTCTTGGGACAATGCAAGTTAAGTAAATTTTCTGTTTGCTGTCTTATGTTGTTAGTTAATCATCTCTGCTCCTGCAACGTCAGTTGCCTCAGCACTCTGTAGCCCACCTCTCCTTAATGTTGTGTACGAAGTCATACACAACGTATCTGGCAACGAGTCATCGTGTGTTCGTGTGGCAGTCAAAGCTAGTTGCTTTCTGTTCTGTCTGTGCAGTCCTTTGGTGGTGCTGACTCCCACAGCAGCTGATACAACACTGTCGTCGTTTTAGTTTGATTTTTTCGTTTGCTTGTGTTTTATACCCTCTGTTTGCCTCGATCGTGCTCTTTAATTTCTAGGTGCAGTGGTTGCGTCTTTTGTACCTCTTTTTGCTCGCCCTCTACTATGTTTGCTTTTAGCTGTTTCTATTTGTGCATTTCTTAATTGAACATAGCTACTCCGCCGCAATCGCCTGCAGCGCCCACTGCAGGTGAGCTGTCGCAGTTTAGTCACTTTCAGAGTCAACAAATGGCGTAATTGCTTGTACTGATGAGCCGGTTATCCACGACGAAGTCATGCCGTCCCTGTAATAAACCACATGATCACCGACCTTGCCCCTCACGTGAACTAACTTCCTTTTTGGCGGCTAGTGGAGACATGTACAGTTTCCGTACTTACTGAAACGTAAGGCACCCTCTTCTGCTATTCCTTCAAGCATATCAAGTCACAAAAACTATGCAGTGCATAGTGTGTTTCTCTACAATATCGGTAGTGCAAGATGACCGTGCAACTGCCGCTCAGGAAATTTTCCCAACTCATGTGCAAAGCTACTGAAGACGACAAACTTGTCTTTCTTACTATTGCGGGACATTCAGTATGTTTGCAATTTGACACTCGAGCTTCAGTGACTTTGCTCAACTGTCACTTACGACTTTGTTAGTGAATGTAAGTTGTGCATATCACGCTACATGCTGACGGCCAAGACAGTCCCGTCTTTGGCCGTTATAGTCTCATTGCAATTTTCCGAAATTTTACGAATGATAGTGACATTCAAAGTTCTCTCCTACCGAGACAATGCTAAATGTTTTCTCTACACACTTGGATAGATATTTGGATTATGATTTGAGAACACTGTGCTTCCTTTCATCCTCAGGATAGTGTTTCTAAGTTATGTCCAGAATTTCTGGATTTTTTACGAGGGCTTAGACAAAGCCAATAATTTTGTTGTCCAGTTCACAATGAAGATCAAAGTATCACCGCATTTTGTTAGTGTTCATCCTCCTCTTCACGCTCTTCCAGACCAGGTGCCTCAGGAACTTACTGTTTTGCAAGATAGTGGGGTCTTAGCACCCATGAATGCCAGTCTTTCGGCGTCCAATCTTCTTACTCTAAAGAAGCCGTTCGGCAGACTCCGGTTCTACGCGGATTTTAAGAAAACTATTAATCGTCACGTATTCATTGACACCTATTACTTGCCGCACGTGGAAGATTTGATAGGCACATTGGATGCCAGTGGCTTTTTTTCATATTTGATTTGCGAGCGCCTAATTGCAAATACCTTTGGATGAGCAGTTACAGGGGATCTTTATCATTATTACTTCAAATTTTTTGTCCGCAGCTCGTGGTCTCGTGGTCGCGTTCTCGCTTCCCGAGCACGGGGTCCCGGGTTCGATACCCGGCGGGGTCAGGGATTTTCGCCTGAATCGAGATGACTGGGTGTCTGTGCTATCCTCATCAGTTCATCATCATTCATGAAAGTGGCGAGCAAAGGCTGGGAATTTTACGGGCGCTGATAGCCGCGCATTTGAGGGTTCTACAAACCAAACATCATCATCTTCAAATTTTTTAAAACGTGGCAGAGCTTCCATATCAGCCATTTTTCAGCGCTTTCTGGTGCAGATGACTGCAAAAGTTCCTGTTTGTTCAAATCATTTAGATGTCATTGTCGCCTCAAGCCGTAGTCCTGAAGAACACATTAGCAAACATGACTCTCTGTTTCAAGTTTTGTCTGCAGCTGGTCTCAAATGTAACAGACACAAACATGTGTTTTTCACACTGGAGTGCATAGTACATGTCACTAATAGCCAGGGCGTTCACCCATTTCAATCACATCTGCTTCCTATCCATGACCTTAAATCCACACACAGTGTGCGGAACAATTGCAGTTTGTGTTACGGAAGTTCACAAATTACATCTGATTTATTTCTAACGCCGCTCAAATCGCTGCTGCCTTTCATCGCTTGTTCCTTTTGTTTGGTCACAAGAGTGTGTCTGCTTTGCAGAATCTGAAAGATTCTTTGTTTAGTGATCGACGTCTCGTTCTCTTTGATCCAGCCAGACCTGTAGTGTTGGCAGTAGATACTTCCCCTTATGGCATCGGTGCAGTTTTGCTGTGCAAATTTGGTTCTTTTTAGAGGTCGAATATCTTTTCTTCGTAGCTGTTAAACAAAGGTAAATGTAACAGTTGGCAAATTGAAAATGAGGTTCTCGCTATTGTCTATAGTGTCTAAGTTTCACCAGTATCTTTTTGAGAAAGCCGGCCGTGGTGGCCGTGCTGTTCTAGGAACTTCAGTCCGCACCGCGTGACTTTTTTTTTTTGTTTGTGGTTTTAAGGCGCAAAACTTCTATGGTCATTAGCGCCCAGCCCGTGACTTAGGAAACAGGAAGAAACCGAAATTTAAAACCAGCAGCAATGGGAACAAAGTCATAAAATTTGAGAAACTAAAAGCAGAAGGAATGCTTAAAAATCCACTACAGAAAGGGGTTGGTTGTCCCCAAAAAAAGCTTCAAATGACTGAAGTCATTTCACTGTCACTAATAAACTGGAGAACGCGGTCAGCTGAGCGCGTGTCATCTGCTAAATTCGACGATAGATCAGGCGATAGCTGTAGACGGGAGCGTAACGGATTAAAATAGGGGTATTCAATTAAAAGGTGTCTGACCGTCCACAGCTGAGAGCAGTGGGGACAGAGTGGGGGAGGATCGCCGCTTAAAAGATGTCGATGGCTAAAAAGACAGTGCCCTATCCGGAGTCTAGCTAAAATTACCTCCTCCCGACGACGCGTTCGGGAGGAAGAGGTCCAAGCGCAAGGAAGGGCTTTCACTTCCCGCAATTTATTATGGGGAAGTGTTAACCAATGCGCATGCCATAAATGAGCAACTTGGCGACATAAACCGCTCCGTAGATCGGTGAAGGGAAGCGACTGAATAGCTGGCCGAAGAAGAGAGACTGCAGCCTTGGCCGCTATATCGGCCGCCTCATTCCCACAGATACCAGCGTGTCCCGGGAGCCAGAGGAACGCCACCGAGACGCCACCCAGGTGGAGCAAGCGCAGACAGTCCTGAATCCGGTGGACCAGAGGGTGCACAGGGTAAAGAGCTTGGAGACTGAGGAGAGAGCTGAGAGAATCTGAGCAGATTACGTACTGTATCCGCTGATGGCGGCGGATGTAGTGGACAGCCTGGAGAACAGCGTAAAGCTCCGCAGTATAAACCGAACACTGGTCGGGAAGCCGGAAGTGATTTGGGGTGTCGCCAACAATATAGGCACTCCCTACACCTAACGATGTTTTCGAGCGGTCGGTGTAAATAAATGTGGCGTCCGTCATTTGTGCACATAGAGCAGCAAATGCCCGACGGTAAACAAGTGTAGGGGTACCATCCTTGGGAAATTGACATAGGTCACGGAGCAAGTAGATCCGGGGACAGAGCCAAGGCGGTGCTGTACCCCAAGTTGTCAAGAAGGTTTTAGGAAAGCGGAAGGAAAGAGAATGGAGCAGTTGACGGAAGCGGACTCCCGGGGGTAGTAGGAAGGAGGAGCGGCCTGCATACCCTACATCAAAGGAGGCGTCGAAATAAATGTCATGGGCTGGATTAGCAGGCATGGAAGAAAGATGGCTAGCATAACGACTCAGAAGGACTGCCCGCCGATTGGACAGCGGAGGTTCAGCAGTCTCAGCATAAAGGCTTTCCACAGGGCTGGTGTAAAAAGCTCCAGACACTAAACGTTATCCACGGTGGTGGATAGAGTCGAGACGCCGAAGAATAGACGGCCGAGCAGAGGAGTAGACTATGCTTCCATAATCCAATTTCGAGCGCACTAAGGCGCGATAGAGTCGGAGAAGGACCAGTCGGTCCGCTCCCCAGGAGGTACCATTCAGGACACGGAGGGTGTTAAGGGAACGCAGACAGCGAGCCGAAAGATAGGAAACGTGGGAGGACCAGCACAGTTTTCTGTGAAACATAAGACCCAAGAATTTAGCGACGTCGGAAAACGGAAGGTTGACAGGACCTAGATGTAAGGAGGGCGGAAGAAACTCCTTACGTCGCCAAAAATTAACACAAACGGTCTTACTGGGTAAGAAACGGAAGCCGGTTTCGATGCTTCACGAGTGGAGGCGATCGAGACATCCTTGAACACGTCGTTCAATAAGGCTTGTCCGTTGAGAGCTGTAGTAGATCGCAAAATCGTCCACAAAGAGGGAGCCCGAGACATGAGGAAGGAGACAATCCATAATTGGATTTATGGCGATGGCAAAAAGTACAACACTCAGCACGGAGCCCTGGGGTACCCCGTTTTCTTGGGAGAAAGTACGGGAGAGAGTAGTGTTCACCCGCACCCTAAATGTGCGCTCTGCCATAAATTCGCGAAGAAAAAGGGGCAGCCGGCCTCGAAAGCCCCAAGATAACAGTGTGCGGAGGATGCCTGTCCTCCAACAGGTATCGTATGCTCTCTCCAGATCAAAAAATATTGCTACCGTTTGGCGTTTCCGGAGAAAATTGTTCATGATATAAGTGGAGAGAGCAACAAGATGGCCAACTGCAGAACGATGCTTTCGGAATCCGCATTGGGCAGGTGTTAAAAGACTGCGGGATTCCAGCCACCAAGCTAAACGGTAATTCACCATATGCTCTAAAACCTTACAGACACTACTCGTGAGAGAAATGGGGCGATAGCTAGAGGGGAGATGTTTGTCCTTTCCAGGTTTTGGAACGGGAACGACGATAGCTTCCCGCCATTGTCTGGGAAAAGTACTGTCGGTCCAAATTCGATTATAAAGGCGTAGGAGGAAACGCAGACTATGGGCGGATAAATGCAGCAACATTTGGACATGGATACCATCCGGTCCTGGGGCGGAGGAGCGAGAAGAAGAGAGGGCATGTTGGAGTTCCCGCATGGAGAAAACAGTATTGTAGCTTCCGTGAATTTGAGAGGAGAAAGCAAGATGTCGCACTTCCGCTGCACGTTTCTTCGGGATAAATGCTGGCGGGTAATTGGAAGAGCTCGAAATCTCAGCAAAGTGCTGACCCAATGAGTTAGAAATTGCGACGGGGTCCACTAAGGTATCATGCGCGACAGTGAGCCCAGAGACCGGGGAGAAACTAGGCGCGCCTGAGAACCGTCGAAGCCGACTCCAAACTTCTGAGGAGGGAGTGAAGGTGTTAAATGAGCTAATAAAGAATTTCCAGCTTGCCTTCTTGCTATTGCGGATGACGCGACGGCATCGCGCACGGAGCTGCTTATAGCGGATACAGTTGGCCAAAGTAGGATGGTGACGGAAAATGCGAAGAGCACGTCGCCGCTCACGTATTGCGTCACGGCATGCCTCGTTCCACCAAGGAACTGGGGGGGCGCCGGGGCAATTCGGAGGTGCGTGGTATTGAACGTTCCGCAGCTGTAAGAATAACATCGGTAGTATGTGTGACCTCATCGTCGACGCTGGGAAAGCGACGGTCATCGAATGTCGCTAGAGACGAAAAAAGTGTCCAGTCGGCCTGGGCAAACTTCCAGCGTCGCGGGCGCATATATGGCAGTTGAGGCTGCAGTCTAAGGACACATGGAAAGTGGTCACTCGAGTGTGTATCATCAAGGGCGAACCATTCGAAGCGCCGAGCTAGCGGAACAGTACCGACGGCAAGATCCAAATGAGATAAATTTGTCGTGGAGGCAGACAAATATGTGGGGACCCCAGTGTTGAGGCAAACTAGATCCGCTTGGTGGAAGACGTCTAGCAATAGGGAGCCACGTGGACAAGGATGTGGAGATCCCCAAAGTGGGTGGTGGGCATTGAAGTCCCCAACCAGCAAATAGGGGGGTGGAAGCTGACCAAGAAGATGAAGGAGATCAGCTCGTGCCATTGGTGTGGACGATGGAATGTATACAGTACAAAGAGAGAACGTGTATCCAGAAAGAGAAAGACGGACGGCGACAGCTTGGAAGGAACTGTTTAAGGGGATTGGGTGATAATGGAGAGTTTCATGGAGAAGAATCACGAGTCCTCCATGTGCTGGGGTGCCTTCAACAGAGGGGAGGTCATATCGGACGGACTGAAAACGTGGGAGAACAAAGCGGTCATGGGGACGCAGCTTTGTTTCCTGAAGACAGAAGATGACCGGCGAGTAGGACCGTAAGAGGATCGACAATTCATCCCGATTGGCTCGAATGCCGCGGATATTCCAGTGGATAATGGACATAGGGTGAATAGAAAATTGAGGACTATGACCAAGGTCGCTGTCAACTCAACGACTGCTCAGAGCTTGCGACCGACAGCATGGAATGGCATTCAGCCGAAGGCAGATGATCCTGATCCATAGGTTGGTCAGGAGCAGCTCCTGCCACCAGCGATCGGCCGGTTGACCGGCCACCAGCAGTGCGCCTCGGCGACACAGAATACGGCCGAGGGTGATTTCCGCCAGATGGTGCTGTAGATGGGACACGCCTTGGTGGAGAAGGAGAGGAACTGGGTTTCTTTGTAGCCTTCTTGGAAGTATGATGTTTAGATGAAGGAGGAACCGATGGTTGTGAAGTTGCGGTACGTAAAAGCTCTTCACGAGTATGCTCTTTATCCGAAGACTTCGTGTCTGACTTGTGGGCTCGAGATTTAGCAGAACCCGAAGACGGGTGAGCCATAGAGTGGGCAGGCGAAAGCGGGGAGGTTGAACGGGCGATCTTTGCGCTGGCCGATCTGACGACCGTGGCACTAAAGGTGAGGTCGCAAGTCTGCGTGGCCGCCTCCTTTGTTGGCCGAGGAGAAGCAAGGACAGTGCTGTATTTTCCTTTCTGCGGCACGGTGGGCTGTCGACTGGCGAATAATTTTCGAGCAGCAAAGATCGACACCTTTTCCTTTACTCTGATTTCCTGGATGAGCTTTTCGTCCTTAAAAACGGGACAATCTCCAGAGGAAGCAGCGTGGTCACCCATACAGTTGATGCAGCGAGGGGATGGAGGTGGACAAGCACCCTCATGGGCATCCTTGCCACACGTAACACATTTGGCCGGATTGGAACAGGACTGGCTGGTGTGATTGAACCACTGACACCGATAGCAACGCGTAGGGTTTGGGACGTAAGGGCGAACGGAAATTATCTCATAGCCTGCTTTGATTTTTGATGGGAGTTGAACTTTGTCAAATGTCAAGAAGACAGTGCGGGTTGGAATGATGTTTGTGTCAACCCTCTTCATAACCCTACGAACAGCCGTTACGCCCTGGTCAGACAGGTAGTGCTGAATTTCTTCGTCAGACAAGCCATCGAGGGAGCGTGTATAAACGACTCCATGCGAGGAATTTAAAGTACGGTGCGGTTCCACCCGGACAGGGAGGGTGTGTAGTAGTGAGGTATGCAGCAATTTTTGTGCCTGGAGGGCACTGACTGTTTCTAACAACAGGGTGCCATTCCGTAATCTGGAACAAGACTTTACAGGACCTGCAATTGCGTCGACACCTTTCTGAATAATGAAAGGGTTGACCGGGGAGAAGTCGTGACCTTCGTCAGACCAAGAAACAACAAGGAACTGTGGCAACGATGGAAGAACTGACTGTGGCTGAGACTCAGTGAACTTACGTTTGTGAGCATACATAGTGGAAGGTGAGGAAACCATTGCGGAAGAATCCCCCATGATTACCGGCGTCTCCGATGGCGCGCTCCTCCCTTGTGGGGGCCCTTTCTCTTAGGGCACTCCCTACTCCCGCCTTAGGTGATTGTTCACACCTCAGGTCACACCTCCCGACAAACGGACGGAGGGACCAATCGGCACTTTCGGAAGGTATCAGCTCGGGTAATCACCCCTCCCTGGGCCTGGCCGTTACCAGGGGGTACGTACGTGTCCTACCTGTCTACCCGGGGCGGGGAATTACGCGTTACCCCGTCACCGGCTACGCATGGAAGTGCGTGGGTCGGCCTTCAGACACGCACAGGGAGGAAGAAAGAGAAAGGGAAAGGAAAGAAGAGGGGGTCTCAAACGCCGCAGCGGAGAAAAGGGTAAAGAGAAGAGGTAAGGAAAAGAGAAGGACAAAGGAAGGAAGAAGACATACAAGCAAGGAAGGCGAAGAATGCGGTACATTTACAAGCGTCTGTCTCCGGACGTAGGCACAAACCATACTCCCAGAGGGGGAGAAAGGGAAGGAAAGAGCCAGAGGTGAGGGGGGGGGGGGGGCCGAAGACAGGGGATGGGGAAAGATGCGGAAAGGGAAGGTATGCAGCCCGGAAAGGAAGGAAGGCCACATTAGCTCGGGGCCCTGTGCTCGCTACGCACGTATCCACAAAAGAGTTGTGGATCCCCTGGGGGAGCACCGCATGACTGCTACGGTCGCAGTTTCGAATCCTGCCTCGGGCATGGATGTGTGTGATGTCCCTAGGTTAGTTAGGTTTACGTAGTTCTAAGTTGTAGGGGACTAGACCTCAGAGCCATTTGAACTGTTTTTTTTGAGAATATTTTCTTGGTGACTGACCATAAAAAAATCTGATTAATTTGATCCGAGAAAGATGCATCAAATAAAGAAATGTGCACCAATTCTTTCGGTATGCCAAATTAAGCTATTTTTGTACACGATGTACTGTATCCTACTTTTAGCGTTATCCAGGAACAACGACATGGACGTAGTAGAATGATGTTCCCATGGGGTGCTTCATTAGTGTGAGTCCCCTAGCCTCTCACATGTTGGGGTGCTTCATTAGTGTGAGTCCCCTTGCCTCTCACATTTTGGGGTGCTTAATTAATGAAATTAGCCACAAAGAAATAGTTCAAAATTTTCCCCATTTGCTTCAATTCAGTCTTGAGCAGCACATCCAGTGGTATGGCTGCACACGCTCTTAAAAATGCGTTGCTCCATGTTGTTTGGGGTTGTGGGCTGTCTTTCATAAACAATACTTTTAAATAACCCCACAAGAAAAAATTAGGAGATGTTAGATCTGGCGAACGTGGAGGCCATTGAATTGGTCCGTCACGTCCTATCCATCGACCAGGACACCGTAAATTTAAAAGGTTCCCTACATTTTTAGCATAAAGGGGAGCTGCTCCGTCGTGTTGGAACCGCATTCGTTGCCTAGTTTATAAATCGAGATCTTCCATTAGCCCCAAAAAATCATCGGGGAGAAGTTGTAAATAAGATTCCCCAGTAATATTTCGGTCAAGAAAATACGGTCCTATCAAGTAATTGTCTAAAGTTCCACACCAGACTATTAATGACCATTTGTGTTGTTTGTCAACGGGTCTGTGCCAGTGTGGATTGACAGGGGACCAATAATGACAATCATACTGATTTAATTCGCCATTGTTTTTGAATGTGGCTTCATCGTTGTACATAACGTATATAAAATGATCACTGTCACCTGTTATTTCCAAGGCCCATTGGCAGAAATGCACACATATTTGCACATCTTTCGCGTTAATGCCTGTGTCAGTGTGATATGATACGCATGATATTTATGTGCCTTCAGAATCCTCAAAACAGTTGATTTCGGTATTCCAGTATGTCTCTGAATAGCACGACTACTAACTTCGGGATCCAGTTGAACACAAGCGAGAACGGTAAGGGTACGAGCGTCATTTTCATTGTATTCGCGATGACGAGGTGGACGGTGCATTTATCCATTTCGGGCTCGTTGAGTGCAATTTCGAATAAGGTTTTCGCTTAGATGTCGTCTGTTTGGGAAACGATCCCCATACTATTGCACAGCTGCAGCGTAATTTTATGGCATTCACGTAAAATTAACGTAATATTGACAATCTCAGTAGGGGGATGGTGAGCCATATTTCGCTAAAGAATAATTTACTTTCGTTTGATGATTTGTATGGTTCACAATCTGAAAGTGAAGTGACGTCTGATCGCATTGCACCGACCTTTACACCAAGCCATAGTTCGCAGATTGGCCACGGTAGCGCCACAGTCGGGTGAGTAATTCAGTTGTGAAGAGTTCCCTAACGAGATTTTAATGCCATTCCGCCTCCCTCCATCAAAAACTGCGGTGCCAGGATACATTTTGTAAAATAATAGCTTAATTTAGCGTAATGAAGGAATGCTGCATGGGTTGTACCGATTTGATGCATCCTTCTCGGATCATTCTAAATAAATTCGAGTTCTTCCCCAATTCAATGATTCTCAATTTCAGCACCATCTGTCAATGGTTTAAAAAAAGGTTTCAGACAAAACTTGATTACCTTTTTACGGACAATTCGAATTTGCAATAAAAATTGGGTTTCCGTTTATGATTCAAAAGTTGACTCCCGCCCTCCCCAAGGGGGCGGGGGCTGGGGGTCACGTGTAGTATCATTTGATGTCCTCCTTTGAGCTAACGAACTTGTCTTACGCACTATTTTTACCCGATGTATAGTTTTCGAGGTAATCTCATCCGAAACTCCAGATCGACCACCCTGTATATTGCCCATCTGTGCCCCGTTGCAGTTCACCAAGGAGTTATCTCCAGATCGACCACCCTGTATATTGCCCATCTGTGAGCCGTTGCTCTTCACCAAGGAGTTATTTTGTTTCGTGTAGTGGTTCCCCAGGCCCACCAGTCTGACTAGCTTCCTCACCAAGGCACCGTTCGCACCAAACAGTTGGCGCAATGTCATTTCACTTGGCATAATCTGCATGCACAAATCAAACAGTTGATTTCTCAGTGCCAAGCCTGTGCTAAACATTAGCCAGTTCCGTCATAGGAACTCCTTGGATAGACCAAACCTCAAGCACGTTGGGAATTTTTGCACATAGATTTCGTAGGTCCTTAGTGTAATGTATGTGGGCTCATCATTGTGCACGCTTTCGGTATATTTCTCTTCGTAGCTCCTTAGCACTCTACTATGGCTCGTTATACAATCAAGGCCTTGTCAGCGATCTTTTACCCCAAGGAATTGCCTGAAGTGATTGTACAGACATCTCAGTTGGTTGCTACCAGGTTTGAACAGTTTTGCATTGCCCTTGGCATCAACCATATCACGAGTGCACTGTTAAAAACATAATCGAATGGCGAACCTGAATACTTTTTATGAACATTGAAGCAACAAATTTCGTGCCTCTCACACATGGGATCAAGCTACGTTGCTCTTCTTATGTTGCTGCGACCCCCAGCCACGCTACGGACCATGGGTGTTTGATTGTTACACGGGTGGCGGCACCTCACCTTGCTTCAGTTGCTCCTCCCACCCCGGAAGGCAGCATCCACTCCACCCAAACTGTCAAAGTGTCACACTAACGTTTCGGTCTTTTACAAATAAGATGGCCCACAGCTCGTGATCTCGCGGTAGCGTTCTAGCTTCCCGAGCACGGGTTCCTGGGTTCGATTCCCGGAGGGGTTAGGGATTTTCACCTGCCCTGAGATTACTGGGTGTTGTGTCGTCTTCATCATCGTCATTCATTCCAATTACGGTCGGAGGAAGGCAAGGGCAAACCACCTCCATTAGGACCTCGGCTAGTACGGCGGTGCGGGTCTCCCGCATCGTTCCCCCACACTCTGTGAAGACGCAGGGGACTTTGACTTCCAGTCCATAGGTAACATGACGGATGGGATGCTGGGTGCGAGGTACCATTGCACGGCTTCTTGGACATTCCCTCTTCTTACCGCAAGGACCGAGAGGATTGTTGAGACGCCACCAAAATGAAAGCAACCCTCACTGCACCTGACTCCCACCATTGCGCCTTTCTGGGAGCTCTTGAAAGTCGACGCCCTTTCCGTTACTGTCTGTTTCGACAGCCACTGTCGTCTGGGGATGCGTCCCTCTACCTAGTGCCACCTGGGGTCTCTCTGCAGTCATCGAGGTTCCTCTAATTTCATTTGTTGCTCCACATCTGGATGGATGTGCGTGTCCTCTGACCGGTTTTTCAGCTCATGTTCTCAAGCGAGTTGAAGATGTATGCTGGGGCATGAGTGAGAGCCAGGCATCGGACTCAGTTTCGGCTCCCCTCCTGATCCTTTACGACCGTCCCCCAGCCCCGCCACCCACCCCTTCCCCTTCATCGTCATTCAGTCCTGTACGCCACACGATGAGGGTGAGTAAGTTAGAGGGGAGGTATTAAGTATTGATACCACCATACAGGTATCAGAGTTGGCAATGGAATTACAAATTCCCTGTCAGAAGCCGAATGTGGTCGGGTGAGAGTCGGTGGCCCTAGCATGCAAGCTGAGCCGTGGCTCCAGCGGCTGTGGACTACGAGCAACCTCTGCCAGGGCAATGTAGGGTGGCTAGTTGCAGTCACTCTACCCACTCGTACTTGTACCCTCTGTGCTACGAGATGCCATCTAGTCGCGGCTCCGTATCCCTCGTTCATGCTTAGTACGGAGATCCTCATCATTGTTAACATTGAGAGCAGGACTAATTTATTGCTGCATTATTTGTAACGAGTTTTCAAGCACTTGGAAAAATAGATCTTAAGAAAATTTTATATTTGCTGTTTCATCTCTTTCGATAATCATTTCATCTCCTATCCAGCTTTCCTACGACGACAGGTGCGGCAGCACTCCGTAGCCACCCCCTCTATACCATTATGTACAACGTCGCGTACAACAGGTATCACATTGATTCAATCGTGTTTTCTTGCCATCATGGTATTTCTGTTTGGATCCCCCCAGGGGCTCAGCATTCATTTGCTGAGTACGGGCTTGGCGAACCCGGGGTCCTGAGCTGGGGACTGGTCAGCGCCGCCAGTCTCCTGTCACCGTAACCCCCCGACATGCTTCAGCGACCACAGCTTAGCGCGGCGGTGGAATGTTGTGTGCTGCAGGGAATGGTAATCTTGGCTTGACCGCCTGGATTGCGAGGAAGGTAAACCTCTATAAAAACCCCTCAATCTTATGGTGTGCTGCGCGCCTATAAGATGCATGGCTCTTGGGGTGGAACAGTCGCAAGCGGGCAACCTCTGGGGCACCTGCCGCGCCCCAGTTGTATAAGGCTTACCTAGGCACGCGGGGCTCTGTGTAGGTGGACTTCTAGTTCCCTAGCTGCTCTTGGGACCGAGGTGGAACCCTCGAACTTTTATTCTTCTCCTGCTAGCGGAAAGGGTGGACCGCTGGTGGGTTCTAACACCCAATCCAACAAGAGGGCTCGTGTAGCCAGTCCTGATTCAGGTAGTAGTAACAGAAGGCATGCTGCTTCGCAGAATGTGTTTTTCATAATTAAAAGAAAAGATGGGAGTTTTGAAAAAGTTTCACCATTTTATATACAGAAGGACTTAGAAGGTATTGCTGGCACATTAAAATCTGTAAAGCGCTTGCGAAATTGCACCTTGTTGGTTGAAACATCTAGCTTCCAGCAAGTCCAGAACCTTCGGAAGGCACAATTTCTTGTGGAGTTTGCGATAGAGACTGAATTTCACAACACCTTGAACTACAGCAAGTGTGTTGTGACTTGCAGAGATCTCGTTGACATTCCCCAAGACGAACTGAAGGCTGAATGGTCCCGGGAAGGAATTTTCGACGTGCAACACATTATGAAACGGGTGGATGGTGCTCTCATAAAGACTGACTCATTTATCCTTACATTTAACACCACCAAATTGCCAGAGCATGTGAAGGCAGGTTTCCTACGTCTCAGTGTACGGCCTTATTACCCCAACCCCATGCGGTGTTTTAAATGCCAACACTTTGGACACACTACTCTCGGCTGTAGAGGGGAAGCCACTAGCGGGAATTGTGGTAAAGCCGCCCATGAGGGAGTTGGTTGCTCCTCTCCTCCCAAGTGTGTCAACTGCTCTGGGGATCACCCTGTGTGGAGTAGGGAATGCAGAGTTTTCCTTGAGGAATGGAAGATCCAGGAACTAAAAACTACAAAACGCATCCCGTATGGTGAGGTGAAGAAAATCTACAAGTCCATGCAGCCGCCCACGTTCGCTGCTTCCTTTTCTTCCGTTCTCAAACAACCAGTCTTGAAAACCGATGCCGCTACACAAAAGGAGGTTGCTACTGTCAGCACTAGCACCTGCACTTGTCAATGTACGTGTGCTGCTGCCATTCCTGTGAAGCCTGCTGCTCCCCACCAGCCTTCTGACCAGTCCGTGGTAGCTGACATCATGGAGCTTGCTGCCCCTTCCCAGGTCCAGTCTTGTGCACTGCCCAGCACTGCTACACTCCCTACTGCTTCTGAGGTTTTGGCTCCAATGCCACCTCAGGCCAGAACATCGAAGCCAAAGACAAAGGTGAAGACTCGCCCACTAAAGGAGACTGCAGTTATACAGTCTCCTGATGTGGATGTCATTCTCTCTGACGTCTCTCTCTACTCCTCTTCTGAGGCGATGGAGGTTGATGTCAGACTGGGGCAATCATCTCGCCCCAAAACTGAGCCTCCACCTGTTGTGGGCTCTCCTCCCCAACAGAAAGTGAGAATGAAGGTACTCCCACCCTGACAGATGGCTCCCATTATACAGTGGAACATGAATGGATCCCGGGCACATGTGGAGGAACTGAACCTCCTAGCATGGCAACGCCCCCTGTGCTTGTGTTTACAGGAAACGCATTTAAAACCATCTGATGCTCCTGTACTATGGGGCTATACGTCATATCGCAAAGATGACCTGACTGGAGAAAGGGCCAAAGTCGGAGTCACTGTGTTTGTCAATAATGACCACCACTCCTCTGCCCTCCCCCTGGATACTGACCTGCAAGCAGTTGCAGTTGAAATTCATTCACCTCGGAGGCTTACCGTTTGCTCCCTTTATTTACCCCCTCTGGACGCAATGACCTTAGACGCTCTCACAGATCTTATCGACCAACTCCCCCGCCCATTCCTTCTCCTGGGAGACTTCAATGCCCATCATGTCCTGTGGGGCTCCACTTCTCTTTGCGCTCGAGGTCGAATTCTGGAGAGCCTCCTAACATGTCAAGTGTTGTGCATCCCCAACACAGGTACTCCGACCCATTTCTCTACTGCTACAGGGTCATTCTCAGCCATTGACCTATCTTTCTGCTCTCCAACCCTCACTGACTGTTCACTGGGAGGTCATTGACGACCTTCATTCCAGCGATCACTTCCCTATCCGCATTCGTCTCCTGGACGGTGTATCGTTGGAGCAGCGGCCACCATCGTGGATGACTGGCAGGGCTAACTGGCCACTGTTCACTCTGTTGGCTGTCTTTGACCGCCACAATAACGTACAGGAATGGGTGGATCACATCACGCTTGTGGTCCATCATGCTGCTGACCTGTCCATACCACAATCTTCTGGCACTCTTAAGCGGCGCCTTGTGCCTTGGTGGACAGAAGAGCGCCGTTCAGCCATCCGGGACAGGCGTGCGGCTCTTCGCCGATTTAAATGCCGCCCAACAGCGGTCAATCTTACCGCCTTTCGAATTGCGAGAGCCAGGGCACGCCGTGTCATTAAAGAGAGCAAGAAAAGGTCATGGCAGGAGTTCCTGGACTCCATCAACCGTTCCACTTGTTCCACAAGAGTATGGGAAGCCATCCGGAGGATTTCCCATAAACATAGCCGTTTACCAATATCTGCTGTCCTGAACCAGGGATGCCTCCAAACGACACTCAGAGCCATTGCTCAGACGCTGGCAGAGCATTTTGCACGAAGTACTGCCACTGCAAATCAGGATCCAGCGTTTCTTCGCTACCGTGCGACTGTCGAAAGAGCGACCTTGAACTTCCGGTAGAACAGTTCTGAGGCCTACAATTCCACTTTCTCCATGTGGGAACTTGAATCGGCACTTACTGAGACTTCTGACACTGCACCAGGTTACGACCGCATCCGGTACTCCATGCTTCGACATCTGCCAGCGGCGTCAAAGGAAATCCTCCTTGAATGTTTTGATCTCATATGGCAGACAGGAGTGTTCCCCACCTCGTGGAGGGAGGCAATTCTCATCCCTCTCCTCAAACCAGGAAAGGACCGCACATGTCCCGGTAGTTATCGTAGTATCGCCTTGACAAGCTGTGTCGGAAAGACCCTGGAACGGATGGTTAACCGGCGTCTGGTCTGGCTGTTAGAGACCAGATAGCTCCTTAGCCACTTTCAGTGTGGATTCCGAAAATTTCGGTCCACGGTCGACAACTTGACCCTCCTAGAGGCGGCTATTCAACAGGCTTTTCTCCGTCAGCATAACTGTATCGGTATCTTCTTTGATATCAGTAAGGCATATGATACTACTTGGAGACACTGTATTCTTGCACAAATGCATCAATGGGGCTTTCGTGGCCGCCTCCCCATTTTCATTCGGTCTTTCCTGTCTCAGCGGTTTTTTCGGACCCGCGTTGGTAACACACTGTCTGATCGCTTTGAGCAAGAGAACGGTGTCCCCAAGGGCAGTGTTTTAAGCGTTACCCTCTTTGCCATAGCCATCAACAGTATAACGTCTACAGTGAGGAGTCCAGTACAGTGCTCCTTATTTGTGGACGACTTTGCTGTTTTCTGTTCCTCCTCCAGTGTTGCAACCGTGAGCCGTCAGTTGCAGCTAACAGTGCGGCGGTTAGAGGAGTGGGCTGCAAAGACGGGTTTTCGGTTTTCTGCCGAAAAGTGTGTGTGTTCATTTTAATCGTTCTCGTCATCTTTTTACTTTACCTGCCTTGCATATGGGGGATACTGTCCTACGTTTTATTGACACAGTGCGGTTTCTGTGCCTAATTTTTGACTCCAGGTTGTCATGGCTGCCACACCTACGTGACTTGAAAGCCAGAACGCTGAAGGCACTGAACATCCTCAAGTGCCTCAGCCACAGGTCTTGGGGCGCGGACAGGGCGCGTCTCCTACAGTTTTATGGAGCTTTTGTGCGTTCACGGCTGGACTATGGGTGCACAGTATATGGGTCAGCGAGGCCATCTTATTTGCGGATCCTTGACGCTGTTCACCATGCTGGGATCCGACTGGCCACGGATGCTTATCGGACCAGTCCCGTACCCAGCCTCTGTGTTGAGTCTGGCGAACCGCCACTTACCATCCGGCGGCAGCTCCTGCTGGTCCGCCAGGCTTGTAAGTTTCTTGCAGCTCCCAGATCGCCTGCTCACCATCTTGTTGCCCATCCACCTCTGGACCGCCTTTTTTCCCGCCGTCCCCGGGCTCCGTTGCCGTGTGCAACTTGTACTAGAGTCCCTCGGTGTGGAGTCTGTACAACCCCAAATCCAAGGTTTTAACCGCCTGCCACCCTGGTTACTGAAGAAGCCCGGAGTGACTTTACATTTATTGCAGTACAAGAGAGATTGCACTCCTGCCACCGTTTTTAATGCAGCATTTTCTGCCATTTCATCTGAGCACCACGACTATGTAGCTATTTTTACGGATGGGTCGAAACAAGGGGATTCTGTTGGTTGCTCAGTTGTTTTTCCATATCGTGTCCTCAAGGTCCGACTGCCTCAGACTTTTACTGTCTTCGATGCAGAATTGTTTGCGATCTTGCGGGCACTGGAGCACATGAGACATTCTTCCTCTCCTAAATTTCTTGTCTGTTCCGATTCACTCAGTGCCCTTCACTCATTGCAACGTTTGTATGCGGCAGACAAAATTGTCCAGACCATCGAGGATGCCCTCCTCCGACTACAGCGACTGGGGAAGGTTGTAGCTTTCTGCTGGGTTCCGGGGCATGTTGGCATTGCTGGGAATGAAAGGGCAGATCTCGCAGCCAAGGAGGCGTGTCTTGCCCCACAAGTATCTCAGTGTGCTATCCCCTTGTACTCACTCACCTCGCTGTTGAGCTCACGGGTCATGCGTCGGTGGGAGGATGAGTGGCTGGAAGTGACTGACAATAAACTCCGTATAGTCAAGCCCACAATGCGTGTGTGGTGTACTTCCTTTCAGCCCCATCGACGGGACGAGGTTCTCCTCACTCGGCTTCGAATAGGCCACAGCCCTATGACGCACGGCTTCCTGCTCCGGCGAGAGGACCCTCCAATGTGTGGTGCTTGCGGCGTCCAGGTCACTGTGCGCCACGTTTTATTGGATTGTGTTTTATTTTCTGACCAGCGGGTCGCGGCTGACTTGCCAGCGGACCTGCCATCTCTTTTAGGCAACACTCGGACGAATGTGGTTAAAGTTTTAAAGTTCTGTGCCCTGTCAAATGTTTTTACAAAGATTTTAGGGAGAGGATTTTAATTTGCTCACTGTGTGACAAGCTCGCCCATATTTTATGTAAGTGGCCAGCCAATAACAATTTCCTGTGACATTCTTGTTGCTATGTTTCCCCTTTCCTTAGGTTTTACTTTCTTAGGTAGCATTTTCCTTCTTTTCCTGCTTTGAGTGTGTGCTTTAGTTTGCTTAGGTCTGTCCACATTCGTTCCTTTTAATGTGCGTCAGGGCGCTGATGACCTCTATGTTGAGCGCCCATAAGCCCCAACACACCACCACCACCACCATCTGTTTGGATGATCTAGCCTGTCACTTGATGTTTCACGAGTTTGACACTCAGACTGACTAAAACAGCAGTCACGAATTCCTGCGAATATTTGTGCACCAAAACGTTTGCAGTAAAATCCTGTAAGATTCATTTTTCACGTGTGTGATCTGCAGGCCTTCTTTATACTTGCGAAAATTACTTATCTGTCTTTGTACATTCAGCTTCTAAGTATACTTTCACTGTAATCTCCAGGTTTAACACTCGTATCTAGTTGAAGCTGCTTTACGGATATGGAAAAATGCTACGAAGGAGATATTTACTTCTTTAATATATATATACCCTTTACTTTCATTATTTATTTCGCTACCTGCATGTACTATCATTCAAAAGGAAGTAATTTAGCGCCGGATATTTTGCAACGCAAAAGGGGCCTCCCTGACAGGGAATTTGGAGCGGCGGTATTATATGGCATTTCCCAGTCGCAGCCTTCTTTGTAGCGCTTCCGTGGCCGGTAACAATGGGAGAGGGAAGCAGCGGGCCAGGACACAGTGCTCTGCGAGGCAAGCTTTCATAAAGGCCGGCGCGCCGGAAAAATGCGCCCACGCGGCCACAGGGGCCATTGTGCGCCGGGAGGAACGCGCAAATCTGTTGGTGAAAGTTTTAACTTAATGGGGACACAGAAATCTTTTGTTCTGTATTCGTCCCGGGAGACTGAGCGTATGTGGCAATAGGTTGGTACAATCAATTCAAACACGTTGTTTAGTTTTCATCTGCCATATACAGTCCGAATCCGAACTCAACCGAAAATATTCGGAGAATGTTCAGATATTTTCTATTGTGAAAGGGACTTTTGGAGCATTTTCATATAAGCGAGCCACGCTATCCAGTGTCTCGTTACAAAGACGTTGAATTTCGTTTGATTTCTTGCTATTAGCAATTATATTGGACTGAAAACTGTATGACAGTGGAAATGGCGACAATATGCACTGTGCGTCTTGTTTGAAAGAATAATTGGTCAGTTTACAATATGTCATCTTGCTGACAATGATGCTCACCTAATTCTTCCCCGGCAACTAACACTGCATAGTGAACTGTTCTGGTAAATTTTCTCGTACTTTAACAGTGTTACGCGATAGAACATATAGTATCACAGTTGAAGAGCAGCCGAAAATGCATCTATTGTATGGGTCCACCGAATGCACTGGAAGAACAGCAAAACGGCCCAGTGTGAGTTGATTCCACAGAGACGGAAATCAAACCGCAGTACCTTTGCTACTGTGCATAGGCATCTGCAAGAAACTGGATCCTTCCGGTTATGGTGATTCCTCTTTACAGATTAATGTCACAGAAAGAAATATAACTGGGATAAGAAACCTAATAAATCATGATTACACTATAGCTGTGTAACTGAACATAGGAGACTAGTGGTCCCTTGTACCAGATTACCTAGAAAATATCCGTGAAAAATTTACAACATTTTGTCGACGGCGTTCGGATTCACCCTGCACGTCAAGGTAATTAAAGTCATACGAGATCTCCTAATATCGTTTCGGACCTCTTTTGGGTCGGCAAACTTCAGCAACTCAACGTGGCAAGGACTCAACAACTGATTGGAAGTCCCCAATTTTGAGAGATGCTACCCCTGTAGCCGACCGTAATTGCGAAAGTCTTGCGGTGCAGGATTTTGCGCATTAACCGTCCTCTCGATTGTGCCCAGTAAATGTTCGGTGGGCCTTACGGTTCGGCGACCAGAGTAGCCAAATATTCGCTCGAACTGCCCAGAACGCTCTTCAGACCAATCGCGAACAAATGTGCTCTGGTGACAAGACGCATCCTACAAATTCAATCGTTGCATAGTCACATGAAGTCCGTAAATAGCCGCATATAGTCTTCAAGTAGCCGAATATAACTATTTACAGTCAATGATCAGTTCAGTTGAACCAGAGGACCTAGTCCATTATACGTAAACACTGCCTATACCATTATGGAGCCACCACCAAGTTGCAAAGTGCCTTAACGTGGGTCAAGGGCTTCGTGAGGTCTGCACCACACTTCAATCCTACCATCAGGTCTTACCAACTCAAAACAGAGGCCCGTCGACTGTCTTTTGAATGGCTTGATGCAACCCGCCACGTCTTCACCTCCTGAGCCAACCTTTTCATCTCAACCTTTCTTTCAACTTACGTCCTCAATTATTTGCTAGATGAATCCCAACCTCTGTCCTCCTGTACAGTTTTTGCCTTCTACAGCTCCATCTAGTAACATGGAAGTTACTCTCTGATCTCTCAACAGATGTCGTGTGGCCCTGTCCCTTCCTCTTCTCAGTGTTTTTCACGTATTGAAAAAAATGGCTCCGAGCACTATGGGAGTTAACATCTGAGGTCATCAGTTCCCTAGGCTTACGACTACTTAAACCTAACTAACCTAAGGACATCACACGCATCCATGCCCGAGGCAAGATTCGAACCTGCGATCGTAGCTACAGCGTGCTTCCGGACTGTAGCGCCTAGAACCGCTCGGCCACAACGGCCAGCTTCACGTATTCCTTTCCTCCCCGACTTTGAGGAGAACTTCCTCGTTCTTTACCTAATCCGTCCACCTAATTTTCGACATTCTTTTGGAGCGCCACATCTCACATGCTTCTTTCTCTCATGTTACGGTCTTCCCACAGACCATGTCACACTGCCACACCACAAATTTTCATTTTTCAGAAATTCCTTCCTCAGATTGAGATCTGTCTTCGATACCATCACACTTCTGTTGGACATGAACGCCTTTTTGCCTTTTCTAGTCTGCTGTTTATGGCCTTCCTGCTTTCTCCCTCGTGGGTTATTTTTCTGCCTACGTAGCATAATTCCTTAACTTCATCTACTATGTGATCACCAGGTGCTGAGTGAGATCCTCATGTCAATTATGAATAACAAGTTGCTGAGGTAGCCCATTTAAGAAACGCTCCTACAAGTAGATATCAGTGCGGTGGTGCTCCGTTCTGTTAAGGAATGAGATGTTCACCTCGTTCTCCCAGTCACCTAACGATTAACTACTAACTTACAGCTGCCGCCAGGGTAAGCTTTTAGTCTGGATACTTAATTAAAAACTTATCCCAAGCCCTTATCTTCAAACTTCTTTCAACTTTAATATTTTTTATTACTTTTATGTATCATTTTACATGGAGCAATGTGAGAGACAGGTGTTTGGCAATGTAACGAAATAGTATAGAGTATCAACAATAATGATTAGACAAGTTTGTAAGCAAAAGAATTAAAAAATTAATAGACGGTAAACGTACATATGAGACAGTATAGGCATTAATAACACGTTAGAGACAATAGTTCACAACAGCTGTACAGGAAAGGAGTGTGCCACATCGAAACCTTTCAATTTGGATTTAAATATTTTCAGTTCTGCTGGTACCCTATTGATAATGAACCCTGCTGAATAGTGAACCGACGGCCGGTGTGGCCGAACGGTTCTAGGAGCTACAATCTAGAACCGCGCGACCGCTACTGCCACAGGTTCGAATCCTGCCTCGGGCATGGATGTGTGTGATGTCCTTAGGTTAGTTAGGTTTTAGAAGTTCCAAGTTCTAGAGGACTGATGACCTCAGCAGGTTAGTCCTATGGTGCTCAGAGCCATTTGAAACGTTTTTGAATAGTGAACCCATTTCTGTGCAATACTTAAGGGCACGTTATCTAAGTGCATATCATCATTGTTCCATCGTTCACTGAATGAATGTTGTCGTTCCCTTTGAATGAATTAATATTGTCAACAACAGATGCATGTATGTACAGGAATTTCAGAGTTCCAATCTAGAGAGATCTGAACAGTGGCGTACATGCTTCGTGAACTGACCCCAGGGATCAGTCAGACGACCTTTTCTGGTCTAATAACATTTTTGGTGTTTGCTCTGAGATGCTCCAAAACATAACATATAACATGATAATATCGTGGAAGTAAGTAGTGTTAAGATGCCTTGGTGTTTCAGTGTGAGAAACTGTGGAGATCTTACAGTGAAGACAGAGCATTAATTCTTACCCAGGTGACATATACAAAGAAAATATATAGAGTCAGAACTGAACCATATGACACCCCCCCCCCCACACCCACCCCCATCCCATCCCAGCCACGTTACATGAGCCACTCAAACCTCTACTCCGTTCACACCGCAATGCAGCCTCCTGCATCCTACTTCCCAGATATATAGAAGTTATAGTCTCATGAAACGGGATTAATATTTTGGAGACGCCCTTCATTGCTACCACGCGAATTACAGACTTATCTATTACCCTAAGGCGCAAACTACTGCTAGAGTTTGGTTCTGGTTCCCTTTTCACTAACTTATCCGGTGCTGAAGGAGAGAGCTGCGGCTTCCAGCTGAGGCGGCTGTAGCTAGCGAAGCCACAGCTCCAGGGAGAGAACGCGCGGACGTCTCGCTAAGTGGGCGTAATTTGTTGCACGTTGGCCGGCCGTTTGGGGCGATCGCCAATGTCCGCTGCCCGTCTGCTGCTGCCCGGCCGGGCTGCTTCCGGCCTAATAGAATTCGCCAACTGGCGCGCTGCAGAGTTAACAGGGCCGGACTCGGCTCGGCCCGGCGCTGGATGGCCGGCTAGAGATGAGCGGCGTCACAACTTCCGGCGCCGCGTCTCGCTGCGAGGCCCGGGCCTCTAATTGGCCCGGCTGCTGCACATCTCTGCCCACTGGCTCGGCAGCCTTACGCCACTGCCCATGCCACTGTCGAAGTTAGTAGGGGTATGGCAAAATTACACCGCTATGAATTACTGGTTTGGGTTGCAACTACGCCCTTCTTCTGGCCCCGAAAGAAAAGAAAAGAAAAATCCCTCGCAGTGTTATTCATAAGCATCGCCAGGGCGTCAGAAGATAACAGCACGGAAGCTAGAGCACATGCAGGAAAATGACACAGATCATTGAATAGAGCACCTCTCCAAGTGTTCAAATAACTTACGGGTTTGCTGCCGGGTGACGTCGTCGAACACCGCCGTTATTTGACAGGAGCGCACGCTGCCATTCTCAAGGCACAAATGCAAGGAAGAAGAATTATGCAAGCAAATTTAATACCTCGGTTCACAGAGGAGAAACGAGGAACACACCACACACAGAACAAGTGTCAACACAAACAAAGATAACCAACATCAGAAATATCGAGAGACTATTAATCAACAGGTGAGGTAGCACTAATTCGGTGCCTCTGTTTTTTGATGAGAGACAGCCGGACTCCAAGCAGCATTTAAACAAAATCCACCATCTCTGTTAATAAGTTTGCTTGCTATTCTGATTTCAACAGCTTCCTCAATAACACTATCCCAATAGCTGCGTGCAAGCCAGAATCTCCCTGTTGTTGTATTCCATAGGATGACCGGTGTCAAGGCAGTGTTTTGCAATAGCGGATTTGCTCGGCTGTTGTAAGCGTGTGTGACGCTTATATTCAATACTCAGGTCTTCCAGAGTACTGATTGTCTGACCAATATATGACATGCCATAATTGCAAGGAGTACGATAGACCCCAGCTTTGGCGTCCGTAAAAGATGATCTTCACTTCAAAAGCCATTTGAGCACAAATGTCAATGACAGAGGTACGTTTATATAGCCAAACGTATTACACATTTGGAAATTAGGGAAAATTTTCATAAATATCTAAAAAAAGCAACCACCTACAACAGAGTTCAGAATGGGATTACATTTCCCTTGTAATAATAAGTACTTGTATAAGTAACTACGCAACAGAAGAGATATACATAACGTGAGCAGCCAGGGGCATAATAATACGTCAAATGAACTCTGTGCTCTTGAGAAACATCAAGCAGTGAACACCTATAATATTAGCAGCGAGACAGTAGTTTCAGTTACAAAGACTTAAGATGGTAAGGCTTGGGAAGTAAATAAGAGGTTAGTACAAAGTTAGCTCGCACTGGGGAAGGACTTCCGATGCAAAGCGATGGCATCCGTATTACTGATCATGTTCGGAACGACACAATAAATGAATATTTGGGAAGTGAGTGGAGGGGATGATAAAAGAGAAAACCAAGTGAAAAACTTGGCTTAGAGTAGGACACTGAGACGACGAATAACGCAGGTGACCCATAGAAGAATGAGATTTGCAGTCCCACAGGGAAAGAAGCGTGGATCACCAATAACATGCCTGTATGAAGATGTTCGTTTTGCGTCAATTATAGAAGGTAGTAGCTGTAATTCGAGACACCCAGTGAATTTCACACGACGATGGTAAAAACGAAGAGAACAATGAAATTGTGATTATTTGTAGCCTAATTGCTTAGTATTAATAATGTTGCACAAACGACAGTTAAATGAATGGCGAACTTGAGGGATGGACACACCAAGTATGTCACGATACAGACTATCTCTAACTTCAGTTGGAGTATAGTCCATATACTGACATGAAATGTGATTATTAGGAAAGAACTGTTCCACATCTTATATAAGCTATGTCCCATCCTACAGCAGTTGACTTTTACGTGAGGATCATAGGACTCCACATGTAACATTTCATATATCGTCCCCAAGAACCAATCGATAGAATATTTCATCGTAAACAAGCTTCAACAAAAAGTAATGTGACAATATATTCGAGGGAATAATACAAAACGAACAGCAAGCTAATATGTCAGTCAAATGAAAACACATCCAAACATCAATGGGCACGGATTAAATTGAGTCAGTGCACGCGACATTCGATCTATAAAGCTTTTGTGAATGGCTATATTTCTCTAGAATGTTTCTATAAGTATGTTGATTGGATCGCATAGCATATGACTGTTCCAAAGTGAGTCCGGCGAGGTACTGGGCTGAGTAACAGCAGTGGAAATACGATAATACCTAGTGAAATTACTACCGATTACGAATGAAAACTACTTTGATTGTAAACAAGTGATAAAAATAGATCGAACATGATCAGTGAATACTTTGAAAGATAGCGATACGTAGCTAGCTGATCGGTAGTGTTTGCTTAGGAAGTGAAAGGACTTGCCGATGGGACACAGGGCATCATTCATAACAATACACAGTTCATTGAGCAACGAGGTGCCGACATACATTTCTAATGAACACATGAATTACAACACTTTATTGACCTAATCATGGGGCTTGAGTTACAATCGGCGCCCTCCACAGCATCACTTTGCGAGGCATGACTCAGACCGGGCGTCGCCCATTGCTCTGAAGGGAATACCACACACTTGCTGAGTAACACAAGGACAGGGAACTTCTAAAACACATACAAAACATATTAACACACAACAAGCAAATACTGAATACAGATGAAACAATTGAGACAGATACCAATCAATAGGTACCCCAAAATTAAAAAGAAAAAACATGGAATAAGATGTGAACCCCATGAAAAACAATCATATAATGGCATTCAAATGATAATTTGGCGCCAGTCTAGCAAGGTAGTGACCCTCCCCGTTACGTTTCAATGAATGCACAATAACAGTTCCGTAAAATTCGAGATCGAATCAGATATTCAGTAATTTCTTAATGCAGACAATTTACTCAACGGTAAGCCAAGGGTACTTATCATGAAAAAAAACTTGATACATTCGAGTTTACATTTGACACACAATGATTTAACAAACCCGTTTGTTCCCTGTAATTAATAACAGGGAGAACAAATATAAAACTCTTTAGTAGATATACACCACGAGAGATTAAGCAGTACCGCTGATCAGGACATTGCATGTCTGAACACTTAAGAGAGCTAATTAAATATGGAGAACAACTACGAAACTCTTTAGTAAGTGTACGCAAGACAGACTGAGCTACACCGATGATCAAGGGAAATTATTTCTGAAGGTATGAATATTATTTGCTCCATCTTACAGTAGAATATTCTTTATTTTATGTTACTATCATGTGTACTGGTAGCTAGGACAGCTTGGCTGTGGAAGTGGAAGGGTAGCCCACAACATAGACAACAGTATTCACAATTACAAGCACCTAAGCTTTAATGATCTTCCAGCAATAAAGGCTCTTAACAAATCTCAATTAAGCACGGACATAAACTTGGTTACAAACATATGTTAACCTTCAACCAGTGAATAACCCCAATAAAGAATTACCAATCAATAAAACGAGAGGAGGAGGAAATTAGTGTTTAACGTCCCGTTGACAACGTCATTAGAGACGGAGCACAAGCTCGGATTATGGGAGGATGGTGAAGGAAATCGGCCGTGCCCTTTCGAAGGAACCATCCTGGCATTTTCCTGAAGTGATCTAGGGAAATCATGGAAAACCTAAATCAAGATGGCCGGACGCGGGACTGAACAGTCGTCCTCCCGAATGCGGTAATAAAACGTAGATAAAGGACTGCTTTACAAGATTACTTAAATTAAGTAAAATCATGACAGTTAAGTTACAAATTTTATGTTAAGCTTCAACAGGTGAATAACCCCAATAAAGAATTCTCATTTAAATAAAAAAGATAGGAAAATGCCTTACCAAAGTGCTTGAATTGTGTAAAATCGTGAAAAGCTGAGTTACAACTTTTCTCACAAACTACTTAGGAATTTACAGCAGATAAACAAGTTTGATCTGTTTAACCAGAAGGTAACTGCCAAGTCCAAGCGACCGATACCACTCAGAGTGGACGACCGCCCCAACGTTGGTCATCAACCGACATCGTCACGGCACAGTGGTCACCGTGCTAAAACAGACTAACGTCTCGGTAAGCGACCGACACCAACACAGGAGTAACAGTGACTGAAAGATGGCGTACGCCTTACGAAACACGGCACACCCTGAGGCGGGAGCAGGCACAGCTGGCTAGCGGCCATACAACCGCGAGCAAACAAAAACATCTCACGCCGCCCGTACTAACGCGGGAAATGATTGCGAGCGACAAGACGCCACGCGCAAAGCAGCAACCGAGCCTACCCCTCGACCACAGAATGTGCCCTGTCTCCTTGTCTATGGTAATACAATTTATAGCACACAAGAAACGATTTAATAATGGCATTAGTTCAACGCAAGATCAGTTAACAGTTAGGTCCAGTAAAGATTTACCAACGGATTTACCTTCAAACCAACTTCCGGACCACAGGCGGAAATTAGAAAAATTGGCATAAGTTTTCACCAGACCGATAAACAAGAAATCAAGTTAAACAGTTGCCAAAAATACAGTCACGATACGCAAGCCCTTCAAGACCTTGCTATCTTACTCACAGTTATCATTAACGGCTAAACATACACAAATGAATGACAAGAAATTCACCATTGAAAGCAAAAAAACAACACACCACAAAGGTTAAATTAATTAATTTGCAGACGAGTCAGTCACTGAAAGCTCAGTTCCACAAGATTAGGACTAACCTCACTCGGCAGCAATACATTTGTGTGCTTGATAACTAGGTTGCCCAAACAGGACTCCAAAACCCAAAACAACAGGTCACACGTTAGCTGTCTTGTTCTCGGATACTTGGCACCACCGGGCTAAGACAATCGCGACGAAAAAAAAATCTCTGAAATTACAGCTGCCTGCAGCAAAACAAATGAGTTAGGGTGTATGAACGTAAAGCACAAGCCACTGTTCCAGCCACACCGTAAACTTTTCAATGCACATACGGACAGAACAACACACGTGGGCATAAAGGGAGCAGCAGATGCGTACCAAGCAAACTATACTGCGCCAAAATACGACCCACGTCACGTCCACAAACCTGAGCACTGCTCCCGTAGCTGGTGTCTGCTCGCTGGACTGCCGCAACTCTCTGTCCCCGGATAGCGACGCTGACTGCCGCCTTGCTCAACGCTCCCTTGTCGACCGTGCACAACTACTCTTCTCTTGTCGCCTCAGAGTGCGGCCGCAATGTCCGTTCTCCCCTGCTGTCCGCCACAAACTCCGGTACTCGCACTCATTCCCTCGTTAGGACCCGCTCCGGCAGGAGGCGCTCGCGATCGCACTAACAAGGGGAGGCCGCCAATTGTGAAATTCAGATTCGATTCATACTGCGCATAATAAAAGCTCATGGCCAGATGTGTAATGTGGCAAAGCACCAAGATGCACTTCTCAGCCGTTGTCGAGAAAATCGACAGTTAAAAGAAACAGTTGCGGTGAAATACTCTCAACGATTAACAGTTTTCTACAGCGTCGTGGCGCAGCGGTAAGCGCTCGGGTTTGTAATCCGAAGGTCGCCGGATCGAAACTCGCACCATGCAACTTTTTTTTTAGTATTTGTTTTTTGTAATTCAGATGTATATATATATTCCTGGCAATCAGTTGCAATAATTATGCGTATAATAAGTTGTTGAAAGTCGTTTGTCGTGGAAAAACTGGCGACTTCGAACATCATTATGTTTTCCGCAAACAAAGTTGTATTTCACAAATGTTATTAATTGTCTTCATAATGTTAACCACGTATAGTTAACGGAAGACGTAGAAACGATATTCCGAAACGAATACGTATAATGTATGTCAAACGTTCGAATTAGAAATGAGACCCCACGAACACAAATTCGCTGTGGCAGGTATGAAATATAAACTCCGTTACTCGCTCGTTACACTTGAAGGACAGATGTTGAATGGGCCGAAACGAGCCGCCTCATAACAGCGTAGTTGCCTGCTACCTTCGAAAGAAGGTAGATGCGGTCCCAAGCGCAACTTATAACATCGTCGAAAATCAGTGCGGACGGGAGAGTTTTGGTACATCCTGTTAAAAAAACGGAAAAATGGAGGCGGTACAATTGGAGAGCGAGCCGCCTTCACCAACATGCATAAGCAATTCATTAATAGTTTGTTTATATATATATATATTTGAATTACAAAATACTAACAATAAAAAAATTGCATGGTGCGAGATTCGATCCGGCGACCTTCGGATTACGAACCCGAGCGCTTACCGCTGCGCCACGACGCTGTAGAAAAGTATTAATCGTAGAGAGTATTTCAGGGCAACGGTTTCTTTTAATTGACGATTTTCTCGACAACGGCTGAGAAGTGCATCTTGGTGCTTTGCCACATTACACCTCTGGCCATGAGCTTTTATTATGCGCAGTATGAATCGAATCTGAATTTCACAATTGGCGGCCTCCCCTTGTTAGTGCCAACCTCAACCAGAGGAGTAATCGATAGCGTCTTGCGCCCGAGAGCCGCGCCATCATGATTTCGGTCTTAAGACATTATTAAGTGCAACAATGTGTGTATAACTAAACAATGTACCCAAAATTGTATTTCATAATGGCTTAAGGCCGAAATCACGACATTAATATAAGATAAAGGAGTTTGTACAGTCAAACGGTGGAAATCTCGTTCAAACATATTGATACAATGTGCTGGCGTAAGGTTGCTTGGGAGAGGAACGACCAGGCAAAGTAAGGATGAAACATCATTCGTATCAAGAGTTTTATTGACGCTCTGAAGAAAAGTACAACTTTAAATTAGGTCAACAGACCTTGATATAAGAAGACTAAACTATCCAATTAGTTAATGGTTTTAGAAAAATCACTGATACTCAGTCAACAATGTTATCAAATACTTCAGTGAGACAAAATAAAGGAAAAGTTGCAGTGTTAATTCAAATACTTGCTCTAGACTCTTCAAAAGTCATTCATGGGAACATGAAGAGTGAAAGTTCAGATTTACAAAAAATAGTATATTCTTTCCAAAAGAGTACACATTTTGGGTGATACTGGCTACTATTGATGAAATATTTACGCTAATTTCTTTACGACAAGCAAGATAATATTTCACCAACCTGAATCAAATAACAGTTTCTTCAAAGGTCCTGAGAAAACAGTCTTTAAAACAGGTGGGCCGCAAACATCATTAGAATATGCTTGACCAACATACAACAAGTAACTCGGGTTTGCCTAAGAAGGAGTTCATTAAAAGGAAACAAAACAATTAAAAGGAAACAAAACAATTAACGGTGCCCGAAATTGCTTGGGGCAGGTGCGTTACGCTGTTCACCACACCACTCCAGGAGCCATGACGCGAGTTATCGATCGCTCAGCGGTTCGTCTCCCCCACACCACCACCAATACAGGGATTCCAGTGCAGGGGCAGGGCTCACAAGGAATGTTTATTTAATACTACCTCTCTTAATTTGGAACCCTAAGCGTGACTGGAGAGGCTACCTTAAATATCGTATACGGACTAATAATGTGGGGTGACAGTTTTCCGAAACCTTACATGCAGAGTCTCTACCATCAAAATTTCTCACGAGGAGTACTGCCCTGACCTGAATGTTCCCAATACGTCGGACCTGGTTGTGCGGCGCCACTGAATATTTGCCCTGGCTCAACGCCAATTATCCTTGATTAAGTGTGGACTGATATAACTGGGAAACAAATCTTGTACTGACCAGAAATTTTATAAAGGTGATTTAAGGGGATAGGCAAAGATGAGGGAAGAGCTCTCTGCGCCTAATGTCTGGCAGTATTAAAGGCTAGATTCACCCATGATAAGAACGATCACATTTAGTTAGAGCCCAATCTGACAGATAGTTACCAAAACTCTCTCGAAGGGAAAGAAAGAGCATTAACGCTGACAATGGCCTTCGAAGAACCGAACCAAACAATATTACTGAAATGCCTAGTACTTTGTCCGACAGTAATGGTGTACTAGGGAGCAACCAGGTAAGCGAAGTAAAACCATCAACCACCGCGAATTTACAGTGCTGCCCACGTTGCAACAACGAAAGAGAACTATCATAACCAGTAAAAACACCCTCAATGGGGACCTCCGAACGAGTGGATCGAAGCAACCCCCTAATCCCACTGAGATTCGGTTAAGCCATATTGCATTCCCGACACTCACTAAACATTTCTATAACGTCACAATACAGGACGGGCCACCTTAGTGGCTCACGGATCTTGTGAATGGTTTTATACACCCACAGATGACGTCCACACCCCAAATATGGTAATATTTAAGAATAGCCAGAACAACCGTGGCAGGCAGACAGATTTTAAACACTTCTTCAGGGCGCCCATGGGGCAGGGATTATCCTTCCGCAGTTCATACCTG